>NC_091440.1:22986956-24196082 GCF_964237555.1 Oryctolagus cuniculus | reverse complement strand
GAGAGAGAAAGAGAAAGGTCTTCCTTTTCTGTTGGTTCACCCTCCAATGGCCGCCGCGGCTGGCGTGCTGCGGCTGGCGTGCTGCGGCCGGCACACCACGCTGATCCGAAGGCAGGAGCCAGGTGCTTCTCCTGGTCTCCCATGTGGGTGCAGTGCCCAAGTACTTGGGCCATCCTCCACTGCACTCCCGGGCCACAGCAGAGAGCTGGCCTGGAAGAGGGGCAACCGGGACAGAATCCAGCATCCCAACCGGGACTAGAACCCGGTGTGCCAGCGCTGCAGGTGGAGGATTAGCCTATTGAGCCATGGTGCAGGCCTGAGGCATCTTTTTAATAACAAACATTAAAAAGCTCTGATCAAGGAAATAGATGGATGACATTACTAGAAATGCTATGAGGTAGTGTGAACCAAGTTTTATAAACTAAGTAGCTGTTTTTATTATCTCTCGTTCTTTACAACAACCTGAGTTTATCTTCCCAACAGGGAAGAAGGAAATTGGAATGTTCTGAGTGCTGCCAAAAACATCTCTCCATCCTTTCCCTTAATAAGTGGTTTTCAGCTCTTGGCCTTCTGCATGCTGTGTTTAGCAGACAGGAAATCAGACCATGAATAAACAAAGAGAGTCGGAGGAAAAAAAATCCCTCTTCCTCTCAAACAGAGAAATATAAATATGGCTTTTTCTGAATTATAATTAGGATAAAAAAAGACTTTATGGCTCCTCAACTGATCCAGAGCACAGGGAAGTGCAACTGAACGTCCTGCTACAGTGCTACCGAGCCTGTGAAATACTGTGGATGAGAAGTACAAACTCCTCTATGCCAGGCTGAGCCAAAATGGCAGAAATTTCAATGAATAATAATTGTTGTCTCTGATAACATAGAGAGAATCTACTCTATGTCACTAGCACCTCTAGCCAAGCAAATTATTTACATTCCTAAGGAAATAGATTATCTCCATAAACAGCACTTTGGGAATTTTTTGAAACCCCAAACTTTGTAGCATAAAGTTTTTCTAAGAGTGTTTGTTACCATACATAATTCTAAAATACATCGATTACTACATTTCAATCTTCACATAATTGTTGAAAGTTATATCACTAAAATTGATTTACCTCCTCCATAAACTAAACGTGTAGCATCGTTTCAAGACATCTCTAAGTGAAATGTGCTCATTTTTCACTGCCCAGAAATCATCATGCCCCACAGTATTCAGTCTAGCAAAGATTTGCATAATGATGTATTGAGTTTTTTGACAAAATTTGTCACATGCAAATTGTTAAATTTCTGTGTATTTGTCTGTAACCCATACTTTTCCTAAAAAAAATGTCATTCACTGTTCCTAAGATGGGAATGGATGGTCTAGTTTCTGTTCTAGTTTCATCTATCTCTCTCTTCCTCACTCACTCCTCCCCTTCCCCTCTCTCCTTGTCTCCCAGTCTACTTCTCTCTGTTCTTCCTTTTCTTTTCTTCAGAACCATTCTTTGATTGCGATATACACTGTGACACTATTGAGATATGTCCTGCAATGATGTTTATTATGGGAATTATATTTATAGGTTCACTTTCAGGAGTCATTTTTTACCTGGTTAATCATATCAGCAATTGGTGCCTTAGCTTCTTGGAGACCTGGTCTTCCCCAGATCCATTTTATGTCCCTGTAGAGATATTGTAGAATCAAAACCCAAACCATTTCCTATTAATACCTGCCTGTCAGAATTCTACACTTCCTCTATCTTATCACATGTAATTACCCTTTAACACATTGAATCTAAAGTAAATTGTATTCTTTCCCTCTTTAGAGTAACGAAGCAGCTATTGTCATCATTATCTGCTAGAAATAAACAATAATTTCTGTTATTTTGATCACTCTGATGTACTGGATTTTTTCTGTAAACTGGAATGATTATTACTTCCATTGAGTCTTCTGTTTTGTCTTGGTATACACATAAGCAATACCTGTTTATTGGAATTCATTCTCACTACATTTATATGTAATATTATTATTTTACTTATAATAACTTTAGCTATGCACTCTAAAAGGGAAATTTTTTTTTAATTTTTATTATGTGCTTCTTTTATTTGAGAGGGAGAGAGTGAGCAGGCCAGAGTACTCTGGTCTCCTGGTTCACTCATTAAATGACTGCAAAAGCTAGGGCTGTGTCAAGAGGAGCCAGGACCTGGGATTTCCAACTGGTTCTCCCATATGGGAGTAAGGAATCCAACTACTTGAACTATTACCTGCTGCATGCTAGGGTGTACACGAACAGGAAGCGGAAGTTGGGAGAGGAGTTGTAAATCAAACCCAGTTACTCAGATATGGAAAGTGGGCATTCCAAGCAGTGTCTGATCTGCTGTCCCACATGCTTGCTCTGCAACTTGCATTTTTTAGGTAAAGAGAGATTAATTGACTACATCAATAAATAATTGACCTAATATGAGGAAGAGAAATACTGTAAACACAGTCAAAGTAAAAAATGTGGTCACCAATAACAACAGTTGGACTGGGAGTCATGAAAAGTCACTGTGATTAGAAATTTGAAAAATAGGCCAGCGCCGCAGCTCACTAGGCTACTTCTCTGCCTGTGGCGCCCATACTCTGGGTTCTAGTCCTGGTTGGAGCACCAGATTCTGTCCCAGTTGCTCCTCTTTCAGTCCAGCTCTCTGCTGTGGCCCGGGAAGGCAGTGGAGGATGGCCCAAGTGCTTGGGCCCTGCACCCGCATGGGAGATCAGGAGGAAGCACCTGGCTCCTGGCTTCGGATCGGCGCAGTGTGCTGGCCGTAGCAGCCATTTGTGGGGTGGACCAACAGAAGGAAGAACTTTCTCTCTCTCACTGTCTAACTCTGCCTGTCCAAAAAAAAAAAAAAAAAAAAAAAAAAAAAAAAAGAAAGAAAGAAAAAGAAAAGAAATTTGAAAACTAAAGGGAAGCAGTCATGAGGAAATTTATAATCTAAATTCCCAGGGAAGGGAGATAGAAGCAAATGCAAATACTGGAAAAAGGTAGCAAAATATGTAGTGTGTTTGAGAGACAAGCCAATGGGCGATAACTCACAATATAAGGGAGAAAGGTGGGAGAGTGGAGGGAGAGGAAAACAGGGTCCCTCTTTGTACTACTTACAAAGCTGTGGGAAGAAGTTTGGATTTTATTTCAAGGAAATAGAATGCCACTGGAGGGTTTTAAGAAAGAAAATAACATAATGTGATTTGTGTGGTAGAATTTCACACTGACTGCTATGGGCAGAATGGATTGTAGGAGTGGAAATAAGAAAGCAAAGACAAGCGTAAAAAAGCAGTTCCAGTTGTCCAGATGTACCAGGGGGAGGCTTGGTTACAGAATTTTAGGATATATTTTGGAACATAGATTCACTTAGAAATGTCACTCCAAAAGAAAACCCCATCCTCCATAATTTAATTAGTGAATAATGCTAAGCACTGAATTAAAACATGGTCTGCTGCCCAGAAGTATAGGTTAGAAAGATGAGCAAGGTTTAAAATAGCATTTGACAGCTGGTATTCATATATGGGACTATGGGTCTATGACATAATGGCAGATATATAAGATTTAAATGGAATAATATACAGAACGTTGAAGATTTTCTGAATTCTCTATATTTCTCACACAGAAGGATTTATTTTCACGATTAAAACACATGAGTGACAGTTGTGACCGCTTTGAAAGTTTAGCATTACAGGGAGGAGTGAGAAGACAGAACTTGTGGAAGATAACTGAGATTTCTGAGTACTCATAAAAAATAAGTAAATCACCACTTCTTAAAGGAATTACGGTTTGATTACTGATGTTTAAATTACATGTCCTCAAGTGACTTGTTAAATGTCTCTATTTTATTGATATATATATATATATATATATATATATATTATTTCACCCAAAGAAACCTTTTATTTAATGAGTACAAATTTCAGAAGTACAGCTTTAGGAATATAGTGATTCTTCCCACCATACCTGCCCTCCCATCCCCACTCCCACCCCTCCCATTCTCAGTCCTGTTCTCTATTAAGATTCGTTTTTAATTAACTTTATACACAGAAGACCAAATCTATACTAAGTAAAGATTTCAACAATTTGCACACACACACACACACACACACACAATATAAAAAACTGAGAACAAATTTTACAGTTAATTCTCATAGTACAACTCATTGAGGACAGAGGTCCTGCATGGGGATTAAGTGCTCAGTGACTCTTGTTGTTATTTTAACAATTAACACTTTTATGTATGACATCAGTGATCATTAGAGGCTTTTGACATGAGCTGCCTAGGCTATGGAAGCCTTTCAAATCCACACTCTCTGCCAGTATTTAGACAAGGCTATAAACAAAATGGAAGTTCTCTCCTCCTTTCAAAGAAAAGTACATCCTTTCATGGCCCCTCTTTCCCTGGGATCTCACTCACAGAGATCCTTCATCTAGTACATTTTTTTTGTCACAATGTCTTGGATTTCCATGCCTGAAATGCTCTCATGGGCTTTTCAGCCAGACCAGATTGCCTTTAAGTGATTGTCATTCTATGAGTCTGCTATGTGGACTGCTTCCCATGTTGGAACATTCTCTCCTTTTTATACCTATTCTTATTACCAAACACTTGATCTATTTATATGATTCTTTTAACAGTAAATCCTATCTATGTGATCACTTTAACACTTAACTATGATCCCTTTAGCACTTCAAATGGCTTACCACCCAGCTTAATGGGATTTGGAGTCCCATGGTACGTTTTAGTTGTATCCTTAGAAGCATGTCCATAGGAATGTATGCAGAACTATACAGCTTACAATTACAAACTTCCTTTTCCCTCTCTTATTCCTACTCTTACTTTTTACTGGGATCTATTTTGAATTGGCTTTATATATATATATATATATATATATATATATATATGATTAATTCTATGTTAAGTAGAGAGTTCAACCAATGGTATTGAGAGAAAAAAAGTTCCTCAACAGTCAAGATGAGGGCTGTTCAAATTATTGCTTCTCAAAGTGTCAATTTCACTTCTGTAAGTTTTCTTTTAGGTGCTCTGTTAGTTATCACAGGTCAGGGAGAACATATGGTATTTGTCCTTTTGGGACTGGCTTATTTCACTAAGTATGATGTTTTCTAGATTCATCCATTTTATATCAAATGACTAGATTTTATCTTTTACCACTGTGTAGTATTCCATAGAGTATATATCCCATAATTTCATTATCCATTCTTCAGTTGATGGATATTTAGGTTGATTCCATGTCTTAACTATTGTGAATTGAGCTGCAATAAACATGAGGTCGCAGATAACTCTTTTATTTGATGATTTCATTTCTCTTGGGTAAATTCCAAGGAGTGAGATGACTGGGTCATATCGTAGGACTATATTCAGATTTCTGAGGTATCTTCAAACTGTCTTCCATTGTGCCTTTATCAGTTTGCATTCCCACCAACAGTGGATTAGGGTGCCTCCCCACCCCCCACATCTTTGCCAACAGTTACTGTTTGTTGTTTTCTGTTTGAGAGCCATTCTAACTGGAGTAAGCAAACCCTCATTGTGGTTAATTTTAGGATTAGGGTACATATTATTGATAACAATAATTGATAGTAAAATAAATAAATAAATAAAAAGAGAGAGATTTACCACACATAACCTGAGGGTGTCACCTTTGCACACCCGTAACTTGGAAGAACCAAGCAGAGCTCTCAGGCCACACCCATCTCAAGCCTCCAAGGCTCCTCCAACAGCAGGCAGTCCACTTAACACAGACATAGTATAAAACAAAAAAAAATTAAAAAAAAAATAAAACGCATAGTGACGAAAGAGGAATTAACTATGCCAAGCAACAAACACAGAAATCGAGGGAACAAGATCAATGATGACACTACGATGCCTCCAAATAAACAAAACACCCCAAGCCAAGATTATGAAGATGATGAGATAGAAGAAATGCAAGATACGGATTTCTTTGATGACCTGTTCTTTCCACTGGGATCTCACTCGCAGAGATCTTTTGCCAGAGTGTCTTGGCTTTCCATGCCTGAAATACTCTCATGGGCTTTTCAGCCAGATCCGAATGCCTTTAGGGCTGATTCTGAGGCCAGAGTGCTATTTAGGACATCTGCCATTCTATGAGTCTGCTGAGTATCTCACTTCCCATGTTGGATCACTCTCCCCTTTATTTATTCCATCGGTTAGTGTTAGCAGGTACTAGACTTGTTTATGTGCTCCCTTTGACTCTTAGTCCTTTCATTATGATCAATTGTGAACTGAAATTGATCACTGGGACTAGTGAGATGGCATTGGTACATGCCACCTTGATGGGATTGAATTGGAATCCCCTGGTATGTTTCTAACTCTACCATTTGGGGCAAGTCAGCTTGAGCATGTCCTGAATTGCACATCTCTTCCCTCTCTTATTCCCACTCTTATGTTTAACAGGGATCACATTTCAGTTAATTTTCAACACTTAAGAATAACTGTGTATTAATTATAGAATTAAACCATTCATATTAAGTAGAAAAGATAAAAAAACTACTAAGAGGGATAATGTATTAAGTTGTTCATTAACAGTCAGAGATATGCTGATCAAGTCACCGTACCTTTCACTGAAGGGAGGAGAGAACCTCCACTTTGATTATGACCTTGTCTAAACAAGATAAGAGTCAAAGAACTCAGAGGGCTTCCATAGCCTTGGAAACTCATGACTGGAGCATAGGGAGATTACTGATGCCATAGACAGGAGTTTCAATTGGTAAAGTCAACAACAGGAGTCACTGTGCACTTACTCCTCATGTAGGATCTCTGTCCTTAATGTGCTGTGCATTGAGATTAAATGCTATAACGAGTACTCAAACAATATATTTCACTTTGTGTTTCTATGGGGGTGCAAACTGTTGAAATCTTTACTTAATGCATACTAAACTGATACTCTGAAAAAAAAAGAAAAATAAATTATCAATTCCCAACTTGACTCTCACTGGGATTAAACATGACAATAGGTCTGCTCTGATTTCATCATCATTTAAAAAAAAATCACCTATTATTTTTCACTTTATGTTTCTGTGTGGGAGCAAACTGTTGAAATCCTTACTTAATGTATACTAAGCTGATCTTCTGTATATTAAGATAATCGAAAATGAATCTTGATGTGAATGGAAGGGGAGAGGGAGTGGGAAAGGGGAGGGTAGTGGGTGGGAGGGACGGTATGGGGGGGAAGCCATTGAAATCCATAAGTCATACTTTGGAAATTTATATTCATTAAATAAAAGTTTAAAAAAAATAAAAGGCCTTTGAAAGGAAAAAAAAAAGATACGGATTTCAAAAAATTTATGATAAGAACATTTAGAAGTTTTCAAAAGCAAATCCTTGAACTACAGAAATCCTATTGGACAGGATTGAAAATCGCTCCCATGAAAATGAAATTTTAAGGAAGAATCAAAATGAAATGCAGAAAATAGTAGAACAGGAAAGTGTGATAGTGAAGAGAAATCAAAATGAAATGAAGAGCTCAATAGATCAAATGACAAACACATTAGAGAGCCTTAAAAACAGAATGGGAGAAGCAGAAGAGAGAATATCGGACTTAGAAGACAGAGCACAGGAAAACATACAAACAAAAGAAAAGAAGTGGAAATTAGAAATCTAAAAAATATTGTTGGGAATCTACAGGATACTATTAAAAAAACCAACATTCGAGTTCTAGGAGTTCCTGAAGGCATGGAGAGAGAGAAAGGATTAGAAGGCCTTTTTAGTGAGATACTAGCAGATAACTTTCCAGGTTTGGAGAAGGACCGAGACATCCTAGTACAGGAAGCTCATAGAACCCCCAATAAATATGACCAAAAGAGATCCTCACCACGACATGTGATAATTAAACTTAACCACAGTGAAACATAAAGAAAAGATCCTAAAATGTACAAGAGAGAAACGTCAGATTACTCTCAGAGGATCTCCAATTAGACTCACAGCAGACTTCTCATCAGAAACACTACAGGCTAGGAGGGAATGGCGAGACATAGCACAGGTGCTAAGAGAGAAAAACTGCCAGCCCAGAATACTATATCCTGCTAAGCTCTCATTTGTGAATGAAGGTGAAATAAAGACCTTTCATAGCAAACAGAAATTGAAAGACTTTGTGGCCACTCGTCTGGCCCTGCAAAAGATACTTAAAGATGTGCTACACTCAGAAACACAGAAACAAGGCCATCAATATGAAAGAAGTTAAAGGAAGAAGACCTACCAGTAAAAGAGCATGGGAAGCTCAAAGCATATGCTAGAAAATATCTCCGGGAAAATGGCAGGGCAAAGTCACTATGTATCAATAGTCACATTAAACATTAATGGTCTTAACTCTTCTGTTAAAAGACACCGATTGGCTGATTGGCTTAAGGAACACAACCCAACTATTTGTTGCCTACAAGAAACACAACTCTCTAACAAAGATGCATGCAGACTGAAAGTGAAAGGTTGGAAAAAGATATTCCATGCCAACAGAAACCAAAAAAAAAGCAGGTGTAGCCATATTAATATCAGACAAAATAACTTTAATACAAAAACTGTTAAGAGAGACAAAGAGGGACACTATATAATGATTAAGGGTTCAATTCAACAGGAAGATGTAACTATTATAAATGTATATGCACCTAATTACAGGGCACCGGTCGATTTAAAAGATTTGTTAACGGACTTAAAGGGAGACTTAGACCCCAATACAATAGTACTGGGGGACTTCAATACTCCACTCTCAGAAATAGACAGATCATCCGGACAGAAGATCAACAAGGAAACAACAGATTTAATCGACACTATTGCCCAAATGGATCTAACAGATATCTACAGAACTTTCAAGCCTGCATAAAGACTTTACATTCTTCTCAGCAGTACATGGAACCTTCTCTAGGATTGGTCACATACTAGGTCATAAAGCAAGTCTCAGCAAATTTAAAAGAGTTAGAATCATACCATGCAGCTTCTCAGACCACAGCAGAATGAAGCTGGAAATTAGCAACTCAGGAAACCCCAGAAAGTATGCAAACACATGGAGACTGAACAGCATGCTCCTGAATGGATGCTGGGTCATTCAAGGAATCAAAAGAGAAATCAAAAACTTTCTGGAAGTAAATGAAGACAACAACACAACATATCAAAACTTATGGGACGCAGCAAAAGCAGTACTTAGAGGCAAGTTTATAGCAATAGGTGCCTATATCAAGAATTTGGAAATGTATCAAATAAATGAGCTTTCACGCATCTCAAGGACCTAGAAAAACTGCAGCAAACCAGAGCCAAATCTAGTAGGAGAAGAGAAATAATTAAAATCAGAGAAGAAATTAACAGGATTGAATCCAAAAAAACATTACAAAAAATCAGCCAAGCGAGAAGCTGTTTTTTTGAAAAAATAAAATTGACACCCCATTGGCCCAACTAACTAAAAAAAGAAGAGAAAAGATCCACATCAATAAAATCACAGATGAAAAAGGAAACGTAACAACAAACACCACAGAAATAAAAAGAATCATCAGAAATTACTACAAGGACTTGTATGCCAACAAAGAGGGAAACCTATGAGAAATTGATAGATTCCTGGACACATGCAACCTACCTAAATCGAACCAGGAAGACATCGAAAACCTAAACAGACCCATAAATGGGACAGAAATTGAAACAGTAATAAAGGCCCTCCCAATAAAGAAAAGCCCAGGACCAGATGGATTCACCGCTGAATTCTACCAGACATTTAAAGAAGAACTAACTCCAATTCTTCTCAAACTATTCAGAACAATCGAAAAAGAGGGAGTCCTCCCAAATTCTTTCTATGAAGCCAGCATCACCTTAATCCCTAAGCCAGAGAAAGATGCAGCACTGAAAGAAAATTACAGACCAATATCCCTGATGAACATAGATGCAAAAATCCTCAATAAAATTCTCGCCAATAGAATACAACAACACATCAGAAAAATCATCCACCCAGACCAAGTGGGATTTATCCCTGGTATGCAGGGATGGTTCAACATTCGCAAATCAATCAATGTGATTACCACATTAACAGACTGCAAAAGAAAAACCATATGATTATCTCAATTGATGCAGAGAAAGCATTCGATAAAATTCAACACCCTTTCATTATGAAAACTCTAAGCAAATTGGGTATGGAAGGAACATTCCTCAATATAATCAAAGCAATTTATGAAAAACCCACGGCCAGCATCCTATTGAATGGGGAAAAGTTCGAAGCATTGCCACTGAGATCTGGCACCAGAGAGGGATGCCCACTCTCACCACTGCTATTTAACATAGTTCTGGAAGTTTTAGCCAGAGCCATCAGACAAGAAAAAGAAATTAAAGGAATACAAATTGAGAAGGAAGAAGTCAAACTATCCCTCTTTGCAAACAATATGATTCTTTACTTAGAGGATCCAAAGAACTCTACTAAGAGACTATTGGAACTCATAGAGGAGTTTGTCAAAGTGGCAGGATATAAAATCAATGCACAAAAATCAACAGCCTTTGTATACACAAGCAATGCAATGGCTGAGAAAGAACTGCTGAGATCAATCCCATTCACAATAGCTACAAAAACAATCAAATACCTTGGAATAAACTTAACCAAGGACGTTTAAGATCTCTTATGAGAATTACAAAATCTTAAAGAAAGAAATAGAAGAGGATACCAAAAAATGGAAAAATCTTCCATGCTCATGGATTGGAAGAATCAACATCATCAAAATGTCCATTCTCCCAAAAGCAATTTATAGATTCAATGCAATTCCAATCAGGATACCAAAGACATTCTTCTCAGATCTAGAAAAAATGATGCTGAAATTCATATGGAGGCAAAAGAGACCTCGAATAGCTAAAGCAATATTGTACAACAAACACAAAGCTGGAGACATCTCAATACCAGATTTCAGGACATACTACAGGGCAGTTGTTATCAAAACAGCATGGTACTGGTACAGAAACAGATGGATAGACCAATGGAACAGAATTGAAACACCAGAAATCAACCCAAACATCTACAGCCAACTTATATTTGATCAAGGATCTAAAACTAATTTCTGGAGCAAGGACAGTCTATTCAATAAATGGTGCTGGGAAAACTGGATTTCCACTTGCAGAAGCATGAAGCAAGACCTCTACCTTTCACCTGACACAAAAATCCACTCAACATGGATTAAAGATTTAAATCTACGACCTGACACCATCAAGTTATTAGAGAACATTGGAGAAACCCTTCAAGATATTCGCACAGGCAAAGAGTTTCTGGAAAAGACCTGGGAGGCACAGGCAGTCAAAGCCAAAATCAACTATTGGGATTGAATCAAAATGAGAAGTTTCTGTACTGCAAAAGAAACAGGAGAATGAAGAGACAACCGACAGAATGGGAAAAAATATTTGCAAGCTATGCAACAGATAAAGGGTTGATCACCAGAATCTACAAAGTGATCAAGAAACTCCACAAAAACAAAACCAACAACCCACTTAAGAGATGGGCCAAGGACCTCAATAGACATTTTTCAAAAGAGGAAATGCAAATAGCCAACAGGCACATGAAAAAATGTTCAAGATCACTAGCAATCAGGGAAATGCAAATCAAAACCACAATGAGGTTTCACCTCGCCCCACTTAGAATGGCTCACATACAGAAATCTACCAACAATAGATGCTGGAGAGGATGTGGGGAAAAAGGGACACTAACCCACTGTTGGTGGGAATGCAAACTGGTCAAGCCACTATGGAAGTCAGTCTGGAGATTCCTCAGAAACCTGAATACAACCCTACCATTCGACCCAGCCATCCCACTCCTTGGAATTTACCCAAAGGAATTTAAATTGGCAAACAAAAAATCGGTCTGCACCCTAATGCTTATTGCAGCACCATTCACAATAGCCAAGATGTCGAACCAACTTAAATGCCCATCAACGGTAGACTGGATAAAGAAATTATGGGATATGTACTCTTTAGAATACTATACCGCAGTAAGAAACAACGAAATCCAGTCATTTACAACAAGAATGAGGAATTTGGAACACATCATGCTGAGTGAAATAAGCCAGTCCCAAAGGGACAAATACCATATGTTCTCCCTGATCAGTGACAACTGACTGAACAACAAAAAGAAACCTGTTGAAGTGAAATGGACACTATGAGAAACGGTGACTTGATCAGCATAGCCCTGACTGTTAATGAACAACTTAGTACATTATCCCTCTTAGTAGTTTCTTTTTTTTCTGTTCTACTTAATATGACTGGTTTAATTCTGTAATTAATACACAGGTGTTCTTAAGTGTTGAAATTTAACGGAAAGGTGATCCCTCTTAAACATAAGAGTGGGAATAAGAGAGGGAAGAGATGTACAATTTGGGACATGCTCAAGCTGACTTTCCCCAAATGATAGAGTTAGAAACATACCAGGGGACTCCAATTCAATCCCATCAAGGTGGCATGTACCAATACCATCTCACTAGTCCAAGTGAGCAATTTCAGTTCACAATTGATCATACTTATAGGATTAAGAGTCAAAGGGAGCACATAAACAAGTCCAGTACCTGCTAATACTAACCAATAGAATAAGTAAAGGGGAGAGTGATCCAACATGGGAAGCAAGATACTCAGCAGACTCATAGAATGGCAGATGTCCTAAACAGCACTCTGGCCTCAGAATCAGCCCTAAAGGCATTCCGATCTGGCTGAAAAGACCATAAGAGTATTTCAGGCATGGAAAGCCAGGATACTCTGGCCAAAAAAAAAAAAAAAAAAAAA
Organism: Oryctolagus cuniculus; assembly: GCF_964237555.1. Lineage (NCBI taxonomy): Eukaryota > Metazoa > Chordata > Mammalia > Lagomorpha > Leporidae > Oryctolagus > Oryctolagus cuniculus. The sequence goes on along the minus strand of NC_091440.1, from coordinate 24,183,330 downwards.
AAAAAAAGAAAAAAAAAACCCTAAATGAAAGGTCTCTGTGACTGAGATCCCAGTGCAAAGAACAGGTCTTCAAAGAAGGAGGTACCTTTCTCTGAAGGGAGGAGAGAACCTCCACTTTCACTATGACCTTGTCTAAACAAGATAAGAGTCGGAGAACTCAGAGGGCTTCCATAGCCATGGAATCTCATGACTGGAGAATAGGGAGATTACTGATGCCATAAACAGGAGTGTCAAATTGTAAAGTCAACAGCAGGAGTCACTGTGCACTTACTCCTCATGTAGGATCTCTGTCCTTAATGTGCTGTACATTGACATTTAATGCTATAACGAGTACTCAAACAATATATTTCACTTTGTGTTTCTATGGGGGTGCAAACTGTTGAAATCTTTACTTAATGTATACTAAACTGATCTTCTGTAAAAAAAAAAAAGAAATTATCAATTCCCAACTTGACTCTCAGTGGGATTAAACATGACAATAGGTCTGATCTGATTTCATCATCATTTAAAAATCATCTATTATTTTTCACTTTATTTTTGTGTGGGAGCAAACTGTTGAAATCTTTACTTAATGTATACTAAACTGATCTTCTGTATATAAAGAGAATCGAAAATGAATCTTGATGTGAATGGAAGGGGAGAGAGAGTGGGAAAGGGGAGAGTTGCGGGTGGGAGGGACTTTAGTGGGGGGAAGCAATAGTAATCCATAAGCTGTCCTTGGAAATTTATATTCATTAAATAAAAGTTAAAAAAAAGGATGTACTTTTTTTTTACAGGCAGAGTGGACTGTAAGAGAGATGGAGAGAAAGGTCTTCCTTTGCCGTTGGTTCACCCTCCAATGGGCACCATGGCCAGCGTGCTGCAGCTGGCGCACTACGCTGATTCAAAAGCAGGAGCCAGGTGCTTTTCCTCGTCTCCCATGGGGTGCAGGGCCCAAGGACTTGGGCCATCCTCCACTGCACTCCCGGGCCACAGCAAAGAGCTGGCCTGCAAAAGGGGCAACTGGGACAAAATCCGGCGCCCAGACCAGGACTAGAACCCGGTGTGCCAGCACCACAAGCGGGATCCCTGTTAAATATAAGAGAGGGAATAAGAGAAGGAAGAGATGTACAATTTGGGACATGCTCAAGCTGAATTGCCCAAACGGTAGAGTTAGAACAATACCAAGGTATTCCAATTCAATCCCATCAAGGTGGCATGTACCAATGCCATCTCACTAGTCCCAGTGATCAATTTCTGTTCACAATTGATCATAATGATAGGACTAAGAGTCAAAGGGATCACATAAACAAGACTAGTGTCTGCTAATACTAACTGAAAGAATGAAAAAGGGAGAGAATGATCCAACATGGGAAGCAGGATACACAGCAAACTTATAGAATGGTGGATGTCCTAAACAGCACTCTGGCCTCAGAATCAGCCCTTAAGGCATTTGGATCCGGCTGAAGAGCCCATGAGAGTATTTCAGGCATGGAAAGCCAAGACACTCTGTCAAAAAAAAAAAAAAAAGACTAAATGAAAGATCTCTGTGAGTTAGATGCCAGTGAAAGAACAGGTCATCAAAGAAGGAGGTACCTTTCTCTGAAGGGAGGAGAGAACTTCCACTTTGACTATGACCTTGTCTAAATATGATCAGAGTCGGTGAACTCAAAAGGTTTACATAGCCTTGGCAACTCATGACAAGAGCCTAGGGTGATTACTGATGCCATAAACAAGAATGACAATTTGTTAAGTCAACCACAGGAGTCACTGTGCACTTACTCCTCATGTAGGATCTTTGTCCTTAATGTGCTGTACATTGTGATTTAATGCTATAACTAGTACTCAAACAGTATTTTTCACTTTGTGTTTCTGTTGGGGTGCAAACTGTTGAAATCTTTACTTAATATATACTAAACTGATCTTCTGTATATAAAGAGAATTGAAAATGAATCTTGATGTGAATGGAAGGGGAGAGGGAGTGGGAAAGGGGAGGGTTGTGGGTGTGAGGGAAGTTATGGGGGAGGGGAAAATCATTGTAATGCATAATCTGTACCTTGGAAATTTATATTCATTAAATAAAAGTTAAAAAAAAATTTGTAATGAGTGTGGACACTTTAATCAGCAATGAGGAGAAAAAAGAAGAATATTCATTGCAGCGCACAGAGCCCTGCTTTCTTACAGTCCTGAATGGAAAAAAGTCCTTACAAATTCAGGAAATTAATAATGGAAACTCTGAAAAAAATAGAAGGGTGTTTTTTAAAAAAGGTATTATATTTAAAGTTGAAGACATTGGAAAGTAATTAAGTGTAGATAAGGTCATAAGGGTTGTTTTGTGATTGAATCCTGGTGGTTTTATAAAAAGATGATGAGAAAGCAGACAGACAGACACTTATGCTCCTTGTCTCTTGTCATGTGATGCTCTAGCACCTTGGGACTCTGCCAGCAAGAAGGTTTATGAGATCCCTACATCTTGTACCTCCCCACCTTGAACCAAAGTAAATGATTTTATTTGTTAGGTAGACTTCCTCAGGTCTTTCAATATATGAAAGAAAACATATTGAAGCAGAAAAATTAAAACATTCAGGATATAATAGGGAGAGTTTGGGGCAGTGAGATGAGCAATTGGAAATGTAGTGGATAACATTAGAGGGCAGATTGGTCATGTTATATAGATACTCTGAATTTGCTAATTGTTAATTATTAAAAGTAGGCACCTACTGTCTCAGAGAGATAGGGGAGGAATGAAAGGGGCTCTATCCTTGATGTTTACATTTCAAAGGGATGGCTCCAAGATCCTTGAAAAAGGCATTCTTAGATCTTAAAACTGGCCTGAAGATAGAAGGTTTACATCTTTAAAAGGGCTAGAAAGCTTTTAAAATGGCAAGTGAAAGCTTTAAAAGGAAGTTAAAGATTTTATAGTCAGAAAGAAAGCTGTATAATTTTAGCAAAGCTGAATGGAACATTAAGGCCATTTTGATCCACTTACACAATAGAAATGAATTGTCTCACATTTCTTGAGGCTAGCAGTTCAGATCAAAATATCAACTGTGTTGGTTCCTTCTGAGGGTGTGAAGTAGAATCTGTTCCATTGCTCTCTTAGTTTCTGATAGCTGCCCAGCAGGAAACTTTGACTTCCTTAACTTTTGTTTTACTACCTACTCTCTGCCTTCACCCTTATATGAGGTTGTCCCTGCATGTATCCTTCTGTGTCCAAATATGCCCATTTTATAAGAACAACAGGCACAGTGGATTAAAGAGCTAAACCTACTTGAGTGTAATCTCATCTCAACTTTAATAATTATATCTAAATCACCTTATATTCAAGTTAGCTTACATTTCTGAGTTACTGGGAAAAAGAGCTTCAGTACATGAATTTTTGTTCCTGTTTCCTTTTGTACAGACTTTATTTTATTATTTATTTTTTATTTAATGAATATAAATTTCCAAGGTACAGCTTATGGATTACAATGGCTCCCCCCCCATAACTTCCCTCCCACCCGCAACCCTCCCCTTTCCCGCTACCTCCCCCCTTCCATTCACATCAAGATTCATTTTCCATTCTCTTTATATACAGAAGATCAGTTTAGCATATATTAAGTAAAGATTTCAACCGTTTGCACCCACACAGAAACACAAGGTGAAAAATACTGTTTGAGTACTAGTTATAGCATTAAATCTCAATGTACAGCACATTAAGGACAGAGATCCTACATGAGGAGTAAGTGCACAGTGACACCTGTGGTTGACTTAACAAATGGCACTCTTGTTTATGGCATCAGTAATTACCCTAGGCTCTTGTCATGTGTTGCCAAGGCTATGGAAGCCTTTTGAGTTCACCGACTCTGATCATATTTGGACAAGGTCATAGTCAAAGTGGAAGCTCTCTCCTCCCTTCAGAGAAAGGTACCTCCTTCTTTGATGACCTGTTCTTTCACTGGCATCTAACTCACAGAGATCTTTCATTTAGGTCTTTTTTTTTTCTTTGCCCGAGTGTCTTGACTTTCCATGCCTGAAATACTCTCATGGGCTTCTCAGCCGGATCCAAATGCCTTAAGGGCTGATTCTGAGGCCAGAGTGCTGTTTAGGACATCCACCATTCTATAAGTCTGCTGTGTATCCTGCTTCCCATGTTGGATCATTCTCTCCCTTTTTCATTCTTTCGGTTAGTATTAGCAGACACTAGTCTTGTTTATGTGATCCCTTTGACTCTTAGTCCTATCATTATGATCAATTGTGAACAGAAATTGATCACTGGGACTAGTGAGATGGCATTGGTACATGCCACCTTGATGGGATTGAATTGGAATCCCCTGGTATGTTTCTAACTCTACCGTTTGGGGCAAGTCAGCTTGAGCATGTCCCAAATTGTACATCTCTTCCCTCTCTTATTCCCACTCTTATGTTTAAGAGGGATCACCTTTCCGTTAAATTTCAACACTTAAGAACACCTGTGTATTAATTACAGAATTCAACCAATAGTATTAAGTAGAACAAACCAAAAAAAATACTAAAAGGGATAACGTATTAAGTTGTTCATCAACAGACTTTATTAATTTGTGTTTTATTTTTTATTTTTTCATTTTATTTGAATGAAAGAAAGATAGATATACAGAGTGATGGAAAGAGAGTTCTCATTCACCGATTTCATTTCCTGAATGTCCCATAGCCAGGGTTAGTTCATGCAGGAGCCAGAAGCCAAGAAGTCCATCTAGGTCTCCCACATGGGTGGTAGGGACCCAAGTACTGGGAGGGTTACAGAGCCTATCACAGTGCATGTGTGCAGAAAGCTGGTTTAGAAGCAGAAGTTCTGGGTAGGAGGCACTCTTTATGGAGCAACATGTACCTGTTTCATTGCTATGCCATATGCATGAAACTATAGATTTTTTTAAGAGAAATTTTAGGTTTTTCGAGAGTATAAAAATTTCCATGTACAGAATGGATACTCAAATTCTGGTACCCTGATATAGAGTGTGGCATCCCAAATGTTGTCTTAATTAATATGCTAAATGCTGGCCCCTAATTTATTTTCCTCAGAATAATGATGCTGATGTTATCATAATTGTATGTCTGCATAAACAGTTTTTTTTAATTTTAAGTTCTTTCATATTTAGCTAGAATATAAGGCTGTTGCTATTTTATTCATTTCTTCAGTCTCTGAGGCATTCTTAAATTCAAAAGGAGATGATCACAGAACAAAGAGAAAGTGGAACAATGGGAGACAGAACAGAAGGCTGTGATTGATGATGTCAACAACAGAAGAAAACTCGAAAAGGAAGGTAAGAACAGACTTAAGTGGTTAAAGATGTTTCAGTACAAAATAGGAGATGGAAACTGCTTCATACAGGGTCAAACCGTGGGAAGAAAGGAAGTATTTGTTAACAAAGAAAAGTTTTCTCTGGTTTCTTCAAAATAAGAAAGAAAATCACTATCATATTTGGCAGCAAATGGCAATATAATGTTAACTTATTACTCTTTAAAATTAAAGCAGTGAAGTAGTAATCATCTTTACATAAGATAATATGGGGTACTACTGGTTTGCTATACCAGATTTAAAATAAAATAAGTGAGAGAGAAAGGAGTTAATTCTGGATACCTGCTAACCAGAAGTAGAAAATGAATAAAACAGTCTTCTGGAAGGAAAAAAATGCTAAAGTTAAAAAGAAAACAGCAGATTTTATTTGCTCTTGTATGGAAGTATAAAATGTTAGTTTCAAGTGTTATAACAAATCTTTTTGCTAAAAACAAATTAAAAAGTACGGCTAATAAAATCTAAGCAGATTAGTCTCAATCATGGTCTAACACCTAACTTTTGTATCTTTTTTAGCAATAGTTTTCTTGACATTAATGTTAACAAAATAGAGCTCCACAACATTATTCTAATTTTTTTTTGACAGGCAGAGTGGACAGTGAGAGAAAGAGACAGAGAGAAAGGTCTTCCTTTTGCCATTAGTTCACCTTCCAATGGCCGCCGCGGCCAGCGTGCCGTGGCCGGCGCACAGCGCTGATCCGAAGGCAGGAGCCAGGTGCTTCTCCTGGTCTCCCATGGGGTGCAGGGCCCAAGCACTTGGGCCATCCTCCACTGCACTCCCTGGCCACAGCAGAGAGCTGGCCTGGAAGAGGGGCAACCAGGACAGAATCCGGCGCCCCGACTGGGACTAGAACCCGGTGTGCCAGCGCTGCAAGGCAGAGGATTAGCCTACTGAGCCGCGGCACTGGCCACATTATTCTAATTTGACTGCTTAAAAGTGCTTATACATCCTATTCTTTATAAATACTTAGATAGGTTTGCACTGCATTCAATTCTGTAATTTTACTCTGTTTCTGGATCTTTCTGAATTTGGTTAATATCATTGAAAAACACTATTTTCAATCATTCATCATAGTTTTTTTGTTGATGAAGTTTTTGGTTTGCTGTAAATTTTGTTCAATTTTGAATAGTATAGATTTATACAGAAGTTGCTTAGCTAAGCAGATATTTGCGAGCAAAAACTATAAGCAAACATTAAGAATCAGATGAGACCAAGAAGACCATGGGAAGTTGGGGGAAAAAAACAGCAACAGGTCAATTTACTTTATAACTACAATGAATAATAGGGTAAATCCTCCTCATACACTGATTTAGTTGAACTGACGATCTAAAGAAGCTATCCCCTAAGGTACTCTAGGGCTAATATGAACTTCATCGAAAGGTGGTATTAGGTAACAGTTGTGAAGTGTGGAAATACAGGATTTTCCCTTCTACCATTTTCATGCCAGAACAAGTGTGAATACAACACTTAACTACAGAAATAAAATCATAAGATATACCAAATATTTGATTGACTAACAAGTACTTTGGTTTAAAGTGCACTCACTAACACAAAATATAATTGTATCCAAATATTTAGATTTATGGTATTATCAGTTTGTTTCTTTGAGTTACTGTGATTTATGCAGTTAAGCCAAATCATTTATTCTATTTCTGTATCATTCAGTGTGAAATACTAGTGATGTTAACTGATATTAATATGAGCAAGATAGGCCTTAATCAAATATTAATTTAGGATGATTCTTTGAGGCTCTTGCCAGTATTCTCTATGTATCTGCCTCACAGAAATGCAGTGAGCTCAAAAAATATGCTTCTGAATCAATGAGGGTCACTCTTTGTTTTGTCTGGTCAAAAATTTAATAGAAACCATCTGGCTAGAAAATGGAGACTGATGCAAACATATATATATATATATTCTCATATATATGTATATATATGTATTCTCATGTATATATATATGTGTGTATATATATATGTGTGTGTGTGTGTGTGTGTATGTGTGTGTGTATAAAATACTGCCACAATTCTGAACATATAGGACTATAATTATGTCCTGGCTGTGCTCCTAAAAAACCAGCCCGCTGCTACTATGTATCTTGTGAGGTAGCAGGTAATGGTTCAAGTATGAGAGTCCACACTGCTTATGTGTTGATGTAGAGAGATATCTAGCAAAGAGAAAATGAAGATTGCCAGCACTTCCACTGCTCTCCCAGATGCAGCACAGCCCTGCATGCATTGCCCAAGCCCCAGACCCTTCTGAGCCAAGTGTGGCTGCTCAGGTTGAGACTGAAGAGCTGTCACTGGCTAGAAAAATCCAATTTGGCTGCACCTGGGTTCCCATGATCACCTTTAAGTCAATGTAGTGTCATGTTATTAAAATAACCAAGACTGGCATACTCACTTCCATTGTGCACCTGATGGCATGGCATCGTGTCAGGTGCATCATGGTTGTGAGATTTAGTTGGTGTACATGGTGCTGCAGCACATTTGTGGAAATCTAAATCATAGAGACTTATATAGCATTTGATATAAAAACCCTTGCCCGTTACTTCTCTGATGAAGCAGTTTCTTTAGGGAATTATACCTTCCCAGTGTCTTTTTACCTGCCACAAAAATAAGTAGAGCTTTCCTCTAAGCAGCTCCCGCTTGAGGCTGATAATTTGGTGAAACCTCAAGCAAATGTACCCCTTGTGTCCTCCAACAATATGCAGCTGAAACAGGTGGCATATATATATATATATATATATATATATATGCTAAATTTGTGTTGGTAAGAGTCAGTATTTTATTCATTTCTCATTAGCAGTAATTAGTTGTTAAAGGAAGGTCATTAGGAATGTATTAGTGGTAAAATTTTGTTGAGAAATATGTCTGCTTTAGTGTCTTTTATTGTGTCCCTTGCTTTCTGTTGCAATGCTTTATTATTATTATCGTTATTATTATTATTTATTATTATTTCACCTAAGATAACATGCACTGAATTTTTTTTTTCAAAATCAAGAATAGTTTTATTGAAATTGCTAAAAGAAAACAAAACAAAAACTTGAATATCAGCCATGTTGCATTCCCCATATTTGCCATAGCTCAGCAAGATTGAGAGAAAAGTTCAGCTTGTGACTTTTCTTTTGGGAGGAGACAGAAAAGTAGAAGGAGCAGTCTCAGGCTGATGCATCTTGCCTTAGAGCACTTACGGGGAACCTGTGTCCTTTGGATGTCTTGAGGTCACAGGGAACAAAATAAAGCTCAGTACAACAGATGCAAGCTGGCATCACTCAGGAGGACTCAGGGAAGGTGCACTGCTTGTGGCTTCTTCCTTGGGAATGAAAGAGAAGAGTAGTACATGCATCCAGCATTCTGGTTTATCTAGAAACTGCCCAGGGAACTGATTTCTGTCTTGCCTGACTCTATCCTGAAAAGGAATAGGCATACTTTGAATCCCTAAGGGACACCAAGAACAAAGTAACTCAGTAGTTTGTTGAAGCATCAGAGAACCTGTGTAACATCAGAGGGAGCAAGAGACTACAGGTTTTTGGAGAAGAAACTGGTAAAGCTCTCTATTTGGGAAACTGCATGCACAAAATTGGAAAACGTTTGAGGGACTTCTGGGATCTTTAGCTGAAGGTCTTTTTTTGTATGAAGCAAGTCCATAAAGACTGAGAGCACAAGCTTTTTTAAAATGCATAAAACACAGTAAAAAAAAATCACAGGACACACATAGAAACAGGGAAGCATGGCTTAATCAAGGGATCAAAGTAATTCTCTTAGCTACATCACTGAGAGGCATAACCATTTTGGAGAAAACATTTTGGAATTACGGACCTCCCCACCCCCTCCCCCATAGCCTGAACTGAGTGCTGTTGCCTGTAGCTTCTTCTGTATTTGTAGGGAAGAAAATTCTGGTTCAGTTTGTGAGAGTGAGGTGTGTTCTGGGCTTTAAAGCACTGCCAAATATTTTGGGGATTGCTAGCCTTTTGGTGCTTGCTTCCCCTTCCAGACCTCCTCCCTACTTCCTTTTGGAGATTATAAGAAGTAACAATGTCTGAGGCCTAGCCAGCTGGCTGCTATTATTGCACTAGCCCACAGATTTTCTTATTGGCTCTCAGGTGCCCAACTGCCCCTTGATTCTACCTCCAAAGTATCTCTCACCTTTCATATTGTCCTCTCTTGCAATCTTTTCTGGCTGTGGTCATTTCCTTCTAAACATTTTTCTTATAATTTGTGGTTCACCAATCAGAAGTTCCTATTTTGCATATTATGTATTTAGTTGTAAAAATTATCCTATCATCTCTGACACCTGAGAGTATAAAGTTAATTCTAGGACATTCATGTGCTTAGTTCCTCACTTAATTCAGTCTCTTGGGGTACATCCATTTCATCACATTGTTTCTCTCTTTTTTTGAAGTATCCTCATACAGAATGTATTACATAAATTTATTTTTATTTCTTAAATTTTAAAGTTTTATCAGATTTAGTATAGTTTGTAGATACAACTCTAAGAATACAATGACATTTCCTGGCTCTTTCACTCCCATGTCTCTCCCTCCATCCTCCCCTCCTGCCTGCTTGCTTGGTATTTAGTTCTTTTGAGACAAAATATTATAAATGTATGTTATTGCAGTAAAAACACTTAATGCTTCACTAAATAAAGAGCTTAACAAAAAATCAAAAATACCCTAGTTTAGTGAGAATATAGGCAAGGTTATTAACAATATTTGAATGGAAAAATGATAATTCCACCCACATGTAGTAAATTTTAAGCTAATTATAGATCATGAAAACTATAGTAGTATAACATTCTTAACCATTTCTTTGACAAAGGTATAAAATAATGTTTTATAAAATTATATTGGCAGTAATACTGACACACACATTTCTTTTTTGTTTTTATTTTTTAATTTTTTTTTTTATTTTAGCTCCCACATATAACAAAGAACATTCAATACATGTCTTTCTGTATCTGGCTTATTTCATTCAACATGATGTCTTCCAGTTGCATCTACTGTGATGCAAGTATTAGAATTTCATTCTTTCTATAGCTGAATAATATTCCATTATGTATATACACCACATTTTACTTATCCATTCTTCTGATGATATACACCTTGGTTGATTCCAGATTTTGGCTATAGTGAACACTGCTGCTATGAACATGATGATGCAGGTATTTTTTAATAGGTTGTGTTCAAGTCTTTTGTGTATATACTCAGTACTGGGATGGCTGGATCATATGGCAAATCTATTTCTAGTTTTTTTAAGAAATCTTCACACTGTTTTCCACAGTGGCTCTGCCAATTTGAATTCCTACCAATAGTGTATAAGCATTCCTCTTTCTCCACATCCTGTCTAACATATTTTACTCTTTGTCCTTTGAATAATTAATATAAAAGTTTGTGCCTATTCATTTTTTGAACATCAGCTTATAGCTCTATATAATTTTAAATTGTTATTTAAAAATTTAACTGGGAATAAAGAATAAATTAAGACATTGGAAGATCATTTAGAGTGATCATGATGGTTTTACCTATGTTTTATACATAAGTATGAAAATATAAATAATTGAAAATAGAATGATTAGAAGATAAAAGGTTGCATGCAGTTGAAGAGGAGGCATATCTTCTAATGTTCTATATCACAATGGAATTATTATGGTTTAAATCATTTAACCATATATTGCAGAAAACTAGTAGAGAGACTTTTGAAAGTTGTGCACAAAAAGAAATTAAGTGTCCCCCACACAAATGTTTAAAGTTATCTATCTTTGATCCAAATATATCTAGATAAATAAACCAATTAGTTTGATCTGACCATTATATATTATATACACATTGATTTGTCATACTCAACCTCATCAAATATGTATAATTATGAGTCAATTTAAAAAGATCTTAAAATATTTTCTTGGCTTAATATGATAACCTATCTTGCTCACCTCCTGAATATTTGAAGCACCATATCCATTCAAATAATTCAGCACTATGTCAATGTTTAAAAATGATACATAGGGAGGAGAAAATAATGTAACATTAGTAATATTTATTTTAATATGAAAGATGAAGATGTAATTGCTTTTCATCATGATTTATCTTCCTTCAGTTTAGTTAGTTATTAAGACATTTGCCAGCCGGCGTCATGGCTCAATAGGCTAGTCCTCCGCCTAGCGGCGCCGGCACACCAGGTTCTAGTCCCGGTCAGGGCGCTGGATTCTGTCCCAGTTGCCCCTCTTCCAGGCCAGCTCTCTGCTGTGGCCCGGGAGTGCAGTGGAGGATGGCCCAAGTGCTTGGGCCCTGCACCCCATGGGAGACCAGGATAAGTACCTGGCTCCTGCCATTGGATCAGCGCGGTGCGCTGGCCGCAGCGTGCCAGCCGCGGTGGCCATTGGATGGTGAACCAACGGCAAAAAGGAAGACTTTTCTCTCTGTCTCTCTCTCTCACTGTCCACTCTGCCTGTCAAAAAAAAAGACATTTGCCTTCATAGTATCCCTCAAACTATAACATAACTTTACTTTCAAATGATATATCACCTGATAGTGGCATTTTTGGAATCTAAAATTAAGAATATGAATATAAATTTAACAGATGGAAAAATTGTTTCATATTACAGTATTAAAAAGTAAAAGGCAAAATGAAAACTTTGACAGTATCATATCATGTTGAAAACTGGTTTTAAAATATTATTAAATTTGATGAACAGAGCAGTCTTCACAGGGTTCTCCACTTTACCCCACAGTTTCATTAGCATTGTTTATTACTTCATTACTTCATGCTTAATTTGAATGTCGCCTGCAAGAATAGTTCCAGAACTACACCAATTATTACCAATTGATTTTTTGAGCCTTTGTATCAATTTAAATAATGTTCATGATTTCTATGTATTCTTTTTATTGTAGTAAGTTAAATTTTTAATTTCATTCTTATATTAATTTAGACCATTCTGTCTTTGGATATAAAACATGTCTGATCCATGTCTGTGTCCATATGACAATTTGACAATTACCATTTAATGTTCAACAGGATTATAAATTTGTGTGCATGTTAGTATAGGTAGAAATACCTACCTGTAAGATGAGCATACACATTCTACTAATATGTTACAAAAGTGAATAATACTCACAATCTTATTAAATATATTTTGTATATTTGATACATTTCATTGTTACTTAATCTATAGAAAACTCTATAAGGCTGCCTATATGAGAAAATATCTAATTACAGTAAATAATATTCCAGTCTGCAGATGGCCACCTTTACAATGTGACCTCATGTGATTTTTCCTTTGTTCAGGTGCAAATAGGGAGAACTGTTTTTTAAACATTTATTTAGTAAATATAATTTTCCAAAGTACAGTTTATGGATTACAATGGCTTTCCCCCCCATAACTTCCCTCCCACTCGCACCCCTCCCATCTCCTATTCCCTCTCCCTCTCCATTCACATCAAGATTCATTTTCAATTATCTTTATATACAGAAGATTGATTTAGTATATATTAAGTAAAGATTTAATCAGTTTGCACCACACAGAACATAAAGTGTAAAATAATGTTTGAGTACTAGTTATAGCATTAATTCACATTGAACAACACATTAAGGACAGAGATCCCACATAAGGAGTAAGTACACCTTCACTCCTGTTGTTGACTTAACAACTTGACACACTTGTTTATGGCATCAGAAATCTCCCTAGGCTCTAGTCATGAGTTTCCAAGGATATGGAAGCCTCTTGAGTTTGATGACTTTGATCTTATTTAATAAATATAAATTTCCTAAACAACTTTTGGATTATAGTGGCTTTTTCCCCCAGTAACCTCCCTCCCATATGCAACCATCCCATCTCCCACTCCCTCTCCCATCCCATTCACATCAAGATTCATTTCCAATTATCTTTATATAGAAGATCAATTTAGTATATATTAAGTAAAGATTTCAACAGTTTGCAGCCACACAGAGACACAAAGTATAAAGTACTGTTTGAGTACTAGTTATACCGTTAATTCACATAGTACAGCACATTAAGGACAGAGATCCTACATGGGGAGTAAGTGCACAGTGACTCCTGTTGTTGATTTAACAACTGACACTCTTATTTATGACATCGCTAACACCCTAGGTTCTTGTCATGAGCTGCCAAGGATATGGAAGCCTTTTGAGTTTGCCAACTCTGATCTTATTTAGACAAGGCCATAGTCAAAGTGGAAGTTCTCTCCTCCCTTCAGAGAAAGGTACCTCCTCCTTTGATGGCCCATAATTTCCACCGGGATCTCACTTACAGGGATCTTTCATTTAAGTCATTATTATTATTATTATTATTATTGTCAGAATGTCCTGGCTTCCCATTCCTGAAATACTCTCATGGGCTTCTCAGCCAGATCTGAATGCCTTAAGGGCTGATTCTGAGGCCAGAGTGCTGTTTAGGACATGTGTCCTTTTATAAGTCTGCTGTGTATCCTGCTTCCCATGTTGGATCATTCTCTCCTTTTTTTATTCTATCAGTTAGCATTAGCAGATACTAGGCTTGTTTATGTAATCCCTTTGACTCTTAATCCATTCATTATGATCAGTTATGATCTGAAACTGATCACTTTGACTAGTGAGAAGGAATTGGTACATGCCACCTTGATGGAATTGAATTGGAACCCCCTGGCCCATTTCTAACTCTACCATTAGGGGTAAGTCCAATTGAGCATGTCCCAAACTGTACATCTCCTCCCTCTCTTATTTCCACTCTTATATTTTGGGATCACTTTTCAATTAAATTTAAACATCTAAGAAAAATTGTGTGTTAATTAAAGAGTTCAACCAATGGTATTAAGTATAACAAAAAAAAAAATACTAAAAGGAATAAAGTAGTAAGTTGTTCCTTGACAGTCAGGACAGGACTGATCAAACCATTGTTTCTCATGGTGTCCATTTCACTTCAACTGGTTTCCTTTTGTGTGCTCAGTTAGTTGTCACCAATCAAGGAGAACATATGATATTTGGAGAACTTTTGTGTCTTCCTCTTATGAAGAGGACAGAAGCCCTATAGGGTTAGGAACATTTAATTAGGACCGCATTTATACCTGATTACCTTTTAAAAGGAGTCCATTATCCAAATGCAATTACATCAGGAATTTGAGCTTTACTATATGATCACTTGATGGGAGGAGGATACCATACAGACTTTTAACAGCATGTTGAATTTATACCAATATTTCATTTGAGGGCCCATATCTTTTTTTCTCAGCAACTCTAGGATTTCTTACTTCCTTTTCAGTTCCTTGATAATCGCACTAAATCCAATGTCATGGAATGGGAAAGAAGAGGCATATTAATCATTGTAAAATTATGTTGGCAAAGCTTCATGAATCATTTTGAAACCTTACAACCTATTGACTATAACTTATGTACACATAACTACTGTGCTGCGAGGAAGGCTAGGAAAGAGAATTTATTCTGCTTTGCAATGCTAAAAGTCAGAAATGAGTCTCTGGAAAAAAAAAGAGAAACTATTTCACAAGCAGAACTGCAATATTAGTGGCAAGTTTCATAAAATAGATCACAACAATTAAAGTATATATTTAAGTTCATCTCTTAGTAATTACTGTATAATATTTAATAAATAAAATAAATTTTATCAACTTTTACTGTGATTTTCCTACTAGAGGAAGATAATTTTTGGCAAAGTGATTTGTAAATTCTGAAGGGACTATGAATTGAAATGTTTATATTTATATTATATAATATTAGTAGCTAAATTAGGAGAAATACACACATATTCATGAATTCATGGTGTCCCCAAACTTTTGCACTTTATATAACATATCAAAGTGCTACTTTATTGGCCAGCGCCGCGGCTCACTAGGCTAATCCTCCGCCTTGCGGTGCCGGCACACCAGGTTCTAGTCCCAGTTGGGGCGCCGGATTCTGTCCTGGTTGCCCCTCTTCCAGGCCAGCTCTCTGCTGTGGCCAGGGAGTGCAGTGGAGGATGGCCCAAGTGCTTGGGCCCTGCACCCCATGGGAGACCAGGAGAAGCACCTGGTTCCTGCCATTGGATCAGCGTGGTGCGCTGGCCGCAGCGTGCCAGCCGTGGTGGCCATTGGAGGGTGAACCAACAGCAAAAAGGAAGACCTTTCTCTCTGTCTCTCTCTCTCACTGTCCACTCTGCCTGTCAAAAAAAAAAAAGTGCTACTTTATGCTGATGATTTTTCTCTTAGTCTTTTCCAATATACTTAATAATTTCCACAATTCCAACTTGATGGAGTTGTACCATTTTTTCTCTTCTACTTATAATGGCTCAAAATTATTCCTTACAAAAAGAAATGCAAGCCTGCAAAGTGCATTGACATTATATTTTGAAAAACAGAATTTGAACTTTTACAGTGAAGTCTGATAGAAATCACCAAACTTAAAGTGTGTATTATTGCATCATGAGCAGGTTTTGTGTTAGTTTCTAAAAGCCCATGAGAGTATTTCAGGCATGGAAAGTCAAGACACTCTGGCAAAAGATCTCTGAGAGTGAGATCCCAGTGGAAAGAACAGGTCATCAAAGAAGGAGGTACCTTTCTCTGAAGGGAGGAGAGAACCTCCACTTTGACTATGACCTTGTCTAAACAAGATAAGAATCGGAGAACTCAGAGGGCTTCCATAGCCTTGGAAACTCATGACTGGAGCATAGGGAGATTACTGATGCCATAGACAGGAGTGTCAATTGGTAAAGTCAACAACAGGAGTCACTGTGCACTTACTCCTCATGTAGGATCTCTGTCCTTAATGTGTTGTGCATTGAGATTTAATGCTATAATGAGTACTCAAACAATATATTTCACCTTGTGTTTCTGTGTGGGTGCAAACTGTTGAAATCTTTACTTAATGTATACTAAACTGATCCTCTGTAAAAAAAAAAAAAAAAAGAAATTATCAACTCCCAACTTGACTCTCACTGGGATTAAACATGACAATAGGTCTGATCTGATTTCATCATCATTTAAAAAAAATCACCTATTATTTTTCACTTTATGTTTCTGTGTGGGAGCAAACTGTTGAAATCCTCACTTAATGTATACTAACCTGATCTTCTGTATATTAAGATAATCTAAAATGAATCTTGATGTGAATGGAAGGGGAGAGGGAGTGGGAAAGGGGAGGGTAGTGGGTGGGAGGGACGGTATGTGGGGGAAGCCATTGTAATCCATAAATCGTACTTTGGAAATTTATATTCATTAAATAAAAGTTAAAAAAAAATATCTATAAAACACGAAAAAAAAAACAACAACAAAAAAAAGAAAGCTGCACGTGTTGCTCCTGTGAGTGAAGTTGTCATAGTGTTTATATCAAGTTTTGTTTGCTTATATGGTCTGTTAAAAAATTTATATTTATTAAATGGATTGTTAATATGACCAAGTGAACCAAAGAGAAAAAGAGGGAAAATCAACTGCTAATTAATATATCTAGCTCATAATTATAAGTCATCAGCCTATAAATACAAATGTACTGTTGAATCCATATTTTCATTTGATTTCCTAACAAGTTTTCTTACTTTGTATTGCACAGTTTTAACTGTAAAATCCTAGGATCTTATTAGTAAATACTTGAGGAGCAATGTGTTATAGAATATAACTCAGCAAACAAATAGCTTGATTTTGAAAAAAATACCTTTATATGACACATAAATTACATAGTCACACCAGTTATTTTATGATATCATTGTCTGAATACCCTGTGAATAATGGATACATTACTAAAAATACACATTATATCATACTTCTTATTGGGTCTTTTGATTCTTGCTTACATAAAAGAAGTCCAAGTCTCCTGAGTTAGAATAGATGTGGGAAACTGGTGATTGAAATAAATTAGAATATCAAGAAATTAAGTAAGTAAGTTGTTTCTTTGATACGAATCATAATGATATAACTGTTTTCATGGAATGTTTGCTTTCCAGGGATATTTTGCTTCTTGACTTTGAACTATTGCTTCAAAGTATGTGATTAATGCAGATAATTACTTGAGATGCCTTCTTAAGAGCATTTGCTGAGACTGTTTTTGTGTGTTTATTCTACTCATTTATTCAAAAGAGATGTCGAAAAAGAGAGAAAAAGAGGGAGAGAGAGAAGGAGAGGGATACAGAGGGTGAGAAAGAGAGATTCCCCATCCACTGGTTCACTCTCCCATTGTCCACAGCAGCATGGGCTGGGCCAGGATGAAGAAAGAAGCCAGAACTCAATCTGAGTCTTCCCCATGGGAGGCAGGGACCCAATTCCTTGAGCTATCACTGCTGCCTCCCAGGGTACACATTAACAGGAATCTCAAATCAGGAATGGAGCCAGGACTTTAACTAAGGCCCCCCAATATGGGATGCAGTCATGTCTGAACTGTTAGGCTGAACACACACTCTGTGTATGTATTTTAATGATTGATTTCATCATAGTCTTAGGTACCATGCAAATTTTCATAAGTGTACATGTGGAAAAAAATATCTCATCACCATATTATGATGTAAAATGCAGTTTTTAGTTTCTTCCTCCTCCTCCTCTACTGTGGTTATTCTTCTGATGTAAAAGTATTGTAATCATCAACATTCTTGCACTTCACTAGGCAAACTCATTCTTTACTTCCTCAATGTACTTATTTAAAGAACACATTTTTGGTGGAATGAACCGATTTTTATTTTCTTTCTAACCTAATAAAAATCAGCAATGGATGTTAATATATCTATTTTAGTTCAAACTTATTCTTGTAATATAGGAGTCTTATGTTCTTCACTTCTTTTCTAGTTATTATCACTCCCTATTTACATGTGAAGATGCACTGTCCATCGAACTCAGACTCAACTTCTCAAGTTATTGAATCATGTATTTTACTTGAATGTCCTAATTATTCAATTAAATTATTCTGAAATTCATGTAACATTCACATTGTTCTTAGGTATTCCTTATTTAACAATTTATTCTTTGCACTCCAGATACACATACCTAGAAAGACCCTTGGTAAAGTAAAATGTTAGATGTTGCCAACTCTCTGAGATTGCTCGAACAAATGACAGGAAGAGGAATATTAATAGTTCATAATTAAATTTCTTGATTTTAGTTATAAATAATATTTCATTTGAACTTTAATATATAATTGAAAGTTTATCCTTTCAAAAATAGGTTGTACATCAATGCATTGATGTAGGAGTTTTAATAAAAAGATAGAATCAAAATACAAAGCAAGTATCTTACCTTGGATTCAGTCTATCCATTTCTTATATATTACTGCTTTTACATAAACCTCCATGAGTTATGTTTTTGTGCATCAGTGACTGGGATACTGTATTTTTTATGGTGCTCCTGGGGTGTCAGGGTTCCAGGCAAGATTTAAAAGGTTGTTATTCCTAAGTTAATACTTCTTTTTATGTAAACTCTCTGTGGAATGTAATTTGTTATACTACTTGGTGAAATATTGCTTCAAGGGGGAAATTTTTGTATTACACCACAATAGAGTCAGCTCATTATTATTGATAGGTGGGTAATGCAATTTGTAGGTTTTCTTATCACTTAAATATTCTCATTTTTTGTTGTTATTGTCATCAATGTTTCTCACTAGCAAGCCACAAAAATGCATATGTAGGAACTTGTAAGTCATAAAAGTATGACAATAATATAAGGAAAACATGACTGCATTGTCTAAAATGAAAATGTATAAATATTTATAATTTGCTAATGGATAGAAACTAAAAAAATAATGAAATGAAATACCTTATTAAAATGGTGACTGATTATGAATAGGAATAGATAGGAAAAGCAAGTTGACTAAATGCTATACAAGAATATGTTCACAGAAGCTACTAATGAATTGATTAACAAATTAGAACAAGATAGTTTTTATAAGATATCAACTTGTCAAACTTTGTATGATCCATAATACATATGTTAGGAGATTAGTACTGTCATCACTGATGGAAAGCATTTGAGCTGGTTCTTATATTGTGGAAAATCATCTGTTATTATTAAATAAAACCAGTTTTTGTCTACATGATCACTGAAATTTCATCAAATGATTTTTGTTACTAACAAATTTTCATAAATACTGTGATTGTTTTATTACATTTCTTCAGAAACACAAAGACACTATTTATTTTATTTAGACATATGATAAAGAATTTATTAGGGGAATATGTTCCCATTATGGTGGAGGCTGAGAAGTCCCACAATAAAATGAAATCCATGGGATTCCAGTAGTGTAACTAACTCCAAGTTGGGTGGCCCGAATACATGGGAACCACTGACGTGAGTCCTGGAGTCCAAGGGCCAGAAAATATGAGATTCTGATGGCTACAAAGAGCAAAAAAGTATGTGTTTTTCAGCTTTTTAAATTTTAACTAAATATCTACAAGATTTTTTTTTCCCAAAAAAACCTTTTATATAAGGATTACAAACTTCATGAATCTTACAAGTTTAGGAATATAGTTATTCTTCTCGACATACCTGCCCTCCCATCCACACTCCCACCCCTTGTCTCCCTCGCTTTCCCATTCCCAATCCCAATATCAAAAAAAAAAAAAACAAAAAAAAAAACAAAAAAAAAAAACCACTTTATTTAACTTTATGCACAGAAGACCAACTCTATATACTAAGTAAAGGGTTCAACAATTTGCACGATAAAAAAAAATTGTTCAACAAGCAAGACAAAGGCTATTCAAATTCTTTGGATGTTGACGTTAATTTCCCTTTTGTTAAAAAGATTTTATTTATTTATTTGAGAGGTAGAGTTACAAAACAGTGAGAAGGAGAAACAGAGAAAAAGTCTTCCGCCCCTTGGTTCACTCCCCAGTGGCCGCAACAGCAGGAGCTGTGCCGATCTAAAGCCAGGAACCAGGTGCTTCTTCCCAGCCTCCCACGTGGGTACAGGGTCCCAAAGACTTGGGCCATCTACTGCTTTCCTAGGCCACAGCAGAGAGCTAGACTGAAGAGGAGCAGCCAGGACTAGAATTGGTGCCCATATGGGATGCCAGCACCACAGGCGGAGGATTAACCCACTGTACTACAGCGCCAGCCCCTATTTTCACTTTTTTTAGAAACTTAATTAACTTTAAAGAAGCACCCAAGATTGATACATCTTTTATGAGCACTTAGACATAATTATAATACAACTCATTGAGGACAAAGGTCCTGCATGGGAAGGTAGTACACAGTGATTTCTGTTGTTATTTGACAATTGTCACTCTTATGTATGATGTCAGTGATCACCAGAGGCTCTTGACATGAGATGCCTAGGTTATGGAAGCCTTTTGAATCCACAAACTCTGTCAGTGTTTAGACAAGGCCATAAGCAAAGTGGAAGTTCTCTCTTCCCTTCAGACAAAAGTACCTGCTTCTTTCCATTGGGGTCTCACCCACTGAGGTTGCATGTAGGACATTTTTTGCCACAGTATCTTGACTTTCCATGCCTGAAATGCTCTCATGAGCTTTTCAGCCAGAACAGAATGCCTTACTAGCTGATTCTGAGGTCAGAGTGCTGTTTTGAGCATTTGCCATTCTATGAGTCTGCTATATGGACTGCTTCCCATGTTGGAACAATCACTCCTTTGTTTATTTTTTTATTTTTTTAACTTTTATTTAATAAATATAAATATCCAACTTACAGCTTTTGGATTACAGTGGCTTTCCCCCCACCATAACTTCCCTCCCACCTGCAACCCTCCCAACTCCTGCTCCGTCTCCCATTTAAATTCACATCAAGATTCATTTTCAATTCTCTTTATGTAGAGAAGATCAATTTAGTATATATTAAGTAAAGATTTCAACAGTTTGCTCCCCACAGAAACACAAAGTTTAAAGTACTGTTTGAGTACTAGTTATACCGTTAATTCATATAGTACAACACATTAAGGACAAAGATCCTACATGAGGAGTAAGTGCACAGTGACTCCTGTTGTTGACCTAACAATTGACACTCTTGTTTATGGCATCAGTAATCACCCTAGGCTCTTCTCATGGGTTGCCAAGGCTATGGAAGCCTCTTGAGTTCGCCAAATCCAATCTTATTTAAACAAGGTCATAATCAAAGGCAGTCACTCCTTTTTAATTTTATCTATTATTACTACCAAGCACTTAATCTTATCCATATGATCACTTTCACACTTAAGATGGTATTTTTATCATCCAGCTTAGGGGGATTTGGGGACCCATGGCAAGTTCTTAAACTGTATTGTTAGAAGTTAAGTCCATAGGAATGTATGCAGAACGAAACAGCTTTACAGGAACAGACTTCCTATACTTCATAATTACAACTTTAGTAACACCGTATTTCCTCCCAAGATGCCTGACCTCCCACCCATACTCCCACCCCACTTCGTCCTCCCTCTCTTATTTCCACTCTTATTTTTAATTAAGATCTATTTTCAACTAACTTTATACACATATGATCAACTCTATGTTAAGTAAAGAGTTCAACACATAGTATTAAAAAAAAAAAAAACAAAACTGTTCCTCAACAGTCAAGGCAATGGCTGTTCAAGTCATTGCTTCTCAAAGTGTCAATTTTACTGCTACAGATTTTGTTTTAGATGTGCTATTAGTTCTAACAGACCAGGGAGAACATATAGTATTTGTCCTTTTGGAACTGGCTTTTTTCACTAAGTATGAAGTTTTCCAGAATGATCCATTTTGTTGCAAATTACTGGATTTCATTTTTTTCTTACTGCTGTGTAGTATTCCATAGTGTACATATCCCATACTTTCTTTATCCAGTCTTTGTTTGATGGGCATTTAGATTGATTCCATGTCTTAGCTATTGTGAATTGAGCTACAATAAACATTGGGGTTCAAATAGCTCTTTCAAATGCTGATTTCATTTCCCTTGGGTAAATTCCAAGAAATAGGATGGCTGGGTTGGGTTGTATGGTAGCAGTATATTCAGATTTCTGAGGTATCTCCATACTATCTTTCAAACAAGTTTTACTAGTTTACATTTCCTCCAGCAATGGATTAGGGTACCTTTTCCCCACATACTCCCCAGCACTTGTTTGTTGATTTATGTATAAAAGGCATTCTAACTGTAGTGAGATAAAACCTCATTGTGGTTTTGATTTGCATTTCTCTGAAGGCTAGTGATCCTGAGAATTTTTTCATGTGTCTGTTGGCCATTTGGATTTCCTCTTTTGAGAAATATCTGTTTATGTCCTTTGCCCATCTCTTAAATGGGTTGTTTATTTTGTTGTTGTGGAGTTTCTTGATATCTTTCTGTATTGTGGTTATTAATGTGCTATCAGTTGAATAATTTGCAAATAATTTCTCCCCTTCTGTAGGAGCGTTTCTTTAGCCATATAGAAGATTCTCAATTTGATGTAATCCCATTTGTTAATTTTGGCTTTGATTGCCTGTCCCTCCAGAGTCTTTTCTAAGCATCCTGTTCCAGTGTCTTACAGGGTTTCCCCAATGGTCTCTAATAATTTAATGGTATCGGATCATAGATTTAGGTCTTTAATCAATTTTGAACAAATTTTTGTGTAAGTTGTCAGGATGGAGTTTTACTTCATACATCTATCTACATGTGAAAGTCCAGTTTTCCTAGCACCATTTGTTGAAGAGATTGTCCTTGCTCCAGGGATTGATTTTAGCTCCTTTTTCAAAGATAAGTTGGTTGTAGATGCATGTATTGTTTTCAGACATTTCTATTCTGTTCCATTGGTCCATCCATCTGTTTCTGTAACAATAGCAGGCTGTTTACATTATAACTACCCTGAAGTATGTCTTGAAATCTGGTATTGTGTTACCTCTGGCTTTGTTTTGTTGCATAAAATTGTCATAGTTATTTAAGGTCTCCTGTTTTACATATGAATTTCAGGATTATTTTTCTATATACAAGAAGCCAGTCCTTGGTATTTTGAATGGTAGTACATTGAATCTGTAAATTGCTTTCAGAAGTACAACATTTGGTGATATTGATTCTTTTAATTCATGTACATGAAAGTTTTTTCCATTTTTTGTATCTTTTATTTCTTTAATGTTTTATAATTCTCATCATAGTGATTTTTGACATTCTTGATTAAATGTATTCCAAGGTGTTTGAATTTTTGTAACTATTGTGAATCAGATTGACCTTAGAATTTCATTTTCAGCCATGGCATTGTCTGTGTATACAAAGGTTGTTGATTTTTGTGTATTTATTTTATATCCTACTACTTTACCAAATTCTTCTATGATTTCCAATAGTTTCTTAGTGGAGTCTTCTGGATCCCCTAAATAAAGAATCATATCATCTGCAAAGAGGGATAGCTTGACTTCCTCCTCCCCGATTTGTATCCCTTTGATTTATTTTTCTTGCCTAATGACTCTGGCTAAAATTTGTAGGACTATATTGAACAGAAATGGTGAGAGTGGGCATCCTTTTCTGGCTATGGATCACAGTGGGAAAGCTTCCAAATTTTCCCCATTCAACAGCTCATTGGCAGTGGGTTTGTAATAAATTGCCTTGATTATGTTGAGGAATGTTCCTTCTATACACTATTTCCTTAGAGTTTTCATCAGGAAAGTGTTTTGTATTTTATCAAATGCTTTCTCAGCATCTATTGAAGTAATCTTATGGTTTTTGTTCTTCAAGTTGTTAATGTGGTGTATCACATTGATTGATTTGTGAATGCAGAACCAACCCTACATACCAGGGATAAATTCCTCTTGGTCCAGGTGAATGGTCCTCCTGATGTGTTGTTTGATTCAATTAGCTATAATTTTGTTGAGGACTTTTGTGTCTATGTTCATCCGGGAAATTGGCCTGTTGTTCTCTTTCTCTGTTGCATCTTTTTCAGGTTTAGGAATTAAGGTGACGCTGCCTTCATAGAAAGAATCTGATGGACTCCCTATCTTTCA
Organism: Oryctolagus cuniculus; assembly: GCF_964237555.1. Taxonomy (NCBI): domain Eukaryota; kingdom Metazoa; phylum Chordata; class Mammalia; order Lagomorpha; family Leporidae; genus Oryctolagus; species Oryctolagus cuniculus. The sequence goes on along the minus strand of NC_091440.1, from coordinate 24,159,216 downwards.
ATTGTTTTGAATAGCTTGAGAAGAATTGGAGTTAGTTCTTCTTTAAATGTCTGGTAGAATTCAGCAGTGAATCCATCCAGTCCAGCTTTTTTTTGTTGGGTGGGTCTTTATTACTGATTCAATTCCCACCTTCATTATGGGTCTATTTAGGTTTTCTGTGTCTTCATGGCTCAATTTAGATAGATTGTATGTGTTTAGGAAACTATCCGTTTCTTCTAGGTTTACTAGTTTCTTGGCATACAGCTCTTTGTAGTAGTTTCTGATGATTCTTTTTATGTCTGTGGTGTATATTACATTTCCTTTTCATCTCCAATTTTATTAATTTGTTTTTTTTCTCTCCCTTTTTTGGTTAGTTGGGCCAACGTTGTGTCTATTTTATTTTTTCAAAAAACTAGCATTTTGTTTTGCTGATATTTTGTATTTTTTGTTTCAATTTTGTTTATTTCTTCAATAACTTTAATTATTTATTTTTCCTACAGTTTTGGGTTTGGTTTGCCATTGTTTTTCTGAACCTTAAGATGAATTGATAGTTCATTTATTTGTTGCCTTTACGATTTTTTGATCTAGGCACCAATTGTTATAAACTTTCTTTTAAACGCTGCTTTTGCTACATCCCATAAGTTTTGATATGTTGTATTGTCATCTTCGTTTTGTTTCTAGAAATTTTTTGATTTTTCCATGCTGCCACTAGGACCACACAAAGGATTTGTTCAGTCTGTGGTGCAAGCACAGATTCCCTAGCAATATCCCACACCAGGGAACCAGGAATCCCTGAGTTTGCAGAGTCTCCCACAGTGACTGCACAAAGTCTCAGCCACATTCTGAGCCTTCCCATACAGCCTCAGAGTTTTCAGAGTCCCAGCACATAAGCCTCCTACAGTCACAAGCACCCAGCCCCTTGTCATTTCTCCCCACCAGATTCAGAAGTCTCTGCTTGGCTGGTTGTTGGGCACTGACAGTAGCTGGCAGAGCTTGTTATGTATGTCCAAAATGGCACCTGCTCTCTATCAACTTGATACAGGATGCCATTGCATGGTAATTGGGGAAAGAAAAGCGTATCACCCCTTTTATTTCTCCTGTAGTTTTGTAGGCACACTGTCCTCCACAGAGCTCCAAGCTGGATTTCCTCCAGGCTTATCCTGCATCTTTATTACCAGTGGCTTGATTTGCTGCAGTCTGGTTTCTCCAGAGCTTGTATGGAGGCTCTTGGCTGTTGGGGTCATGAGTTATGTGTGTCCCCACCTTACATGTAGGTTCAGTGTGTCCCTCTAATTTTTGTGATATTTACTCTGCCGTTTCTCCCTAACTTTTACCTGAGAATGCATTCTCTCCACTTTTTTAAAACTTCTTTTTATCTTAACTTAGACTAGAGCGTTAAATTTACTCCCTATTCTGCCATCTTAATCCAATCTCATAAAAACTTTTTTTTGAAAAAAATTTAATTTGGCTTGGAGTTTTAGAAGTTTGTGCAATTTAATACTTTATCCCTTTTAATATTTTTTGTTCTAGTTAATACTATTGGTTGAACTCTGTAATTAACACACATTTATTCTCAGGTATTGAAATTTAACTGAAAATTGAACGCTGTTAAATATAAGGGTGGGAATAAGAAAAGGAAGAGATGTACAATTTGGGACGTGCTCAATCGGACTTGCCTCAAATGGTGGAGTTAGATGTGCCAGGGGATTCCAATAGAATCCCTTCAAGATTGCATGTACCAATGCCATCTCACTAGTCCACGTGATCAATTTCAGTTCACTGATAGGTCTAAGAGTCAAAGGGATTGCACAAACAAGACTAGTGTCTGCAAATACTAGCTGATAGAATAAAAAAGGGAGAGAATGATACAACATGGGAAGTGGGATACACAGCAGACTCATAAAATGGCTTATGTCCTAAACAGCACTCTGGCCTCAGAATCAGCCCTTAAGGCATTATCATCTGGCTGAAGAGTCCATGAGAGTGTTTTAGCATGGAAAGCCAAGACACTCTGGCAAACAAACAAACAAACAAACAAACAAAAAAACACAACAAACCTAAATGAAAGATCTCTGTGAGTGAGATCCCAGTAGAAAGAACGGGCCATCAAAGTAGGAGGTACCATTCTCTGAAGGGCGGAGAGAACTTCTACTTTGACTATGATCTTGTCTAAATAAGATAGAAGTCAGCGAACTCAAGAGGCGTCCATAGCTAGAGCCTGGGGAGATTTCTGACGCCATAAACAAGAGTGTCAGTTTGTTAAGTCAACAACAGGAGTCACTGTGTACTTACCCCTCATGTGGGATCTCTGTCCTTAATGTGTTGTCCAATGTGAATTAATGCTATAACTAGTATTTTACACTTTTATGTTCTGTGTGGTGCAAACTGATTAAATCTTTACTTAATATATACTAAATCGATCTTCTGTATATAAAGTTTAATTGAAAATGAATCTTGATGTGAATGGAATGGGAGAGGGAGTGGAAGATGGGAGGGATGTGGGTGGGAGGGAAGTTATGGGGGGGGGAAGCCATTGTAATCCATAAACTGTACTGTGGGGAACCGCAGGCTGGCCACCTGTGGGAACTTCCTCACTTTGCTGTTTGCATGGCCTGTTGTAATAACTTGTGCAAAACAAGTTAAGGAAGTGCTGGCTGCTGAGCAAAACAAGCAAGGAAGTGCTAACCACAGGATGTCCTGAAGACACACAAACAACCCCAATGGAGCAAGATGAACTTTCGACCCTTCAACTTGATTGGACTGTGCCTGCATGGACTGCATGTGAACAGACTTGCCATTGAGCATGTATAGTGTGCATTTTAATGGATTTATCTGTGGAGAAGGATTAAAACTGTTAGGAGACAATTATTTTAAGAATGTTATATAATGTAAATCTGTGGTGTGAGCAATTAACTTTTTTTCTGGGAATCTGAAATAAAAACAGAATGAAAAATTAGGAGAGTTATGATAACTATTTTAAATGTAAATATTATAAATGCTTATAACATTTAACATTGTATTGAATGTGTACAGGAAAATTGAAAATGAGTTGGTAAAGAAGGTCTAATAAAACTGTGCAAAGTGCAAATAACAACGAAAAATGACAAATGCAAGAATAGAATAAAGATTTTTTTAAAAGGACACTCATTAAAAATCAAGATATGGGTAACTGATGACATGGCTCAGCAAAAAAACATTGGCACATAAAATCATTGGATACAATAAACTATGTAGACTTAAATTGTGAATTGTTGTGTTTCACTGCTTCAGCAATTTATTTTTTCAATTTTTTTTTAACTTTTATTTAATGAATATAAATTTGCAAAGTACAGCTTATGGATTACAATGGCTTCACCCCCCCATAACTTCCCTCCCACCTGCAACCCTCCCCTTTCCTGCTCCCTCTCCCCTTCCATTCACATCAAGAATCATTTTCAATTCTCTTTATATACCGAATATCAGTTTAGTAAAGATTTCAACAGTTTGCTCCCACACAGAAACATAAAGTGAAAAATACTGTGTGAGTACTAGTTATAGCATTAAATCTCAATGTACAGCACATTAAGGACAGAGATCCTACATGAGGAGTAAGTGCACAGTGACTCCTGTTGTTGACTTAACAATTTGACACTCTTGTTTATGGCCTCAGTAATCACCCTAGGCTCTTGTCATGAGTTGCCAAGTCTATCGAAGCCTTTTGAGTTCACTGACTCTGATCATATTTAGACAAGGTCATAGTGAAAGTGGAAGTTCTCTCTGCCCTTCAGAGAAAGGTACCTCCTTCTTTGATGACCCGTTCTTTCCACTGGGATCTCACTCGTGGAGATCTTTCATTTAGGTCATTTTTTTTTTTTTTTTACCAGAGTGTCTTGACTTTCCATGCCTGAAATACTCTCATGGGCTTCTCAGCTGGATCCAAATGCCTTAAGGGCTGATTCTGAGGCCAGAGTGCTGTTAGGACATCTGCCATTCTATGATTCTGCTGTGTATCCCGCTTCCCGTGTTGGATCGTTCTCTCCCTTTTTTATTCTATCAGTTAGTATTCGCAGACACTAGTCTTGTTTATGTGATCCTTTTGACTCTTAATCCTATCATTATGATCAATTGTGAAATGAATTTGATCACTTGGACTAGTGAGATGGCATTGGTACATGCCACCTTGATGGGATTGAATTGGAATCCCCTGGTATGTTTCTAACTCTACTGTTTGGAGCAAGTCAGCTTGAGCATGTCCCGAATTGCACATCTCTTCCCTCTCTTATTCCCACTCTGATATTTAACCACGATCACTTTTCAGTTAAGTTTTAACACTTAAGAATAAGTGTGTATTGATTACAGTATTCAACCAAAAGTATTAAGTAGAACAAACAAACAAAAATACTAAGAGGGATAACATATTAAGTTGCTCATCAACAGTAGGGCAAGGGCTGATCAAGTCACCATTTCTCATAGTGTTCACTTTAACAGGTTTCCTTTCTGGTGCTCGGTTAGTTGTCACCTATCAGGGAACATATGATATTTGTCCCTTTTGGATTGGCTTATTTCATTCAACATAATGTTTTCCAAATTCCTAACAGGGATCACATTTCAGTTAAAATTTAAACACCTAAGAATAATTGTGTGTTAATTACAGAGTTCAACCAATGGTACTAGAACAAAAAAATACTAAAATGGATAAAGTATTACATTGTACATCAACAGTCAGGACAAGAGCTGATTAAGTCACTGTTTCTCATAGTGTCCATTTCACTTCAACAGGTTTCCCCTTTGGTGCTCAGTTAGTTGTCGCTGATCAGGGTCAGATCAAATACAAGTACATTCTTGTGATATGCAAGCTTCAAATACACAAAAAGGATATGACTATTTAGCAGGATTCAATAAAGTAGAATTGGAATAAAATTTGTGATTTCTTCGTGGTTCTCCACAGCCATTTTCAGTTTCACCAAATAAAAAATAAAAATAAATTCTTGGAATTATTCCCAGAAGAATAATACAAATCACCCAAATACTACTTAAGGTAATTAGAAATTTAGACCTTTTGTGGAATAGTCATTGCAAACACAATACATATAAATGATATACATGAGGTTTTCATCATCTGGTTCACAACTACAGAATTGAATATGACTATTAAAGTTCATTTATGATGGTTGAGCTGCCTGTCATTATATTCACAATTCAATTTGCACATGAAGCAGCAATAAATTTTTAATTTCAAAAGTTTGACTTAAAACAGAGTGGTAAAAACTAAAAATTAATTGTTCGTAATTTAAAATGTGTCTACAAACTGTATGCCTTATTGTTTGTTTCCACCATGAGAAGGAATTTAACTGAGATTGAATCCAATCATGATGACACGGTTGTGAAATCTGCCAGTTCCTTTGCCATAGCTCACTGTATGTAAAATTTTTTTATAAAACGAAGTAGATGAGAAGTGTACTGCAAATCAAACTACTCATTTTTTTGAATACTGAAAGTAATAGAAAGAAAACCTTTAATCATCATTGCCACTTAACACATACACTTTTTTTCAATAAATTACTTGTGAGTTGGATTCATTATGTCTGCTATTAACTATAATCAGCAAAGTTCTCTTACACAATGAAAATTGTCATTGATAAGATTATTTAACCTCCATTTGTATTTGATCTTGTCAGCTTACCTAATAACCAGTAATAGTCTTTAAAGCATTTTTCCATCTCTACTACAGAATCCATTTCCAGAATAACAAATTGCATTTGGTGGTTCTAACTCCTTATTTTCTTTTAATTTGAAACAACTATCATGATTGGAGTCAGATTCTTCTCTTCAGGTCAGAATAATATGTAAGTAATGTGTCCTTCTCGGGTCTCATCTGTCCTCCTTTGTGATTTTAAGCTTCTTCTCATCATAGTGTTCCGAGTCTTCTCCCCAGTGTACTTACATATCCTCTTTGTAAATGATAAGCAATCTGTGGAAACATCATAATCATGAGCATATATTGTTCCTTACACCTTGTGTGACACCCCCATCCTGATTTAACAACCGTTGATTATTTTTGACTGGAGTGGTCTAGCTATGAAAATCACAGCAATGCCATTCCAGTCTCAGCATTTGTATACACTGATCATTACCATTCTTCTGCAAAGAAGAACCTAATTTTCCATTTTGAGTTTAGGTCTACATAGATTTGCTTGTTAATTTATATTTTTCATTTGTTTTTATTTTATCACTTATTAATCAATGCATTTTTCCAATTGTTACATGTTTTTCTGGTACTTCTTTTCATGTGCCCCATTATTTTCTTTTTTTTTTTCTAGAAGAGGATCACTTTTGTACTCTGGCATAATATGATGCTATATAGTACATCATAGATGGTTCCTAACATAAGCCTTGAATCAGCCACTTCTCTAAGGAAACCTACTTTATTGGGTAATTAAATTATAAAGCAAAATCTAGATGCCAGGTGTGTTCACTGCTATTAAGGTAACATTCCTTCTGGGCTTAAAATTGAACTACGTAAATAAAATCTATGAAAAAAAAAGTTTGTGTTCACATCCATACCTCAAGTTTTACTGTATGCCCACAGGCTTCTTTGTCTTTGGATATTCTTCATTTATATTGGTTTATTTGCCATAAGAACACAGAATCTCAATAATATCCTCACATTTAATTGTTTTCCTGTTATTCTTTTTCCATATCTCTATACAATAATGATGATTGCAACTATGAATAGATAAAAGTAACATCATGAAGATCAGTGAACAAGTGGACAGATTAATTGAAATTATTCTGTCTGAAGAGCAAAAAGCAAAAATAATGAAAATATAAATACTCAAAACCAAATCATTGATCCCAAGTATGTAAGTTTAATATCTGAAAGTCAATGAATCTAATGTATCTTGACAATAGAATAAAATATAAAAATAACTTGATTTTTCTCAAAAGTCTTAGAAAAAAACATTTGACCAGGTGAAATTTCTTCGATTTGATAATGACCACATATGAAATACTCCAGCGTTATTCTTAATAGTGAAAGCTAAATTCTTTTTTTTTAAAGATTTCTTTTATTTATTTGAAAGAGTTACAGAGAGAGGTAGAGAGAGAGAGATAAAAGGAAAGCAGTCTTCCACCTGCTGGTTCAATCCTCAAATATCCACAATGGCCAGAGCTGGGCTGATCTGAAGCCAGATCCCAGGAGATTCTTCCAGGTCTCCCACTTGGGTACTCAGGACCCAAGGACTTGGGACACCCTCTGCTGCCTTCCCAGGCACATTTGAAGAGAGCCAGATCATAAGTGGAGTTGTTGGGACTCGGACCAGTGCTCACATGTTTGCTGGCACTGCAGGACATGGCTTTAACCTGCTGAGCCACAGCGTCAGCCCCAAGACTGAATTCTATCAAGACCAGAACAAGTCTAGAATGTCCACACTCACCACTTCTGTTCAAAACTGTAATGGAAGTAATAGGAAAATTAAACAGTAAGCAAATACTTAAGAGACGGGGAAATAAGAATTAAAAGTAGCTCTGTTCACAGACCACAGGATCATGTACTTGGACAATTATAAGGCTCCATTGTAAAGTAGTCTCAATTATGGAATTAATTTAGTAAGAATTAACATGCAGGATCACATATAAAATCAATTTAGCTTTTTATGTGCTTGTGATGAACAATCTGAAAATGACATAATGAAAATTTCATTAAGAATGATATCAAAAAGTACAATAAATTATGAATATCAAAGTTAATTCAAAACTTATACTTTAAAAAATAAAACATTATTGAAAAAACAAAGATCTTACTAAATGGAAAAAATATCCAGTATACATGGATTAAAAGATGTAATATTGTTAAGGTGTCAACTTTTCCAAAAACTGACTTGCAGATAGGAATTATGTAGACCAATTATTCATACAATGGTATTTAAAAATATTTGTCTAAAAATGAAATTAAAGGAGAAATTTATTTTGGTGTAAAAAGCCCATGTATTACTTTAGCATTTCTCATGTACTTAATATATATTATTTTATTTTATTATAATCAAGCAATATAGTATATATTTAAAAATAAAAATATGTGATGTGTAGCATAAATATAATTTATAAGTTTAAATTTGTTTAAAATATGTTTATATGTAAAGTATAAGTTTATATTATTTAGAAATATGTGATATGTAACATAAATTGTATATATTTATAATTTGTATTTGTATATATTGAAGATAAACATAAAATTATTCTTGATAACTTATACAGAAATAGGATTTTTGAAAAATTTAGAGGTTCATTCATTCAACCAATAATTTTTCACATTTTGACATAGCATTGAACACAGAAAAAATTAAATTTTAAAGAGAGAGAACAAAATGTGGAATACAAAAGGTCATCATGTAATATTCCAGAAAGTGGTCAATGCTAAGGAGAACAGCATGGAAGGGTTATAAAGATTGTAGTAGTTGATGTTGCAGTTTAATACAGGATAAGTTTATGTAGGATGATTAGAAAATGCCTCTTGAAAAAAGAGGTTTCAGAAAGTAGCTTGAAAAATCAAGGAAGAAACTGTATGAACATGAATAGGAAAACATTGCCCACAAACAAGGGAACGCTGAATTTAAAGGCCCTGCACCAGGAATTTTTTAGGCATATCAGGGAGATACATGAGGGTGGAGGATGGGGTATTATGTGAAATCAGAGACTTAAAAGTTGTAGGGAAGTAACTGTAATATAGGGACTTTAGGGTTTGTAGGAACTTGCAGAAAATTAGGATTTTTTTTTTTTTTCATCATAGCGTCCCTTCCCCCCTGAAAACCAGCAAAGTGAAATGTATGATTAAGGAGAAATACATCAGAGCCTAAAATGTCCTTGGGAAGTAAGTTTTGTTCATTTATATATTAATACCCAGAAGTTGTTGCTGATAGTAGGTAAGGATAAACTTTCCTCCAAGGAGAAGAGAGAGGAGGGATTTGGTCACACCTAGTATCAAAAGCATAGCCAAGTTTTCATAGAAGGAAGGCAATTACAATTAAGATGGAAAAAAGGGAATCTTTTGTATACCCTCCTTAGAAGCAGTTTGGCAATCCATAAATAAAACAGGCTAATACATTCTTAAAGTTGTTTGTAAACTCACTGATTATATTATTAATTGTATTAAAAATTTGTTTCATGTTTGAAGTTCTATAATGAATTAAAATGCATAGAATATCTTCAATGAGAATAAATTTTGATAAGAATTTATGAAAAATGAACTTCATGTGAAAACTGAAAATAGTTTTCTGATATGTTAAATTTTATGGTTAAACTGCAATATACATTGTGAAATAAAGTAGCAGAGTGGAAAGAATGTGAGGTACAAAATACAGTAGAAGTTAGGGATGTGGGGATTTCCCTACTGGCTTGCTACACACGGATGACTTCTAAAATTCAAGTATCCTTGTCTTTACCCTCTTTAAATATTTTTAAATCTTCTCTTTGGCCTTTCATAAAGTTAGGTTGCTTAATAGAACCATAAGCAGATTTAGACTATTTATCTGTCCTGTGTTATTTTTCTCATTCCCTAATTTGTACCCTCCTCCCCCACCCTCACCACTACCCCCAACCTGACACACATTCTTAGCCAAGATTATACAAAACCCCTCAGCTACATGCATGAAATGTCTGTTCTGGCTCTGGATCGCAAGCAAGAATTTTTAATCTGCCTCCAACAATCTTGACTATTACAGTTCAGTTATCAGATTAGGTATAGTCTTTTACCAACTTTCTCTAGAGTGGTGGGGCTAGATATTTTTTAATATTATTTATGAAGCTTTTTTCTTCCGGTCATCACATTTCCTTCTTTCGCTATAATTCTTATCATAGCAGAAACATGGTTTTCTGCCTTTGGGGAGTTGTTTTATAGGGAAAACCATAAGTAGGACAAATCAGCAGGACCTCAGGGATCTCATCTTCATAACAATCCTAAAAATCAAGGAAAGTTAAGATTTTCAATTGAAAAAAATTGTATGTTTAGAGAAAAAAAGAGAATAGGCTCAGTTGAAAAAATTACAGCAGTACAGGAAAGGCTTGAAATGGTGTTGGATCCATATACTCAGTACCTAGACTTTGTTCTTTGCCATTGCCCAAGGAATGCCAACACTAAAGGTAACTTATGTTCTGCAATGTCTTTGGGCTATAGAATGGGCAAAAGAAGCGTAATAGTTTTCATTGTGGACACTCAATAAATGTTATTTCATTGAATGATAGAGTAGGCACCAGAGAATAAACCCAGAGCAATTAACCCTGGAATTAATAAGGTAGCATCCCTTCAGGGCAGCATTGAAGATTTGTAAGAAAAATGAAATTAATATATAGGAAATAAAGTACCATTACTTATATATGTGTGCTCTAAGACAACATAATACTACTGATATATGGCCCCACAGCAACCTATTAATTTTATAATACACCACGGTTTATACCTATCATTTAATTCTGTGTACTTCCCCCTAGAACAGAGGCTCTTGAAGACTGTTCCAATGTCTGTTTTGAATTATGTTTTATTCCCAAATCCCTAACAATAAATGGAATTTTAAAATCATATTTAAGGAAGGGATATTAGATAAAACAAAAATTTGGCAACCTGGAATGAATTTCAGTTCAAATAATATTGTTATTAAAAATCTTGGTCATTTAACTCAGGATTTGGTATGTGCCATCTAAAATCATGCAAGTCTATGTGTCAGCTCTCCCCTTCTTTTTAAAATTTGATCTTCATTCTCTTTGCCCATTTTCATGGGAAGGGACCTGTTGAGGCTGGCCTCCCAGTGGTGGAGGAATTCTTCAGAGCTGTGAGGAGAGTTTGTTGAGTGAACATGCTGCAAGAGAGCAGCTGGCAAGACAGCTACAGGCTGATTCTTGCACAAGAAGAAGTACAATTCAAGAAGTCTATATATATAGCTAAAGTCAGCCCCCTCAACCTAAGATTGAGTTTTTGTGGTCCAGTTTATTTTCCTACTTAGTAATTTGTCATTCTGTGCCAAGCTGGGTAGTTTTTAAGGAAGCTGGGGTCTTTCCGACCCACCTGGTACTGTTAGGAACTCTTTCCTAACAGGTACTCTGCAAGACTTCTATATATTTGAATTGTAAAACACTCAACATGGTGTACTTATTGTTTAATGGTCATTTACATTGAAGATAATATTCTCCCTGAAGATAGTATTCTTCAAATTGTTCTGAAAGAAACAAGCATATAAAGATCCCTGTACAGGTTGGTTTCATAATTCACTAATTCCACACTAAGACTCCCACATTGGAGGCTGCCCTATAAAGTTTTAGTAAAAGACTTGAAAAGGAATCTGTGCTATCAAAGGCAAGTAGCCAAAGAAAGCAAAATGTATTGAGGCAAGGGGTTTCCAATTCATTATCTCATATGTATAGTCAACTATGTCATTTGTTGTATGTAAGCTAAGACTACACTCTTAGAAAGCCAGACAGTAGGTTGAATTAGTTGTCATTGTGTTTCAAGAGCACAAACTTTCAGAAAGGGAGCCACCAGCAAGGAAACCATAGTGCATAGCTATTCTATAAAATGCGGTGAACCTACTCTTTGATGTTCTACAAAATGATATTTTATATAGAAATATGACCATTGATGAACCTGAGTACAAAGAAACCTTAGGGCAGGCACCGCGGCTCAGTAGGCTAATCTTCTGCCTGTGGTGCCGGCACCCTGGGTTCTAGTCCGCGTCGGGGCGCCAGATTCTGTCCCGGTTGCCCCTCTTCCAGTCCAGCTCTCTGCTGTGGCCCGGGAAGGCAGTGGAAGGTGACCCAGGTCCTTGGCTCCTGCACCCGCATGGGAGACAAGGAGAGGCACCTGGCTCCTGGCTTCAGATCAGCGCAGTGCGCTGGTCACAGCGCACCGGCCGCAACGGCCATTGAGGGGTGAATCAATGGAAAAGGAAGACCTTTCTCTCTGTCTCTCTCTCTCTCACTGTCCACTCTGCCTGTAAAAAAAAAAAAAAAGAAAGAAAGAAAGAAAAGAAACCTTAGACATTCCTTAATTCATTTACTTAATTTATTTTACTTCTTTAGAGATACACAAGAATGATACATAATAAATACCTAGGTTTAACTGAACTTCTTTTCTGAACATATAAAATGAAAATACAGCATGGTCAAAATATTCTCTGTAAGGGTGTTTGTACTTTATTAATTAATGTTAAACATATAATAATAGAGTGCCTTACAGTTGATGGCATCTTATATTAGAGGAAATACTATAATGCATTGAATTATTTGTGTTAATTAACAAGTCTAGATAGTGGGAGTAGTACTTATTTAGCATTTCAAAGATAACCAAAATGCAGACTCTTTTGAACAATTGGCTATGGATATTAATTTAATTCAGATCATCTAAGTTAATAAGAGAATAAAGAAACATTATTTGAACCAAGATTCAAAAGAAACGGGGTAGAAATTTTGCTATTAGTAACTTAACAGTTACTAATCTTCTTTTAAATAGATTCTGACTCCCAAAACCTAGTTCTGTTGTCTGGAAAGAGAATGTGTCAATACCCATTTTATTTTTATCGCTCTTTTGAAGTAAAGAAATAAGGTTTTATTAGACTAGACAGGCTCCTAGCAATAATGTTAGCCTTGCATCCATATTCTCTTCTTATAGCTCTTTCTTACCAGCTAAGATTGAGATGTTCTTTTTTACTGACTGACCTAATTTGAGGTGCTGGCTTCGTTTTTTTTAATTCTGAGTATTCTGTGTGTACATCTTGACTATTATCTGACCTCTAAGGCTCCTAACTCTCTCACATTTCAATTTTTCACTTACATATGTGAAATGAATCTGCATTTTCTATGTCAGATCTACTTAAAAAGATTTATTTATTTATTTATTTGAAAGACAGTGTTACAGAGAGACAGGGGCAGAGAGAGAGAGAGAAAGAGAGAGAGAGAGAGAGGGAAAGAGAGAGAGAGAGAGAGAGAGAGTTCTTCCATCCGCTGGTTCACTTCCCAAATGGATGCAATGGCTGGAGCTTGGCCAATCTGAAGCCATGAGCCAGAAACTTCTTCCAGGTCTCTCATGTGGGTGCAGGGGTCTAAGCACTTGGGCCATCTTCTACTGCTTTCTCTGGTCATAGCAGAGAGCTGGATCAGAAATGGAGCAGCCAGGTTTTGAACCAGTGCCCATATGGGATGTCAGCACTACAGGTGGTGGCTTTATCCACTATGCCACAGTGCCGGCCTTCAGATCCACTTTTGAATCACAGTTCATCCTCATTGTTGGGTGGAACTCCTTCACTGAGATTTCAGAGCTGATAGCTCTGCAGAGTCCTCTGTCAGCCTGTCCATGGGACATGACCCATCAGTACTTCTGCTTTTGTAAACTTCTCATCTCACAGTAATCTGCCACACTATCTCAACTCACTTACCTGGTTTTACAATAAGTTCTTGTAATTTTTCTGAAGACTTTTGGTAGTTGTGCTCACAAATAACTGTATCCACTACTTTAAAGTGCCAAAGTAGTATACTATCCATTCATGTTGTCTCTTCAGTATCTTGTTTTATATAGGTGGAATATTAAAAAAAAATCCCGAGGTTTTTTTGTTTGTTTGTTTGTTTAAGTGTTTAATTTATGGGTGTTATTTCTTTTCTTTTTTTTTTTTAAAAAACTTTTATTTAATGCATATAATTTTCCAAAGTACGACTTATGGATTACAATGGCTTCCCCCCCATACCGTCCCTCCCACCCACAACCCTCCCCTTTCCCACTCCCTCTCCCCTTCCATTCACATCAAGATTCATTTTCGATTATCTTAATATACAGAAGATCAGCTTAGTATACATTAAGTATGGATTTCAACAGTTTGCTCCCACACAGAAACATAAAGTGAAAAATAATAGATGATTTTTTTTAAATGATGATGAAATCAGAGCAGACCTATTGTCATGTTTAATCCCAGTGAGAGTCAAGTTGGGAATTGATAATTTCTTTTCTTTTTTTTTTTTTTTTTTTTTTTTTACAGAGGATCAGTTTAGTATGCATTAAGTAAAGATTTCAACAGTTTGCACCCCCATAGAAATACAAAGTGAAATATATTGTTTGAGTACTCGTTATAGCATTAAATCTCAATGTACAGCACATTAAGGACAGAGATCCTACATGAGGAGTAAGTGCACAGTGACTCCTGTTGTTGACTTTACCAATTGACACTCCTGTCTATGGCATCAGTAATCTCCCTATGCTCCAGTCATGAGTTTCCAAGGCTATGGAAGCCCTCTGAGTTCTCCGACTCTTATCTTGTTTAGACAAGGTCATAGTCAAAGTGGAGGTTCTCTCCTCCCTTCAGAGAAAGGTACCTCCTTCTTTGATGACCTGTTCTTTCCACTGGGATCTCACTCGCAGAGATCTTTTGCCAGAGTGTCTTGGCTTTCCATGCCTGAAATACTCTCATGAGCTTTTCAGCCAGCTCCGAATGCCTTTAGGGCTGATTCTGAGGCCAGAGTGCTATTTAGGACATCTGCCATTCTATGAGTCTGCTGAGTATCTCACTTCCCATGTTGGATCACTCTCCCTTTTATTTACTCCATCAGTTAGCGTTAGCAGGTACTAGACTTGTCTATGTGCTCCCATTGACTCCCAGTCCCTTCACCATGACCAACTGTGAACTGAAATTGATCACCTGGAACAGTGAGATGGCATTGGTACATGCCACCTCGATGGGATTGAATTGGAATCCCCTGGTATGCTTCCAACTCCACCACTTGGGGCAAGTCAGCCTGAGCATGTCCCAAATTATACATCTCTTCCCTCTCCCATTCCCACCACCATGTTCAACAGGGAACACATTTCAGTTAATTTTCAACACTTAAGAATAACTGCGCATCAATTACAGATCTAAACCAGTCATATTAAGTAGAACAGATAAAAAAAACTACTAAGAGGGATAATGTATTAAGTTGTTCATTAACAGGGCTATGCTGATCAAGCCATATGGGTGTTATTTCTATCTTTCTCTCCTGCCTCTGCAGTTTTGCTATGGGCTAACTTAAGCCAAAATTTAATATTTTGGGTTCTTACCATCTACTTAGGAATTCTAAGCAGCAGCTCAAACAAGACATGCCACATAGTAAGGTTTAGGATTTTTTGCAAAGTGAGAAAAAATACACAGGGACATGAGGGCTTTTTAAGGGAGAGTGAGCCAAGAAGGGTGAAAAGAGAGCTCCATGCCAGCCACTTCTGGGGATTGTCTGTAACCTTAGATGGAGAGTGCATGCCAGAGAGCACAGGCAAGGGGGCAGGCAGGTGCCATAAGAGAGAGCAGGGCAGGCCCAGCGCTGCCTAGACCTCTTATTCACTTCCAAAAGGGGAGTGGTTGTAGTCTGATTGACAGGATTCACAGGTGAGTAGATATAGATGCGATTACATCATATGAAGGAATGGTGTAGTCTCCAGCTCATGAACCTAATCCTATCTACCTGTTAGTCCCATATCAGTTTCTCTTCATGGTAGAGATGAGATAGCAGAACCGAAGCACAGGATCACAAAATTCCTACAGTTTTTATTTTTTTGGCTAGTTAACTTTCATTATCATCATTTCTTTACATATAGTCTCAACTGCCAATCTGATGAAATTTATATTTAATAGACTAATATTTATAAAATAATTATTTGTTATTTCTCTAAATGCATATCTCTTTTTTTCTCTTTAACTTTTATTTAATGAATATAAATTTCCAAAGTAAGCTTTTGGATTAGAGTGGCTTCCCCCCCCCATAACTTTCCTCACACCCACAACCCTCCCATCTCCCACTCCCTCTCCCCTTCCATTCACATCAAGATTCATTTTCAATTCTCTTTATCTACAAAAGATCAATTTAGTATATATTAAGTAAAGATTTCTACAGTTTGCAGCCACACAGAAACACAAAGTGTAAAGTACTGTTTGAGTACTAGTTATACCGTTAATTCACTTTGTACAATATATTAAGGACAGAGATCCTACATGGGGAGTAAGTGCACAGTGACTCCTGTTGTTGACTTAACAATTGACATTCTTGTTTATGGCATCAGTAATCATCCTAGGCTCTAGTCATGAGTAGCCAAGGCTATGGAAGCCTTTTGAGTTTGCCGACTCTGATCTTATTTGGACAGTCATAGTCAAAGTGTAAGTTCTCTCCGCCCTTCAGGGAAAGGTAGCTCCTTCTTTGATGCATAGATTTGATGCCAAGATTCTTTTCATATACAGAATACCTCCTTTTAAACAATATATCAAATAACAGACACTGTTATATAATCGCATATCATGATTTTAGCATATGAATGGATACAGTATTTTTTCTTTCTGTGATCTTATTTCACTTAGCATAATATTCTCAATCCTTATTCATTTTGGGACAATAATTATTTTCTTTTTTTGTTATGACTGAAGAGTATCCCATTGTGTTTATATATTATATTTTCTTTATCTACTTATCTATAATGGACAACTAAGTTGACTGCATATATTGGTTATTGTGACTAATGTTGCAGTGAACATTTGAGTGCAGGCCTCACTCTGATAGACTGGAATAATTCCATGCAGATATATACCCTGCAATGTATAGGTGAGTCATATGGTAGATCTGCTTTGTTTTTTAGAAACGTTCTAACCATTCTCTATAATGGCTATACTAAATTTTATTCCTACCAATGGTGTACAACAGTCCCCTTTTCTTCATGTCCTTGCCAGAATATCTATTTTTACTTATTTGAAAGGAAAGAGACAGATGAGAGAAGGGAGAGTGGGAGGGAGAGAGCAAGCAAGTGAACGAGAGAGAGAGATAGAGAGAGAGAGAATCTTCCAACTACTGATTCACTCTTTAATTCTCAGAAAATGCTAGTGATAGCCTGAACATAAATGAATGCTGAATGTTTTTCAATTCTTTTCTGCGTCTATTGATATCATCACATTGTTTTTATCTTTCATCCTATTGATGTGGTGAATTATTTTCTGTTTGTTTCCTGAAAGATTATTTGAAAGGCAGTGTTAGAGAAAGAGAAGATTTTCTCTCCACTGATTGACTCCCCTAATGGCCACAAGGACCATGGCTGGGCCAGGCCTAAGCTGAGAGCCTGGAGTTTCTTGTGTGTCTCCCACATGGGTGACAGGGGCCCAAATACTTGAGTCAGCTTTCACTGCTTTCCCAGGCACACCAGCAGGGAGCTGGATCAACCAGGGCAGGAATCAACATCTGTATGGGATGCTGGCATCACAAGCAGCAGCTTTATCAACTAAACCACAGAATCATCCCCAATATCAGCTTTTTTGATTTGCATATGTTAATGAATAACTTGCTTTGGTTCATGCTGGATTATGTTCCTAATGTGTTGTTGTTTGATTTTGTAGTATTTCACTGAAAATTTTTTATATTTATATGCATCAGATCCTGAGGGTTTTTTCTTTCTTTTTTTTCGGGGGGGGGGTGTCCTTGATATAGGATTTAAAGTAATTCTATCTTCATAAAATAAGTTAATACAGGTTCCTGACACTTCAATTTTTGGGGAATAGTTTTAGAACAGTTAGTGTTAGCTCTTTCTTGAAAGTGTTATATAATTGAATAGTGAAGCCATCTGATCCTGAGCTTTTCTGGGATAATTTTAACTCAATCGTATTACTCATTTTCTGTTCAGATTTTCTGTCTTTCTGGTTCAGTATTGGATAAGTTATACATACATGTCTAGAATTTCGCCCATTTCTTCTAGGTTTTCAACTGCTGATGTAGATTTGTTCATAATAGTCGTTTGTATTTCTGTGGTATCAGTTTTATTTCCTTTTTATAAATGGTTTCATTTAGGTGACTATTTCCTCTACTTTCTTAGTCTAACTAAGGTTTATCATTTTTGTTTTGTCTTTTCTTTAAAAAAAAAAAAAACTCTTTCATTGATCTTTGTAAAGTGCTTTTTTAGTTTCTGTTTCATTTCTTTCTCCCATAAACTTTGTTATTTCTTTCCTTTTTCTAATTTGGCTTTGATTTGTTCTTTTTTTTCTTGTTCCTAGAGCTGCATTGATAGGTTGTTTATTTTATATACTTTTTTTTTTGTGGTGGGTACTTACTGCTAGAACTTTCCCTTTAAGTACTACTCATAAATTTTGGTATATGATATTTCCGTTTTCCTTAGTTCTAATGATTTTTTAAAAGATTTAGTTTATGTTGTTGAAAAGTAGAGTTGCAGAGAAAGAGGGAGATTTAGCGAGAGATCTTTCATATGCTGGTTCACTTCCCACATAGCCGTCACTTGAAGTGGTGCCTGTATGAGATGCTGGTTTGCAGGTGGGAGATAAACCTATTTTGCCACAGCACTGGCCACTTAATGAGTTTTTAAATTTCTTTTGATTTGATTTACTTTTTTTTAACTTTTATTTAATGAATATAAATTTCCAAAGTACAGCTTATGGATTACAATGGCTTCACCCTATAACGTCCCTCCCACCCACAATCCTCCCCTTTCCCACTCCCTCCCCCCTTCCATTCACATCAAGATTCATTTTCCATTCTCTTTATATACAGAAGATCAGTTTAGCATACATTAAGTAAAGATTTCAACAGTTTGCTCCCACACAGAAACATAAAGTGAAAAATACTGTTTGAGTACTAGTTATAGCATTAAATCTCAATGTACAGCACACTAAGGACAAAGATCCTACATGAGGAGTAAGTGCACAGTGACTCCTGTTGTTGACTTAGCAAATTGACACTCTTGTTTATGGCATCAGTAATCACCCTAGGCTCTTGCCATGAGCTGCCAAGGCTGTGGAAGCCTCTTGAGTTCAGCGACTCTGATCATATTTAGACAAGGCCATGGTCAAAGTGGAAGTTCTCTCCTCCCTTCAGAGAAAGCTACCTCCTTCTTTGAAGACCTGTTCTTTCCACTGGGATCTCACTCGCAAAGATCTTTCATTTAGGTTTTTTTTTATTTTTTCCCCCAGAGTGTCTTGACTTTCCATGCCTAAAACACTCTCTTGGGCTCTTCAGCCGTATCCGCATGCCTTAAGGGCTGATTCTGAGGCCAGAGTGCTGTGTAGGACATCTGCCATTCTATGGGTCTGCTGTGTATCTCACTTCCCATGTTGGATCGTTCTCTCCCTTTTTTATTCAATCAGCTAGTATTTGCAGACACTAATCTTGTTTATGTGATCCCTTTGACTCTTAGTCCTATCATTATGATCAATTGTGAACAGGAATTGATCACTGGGACTAGTGAGATGGCATTGGTACATGCCACCTTGATGGGAGTGAATTGGAATCCCCTGGTATGTTTCTAACTCTACCGTTTGAGGTAAGTCAGCTTGAGCATGTCCCGAATTGCACATCTCTTCCCTCTCTTATTCCCACTCTTATATTTAACAGCAATCACTTTTTAGTTAAGTTTCAGCACTTAAGAAGAATTGTGTATTGATTACAGTATTGAACCAAAAGTATTAAGTAGAACTCCCTCTTAGTATTTTTTTTAGAAAGGGAATAATGTTTTTATTTATAGGGCAGATAATTTTTTGGTCATTCCTATTTTGGATGTATTTTAACTATGAATTCTAGAGTCCATATAAATATCTCAAAATATTATATTAGTCTTTTTTATTTCCATATATTGCATAAATAAAACTTTAAGAACATAGTAATTCTTCCTAATGTATCCACCCTCCCACCCACACTCCCACCCTCTTCCTCTTCCCTATCCTGTTCCAGTCTTGTTTTTCACTAAGATCTATCTTCATTTAACTTTATACACAGATTAACTTTATTCTAGGTAAAGAGTTCAGCACATGAAAAAAAAAAAAGCTGTTCCTCAATAGTCCACACAAGGGTTGTTCAAAGTCATTGCATCTAATAGTAAATTTTTCTTTTTTTTAAATTATTTTTAAATAGCAACCCAAGAATAGTACATCTTTCGCAAAGCACTTATACGTAACTAATTTGTGTGACATAAGAATATCCTCCACTTAATACACTAAAATGAAATAATTCTTTGAGAACAAATTTTACTATTAATCTCATAATACAGCTCTTTTAAGATAGATGTCCTGCATGGGAAGTTAGTGCATAGTGATTCCTGTTTATTTAAATTTATTATGACGTCAGTGATCACCAGAGGCTCTTGAAAAGAGCTGCCTAGGCTATAGAATCTTTTTGGATCCACAATTTTTTCAACTTTTCCACAAGTACATAGGCAAAATGGAAGCTCACTCCTCCCTTCAGAGGGAAGTACATCCTTCTGTGGTGCTGCTTTTTTCCCCTGGGGTCTCACCCATGAGTTCCTTCATGCAGAACATTTTTGCTACAATGTCTTGGCTTTCCATGCCTGAAATGCTCTCCTGGGCCCTTTAGCCAAACCAGAATGCCTTAAGGGTTGATTCTGAAGTCAGAGTGCTACTTAAGGCAGTTATCATTCTATGAGTCTGCTGTATGGACTGCTTCCCATGTTGGAGCATTCACTCCCTTTTAATTCTGTTATTACTACCAAATACTTTTCCTATTTATATGATTGATTTAACAGTTGATTCTATCTATATAATCACTTTAACACTTAATCCTCTCCATATGATCTGTATAAGACTTCAAATACTATTTTTTATTTCTTTTTATAAAAAATCAATTAATTAATTTGAGAGACACAAAGAGAAAAACAGATAGAAAAGTGCTCCCATCAGTTGTTTCATTCCCCAAATGCCTTCAATGAGTGGGAATGGGCTGTGTCAAAACTAGTAGCTAGAAACTCAATCCAAGTCTCCCACATGAATGATATGCCTATAATTACTTGAAAATCACTGCTGACACCAGTTAGAAGAAGATAAGAAGATGGTTTCAGGAGCTGGAGACAGTTACTATGTTATGGGATGTAGTTTTAACTAGTATCTAAATCAGTAGGACAAATATCCACACTTCCCTTTTAATTTATTCAATCATCCATTGCTCATTAGAAGCATATTACCCTGTTTACATGTATTTGTATAATTTCTAGCATTTCTTTTCATGTTGATTTCTAGTTGTATTCCATTGAAGTCAGAAAAGATACATTATATTATTTCCTTTTTAAAATATTCAACTTATTTAATTATTTAATGTATAGTCTATCCTAGAGAATCTTCTATGTGTCAAAGAAAACCATGTGCATTTTGCAGCATTCACCTTTCTCTTGTATGTAATTTTGTCAGTTTTACTGTTTTGAGAAGGATCTTTTCTCATCACAGCTATTTGCCACGCATTGGACTTCCTGTACTTGGATGTCTATATATTTCAACAGGTTGGGACATTTATCAGCTATTAGTCCATTGAATAAATTCTCTGTGACTTAAGTCCTCCATTTTCCTTCAGTAATTTCCATGATTAGAATTTTTTTTCATTTAATGGTATTCATTTTTTAAAGTCTTTGATGTTATTTTGCTTGATAAGAATATTTCAAATATTCTTTCTTACGCTTCATATAGGGTATTGTTGACACTTTCCACTGTGTTTTGACTTGGATTATTGAGCTATTCATTTCCTAAATTTCCACTAGGTTCTTTTTTTTCCAGATCTTTCTTTGTTGAATTTCTCATTCATATTGTGGATTGATCCTCTAATTTTATTTAACTATCTGTATCCTCTGTGTATCATTACATATTCTTATAATTCTTCTTTGGAATTCTTCCTCAAGCACTTAATCAACCTACTTTTCTTTGAGTTTAACACTAAAACATTATTGTATTCCTTTTCAACTGTCATATTGATTTGCCATTTCTCATTTTCTGTGTCCCTATGTTGATGCTTATGCATCCCAAATATCAGCTTTCTCTATTACTTTTAGAGGAAAATTTTATGGATTGAAGACCAAATCCTCCAGATACGTGGATTTGACAAACTAAATCTGTGTGATGAAACATATCTCCGTATCTTTTTTTCAGTGTAATTGATGACAACTTGATAAGTAAATAGAAGCTTCTCCTAGTTTCTGCAATATTATGTTTGTACCATTGACAATGGCCAGGTGCATGGTATTGCCTGAGTGAAGACAGGTAGAAGTATGTGCATCTGCCCGTGATCACCAAAGTGAATCCATGCAGGATGAGATTTGAAGTAGGGCCACTCAGGCAGATGTGAAAAATGAACTATATGTTTTTATTTGTTTAATGACCCATCTTAAAGTGTTTCATGGTGAATGTCCCATGATATGTGTTCCCATTTAACAAAAGATTATTCTTCTGCTGAGAACAGAGTGTTTTTTAAATGTCAAATGATGTTCAAATATTCTAGACCATCCCCAAGTTTCTCTTTGTTCTATTGGCTACTCTATAGGCAGGCTATTAAAGTCACAAAGCAAGTGTAATTCATTTATTCATTTTTAATAAATGTTTAAATATCTTTACTCCATTTTCAAGTGTTTAAATGTTTCAGATTTGTACTTAGTCTTGGAAATGTTAACTATGTTATATCATATTGCTGTTTATCTCTGATGATTTCTGTTATGAATTCCATTTCTTTCTATACTAATATTTTTATTCATATTTTGTGATTGTATAGTATACCTTCTTCCATCTTTTCTTAAATGATGATCGTAGAAAAAATTGACTCTTTTTAAAAATAAAATCTGAACATCTGTGCTTCTAAATAGAATATTAGAATAATTTATTTCATATGAATCATAATACAGTAAGATTATATCTACCATCTTTTTTTTTTTTTTTTTGACAGGCAGAATGGACAGTGAGAGAGAGAGACAGACAGAGAGAAAGGTCTTCCTTTGCGGTTGGTTCAACCTCCAATGGCCGCCGCAGCCAGCGCACCACGCTGATCCGATGGCAGGAACCAGGTGCTTCCTCCTGGTCTCCCATGGGGTGTAGGGCCCAAGTACTTGGGCCATCCTCCACTGCACTCCCGGGCCACAGCAGAGAGCTGGCCTGGAAGAGGAGCAACTGGGACAGAATCCGGTGCCCCAACCGGGTCTAGAACCCATTGTGCCGGTGCCACAAGGTGGAGGATTAGCCTAGTGAGCCACGGCGCCGGCCCACTACCATCTTTTTTTATATCTTATTCCATCTGTTTTTTTGTTTTCCTCTTACCTATTATTTTACATTGATATTGAGAAATATATTTTTATTTCTTCTATTCAGTTAAATCTCCATTAGTTACCTGAACTTTTATACTATACATAAGCATATAATTATATACTCCCTCAGTTATTATGCTGTCGCTCCCCCATTCGTGGAGGAACGATACCAGACCCTGCACTGTTCTCTTTGCCTGGCCCTTCCCGGGTTTGCTGCCGTTTCCCCCCCCCCCCCCCGTTGCGGAGGAACGACACTGTCCTGGGGTTGCCACCCCCGCCCCCCCCCCCCCCCCCCGCCTCCGTGGAGGGGCGGCACCCCGGCCGCTTTCCCCGCTTCTGTGGAGGAGCGGCACACCACCAGCCGGCTCTCTCAGGGGTTGCTCAGATGTTCCTCAGATGTTCCTGGTGCATGTTTTCTCTCTCCTCCTTTATAGTCCTCTTCCACCAATCCCAACTCTCCTGGCGTTCTCTCCCCACGCGCAGAGCACGCTGCTCTCCTCCAATCAGGAGCAGGATCAGCTCCTGCAGCTTATTAGTCGAATTGGTGAGGCAGCTGTGTAGAAGCTGTCCACTCTCTCAGCGCCATATGATGGGAGATCAGATGCATAGATTTAGTCCTAGCAGTTCCAGTAATTTAGTCTAGTCTCGGTTGCTCCCCACATTATGCTACTTCAGATATGGCATACAGAGTTACAACAGTATATTACCCATTCTCCTTTCCATTATTTTTGTATTTTCACAATGGCCTTTATATTTAAATATATTATAAAAAAAGCAATGCAAAGAGTTAAGCAAAGTTATCTTTTGCCTTTACAGATGCATATTTTTTTTCAAGTTGACAGCGTTTTATTATGAATATTAAGTGGAATTGGATCGCGATGCTAAACCTCTCCCTGGCTAGGGGGCTCCAGATGCAGATATTTTTTATGGGTTGGTTGCTTCATGAATTCTTCTCTCCAATGGGATAAAAAGATTGTGAATTTAAAATGAACCCAATTCAGTTAAAATTTATTTAGAAGAATTGAAATCATGTTATTTTCAGATATCTACAATACTAGTTAGATGCTACATGAATGATAGATATCTAAAGGTTTAAATCCTTCGACTGACTCCCAGAGTAAAATCTATGACTGTATCCATACTTTCCTAACATTTTTATTTCTAATCACATGAACTCAGTAGAACTGTTATCTCACAATATCATAAAAATTTAAGGGATATTTCAACGTATGAGAAATTTTAATCAACTTACAAAATGTATGTTGGATCATTTATTAACCAATATAACAGCACACACACACACACACACACAGATGCAGTAAAAAATCATGAAAATGGGATTAAATGAAAATTGGTACAAAATTATGAAATCCATGCATAATTTTTATAATATGTATTTTTATGAACCTTTTAAAAACCCTCCATATTCATCATATACCTAAATCTATATCTAGTTATATCTATCTATATTTATTAAGAGAGAGAGAGAGAGAACGAGAGGAGAGAGAAGAAGCTGAGAAGAACAAGCTGAGCTGCCAAAGAGAGTGAGATGTGGAGGCAGAAATCAGAATTACTAACTGAAAACTTTAATGCCATTTACATAACAGTATAATATACATTCACACTTCCCACCCTTGTCTTTATTTAGACATTACAGGGCAGTTAGGAATTTGTCTACCATGAAGGAAAAAATACACCTCTTTTCTGATGTATCCTATAATCTCTAGAGAAAGAGTGAACAGGTAGTACTAATGTTCCTAATATAAGAATAGCTTTTCTGATTCTGTATTTGAATAAACCCTATTATAGAAGTTAGCTGCTCTCCTGCTCACTGTAAATGAAGACCTCTGTACAGCAATGCATTTTTTAATTATTATAAGAAATATAATAATTTAAAAGTACTACTTATTTTCTATTTACTGTATGCCAGTAATTTTCAAAGGTTAAGATCCCGTAAAGAAATAAAACATTTGTGAGTTATTTTTAAAAAGCTGTAGGCTAAAAACAAAATACCAAAATTAAAAGGCAAAAATATTGACTTAAAAAAAGTTTTGTGAAGAATAGAAACATGATTTTTTAAAAATTTCCAACTTTCAAATATTATGACAGAAATTTATGGAGATCTTAGAATTATGTGTCTATGGACTACTGTAAGAAAAAAATCACATTAGAAATTTGAAATTATAGTTTCTAAAATTAAAATATGCTCATAAATTTATTGGAAGGCTAATTTGGTAATTTATTTCAAAATATGTAAAAATAATTTAAAAATTCCTTGATTAATAATTTAAGAGACAGTCAATCTAGAAGATGAAAAATACCAAAAATCAAAACATATTAAAGCATTGTTTTTTTTTTAATTTAATTTTTTTTTATTTTTTGACAGGCAGAGTGGACAGTGAGAAAGAGAGACAGAGAGAAAGGTCTTCCTTTTGCCATTGGTTCACCCTCCACTGGCCGCCGTGGCTGGTGTGCTGCGGCCGGCACACCGCGCTGATCCTATGGCAGGAGCCAGGTACTTATCCTGGTCTCCCATGGGGTGCAGGGCCCAAAGACTTGGGCCATCCTCCACTGCACTCCCTGGCCACAACAGAGAGCTGGCCTGGAAGAGGGGCAACCGGGACAGAATCCGGCGCCCGGACGTGGACTAGAACCCGGTGTGCTGGCGCCGCAAGGCGGAGGATTAGCCTAGTGAGCCGCAGTACCGGCAAAGCATTGTTAAAATATTTTTAAGTTGTCTTCATTGAAATTTATTTTTCTTTCCCTTAAAGATGGTACCATATTACACACACACACACACACACACACACATACATAAACATCCTATATACATTTAACACGTACCTCCTAATTCCACCATTCCCTCCTTTAGGTACTTCTTATATAGTCAAAGAAATTGGAGGTAAATTTTGCAAGTTGATACACCCCTTATTGTCCCTGGGATAAATATCTAGTTTGTAAATGCTTGTGACTTTCTTTGGAATATAAGGGATTGGAGATTTCTGCATCTCATCTGAAATTTTAGTTACTAACAATGCAATGTTATTGACCACATTGTTTATATGATCTGCCTTTTTAATAATGTCTCACTACCAGTAAATGTGTCTCAAGAATGATCATATAGTATTATACAATTAGTGTCCTCATTTTATCACATCTGAAATGAAAATATAATAGTATCTATATAATATTTTTTGCAAGAATAAAATAAAATAGTTGACATTGTGGCATAGTGGTAAAGCCACTGCCGGCAGTGTTTTCATTGTATGTGAGTGCTGGTTGTCATCCCAGCTGCTCCACTTGTGATCCAGCTCTCTGCTAATGCCATTGGAAAAGCAGTGGAGATGGCCCAAGTGCTTGGGCTCCTGCAACACATAAGGGAGAACTGAATGAAAATCCTGGCTCCTGGCTATGGCCTGGCCCAACCTTATTGTTGAGCCCATTGGAGTAGTGAACCATCAAAGAAAGACCTCTTTCTTTCTCTCCCTATTTTCTAACTCTGACTTTCAAATAAATAAATCTTTTAAAAAGAATAAAATAAAAGACATAAAGCATATAACAGAATCCCTGGCACATATTAAATGACTGACAGATATGATTGTTATTCTTATAATCCCATCCTTCTTCTTGATTTAATAGGGGTATGTTCTCTGCACCCTCCTCGATAACAACAGAGTAATAGTTTTATAGAACTGTCACTCTACAGGGAATTCAGAGAATTTTAATTTAAATTCTACTTGTCTAACAAATTCACCCAAAGAAAATCTTTAACCTACTTAAGTTTTAACTCGATGATCAATGATATTGGAGATGTTTTCTAATATTTATTGTTTTTTTCATATTTAAATTATGATTCTGCCTTAATAACAACATTTATTCCTTTATGATAAGGAATAAAAGTAATATCAACCTAAAAGAATCTGGTAACAAGAACATTCCTCTGCAAGCTACCTGATTCCATGGTTCCCTAAGTCACCTGCCATCAGTGACAGGTTGTTTCCAAAGAAATGATAGTCATTTAATCAAAGAATGTAAGGCCAAGGTAAGAGACCTGGCAGCCAAAATGGAACATCACCTTAACTGACAGTTTCAATAAAAGTGTATGCTCTACAGGGAATAGATTAATTGAGCCTAATCTCTCTTCCTTTTCCCCAATTCCATTAACAGCAAGTATACCATGAAAGCATGGTGAAACATCCCTTATTCCAGACCATGGATAGAAAATGTATGTTTGGAGGAAGGGATTTTTTAAAAATATATTGGGGTTAGATTTGCTTGACTCTATCGCGTTCCAAGTTTTTAATTTTCCTGTGTTCTTGACATAAGATTCTAAATCATTTGAATATTTCATTGATTTATAAACTTTAGAGTAAAATATAATATCATACTTTTCATTCAATCAGTAAGGTATGTTAAATTGGATCCATTTGAATTGTTTTGGGATCCAAGTAGGAATGCCTTGTAAACATTTGTATAAAGTGATATGGAGGCTGGAAATATACATTTGTTGTTCAGCAGGTAGTTCATATGATTAAAGGGAGAATTAATGAGGCTAGCCAAGTGAGCACATGCAAAAAGTGGTGGAAGCCTAGGTTGATGACCTAAGAGAATTTTGCTTGAAAAATTTTATTAAACAAAAGGAGAAAATCTAAGATAATGTGGTATCATAGAAAAATGTGAAAATAGTGCTTTGGAACAAAAACATGTTTCTTTGGGTGTGAATATTGACTTTTAGGTACTGCAGAACAATGAAGACATAAAAATTTCTATTGTATTTTGAATTTGGGTGGATTTTGAATTATGGTGGAATGAAAAGACTTGGTTGAAGTCTACTGATTTATTAACTATTTCACCAAATATTAGTGCCAGAGCTCCTGTGCACTGAAGTTGTCAAGATTTTTGTGGCCCAGAATTTTTCCTTTAGGATTTATTTATTTATTTGGAAAACAGAGTTATATTTATAGATGGAGTGTCAAAAAATTTTTTCCATCTGTCGTTTCACTCTTCACATGGTCTCAATGGCCAGGAATATGACAAGCTGAAGCCAGAACTCTGGAACTCCATCCTGATTATCCACATGGATACAAAGGCCCAAGCACTTGGGCCATCTTCCACAGCTTTCTAAGGTGCATTATCAAGGAGCTAGAACAGAAATGGAACAGCAGGGACACAAGCCAGTGCCCACATGGGATGCTGGCATTGAAGGCAATGCCTTAATTCACTAAGCCACAAGAAAAAATCCACCAGGCTCCAAAAAAAAAAAAAAAATAGTGGAAAAACAAAGACAGGCTTTTTTGTTTTTTTTTTTTTTTTTACATAACAAAGTGAATAAGTAAAAATAGGGTCGCAAGAATTGAAGTGCTGTGAAACAGAATAAAGTTTAAATAGGAAGTTTCTTTGGGAGACTGACATTTTAGGTAGTATGTTCGGGTTTCCTATTGTTTCTCTAACAATTTAAATTTTAACTAAAATTCTGACACATAAAGCAGCAAGTATTTATTTTCTTATAGTTGCTTATATTATAAATCTGAGACAAGTCTCAGTGGGCTAAAATCAAGATGTGGGCAGGTCTGCATTCTATTCTGAAAACTCTAGGACAGAATCCATTCCTCAGTTCTTTCCACCTTCATCAGGCCACCTCATTCCTTGACTAATGGCCTCCTTCCTACATCTACAGAGGCAGCAAAGGAAAGTTCACTTCTGTATGAATTGTGAATCTACGCATTATATTTTGTGAGTTACTCTCAAAGTGTGATTAGGAATTTCTGTTTTTTTCTCCATTCTAATATTATAGTTTTGGATTCTGCTGGGACATGGAAGGTCAAATGTTTATTAACGTGAGAGAATGGATAAGAGACATTGGTCTTGTTATTTAGGTACAGTGTAAAACTATGTTAGCATTAGAGTGTTAGAATCAATGTCAGCATATAAAAATATGATTTAAATTAAGTGTTCATTGATTTGTCACATTAATCTAATGACTCAGATGATTTATTTGGCTCAATCTTAATTGCTAAAAACATATTTTTGAAAAAAGGTGAAAGTATTTAAAATATTTCCTAAAATTTTTTTTGGGGGGAAGTGGGATTGAATACACAAGTATTTTTAATAAATTGGGTAGTTCTGAAAGGCAATTTAAGAGAGACTAATTTAGGCCAGCACCATGGCTCACTAGGCTAATCCTCTGCCTGTGGTGCTGGCATCCCGGGTTCTAGTCCCAATTGGGGCACTGGATTCTGTACCAGTTGCTCTTCTTCCAGTCCAGCTCTCTGCTGTGGCCCAGGAAGGCAGTGGAGGATGGCTCAGGTGCTTGGGCCCTGCACCTTCATGGGAGACCAGGAGGAAGCACCTGGCTCCTGGCTTCGGATCGGCGCAGCATGCTGGCCACAACGCGCCATTCATAGCGGCCACTTGAGGGGTGAACCAATGGAAAAAGGAAGACCTTTCTCTCTGTCTCTCTCTCTCTCTATCTCTGCCTGTCAAAAAAAATTAAAAATAAAAAAATTAAAAAAAATAAGAGACTGATTTAATCCTCAGAATCACACTCAGACTATATCTTAATCTCTTTTCCCTAGATCACAAGCATTGTAATATCTGACTTTAAGAAACTTATAAATTTTGACCTTTTTAGGAATATTCCAGATTATTCAATATCCCTATCTTCAATTAATGTCTAAAGCATCATAATATTCTGTTCTATGTCACAATTTTAAGGCAACTTGTACATCAGCTTGAACCTCACCTCAGCTCTCGCTTCATATAAAAATCTGTTACCCCAGTCTGAATCCCCCATGTCCTCTTTTGTTCATAACTTTATTTTTCTTGAATTCTCCTGTTTTTTAAGCCTTATTTTCTGACTAAGTCTTAAACTTTCCCAATTGGTTTGTGTTATGATCTGCCATTTATCAATCAGGATGCAAGCAGAAAGTCTTGGGAGATATTGAAACAAGTTTTCAATCTGTTTCTGAGATACATGATGTAGAGCCAGTCATTGCATAAGACTGTTTTCCAAAAAGAGGAGCGAGTAGCTTCTGTGGAATGTGTTCCTGTCCAGTGTTCTCAGTCCCACTTACTAAAATGTTCCCAGGTCGAATTCTAAGGTCCCATGCTTTACTTAGAAGACTAAAATATGTGGTTTTCATTACAAAGTTTTGGATGTCAAACCATTGCTCTAGTCCTACTTTTCAACACATTCTTCCTTATGGCTGCAAAAGTTAAGAAAATGTGCTATAATAGTAGACATAAATGCTCTCACCTCCAAGAAATGATAAATACAAAATTTGATGGATATGATAATTAGTCTGATTAGATATGTATTAAGGTTCCATAGAGAAAGATAACCTATGGAATATGGATATAGATGATACACATATGTAAGGAGATTTATTAAGATAATTGGCTTCTGTGATTACATCTGAGAAGTCCCATAACAGGTTGTCTACAGTACAGAGACCCAGGAATGCCTGTATTGTGGCTCAGTATGAATCTGAAGGTCTCAGAACCAGGGAAGCTGAGGGTGTGACTCTCAGTCCGAGGACAAAAGCCTTAGTACCAGCAAGGGGTCCACATCTGTGAGTTCTGGAATCTAAATACCAGCAAGCCTGGAGTTCTGGTGTTTAAGGCAAGAGATGAGTGCCCCAGTTCTGAGGGGCAGGGTGGGGGAGATTACTTAACCATCTGTATTTATTCTCTCTAAACCACAAACAAAATGGTGGTATCCACTCATATTAAGGGTGAGTTTTCCTCATGTAGTACACTCAGACTCACATGATAATGTCTTTGAAGCATCCCCACAGCTATACCCAAAATGATGCTTTTCTAGCTTCTAAGAATTACTTAATCCAATTAAATTGACACAAAGAGTTGACCATCATATAATCATTCCAGAATGTAACCTGTATTGAAATGTCACATTGTAGTCCAAAAGTATATCCAATTACTTTGTCAATTAAAAAGAAAACTAGACAACAGAAGTTACTTCTAATGCCTCCAAATAATCATTGAGTTTTTTTACAACATGCTGAAAGATAGAGAAAAGCTGTTTGAATCCTTTCTTTTGAGCAAGATTTCTAAATCTGTTAAAAGGAGACACCCTGCAGAACATTTTTTTTAATTATTATTGACTCTATATCAACTAATGCAGTCACCTTCCAACTCTACCTTGCATCTGAACTTTTTAATTAATTAACCCTGCTGAAAATCTTAGTAAATTAAACTCTGCTAAAAATCTTAGTAAATACGATACCAGCACATTCTGGAGATTATCACTCTAATTATCCACAAAAATATATCTCCATTGACATGTATCAATGAGAAGTGCAAACCTGAAATCTCATTCTGAGATTTGTAGATTTCAGGGTAATAAACTGTCTTAACACAGGTTCTCTCAAAAATTCAGCTAGGTATTTAGTTTATATGATGAGGATTCAAAAATTCATGGCAAAATAGAATTAAAAGATGATGTAAGGCGTAGGTTTTTGTCCTAGCATTTAGAAAATACTTAGGAAGCCCATGTCCTGACTTTGGCTCTTTACTCTAGGTTCCTGCTAATGCAAACCTTGAGTTGCAATGGTGGTAGCTCAAGTAGTTGGGTTCCTCCCACACATGTGAAAGACCTGGATTGTATTTTTGAATCTCAGCTTTATTTCAGGATTGAACAGCAGATAGGATCTGTGTGTGTATGTGTGTGTGTGTGTGTGCATATTATCTCTCTTTCAGCCTCCCAGTCAAATAAACATATTTTTAGATGGCTGAGTGGTTAAGATGATTAATATTTTCCATGAATTTTTGCATCTCCCTTATGATATGCTGTTTTGATAGTGGTTGGGAATATGATGGGTGAATTTCAGTATTACCAGGGCAATGGAGTGAGGGAACACATATGAGATGCAGGAAGAAGAGAAAGAAATCAGTTTTTGTTTACCAATAAATTCACAAGGGAAACAGAATTTCTCTGGTCTTGAATTGCTGTATCTGGAATTATCCATTTGGGTTTTTCAGAAAGGAAGTCAAGTTATTTATCTGGCTGCTCTATCATGTCATCTTTCATTATTCAAAGTTAACCTCATGAGGTTGAACACCTACACATCTCTGAACTTTTTTTCACTTTCCCTGCCTGAAAGTCACTCTAAAAGCTAGTGCCTGTGTGGGCCTATGTGACCTGGCCCTGGGTCCTAGACCTGATGCAACTTCTGCCTTAGTGGGTGAAATGATGGCAATGACAAAACTCAACTCTTGCAGAAGACATACTGAAACAATAATTTGAGGCCTAGAGAGATGATGGGGTTGATGAAGGAGTATAACCTGGGTATTCAGTCTGTTAATATTACATAATTTTATTATATTTATATTTAATTGGATATTCTGTGTTTGTGGATATATACCAATGACAGTGATAATATTCAAAATAGAAGGTATTTGCTTCTTTTTCCTTTTATAATTAACTGTGATTTAATATCATATCATTCCTAAAAAAGGATTTTTTAGTGGGTTTCATCTACATGCAGGTTGATATATTTTGGAACTTTAATATCTGCATGTAATAAAATTCTCCCAGATTTTATCATATGCTGTAGCAATGTACTCACATCCACAGTAATAACTGACATTACATGGACCAGGCCTATTAATTGCATAATTCAGGGATTGTAATCCTGCTCTAAAATTTCATTCATTTGTTGGAGATATACAATGCATGATGTAACAAATATATTTTCTTTATTCTTGATATTGAGTACACAAATTTCCACGGCACATGCTTAGTCCCTTTTAAGTTGTTAAGCCAGTAACTGCCTGTGCAGTCGGAGCTGTCAGTGTGAAAGATATGTCGATGCCAACTGTACAAATTCAAGATTATCTGGTTCATTTTGCAATGGAGCCCTTGTTTCTACATATTGAGATTCAAGCAGAAATGGAGAAAAATTTTTGAAAGTTTTGCCATTTAAGAATCTATTTTTTTCTTCCCTTAACTCACAAATTGCATTGTAAAAGGAATTTTTTCATCTTACGCCAACAAACTTTTGGCTCTGAGCTGAGTCAGTAAGTTGGTCCTGAAAACACTCCCAAGATAAGCATCATGTTATTTTAAAACTCCTAAAATTAAAAAAAAAATAAACAACATTCAAATCAATGGCTGAAAATTTATGGGGAAGGCATTTCACCTAGAGATTTAGACACTGATTAAAATGCCTGCCACCTATTGCTTGGATATGAACCTTGCCTCTGGCTCCTGATTTCAGCTACCTGCTAATGCAGACACTGGGAGGAATCAATGTTGACTCAAGTAATTGGGTTCCAGCTGCCCACATGAGATTGAGCTCTTGGCTCCTGACTTTGGACACATCACTGTTGGAGGCATTTGAGAGTGAGGCAGTGGATGGAAGCTGTCTCTGTCTTTGTCACTTTCTGTCTCTCTTGTAAATAAATAAAATTTGAAAGAAAGGAAAATTTACTACCTATTGGATAAATAAACCATCACTTATATCTAGATATGCTTTATTCAATAATGTGCACACATTTGTATTCTGGACTCCTGCACTTATTTAAAACTGTTTATAGAATCATTTCTGCCCTTTTTTTCTGCTGGCACAACTGTGTGGCCCAGTTGCATCAAAACAGATTGACAACAATTTTAATGGAAGATCAATTCTGTTAGACAGGGATAGATCCAATCAATTAGTAGCACAAGTCCCTAATGCAAAAACTGTTACAATTAGAATGCTACTTTGTTCTAGAATATGATTCAAAAAACTCTGGTTTAGTATTTTTCCCAAAACTTCCTTTTTATAACAAAATTCAAATACTTATAATAGTAGATAGAATATAAGAAAACCTCATGGATGAAACTTGATTTCAAAAACTATCAATTCATGTCAATCTTGTTTCAGATATACACTCAACACTCTCTTCAATACCATTATACTTAAAAGCTTTTAGTATGTATCATTGAAAGCTAAAGTTTTATTTTTAAAAATATAAGCATGTCGGGGCCGGTGCAGTGGCTCAGTAGGTTAATCCTCACTGGTATCCCATATGGGTGCCAGTTCTAGTCCCGGCTGCTCCTCTTCCAATCCAGCTCTCTGCTATGGCCTGGGAAAGCAGTGGAAGATGGCCCAGGTCCTTGGGCCCCTGCACCTGCACAGGAGACTGGGAAGAATCACCTAGTTCCAGGATTCAGATCGGCTCAGCTCCAGCTGTTGCAGCCATTTAGGGAGTGAACCAATGGAAGGAAGATCTCTTTCTCTTTCTCTCTCTCTCACTGTCTATAGCTCTATCTTCAAATAAATAAATGAAATCTTATAAAAATAAAAATATAAGCATGCGTGTGTACATCAGGTTGTGGCACATCAGGTTAAGCAGCTACTTAGGATGCCTGCATCCTGTATCAAAATACCTGTTGGATGCCCAGAAACTCTGCTTCCATTTCAAATTCCTGCTAATGCAACCTGGAGGTCAGCAGATAGATAAAGAGCTTAGATCCCTACCAAGTGATTTGCAATTAATAAAAAAAAAAATTTTAACTTTTTCAGTATTTGTAGTGACATATTTAGCTTAAATTCAAATGATAATGCTTCATTGCACATTAAAATGGTTCATAATGTTTACATTTATCCCTGAATGAATTTGAATATTTTATATATATTATATTAATATATTATAATAATTTATGTAATTAACTTTATTTGACATGACATTGAGTAAATGTGTTATGAAATATAAAATTTTCAGGGTCTGAGTTTTAGTGCAGCAGGTTAAGCCCCTGCCTTTAATGCCGGCATCCCATAGTCTAGGTGCTCCATTTCTGTTATAACTTCCTGATAATGTGACTGGATAGTTGGGTCCCTGCAACCCACATGGGAGACCTGGAAAGTTCTTGGCATCAGCCAGGTCCAGCATGGGTCATTGCAGCCATTTGAAGGGTGAACCAGTGAAATGGAAGATCTCTCTCCCTCCTCCCCCACCCTCCCTCCCTCCTTTTCACTTCCCCTCCCTCTCCCGTTCACTCTCCTTCTCATTCTTTCTTTCTTTCTGTAACTCTGCCTTCCAAAAATAATGTTTAACAAATAAAAACATAAAACTTTCATCATATGAAAATGCTGAAAATGGGATTTTGAATAATTTTCTTTCCATATAATAACAGGCAAATTCTAATTTTATGTGTTGGAAAAGAACTTCATATAGTGACAGAATTAGAC
This sequence comes from Oryctolagus cuniculus, assembly GCF_964237555.1. Taxonomy (NCBI): domain Eukaryota; kingdom Metazoa; phylum Chordata; class Mammalia; order Lagomorpha; family Leporidae; genus Oryctolagus; species Oryctolagus cuniculus. The sequence continues at coordinate 24,124,014 of NC_091440.1, read as the reverse complement.
AAATTAGTATTTATAATCACAATTAAACTTATTTCAAATACTATTCTATAGTGTTACTACATAATACATGCTCTCTAATACTTAGATATCAACTGAAATACTCCATTCTTTTTTAAATTTTATTTTTTTAATTTTTAACTTATTTAATAAATATAAATTTCCAAAGTACAGTTTACAAATTACAATGGCTTCCCCCCATAACTTCCCTACCTGTCAAACCCCTTCCATCACCTACTTCCTCTCCCATTCCATTCAAATCAAGATTCATTTTCAATTATCTTTTATACAGAAGGTCAATTTAGTATAAATTAAGTAAAAATTTCAACAGTTTGCAGCCACACAGAGACACAAAGTATAAAGTACTGTTTGAGTACTAGATATAGCATTAATTCACATAGTACAACACATTAAGGACAGAGATCCTACATGGAGAGAAAGTGCACAGTGACCCCCGTTGTTGATTTAACAATTGACGCTCTTATTTATGAAATCAGCAATCATCCGAGGCTGTTGTCATGAGCTGCCAAAGCTATGGAAGCCTCTTGAGTTTGCCAACTCCAATCTTATTTAGACAAGGCCATAGTCAAAGTGGAAGTTCTCTCCTCCCCTCAGAGAAAGTTACCTCCTTCTTTGATGTCCCGTTCTTTCCGCTGGGATCTCACTCACGGAGATCTTTCATTTAGGTCCTTTTTTTTTTTTTTTTTTTTTTTTTTTTTGCCAAGGTGTCTTGGCTTTCCATGCCTAAATACTCTCATGGGGCTTTTAGCCAGATCCAAATGCCTTAAGGGCTGATTCTGAGGCCAGAATGCTGTTTAGGATATCTGCCATTTTGAGTCTGCTGTGTATCCCATTTCCCATGTTGAATTGTTCTCTCCTTTTTAATTCTATCAGTTAGTTTATCAGACACTAGTCTTGTTTATGTGATCCCTTTTACTCTTAATCCTATCATTATGATCAATTATGAACTGAAATTGATCACTTTTACTAGTGAGATGGCATTGGTACATGCCACCTTTATGGGATTGAATTGGAATCCCCTGGCACATTAAGTACAACAGTGGGAATAAGATGGGGAGGAGATGTACAGTTCGGCAAATGATCAATTGGGCTTACCCCTAGTGGTATTTTTTTTATTTGATATGTAGAATTACAGAGAGAGTGGGGGTCAGGAAAGGGAGGGTGAGAGGGAAGGAGTAGGGTGGGAGAGAGAGAGAGTACGAATTGAAGAGAAAGAGAGAAGGGGGTGGAGTAATGTCTTCTATCCACTGGTTCACTCCTCAACTGTCTCCAGCAGCCAGGGCTAAGCCAGAACAAAACCAGGAGCCAGGAGCTTCTTCAGGATCTTCCAAGTAAATGCAGGGGCCCAAGCACTTGTATCATCTTCCATTGCTTTCCCAGGCATATTAGGAGGTAGCTGGAAGGGATGTGGAGCAACTGGGACTCAGACCAACACCCATATGAAATGCCAGTGTCATAGGCAATGGCTTTTCTCTCTATTCCACAACATTGGCCTCAAATATTCCATTCACAGTTGGAAGTTGCTTAGGAAAAACACTATGTTTAAACACACACACACACACACACCAAACCCTATGTAATTTTCCTGGGGATCTACATTGGATTTTCATGCATTTTGTATTTATACTTACCTTTATGTGACTGTAAGATCTCCCATACAATAAGTAGAGAGAATGAAGAGGAATGAAGAGGAATTCGATTTGGTGCTCATTTGATATACAGATCTGTATTAAAATATAGCAAGGGGATATTATTGTATCCCTTAATATCCACTATTTTTGAAGGGATATTAAGAAATAGTTTGTAATTAAATACATAATATATATCAATTGATAGAAAAAAATAAGTGAATGTTAGGGAACAATAGTGACAATTTAGATAATTCCAAAATATACATTTTCCATCTGTTGTATGTGAACTTTAGATTCACAGACTATAAAGAAATTCTACAGAGAAATATGACTTAATTATATTATTTCCATCTTTAGAAGATCAAATTAGTGAATGTGCCTGTGGAAATATCTGCAGATTAGTAAATACATGTATATGCATTGTGGAATATATATATATATATATATATTTTATATATGGTATCATTAAAATGTGTAGTTGAAATAATTGAGCTGTATAGTTGAAAATTAACTGTATATGTGAAATCTCAGAGTAAGATGCAATAAAAGTAAAAATCATTACAATTACTGTATCACTGTATTCAGGCACGCAGAACTCTGAATAAATGGAAATGATAAAAATGATCTCTCTGATTTCTCAAAAACAGTGAGTTAAATACAATTGAAAGTACGCTAGCAGAGTAAAACTATGTGTATCCATATCACATGTATCACCTGAAAACTGCAGAGGAGAACAATATGCTTTAAAATTTCCTTTCTCCTTTGAGTGGATGTGGGATTAGGCACATGTCTATTTATACTGTGTGTGTGTGTGTGTGTGTGTGTGTGTATGTATGTATGTATGTTCTCTTAAGTACAGACCAAAACTAGTTGTTAGACAATTTTACTAGGTCTTTCACATCATTTGTGAAAATTATTGGTATTCTAGAAAACTATGTATTGTCTTTGCATCTTCCGATATCTTCTTTTGAATTACAAGGAAATACATTCAATGAACATTTTTCACCTTCCTAATCTATGACAGGCACTAGGTTGGGAATACTGGATTCAGTAGTGAAGTAAGTAGCATGCATCTGATAAAATCTAGAGACTAAGCCAGCTCTAACTTTTTAGTATTCTCCTATTTTTTACAAACACTTGTGCATGCACACACACACACACACACAGTTGGTCTCTGTCTCTGAATAATGGTAGAACAAAATGAAAATAAGTAGCTACTGTACATCCCTGCATTTTATTTAAGTATTTTATATACACATAAGTATTTTATATACACATAGAGGACATAGAAATTATTTCTGCATTAGTATTATATCAATATCTCAGAGTATGATATGTGGTAATTCATGTTAAAATGCACCGGTGTTGTATTATGACTAGTTATAAATATACCAAATTTAAATACATGTTTATATCACACACATTTGATACCTGCGTTACGATCTGGAATTCAGGAATTATTACCATTTTAGAGAAACTTGGAATCATTCTGATATTCAGAAACCTTAAGTACATTTCCATAAGTGTCACATTTAATTGCCTATGATTCATTTTTGACAGACTGTGTACTTAAACCAATGAGTCTTAGTTCTTTTTTTTAATTGTTGGCAGCCAAACGCTCATATTACTCATGCCCTTGGAAAAAAATTTGCACAGTACAACTGCCAGATTTTAGTACTAATTAAAGGATTTGTTACCATGCAGTCCACATGCTAACGATTTAGAGATTTCACAAATTCACATATGAAGGTGAGACCAGGAAGGAGCAAGTAGATCTACTACAAAGAATAATTTTGGATGAATATTGAGAAAAGGTCAAAGAGGGTTTAAAGTAATTAGCAATTATAATTTAAGGAATGAAGGTAAATATGAAAAAAGATGATACAAATAATTGTTCTATCATTATAGAACATGATGCAAATTGACTACTAACTACTTCTGGGCTTAGAAGATTGTCTAAATGAAAACATTTACCTGAATAGTATAAATGAGGTTTTTGAGTATCTAATGAATTTTTTAGTAAAAAGACACTTCACAACAAGTCAATTTGCTTGTACATGCACACAAAAACAGTTCACTGAAACAGTAAGTTTTCAAAGTACTAGAGTGTTAAATTAGTTCTTAGACATAACTGATTTATATCCTGACATTAAACCTCCCAGGGCTGAAATTCAGGTGTACCATATACAGAATCACCACATCAGGGTGATTGGATAATGTGCTAATTTACATACTTATTCCTTGTTATGTGCCCAATAGTTTTTGAATATATACCACTCATTTAATCTTTGTAATGCTATGAAAAAGGTATCATTAGTCCTCCTTATTTAGAGTTGAAGCAACTGAGGGATATGCGTACAAATTTTATGTGTAAATTAATTTTTTTTAATTTAGAAAAGAAATAAGAGATGTTAAGAAACTTTCCCCAGGGTAAGGATTGGTGCCGAGGTAATGTGAGTGTTCCGAGGGTGCTACTAATGCCTTTTCTTAGCTGCCTTCCCAAAATAACAGTAGGACATTTTGATTAAAGTGGGATTATACTCAAAACTACACAGGCATTTTAGCCATTTACAAAAAAAAAAAATAACATTTTCTCCAATAACCTGAGTACTATTCAACTTTTGGATATAAAGCAAAATGATATGCAGATTTAAAAAACAACCAAGAAACAAATACTCATGCAAATTATGGTGTGGAATCTAATTTGAAAAAATGATAGTCCTTAGATATTGATCTTAATGAATATAATAATGTTGGCTATGATTAGATAGGAATTTATAGGTATGTTTAGTACAAGGTTTTTTTAAGCTTGGTTTTGACAGTCAAAAAGTCACCAGTGATAAAATGTTGTTCAATAAAGAAATATGAGCATGTACATATATATGAATATATATTGGTCAATTAAGTCAATTAATTGTGCATATATATGAATATATATTGGTCAATTAAGCACTTATCCTAATTTTAGAATATGGACATATTATGCAGCGCCAGAATGGGTATCTTTTTTTTTTTAAGTTTGTTTATTTATTTATTTGAGTGGCAGAATTATAGTCAGAAGGAGAGAGAGAGAGGCTTTCCTTTTGCTGATTCACTCCCTAAATGGCTGCAATGGCTGGAGGTGGGCCTATCCGAAACCAGGAGCCAGAGATTCTGGTTAAGATGCCCAAGTACTTGGGGGGTCTTCCATTGCTTTCCAAGCCATTATCAGAAAGCTGGATTGGACGTAGAACAGCTGGGACTCAAACTGGAACACAGCAGGCAGAGGCTTAATCTACAATACAACAGTGCCAGCCCCAGAACGGGAATATTTTTAATGTACCTATATTACAATTAGTTATAAGTTTGTTGACTACAGATATCAACATATTTTCTTTACTACAAGGGAAATCAGCTCTGCTGCTAAGTTTCCTTGTCACAAGTACGTCATCAAACCAAGATGTCATCCTGGAGAATTAATTCACAGATGAAATTTCTAAAGCACTTTTTTTTTGTATAATTTTGCTTGGCTTTGTTTTCTTTTAATGTTGCACAGATTTTATTTTGAAACTCTTTTAATAAGATTTTCTTGTATAGAGAATGTGTATTCTGGGGGAGAGGCAAGATGGCAGAATAGGAAGGGAGCACACTGATAGTCCTGGGAGAGACAGTTTAATAAAAGTGGAGATACTGCAGATTCAAGGAAGAGTAGGGGAGGAAACAGCAGAAGAAACTCTTTCGGAACGTGTGATTCATAGTGGACCTGTGTGGAGAGTGTGGGAGCCCACAGTTTGGGACACCAGCGGCAGACTCAACACACCAGCGTTGGAACGCGAGGTGAGCCAAACCTCAATAGCCCGAGACACCGGCAGACAAGCAGAGAGAGGAGACTAGAGGCAACGACCCAGGGGGGAAAAGTTCACCAGACTAACTGGAAGAGAGAGAGAGAGAAAAAAAAGGTGACTGTTACGGACACGGGTTTCTCTCTCTCCGCTCACCTCTCAAGGGCGAGCAAGACAAAGAGCAGGCGCCATCTTGGACATACGTCATAAGCAGAGCGACCTCAGGTCTGCACTGGCCCTGAGCCTAGCAGAAAAACCTGACTCTGGGCGGGGCAAATTAACAGGAGATTAGGACCTAGTAAATTTGTGGTGCTACTGAACTGAGACTGTGAAAAAAGAGACGGTGGGGGAGAGAACTCACGGAATTCACGTGAGTACTCTCCAGAGACGCTACAATTCCATAGCTTTGGCAACCCAGTGGGAGACTGAAGGAGAATTTGAGCCCACTCTGAGGGCAGTACAGATTCCCTGTGTGGTCCTTGGGAAAGAGCTTCTGATCTCTGGCTCCTGTGGGTATATCATTTGCCTGCTAACTACCTCCAACTTCATTCAGCTGTGGGGAATTACTTCCCTTTTGAATCAAAAAAAGAAAGAAAGACAGAGAGAGAGAGATCTACCATGCCTAACCTGGGAGTGTCACCTTTGGCACACCAAACAGAGCTCTCAGGCCACACCCATCTCAAGCCTCTAAGGCTCCATGAAAAACAGACAGTCCACTTAATCTAGAGTCATAGTATAACAAGAAAAAGCACCACAATGAAGAAAACAAATATCTCCAATATGCCAAATAACAAAAGCAAAAACCAAGGCAATAAAAACAAGGAAGTCACCATGACGCCCCCAAATGAAAAAGACACCCAATTCAAGATTATGAAGATGATGAGATAGAAGAAATGCAAGAAGCAGATCTCAAAAAATTGATAAGAACATTAAGAGTTCTCAAAAACAAATTCTTGAACTACAGAAATCCTTAATGGACAAGATAGAAAATCTCTCTCGTGAAAATGAAATATTAAGGAGGAATCAAAATGAAACGAAACAACTAGTACAACAGGAAACTGGGATAGTGATGAGAAATCATAATGAAGTGAAGAATTCAATAGATCAAATGAAAAACACAATAGAGAGCCTTACAAACAGAATGGGTGAAGCAGAAGAGAGAATATCGGACTTAGAAGACAGAGAACAGGAAAGGATACAGTCAGACCAAAGAAAAAAAGAAGAGGAAATTAGAAATCTAAAACATATTGTCAGGAATCTGCAGGATACTATTAAAAAACCCAACATTCGGGTTCTAGGAGTTCCTGAAGGCATGGAGAGAGAGAAAGGATTAGAAGGCCTTTTTAGTGAGATATTAGCAGAAAATTTCCCAGGTTTGGAGAAGGACAGAGAAATCCTAGTATAGGAAGCTCACAGAACCCCTAATAAACACGACCAAAAGAGATCCTCACCACGACACGTTGTAATTAAACTCTCCACAGTGAAACATAAAGAAAAGATCCTAAAATGTGCAAGAGAGAAACGTCAGATTACTCTCAGAGGATCTCCAATCAGACTCACAGCTGACTTCTCATCAGAAACCCTACAAGCTAGGAGGGAATGGCGAGATATAGCCCACGTACTAAGAGAGAAAAATTGCCAGCCCAGAATATTATATCCTGCAAAGCTATCATTTGTGAATGAAGGTGAAATAAAGACTTTTCATAGCAAACAGAAATTGAAAGAATTTGTCGCCACTCGTCCAGCCCTGCTAAAGATGCTTAAAGATGTGTTGCACACAGAAACACAGAAACACGGACATCAATATGAAAGAAGATAAAGGAAGGAAACCTCACAGCAAAAGATCACAGGGAATTCAAAGCATATATTAGAACTTATCTTTGGCAAATGGCAGGGCAAAGCTACCACTTTTCATTAGTCACATTGAACGTGAATGGCCTGAACTGTCCAGTTAAAAGACACCAATTGGCTGATTGGGTTAAGGAACAAAACCCATCTATTTGCTGCTTACAAGAAACACATCTTTCCAACAAAGATCCATACAGACTGAAAGTGAAAGGCTGGAAAAAGATATACCATGCCAACAGAAATGAAAAAAGAGCGGGCATAGCCATCTTAATATCGGACAACATAAACTTTAGCACAAAAACTGTTAAGAGAGTTAAACAGGGACACTATATAATGATTAAGGGATCAATTCTACAGGAAGATATAACAATTATCAATGTATATGCACCTAACTACAGGGCACCAGTTTATCTAAAAGATTTGTTAATGGGACAAAAAGGAGACTTAGACACCAATACAGTAGTACTGGGGGACTTCAATACTCCATTCTCAGAAATAGACAGATCAACAGACAGAAGATCAACAAGGATACAGTAGATTTAAATGACACTATAGCCCAAATGGATCTAACAGATATATACAGAACGTTCAATCCTACAGCTAAAGATTTTACATTCTTCTCAGCAGTACATGGAACCTTCTCTAGGATTGACCACATACTAGGCCATAAAGCAAGTCTCAGCAAATTCAAAAGAATTAGAATCATACCATGCAGCTTCTCAGACCATAAAGGAATGAAGTTGGAAATTAGCAACTCAGGAATCCCTAGAGCATACACAAACACATGGAGATTGAACAACATGTTCCTGAATGAACACAGGGTCATAGAAGAAATTAAACGAGAAATCAAAAATTTTCTGGAAGTAAATGAGGATAACAGCACAACATACCAAAACTTATGGGACGCAGCAAAAGCATTGTTAAGAGGAAAGTTTATATCAATAGGTGCCTACATCAAGAAATTGGAAAGGCACCAAATAGATGAGCTTTCAATTCACCTCAAGGATCTAGAAAACCTACAGCAAACCAGACCCAAATCTAGTAGGAGAAGAGAAATAATTAAAATCAGAGAAGAAATCAACAGCATTGAATCCCAAAAAAAAAAAAAATTACAAAAAAATCAGCCAAACGAGGAGCTGGTTTTTTGAAAAAATGAACAAAATTGACACCCCATTGGCCCAACTAACCAAAAAAGAAGAGAAAAGACCCAAATCAAGAAAATCAGAGATGAAAAAGGAAACATAACAACAGACACCACAGAAATAAAAAGAATCATCAGAAATTACTACAAGGACTTGTATGCCAGCAAACAGGGAAACCTATCAGAAATAGATAGATTCCTGGACACATGCAACCTACCTAAATTGAACCATGAAGACATAGAAAACCTAAACAGACCCATAACTGAGGCAAAAATTGAAATAGCAATTAAGGCCCTCCCAACAAAGAAAAGCCCAGGACCAGATGGATTCACTGCTGAATTCTACCAGACATTGAAAGAAGAACTAACTCCAATTCTTCTCAAACTATTCAGAACAATCGAAGAAGAGGGAATCCTCCCAAATTCTTTCTATGAAGCCAGCATCAACTTAATTCCTAAGCCGGAAAAAGATGCAGCATTGGAAGAGAATTACAGACCAATATCCCTGATGAACATAGATGTAAAAATCCTCAATAAAATTCTGGCCAATAGAATGCAACAACACATCAGAAAGATCATCCACCCAGACCAAGTGGGATTTATCCCTGGCATGCAGGGATGGTTCAATGTGTGCAAATCAACGTGATACACCACATTAACAGACTGCAGAAGAAAAACCACATGATTATCTCAAAAGATACCGAGAAAGCATTTGATAAAATACAACACCCATTCATGATGAAAACTCTAAGCAAACTGGGTTTGGAAGGAACATTCCTCAATACAATCAAAGCAATCTATGAAAAACCCACAGCCAACATCCTATTGAATGGGGAAAAGTTGGAAGCATTTCCACTGAGATCTGGTACCAGACAGGGATGCCCACTCTCACCACTGCTATTCAATATAGTTCTGGAAGTTCTAGCCAGAGCTATTAGGCAAGAAAAAGAAATTAAAGGGATACAAATTGGGAAGGAAGAACTCAAACTATCCCTCTTTGCAGATGATATGATTCTGTATTTAGGGGACCCAAAGAACTCTACTAAGAGACTATTGGAACTCATAGAAGAGTTTGGCAAAGTAGCAGGGTATAAAATCAATGCACAAAAATCAACAGCCTTTGTATACACAGACAATGCCATGGCTGAGGAAGAACTTCTAAGATCAATCCCATTCACAATAGCTACAAAAACTATCAAATACCTTGGAATAAACTTAACCAAGGACGTTAAAGATCTCTACGATGAATATTACAAAACCTTAAAGAAAGAAATAGAAGAGGATACCAAGAAATGGAAAAATCTTCCATGCTAATGGGTTGGAAGGATCAACATCATCAAAATGTCCATTCTCCCAAAAGCAATTTATAGATTCAATGCAATTCCAATCAGGATAACAAAGATATTCTTCTCAGATCTAGAAATAATGATGCTGAAATTCATATGGAGGCAAAAGAGACCACGAATAGCTAAAGCAATCTTGTACAACAAAAACAAAGCTGGAGGCATCACAATACCAGATTTCAGGACATACTACAGGGCAGTTGTAATCAAAACAGCATGGTACTGGTACGCAAACAGATGGATAGACCAATGGAACAGAATTGAAACACCAGAAATCAATCCAAACATCTACAGCCAATTCATATTTGATCAAGGATCCAAAACCAATCCCTTGAGTAAGGACAGTCTATTCAATAAATGGTGCTGGGAAAATTGGATTTCCACGTGCAGAATAATGAAGCAAGACCCCTACCTTTCACCTTACACAAAAATCCACTCAACATGGATTAAAGACTTAAATCTATGACCTGACACCATCAAATTATTAGAGAGCATTGGAAAAACCCTGCAAGATATAGTACCGGCAATGACTTCTTGGAAAACACCCCAGAAGCACAGGGAGTCATAGCCAAAATTAACATTTGGGATGTGGGGAAAAAGGGACACTAACCCACTGTTGGTGGGAATGCAAACTGGTTAAGCCACTATGGAAGTCAGTCTGGAGATTCCTCAGAAACCTGAATATAACCCTACCATTCAACCCAGCCATCCCAATCCTTGGAATTTACCCAAAGGAAATTAAATTGGCAAACAAAAAAGCAGTCTGCACATTAATGTTTATTGCAGCTCAATTCACAATAGCTAAGACCTGGAACCAACCCAAATGCCCATCAACAGTAGACTGGATAAAGAAATTATGGGACATGTACTCTATAGAATACTCTACAGCAGTAAGAAACAACGAAACCCAGTCATTTGCAACAAGATGGAGGAATTTGGAAAACATCCTGCTTAGTGAATTAAGCCAGTCCCAAAGGGACAAATATCATATGTTCTCCCTGATTGGCGACAACTAACTGAGCACCAAAGGGGAAAATTGTTGAAGTGAAATGGACACTATGAGAAACAGTGACTTGATCAGCTCTTGTCCTGATGGTTGATATACAATGCAATACTTTATCCATTTTAGTATTTTTTTTTGTTCTAGTACCATTGGTTGAACTCTGTAATTAATACACAATTATTCTTAGGTGTTTAAATTTTAACTGAAAAGTGATCCCTGTTAGGAATTTGGAAAACATTATGTTGAGTAAAATAAGCCAATCCCAAAGGGACAAATACCACTTGTTCTCCTTGATAGGTGACAACTAACTGAGCACCAAAAAAGAAACCTGTTAAAGTGAAATGAACACTATGAGAAACGGTGACTTGATCAGCCCTCACCCTGACTGTTGATGAGCAACTTGATATGTTATCCCTCTTAGTATTTTTGTTTGTTTGTTCTACTTAATACTTTTGGTTGAATACTGTATTACACAATTCTGACGGATTCCAACCTAGCTTACGCAACTCCGCCTCTGGTTTTAGCTTTTCGCCTTTTGTTCCTTGGGCTGACTTGACGAATCCCAAGCTAGCTTACGTCTCTGCTTCAGCCTGCCCCCGTGGCTTCATTTTCCCTAATATTTTTCTCTACCCGGTATGTTTCCCTAAGTTTTCTTCCAACAATATTCCCCTCTCATTTCTCCTGGCTTCTCCCCACAGTCCGTATCCAAGTCTAAGTTTCTTCCAGCTTTCACTTTCAATCCTAACTTCTTCCGGCACTTTTTCCGTCCGGCTTTTCCCTAAGCTCTTTGCTAGTCTCTCTCTCCGGTATTTTCCCACTTCTTCCCGCTTCTTCCCGCTCCTTCCCTCCTAGGTTTCTTATCCGAGTCACGGCACCATTATGTCGCTCCCCCTCTTCGTGGAGGAACGACACAGGACCCTGCACTGTTCTTTTGTCTGTTCGGCCATCCCCGGGTTTGCTGCTGGTTCTTCCCGGGTTGGCTGCCGATCCTTCCACCTCCGTGGAAGGGCGGTTCCCCCTGCCACTTTCCCCACTTCCATGGGGGAGCGGCACACCGCCAGCCGGCTCTCTTGGGGGCTGCTCAGATGTTCCTCAGGTGTTCCTCTTAGATGTTCCTGGTGCATGTTGTCTCTCTCCTCCTTTATAGTCCTCTTCCACCAATCCCAACTCTGCTACCCACACGCCAAGTATGCTGCTCTCCTCCAATCAGGAGCAGGATCAGCTCCTGCAGGTTACTGGTCGAACTGGAGGCAGCTGTGTAAAAGCTGTTTTACTCCTCCCCAGTGCCATATTGTGGGAGAGCAGATGCATAGAATAAGTCTTAATTCTAGTAACTTAGTCTAGTCCGAGTTGCTCCCCACAGAGGTACCTTTCTCTGAAGGGAGGAGAGAACTTCCACTTTGACCATGGCCTTGTCTAAATATGATCAGAGTCAGTGAACTCAGGGGGCTTCCATAGCCTTGGCAACTCATGACAAGAGCATAGGGTGATTACTGAGGCCATAAACAAGAGTGTCAATTTGCTAAGTCAACAACAGGAGTCACTGTGCACTTACTCCTCATGTAGGATCTTTGTCCTTAGTGTGCTGTACATTGAGATTTAATGCTATAACTAGTACTCAAACAGTATTTTTCACTTTGTGTTTCTTTGTGGGAGCAAACTGTTTAAATCTTTACTTAATGTATGCTAAACTGATCTTCTGTATATAAAGAGAATGGAAAATGAATCTTGATGTGAATGGAAGGGGAGAGGGAGTCGATAAGGGGAGGGTTATGGGTTGGAGGGATGTTATAGGGGGATGCCATTGTAATCAATATTCTGTACTTTGGAAATTTATATTCATTAAATAAAAGTTAAAAAAGAGATTTTCTTGTATAATGATTTTTTCTCAATTTGATTTTTATTTTTTAAATACTTTTATTAATATAAAGAAGAAAGATTTCATGTATTTCAAAAGTGTAATTCTAAGAACATAAGCATACTTGCTTCTTTTCCTCCCTCCTCCTTCCTTACTTTTTTCTTCCTTTTAATTATTATGATAATATACTTTCTATTTGCTTTATAATATTAGGCTTAATGCTCCCCTAGATACAGGGTTCAGCCATTAAAAAGTAGTAAGACTTCTGATCCACAGGAATATAGCCAATGCCTAGAAACAATAAAATCATAAGATGTCAATTTCTCTGTTAAAATATCCAAGGGTTTCTTTTGTACTCTGTGTATTAGCTACCACAAGTCAGAGAGAACATGCTTTTTGTCTTTTTTTTTTTTTTTTTTGGATCTGGCTTGTTTTATTTAGCATAATGGTCTCCAGTTGCATCCATTTTGATGCAGAATACAGAATTTCTTTTTTAATAGCTGAGTAGTATTTAATTTCTTATATAATAGCTGAGTAGCATTCCATAGTCATCCATCCAGTCACCTGTTGATGGATATTTGTGTATTGAGCTTCAATGAACATGGAGGTACAGATAACTCTTTCATATGTTTTTTTCATTTTCATTCCCAGGAAAAGGATGGCTGGATCACATGGTAGATCTATTTTCAGATTTCTGTGGAATTCTGTTTTCCATAATAGTTGTGTTCCATTTCTGTTTTCCATAGTAGTAGTACTAGTTTACATTCTTATTCATACTGTATTAGGATACCTTTTTCTCTATACCCTTGCAAACATTTGTTATTTTTGATTTTTGGATGATAGTCATCCTGTCTGGGTTGAAATGAAACTTCTTTGTGTTTTTCTTTGAATTTCCTTTATGGCTAGGGATCCTAAGCATTTTTCATTTTTCTGTTGACCATTTGTATTTCATTCTTAGAAAAACTCGTGTTCATGTCCTTTTCCTATTTCTTTACTGGATTGTTTGTTTTTTTGTTGTTGAGATTCTTGAGCTGGATATAGGAGAATTTTGATCAAAGTAAATTAAAACAAGATGGTTTATCCTGTTGTTATGAATTATGATAGATTGTCTTCAGGCTATGTAACAAACAATTAAACCAGTGTATTTGCTTGCAAGTGTTTGTGTGTATGATACAGATATTGCAAATACACGTGTATAAAATTTTGAAATAGATCAGGAAAAATGCATGATTATAATTTTCCTATGTCAAATAAAATACATTTATACTCTCTGTGAGGTAACTGAATTTCAGTAAATTCATTGAATGCTAGTTTTCTTAACATGTTCCATCATGTGTATACTTACTTGAGTCTGTTTCCTCAATACAGGTGAAAGTTTAAGTAAAAATAAAGATGACAATAAATTTATATTTATAAAATATTCTAAAGTCAAACAGTAAACTTGAGATTATTGTTCATGTTATAAAATTAGCATATTAAGCAATAGCAAAATAGAGGTTATCACTTATCTTTTAAGTAATTTTGCAAAATAACCATTATTATTGCCACTTTTCAAATCAAGTAATTGAAATTAAATAGAAAATTTAACTCAGTGACTCTACCTCTTAATTAATAACCAAGGGCATTTAGATGAAACAAGATGACACCTCCAACTCTAACTGAACATAATATGTGATAAATTGAGCACATTAACATCTTACATTAGTATTTTGCCTTTGATATGCTGACAAATTATTATTAACTCAAGGTTATACTGTTTTACAACCTAATTTTTGTGGTACAAGTCCTTCTATATGTTTTTGCATTGTTTATTTATGCACCCTTTCTTCCCCAGTAATGAAAATCTGATCAGATACACAAGTGTCAGAAACAGGCTGCATGTTTGAGAGACCCTTATTGATAGTTTTGATCCAGTAATTAAATTCTATTTCATACAAAAGTAGTTCTAACACATATTCTTAAATGGAAGATACTTACATCTCTTCTTCTTATTCATTCTTGCTGTTTGAAAATGGGGCATAGAGCCAAACCTTTAATTATTATCTTTATACTAGGAAGTCAACATGAGAGTAGAATCCAGGGAAGAAAGAAGGCCATAAATGAGAGGGTTTTTTTTTCCATCTCACCAAGTGGATTTGGATTAGAAGCCCCAGTTTTAGTACTTGTTGGTAATAAGTAACAAATATATTTCTATCATATATTACAACAGTTATTTAGAATATTTTTATAATACATACCCAATCCCAAGCCTCACTAGTAGATAATTTTAAAGTGAGTATAACAAATATAAGTGAAGTTAAAATTGTACAACTCTGGCATACATATCCCCCTCAGTTTTATATTTAAGATCAAAATAATAATTTTAATTTTTAGATGATTACACCATACTTCTCTTCTCTGTCATTCTTTACCCCCCTACATTCCAATTTCTCCCACTCAGATGATGCATTTGAAGGTAAATTTTATATGTTAACTTGGTTGGGCTAAATGATACCTCAGTAGCTGGTTAAACCTTATTCCTAGGTGAATTTGTTAGAGTATTTCTGAAACAGATTAGCATTTGCATCAGTAGGCTGAGTAAATATTGTCCCTTACCAATGTGGGTAGGCATTATCCAATCCATTGGGTGCCCAGATAGATTAAAATAATAGAAGAAAGATTAGGTTTTCCACTAGTCCCTCAGCCTCCACACACAGAATGCTATCTTGTTCCTGCCTCCAGAAATGGCAATTCTTGATTTTCAGGCTTTTGTCCTTAGAAATGGATTATACTACCTGCCTTCTTGAGTCTCCAGTTTGTAAACAATGTATCTTGAGACTTCTCAGATGTCATAATCCTGTGAGAAAATTCTCATAATAAATCTCCTTTTAGATGTAGCCTATTGGTTCCATCATTGGAGAACTCTAATAAAACTATACATTCTGGTTTTCAATTAATTGCTGATCTTCTTCATAGCAATATTTCTTTACTGATGGAAAAAACACAGTTGCTTGTTGTATGTATATAATTATGCACACATACATTCATATCCTCTATAAACGTATTGTTACAGTAAGACATGATTACAATGGGACTAATCTTCCATATATCTTAATAATAATTGTCTAATTTCATACTTTAAAATTTTAAATAACAGATTGTTAATAAAAAGATTAAAAATTTAATTTGTGACAATGTCACTGATTTTTTTCAGTTGAAAAAGTATTTAATTCTTAGAGGCATCTAATGAATTACATATTGTTTTCCTTTAAAAAAATTAAAGAGCAGGTTAGCAGTGAATTCATCAGTTCTCTAGGGATTAACTCTCTGATTGTTTGGAATAAAATATTTTAGTACAAATATTCAAATATCCTTTAGGATCCACTTTATCTAAAATTCCTTATTTGTGTTGATATAGACATTGAAAGATGTTTTCATTTTTTAATGTATCACTTTTTGTCTCCAGTGGATTCTACTCTTGTCTAAATATCTGAAGAATGTGGAAATAAGCCAGTCATACACATATGCACACACCTACATGCTCTTTTTCAGTATAGTGAAGAATTATATTAACAGTACACTCACATTCTCTCTTATTCTCCACTGTAAATTCCCCATGATCTCTCACTTTTTAAAAAGGATTTATGTATTTATTTGAATAGCAGAGTTACAGAGAGAAGGAGAGACACGGAGAGATTTTATATCTGCTGGTTACTTCTCAAATGGCCTGGATGTCCTGGGCCAGGCAGAAGCCAGGAGGTTCCTCTGGCCCCCATGTAGGTGGCAGGATACCAAGGAAGTAGGCCATCTTCTACTACTTTCCCAGGCACCTTAACAAGGATCTGTATCAGAATTGGAGCAGGTGGGACTCAAACAGGTACTCATATGGATGCCAATGCTGCAGGCGGCAGCTTAACCCACAGTGCCACAGTGCTGCCCTCCCCCCATATCTCTTTAATGGCTTGGTGTTGAGATAATTGATTATAAATTTTACGGAGTGAAAAAACAATACAAAACGTGTACTTGTTGTGGGGAGCAACCGAGACTAGACTAATTTACTGGAACTGCTAGGACTAATTCTATGCATCTGATCTCCCACAATATGGCACTGGGGAGGAGTAAACAACTTCCACGCAGCTGCCTCACTGGTTCGACTGATAAACTGCAGGAGCTGATCCTGCTCCTGATTGGAGGAGAGCAGCGTGCTCGGCATGTGGGCAGCAGAGCATGGATTGGTGGAAGAGGACTATAAAGGAGGAGAGAAATAACATGCACCAGGAACACCTGAGGAACATCTGAGCAGCCCCCAAGAGAGCCGGCAGGCGGTGTGCCGCTCCTCCGCAGAAGCGGGTAAAGCGGCAGGGGGTGCCGCCCCTCCGCAGAGGCGGGGGTGGGGGGGCGGCAGCTAACCCAGGAAGGGCCGAGCAGACAAAAGAACAGCGCAGGGTCCAGTGTCGTTCCTCCGTGAGTGGGGGAGTGACATTTGTTTTCTGCAATAACTCATATTCTATTGGCTTCTCTTCTTTGTAGGTCTTTGAGGACAAACTCATATTTCCCCTACAATTATTTTTATTATTATTATACTAAAATACCAGAAATCGTATTCAACTTATCAGATAGTTTTCATTCTTTTACCTTCTGGAAAATTTCATATTTCCTTCTTTAAATGATTTCTGCATTATGAATATTGACTCTCAGATTTAAAATACTTGATATTTTCTGTGTTCTGCATTATTTTCTTCCATCTATCTAAAGTATTATTTAGTTTTTCTCTCATGAAGCATTTGCCATGATGAAGATATGTCATTCTCCAAGGGAATATATTCTAAACTCCTCTTTTTACTCTCCTAACTTACATTGATAAATTACATTTTTATGATAAACTTATCTCTTCTCCATTTTAGGGGATAATTACTCAATAATTCTAAGAATATCTATTACATTAGATCAAATAAAATCATTGGTATATTCAAAAATGTTAAGATAAGATAGGGAGATGATAAATGGCTTATGCTTTGTGTTTTCCAGTAATGAATAATGAGAATTGACCCAGAATAAAATAATTAGATTAGAGAAGATTGTTTTTAAAATGATCTTGGTTTTACCCTCACTTACAGACTCCATCTGAAAGCTTTTGTCCCTCTTGTTCTGTATCAAAGTACCCTCTGTTATTATCTCACTGTGCACATTGTAGTCACGAGCTGCTTTTGGTTAATGTAACTAGAAAATGAGCTTAAAAACTAAGTTGTACTCAAGATTTGTTTCTCCTGTATGGATACCTATTGGAAGAAAGTTCAAAATCTTACTTTCCTTGCTAAGCAAGCTTTGGTTTTTGTTTGTTTGTTCGTTTTTTAAAGATTTATTTTATTTGAAAGAGTTACAGAGGTAGAGACAGAGAGGTCCTCCATGTGCTGGCCCACTCCAGAAATAGCCTCAATGGCTGGATCTGAGCCAAGCCAAAGTCAGGAGCAAGTGGCTTCCTCTGGGTCTCGCACGTGGGTGCAGGGGCCCAAAGACTAGGGCAGTCCTCTACTGCCTTCCCAGGCCGTGGCAGAGAGCTGGATCAGAAGAACAGCCAGGACTCAAACTGGCGCCTATATGGGACACCAGCACTTCAGGCCAGGGCTTTAACCCACTTCATCTCAGCGCCAGCCCCTAAGCAAGCTTAGTTAGCAAAACATTTATGCATGTAATTACTACTTAGAGAGCTGCTTATATGTACAAAATAGTAGCAATATCTCTAAAATGGAATAAAAATTATCTGGTGAGTACAAAGAAATACAAAACCCTCCAAATAGAAACAAATTTGTCCACTAGCAAGATACTCCTGATATTACCACCTATCATTTCACCATATGTTTTCTATTTTTATTTACTTTCAAAGACAATAAAACCTACTGGTAGTATATTAATGCAATAATAGCACTAGGCACACACAAAATACAGGAAAAACTGTTCAAAATATATTTTAATTTCTAATAAGTACAAAAAAATTTCCCTCCCTTACATTTGTTTTGAATAGCTTTAGAAGAACTGGAATCAGTTCTTTTTTAATTTTTTTTATTTTTTTTTATTTTATTTATTTATTTATTTATTTTTTTACAGGCAGAGTGGACAGTGAGAGAGACAGAGAGAAAGGTCTTCCTTTGCTGTTGGTTCACCCTCCAATGGCCACCGCAGCCGGCATGCTGCGGCCGGCGCACCGTGCTGATACGATGGCAGGAGTCAGGTACTTATCCTGGTTTCCCATGGGGTGCAGGGCCCAAAGACTTGGGCCATCCTCCACTGCACTTCCCTGGCCACAGCAGAGAGCTGGCCTGGAAGAGGGGCAACTAGGACAGAATCTGGCACCCCGACCAGGACTAGAACCCGGTGTGGTGGCAACGCAAGGCGGAGGATTAGCCTAGTGAGCCGCAGCGCCAGCCTGGAATCAGTTCTTTTTAAATGTCTGGTAGAATTCACAGTGAAGCCATCTGGTCCTGAGATTTTCTTTGATGGGAGGGTCTTTATTGCTGATTCAATCTCCCTCATGGTTTTAGGTTTTCTATGTGTTCATGATTCAATTTTGTCTAGCAATCTACCTATTTCTTGTAGGTTTACCAATTTGTTCTTTGTAATATGATTCTTTTTATTTCTGTAGTGTCTGGGGTCACATTTTCTTTTTCAGCTCTGAGTTTATTGATTTGGGTATTCTCTGTCTTTTTTTGTTTGTTTGTTTGTTTAATTCATTCAATGATGTATCAGTTTTTTTTTTAAACAGCTGTTCATTTCACTGATTTCTTATAATTTTTCTTTCAATTTTGTTTATTTTTTCTCTTATTTTAGTTATTTCTTTTCTCCTACTAATCTTTGGTTTGGTTTGTTATTGTTTTTCTAGGCTCCGTAGATGAATTGATAGCTCATTTATTTAGTACCTTTGGAATCTCTTCATATAGGCAATAATTGCTATAAATATCCCTCTTACCACTGTTTTTGCTGTATCCCTTAAGTTTATATGTGAGATATTATCATCTTCATGTGCTTCCATAATTTTTTTTTATTTCTCTTTTGATTTCTCCTATTATCCCTGTTCATTCAGACACATGCTGTTCAGTCTCCATGTGTTTCCATCTGATCTAGAAATTCTTGAGTTGCTGAATTCCAGCTACATTCCATTGTGCTCAGAGAAGATGCATAATATCATTTCACCTTTTTTTGAAGTTGGTGAGACTTACTGTATGGCCTAGCATATGGTCTTTCCTAGAGAAGGTTTTATATACTGATGAGAAGAATGTATATTCTGCAGCTGTTGAGTGAAAAGTTCTGTAGATATCAGTTAGATCCATTTGGTCCATACTGTCAATTAGATGCTGTTTCTTTGTTGAATTTCTAATTGATCTGTCCATTGATAAAAGTGGGGTGTTGAAGCCCCTCATTACTATTGTACTGGAGTCTACATCTCCCTTTAGATCCATTAACATTTCTTTTAAATGACCAGGCACCCTGTAATTGGGTGCATTCACGTTTATTATAGTCACATCTTCCTATTAAATTGATCCCTTACTCATTACATTGTGCTTTCTTCATATCATTTAACAGTTTTTGTGTTAAAGTCTTTTGGTCTAATATTAGGAGGGCAAAACTTGCCCTTTTTTGCTGTCCATTAGCATGCAATATCTTTTTCCATCTTTTCACTTTCAGTCTGCTTGTATCTTTGGTGGTGATATGTGTTTCTTGTAAGCAGAAAATAAGTGGGTCTTGTTTTTTAATCCATTCAGCCACTCTGTGTTTTGTAATTGGAGAGTTGAGGCCATTTATATTCAAGGTAACTACTGATAAATAATGACTTGGCCCTGCCATTTTTCCATAAATATTTCTAATGTTTAGATTTCTTTTGTACTTTACTGGGGAATTTTTGCATTCACATTCTTACATTATGATGGTTATCTTTCTGTGTTTCTGTGTGTAGCACATCCTTAAGCATCTTTTGTAAGGCTGGGGGAGTGATGACAAATTCTTTCAATTTCTGTTTGTTATGGAAGGTCTTTATTTCACCTTAATTCATAAATGAGAGCTTTACAGTGTATTTTGTTTAGAGTTATTTTCTTTTAAGACTTGAACTATATCTTGCTGTTCCCTTTTAGGCTGTAGGGTTTCTGATGAGAATTCAGCTGTGACTCTAATTGGAGATCCCCTGAAAATCATCTGACATTTCTCTCATGCACATTTCAGAATCTTTTCTTTATGTTTTACTGTGGAAAGTTTGGCTACAATGTGTTGTGGTGTAGATCTTTAGTAGACATATCTGTTCAAAATTCTATGTGCTTCCTCTACTTGGAGATCCCTTTCCTTCTACAAATTGGGGAAATTTTCTATAATTAATTCACTAAATAGGCCTTCTAGTCCATTCGATCTTTCAGCATCTTCAGGAAATCTTCAGACACATATGTTGTCTCATTTGATAGTATCCCATAAATCTCCAACACTATTTTTCAGTTTTCTATTTTCTTTCTTCCTTTTTTTTTTAGTATGTGACAGTAAGATTTGCAAAGCTTTATCTTCTAGTTCAAATATTCTTTCTTCTGCTTTGCAAAGTCTGGTTTGCATGCTTTCCACCACATTTTTATTTCATCTATTGAATTCTTCATTTCTAATACTTCATTTTGATTTCTTCTTAAAATTTCAATTTCATGGGAAAAATTTTTATTCATGTAATGTATGGTTTTCTTTAGTTTGTCGATTTGCTTCTGATTGCTTTTGAGTAATGCTATGAATAATTTTTTTAAATTCTATTTCTGGCATTTCCTTAATCTCTTCATTTTCACATTCCAATATTTAAGTTTTGGTGTGTTCCTTTGGATGAGTCATGTGTATTCCTTATTCTTGTTTCTTGAATTTCTGCATTTTTAAGGCATTTGAGGAGTTTATTTTTATTTTTTTCCTTTGATGGCTTTTATCTTTGAGCTAGACCTGTGTGGCTTAGTAGAATGCCTCACTTTGATTGAATGCCAAGAGGTGTTTGCTGGGTGTGGCCAGGGTGCTCTGGTCAGTGCTCCAGGGTGGGGCGAGTATCTAGGGTAATACTCAAGTTGCGTATGGTAGATCTCAATGCCTGCATGTTAGCCCCCTCTGTGTTCCCTGCCATTGTATGAACTACACAAATGATCTGCACAGTCCTCACTGCAAGAACAGCTCTTACTGCAATAACCTGCTCTAGGCAACCAAGAAGCTCTGAGCATGTGGAGCCACACCTAGTGATAGCGCAGAGACCCACCTACACCCTGCAACTTTTCAGGTAACCACCAAGTCCTCACAGTCTCAGTACACAAGGCTCCCACAACCACTCTGTGCAGAGGTCTCTCTCTGCCTGGCCAGCCTGTCTAGTGAATGAGGCAAGACGTTCTCCATGATAGCTCTGTTTGGCATCTTGATCCTGGGAGGTTGAGGACACCTCATTGTCCAACGTGGCTGCCTAGCCACTTACCAGCCAGGTTCAAAGTCAGTGGGGCTGTGGATTGTTCCCTTCATTAGAATCTCTGGATCACTTACATACACAAGAGTCACTGTCCATATGCTGTCCTCTTTCTGCAGCTGCCACCAGTAGTGACAAAATGATGGTATCCTGTGTCAGCCAGTTGCTGAGTGCACTCACAGAATCTTCTGAAGCTCCTGCCCTAACCCCCAATGTTGCCTGCCCTTTCTGAGCCAGGCAGTGGGTGCTGTTGAGATGAAGTTTGAGTTTGGGGGAGATAAATGTACCCCTCTACTTCCACTGCCTCAACAGGCAACTGCTGGCAACCGCTAGTCCCCAGTGCCCCTTCTGGACTCAAGCCACACTCTCCCTCCAGCTCTATCACCATGAGTTGCTGTAGTCCATTCTCACTTCTGTCTCCAAGATACCACCTATTCTGGCTTTCCACTGCTGCAGTTATGCGTTGTGTTCATGTTCCTGCTGTGCATCCCCACTCTCCACACAGGTCCATGACATTTCCCTTCCTCTTGTAGTATTTCCATTGTGGTTTTCTTGCCAGTTCTCTTCTGAGAGTGCATTTCTTACCCTTTTTTTTTTCCATGTATCTGTGGCCTAGTGCTGTGTGTTGTTCCCTAATCCACCATCTTGGAATCTCCTAAAAAGTATGCTTTTATTTTTTCTCATGTGTTCTCATGTGTTGCTCATAAACTAAGATTGCATTATTTGTTTTACTATCTTCTCTATATTATATTAACTAATTAATATACTAATGTGTGAATTAGTTACATTGTCTGCTTAAGGCAAAAATTGATCCTGAAATCAGATAACATTGTAACATAATAATAAATTCAATGTAAAAACAGTTTTAGAAGCTAATTTATAGCATAAAATTCTAGGAAAAAAAAACTTCTAGCCATGATTTATGAAATCATATGGCAACAAGCGCAGAACACACATTGTGATCTTCTAACTCCAGGTTTGTTTTTACCCTTTTCACTGTTCTTGCATTTTTGTTAATGTTTATTTGAAATGCAGAGTGACAGAGAGAGAGGGGGGTGGGGAGAAATTGATTTGAAGAGATCTTGTCTGCTGGTTCACTTTCCCAATTTCTGTAACAACCAAGCAGCCAGGTTGGGCCAGGCTGAAACTAGAAGACAGGGACTTGCAGAAATACAAGAAACATTAATAAGGAAGCCAACATGATACCCAAACAGAAACCAACAACACTTCAAAATAGACTTTAACACAATAATTTTCTTTTTTTAATATTTTTTTTATTTTTTTCTTTTTTTTTTAACTTTAATTTAATGAATATAAATTTCCAAAGTACAGCTTATGGAGTACAATGGCTTCCCCCCATAACGTCCCCCCCACCCGCAACCCTCTCCTTTCCCACTCCCTCTCCCCTTCCATTCACATCAAGATTCATTTTCTATTCTCTTTATATACAGAAGATCAGTTTAGCATACATTAAGTAAAGATTTCAACAGTTTGTTCCCACACAGAAACACAAAGTGAAAAATACTGTTTGAGTACTAGTTATAGCATTAAATCTCAATGTACAGCACACTAAGGACAAAGATCCTACATGAGGAGCAAGTGCACAGTGACTCCTGTTGTTGACTTAACAAATTGACACTCTTGTTTATGGCATCAGTAATCACCCCAGGCTCTTGTCATGAGCTGCCAAGGCTATGGAAGCCCCCTGAGTTCACCGACTCTGATCATATTTAGACAAGGCCATGGTCAAAGTGGAAGTTCTCTCCTCCCTTCAGAGAAAGGTGCCTCATTCTTTGATGACCTGTTCTTTTCACTGGGATTTCACTCATGGAGATCTTTCATTTAGTTTTTTTTTTTCCCAAGTGTCTTGGCTTTCCATGCCTGAAATACTCTCCTGGATCCGCATGCCTTAAGGGCTGATTCTGAGGCCAGAGTAACACAATAATTTTCAAAAGAGACAAAGAAGGATATTATGTAACAATTAAGGGATCAATTCAACAGGAAGATGTGACTATTGTATATGTACCCAATGCCAGAGTGCATAGGTGCTTAAATATTAAGGGACCTAAAGGGAGACATAGACTTAAATACAATGATAAATGGGGACTTCAACACACCACTTTCCTCAATGGACAAATCAACTAGACAGGAAATCAACAAAGAAACACCATGGCTAATCTACACTATGGACCAAATGGACTCAATTGATTCTACAGAACATTTCATACCACAGTTCCAGAATACACTGTCTTTTCATCAGTGCTTGGAACTTTCTCTAGGATAGACCCCTCGCTCATAAAGCAAGTCTCAGCAAATCAAGGCAATATATAACAAACAGCCTACATCATACTGAATATAGAAAAGTGGGCAGCATTTCCACTAAGATCTGGAACTAGATAAGGATACACACTTTCACTTTTGCTATTCAATATAGTCCTAGAAGTTTTAAACAGAGACATTAGACAAAAAGAGGTGGGGGAAGGGGAAATCAAAGATGTACAAATTAGAAAGGAAACCGTCAAAGTATCCCTCTTTGCAAATGACATGATTCTATATATAGGGGAACAAAAAATTCTCCTTTAATAGACTATTGGAGCTGATTAAACAGTTTGGTAAAGTTGCAGTATGTAAAATCAACACAAAAAATTAATAGACTCTGTATGCAAAAATAATGTCATAGCTTAGGAAGAACTTTAAGATCAGTCCCATTCACAATACTACCTAAATTTCAATACCTTGGAATCAGTTTAACCAAAGAGGATAAAGATTTCTATGATGAAAATTGTAAAACATTTAAGAAAGAAATAGTAGAAGAAACAAAAAAAATGGAAAAATCTTCCATGTTAATTAATTAGAACAACTAAAATCATCAAAATATTCATACTACATCAATCAAAACACTAATACAAATCAAAATACCAATGACATTCTTCTCATATCTAGAAAAAAATCCTAAAATTAATATGGAAACACAACAGACCCCAAATAGGTAAAGCAGTCTTAAACAACAAAAACAGCCAGATGTGTACCAATAACAGACTTCAAGACCTAATACAGTGCAATTATGATCAATACAGCCTGCTACTGGCACAAAAAAAGACATATAGACCAATGAAATAGAACAGAAACCACATAAATCAGTCTTCACATCTATAGCCAACTAATCTTTAACAAAATAGCTAAAATCAACTGCAGTCGAAATGACAGTCCCAACATCAATGGGAAATTTCCAATGGGAAATTGAATCTCCACGTTCAGAAGAATGAAATAAGAACCCTACCATACATATTATACAAAAATCAATTAAAATGGATCAAGGACTTAAATCTATGACCTGATAACCTTATATTACTAGAGGAAAATGTCAGCAAACTCTGCAAGACATTTGCATAGGCAAAGATTTCATGAAAAAGACCCCAGAAGCACAGGCAATCAAAGCAAAAATAGAGAATTAGGATTACATCAAGATAAGAAGTTTTCCACTGCAAAGGAAATATTCAACAAAATGAAGAGTCAGCCAACAGAATGGGAGATAATGTTTGCACACTATGCAGAACTATGCACACTATGAAGAACTCAAGAGGCTCAGTAACAAATAAACAAAGAATCCAGCAAGAAAATGGGCAAAGGACTTGAACAGGTATTTTTCAAATGATGAAATTCAAATGGCCAACAGACACTTGGAAAATGCTCAGGGGTCCCTAGGCATTTTGGAAATGCAAATAAAAACCACCATGAGGTATCACTTCACTCCAGTTAGAATGGCTATCATCCAACAATCAAAAAACAATAGATGCCAGTAAGGATGTGTACAAAAATGTAGACTAATCCACTGTTGATGGGAATGTAAACTAGTACAACTTTTATAGAACACACTATGGAGATTCCTTAGAGATCTAAAAATAGATCTACTATATGACCCAGCCAACTCACTCCTTGGATTTTACACAAAGGAAATTAATTCAACATAGGAAAGTTATTTGTACCTCCTTGTTTATTGCAGCTCAGATCACAACAGGTAGGATTAGAAATTGAACCAGATACCCATCAACTGATAACTATGTAAAGAAAATGTGGTATATAATACACTATGAATCCTACTCAGCCATAAAAATAATCCAATACTGTCTTTTGCAACAAAATGGATGCAACTGGAAACAGTATTTTACACTTTATGTTTCTGTGTGGGTGTAAACTGTTGAAATCTTTACTTAATATATATTAAATTGATTTCCTATATATAAAGAGAATTGAAAATGAATCTTGATGTGAATGGGATGGGAGAGGGTGCGGGAGATGGGAGGGTTGTGGGTGGAAGGGAAGTTATGGGGGGGAAAAAGCCATTGTTATCCATAAACTGTACTTTGGAAATTTATATTTACTAAATAAAAAAGAAACTATATGTTTAGTGAAATAAGCCATTCTGAAAAAGACAAATACATACATTTAATTTGAAATATGCTGATTAATATAGTATAACAAAAATGTATAGGCATGATATGGTCATGGTAGAATATGATTGTCATGTTTAGACTTGTTTATACTCTTGTGTAACTGTGGTTTTCCTAATTTTTACTTGTTGAGTATTATCATTAGTGGCAAATTAAGCCAGTGCATATAGAGTAGAATAAAATTGTGTCTTTGTAAAAAGCAATGGAGAGAAGGAGGGAGGGAATATGAAGAGAAAGGAAGTGAGGAAAGTGTGGCTGTCTTCTTGGAATTATTCCTATGGGGTGTATAAAATCTATTCTGTTAATATTAATAAAAATTATTAATATCTTTTCATTATAATGTATGTTAAGTAGTAAGTGATGGCTTTGATTTTGATATTTCTAATGGCTGATGATATCAAGCATCTTTTAATGTGCTAATTGATTATTTGTATACCTTATTTGGAGACATGTCTGTATGTTTTGTACACTTTGCAATTGTATTATTTCTCCCTTTATTATTAATTTGGAAGTGTTCTTCATATATTCTAGATAGAAGTCCCTTGTAAGATGTTTGGTACACAGACATTTTCATCCATTCCTTGGATTGTACTTTGACATTTTTGTTGGTTCCGTTTGAATCCAGAAAATTTTTATCTTTTATGTAGTTCAGTTTCTCTAATTTTTATTTTGTTGCTTGTGCTTTTTACTTTCATTTCTATGAATGCATTGCCAAATCCAAGTGATAAATATTTGATCCTATGTTTTGTTCTACCATAGATCTATATGCTTGTTCCAAAGCTAGTACTGTAAAGGGTTGATAACCATTGCTTTGTAGTAAGTTTCAAATTAGGAGTGTAAGTTCTCCACTTCTTTTCTTCTGTTCAACATTGTTTTGGCTATAAGGTCCATTACAGTTCCATATGAATTTTAGGATCAGCCTGACAATTTCTAGAGAGAGGATAGCTGGATTCAGATCAGGGTACCTTGTAACATAGATAAATCTGAGGAAAATTGTCACTTTAACTACATGAATTCTGTTCATAATGTAATGATTTTTTTTTCATTTTTTAGGGTCTACATTGATAGCTTTCATTGAGGTTTTAGTGTTCAGAATACGTGATGTACCTCATTTGCTAACTTTATTCCCAAATATTTTATTATGTTTGATACCACTTAGATTGGAGTTCTTATTTTTTTCATTTTAGATTGTGTAATGCAATTGTATAAATTATTTTTATACAGTTATCTTGAATTCTGAAACTTTGATGAATTATTTTTAATTTAATGCATGTTTTAGTGGATTTCTTATAATTCTCGCTATGCATGGTCATATGATTTATGAACAGAGGAAAAATGTACTTCTACCCTTCTTATCTGGTATGCCTAGTAATTTTCTTTGCCTAATTTCCCTAACTAGACCTCAAGAATGATGATAAATACAAGTGTCCAAAGCAGATATTCTGGTTTCATTCTACATGTAAGAATAAATCATCCTGTCTTTCAGCATTACTTAAGATCTTGGGTGTGAATTTTTCATGTATTTCATTTACCAGATTTAGAAAATTCAGTTATGTTCCTTATTTGCTGTGTATGTGCGTGTGTGTTGTGTGTGTTTATTGAAATCACCATATTTCATTTGTGATTCATTTTATAGCATACTGTTTTCATTAATTTTTGAATGCTAAATAAATCTTGGGTTCCTATGGAAAAAAAAGTGTTTATTCTTGATATATAATTACTATAAATTTTTATAATTTAAATTTGCTAGTATTGTGTTCATAGGTTTTGTGCCCATATTTATAATAGATATTAGTATATAGTTCTCTTTTATTCTCATCTGTTTTTTCTGTCATTTGTATCAGTTTAATAGTGGCCCCAAGAAATGATTTGGGAAGTATTTACTCCTCATTTATATTCTGGAAGAGCTTTTCAAGAATTGATATGAAACCGTTTTTAAAATAATTTGAATATAGCATTGAAGTCCTGTTTTTCTCGACTTTTCTTGAGTATTATTATTGCTACTAATTCAGTATGTTTATATATTATGGATCTATATATACAGTTTGTTTATTGTTCACTTTTGGTAATTTGCACCTTCCTAAAAGCCTTCAATTTTATTTATGTTATATAATCAATTGATACAAAATCATTTCTGGTATTCCTTTATATTATTTTATTTGGAAATTTCTATAAGATTGATAGTACTGTCCTCTCTTTTATTTTGAGCCTGGTAATTTGAGTCTTTCTCTTTTTTAACTGTAAATTCAATTAAGGATGTATAAATTATATTGAACACTTCTAAGACAACATTTGTGTTGTTGATTTTTCCATTGTGTTCTATTTCCTATTTTATTTTTCCTCTTTTAACTATTATAATTTCCTTCTGATTGCTTTAGGTTTATTTTTTTTCCCAGTGTCTTTAGAATACAGTTAACTTACAGATTTGGGATGTTTGTTTTTCAATTTAGACATTCATGGCCTACCATTGATTTTGAAGTACTGAAGTACCCCAAAGAAACTCTTGACAACTTTGTCTCATGTGGATCAATGACCTAGTGCAAGGGTAATTAGGACGTTAGTATTCGCTCTCATGCTGTACCCATGGGAAGCCTCTGTCACATCCGCTGGACCAGAGAAACAAGGGAGTTCTGATCTCTCATCCACATAACCTCTTAACATTAGCAATAGGAATCTGGATTAACTCAAACAGTAAACACAGTTATGAAGAAGACATGATACAAAAACATTGCCTTAAAATAATAGGCATGCACAGGCACTGTGGAACATAGTTTGGGCTGCCAATTTCAATGCCCAAATTCTGTATCAGAATGTATGGGTTCAAGCCCAGAACTTCTGATCTAATTTCCTCGTAATGTGAACTCTGGGAGGAAGGGTTTATTGATCATATACATATACCCTGCCACTACATAAAGACAAGATTGGAGTTCTGTGCTCCTGGCTTTAGCCTGACCCAGTCTTGGCTATTTTGGGTATTTGATGAGTGAATCAGTCAATAGATGATAGTGCACTTTCTCTCTTTCTCTCTTTCTCTCACTCTCTCTCTCACACACACACACACACATTCTGCCTATCAAATAAATAAGTGAATGTAAGTAATAGGCAAAAATCAGTGTCATTCAAAGCATCTCCAGAAATATTGTAGAGACATCAAACAATAATTATGGGCATCTAAAACAGCAAATGATTTGTGACCTATACCTACTCTGTCACAGTTTCCAGAAGTGAATTTCTGTTAAACAAGTTTGTATAAAACATTATTTATTGTTTTAACATATTCCACTTGAATGCATTCTCTAATACAGCCCTGAGGTTATGAGTTGCCAATTAGACCTCTTTTACTTAATGTTTTTGATTTTGTAACAAAATAAGAAGTACATTATGTGATCAGTTTCTGTCTGTTCCTATTCATAACATGAACAAAAGAGAGAAATATACTCCTTTCCACTATGGCAATTTACTGAGGTTTATTTATGGGACATTCAAAATGAATTTTAAAAATCATATTTCCATGCTTTCAACTTGTATGACCATAATTTAGAAAAATATAGTTTACAGTCTAAACAGAGATATATACAAAAACCTAATGATTGTTAGGTTTAAAGTTTAATAGGTTAATAAATCTTCAAAAGCAGCCTGACTCTTCTTTGTTATGATATAGGGAATATTGTCACTTCAAAACTTAGCTTTTCTGAAATTTTTATCTTTTTAAAAATATAGTCACATTTCAAAAGTGTCACTCTCAATATGGCTATTATTCTTACAGTTACTGAAATATGCACATATTGTATAACATCTATATAACTCAAATTATAAATGATATAAGCAAAACATGAACTATGCATATAGTGATGAGGAAAAAGGTGGGAAAAATCTCTTCATGTCATTTGTATCTTGAATATAATAAATCATTCCTTTTATTTTCTTTTCCTTTCTTATTTCCTCCCTAAATCATAATGTAAATAATTGCTTGATATTCTGCTAGTTCACAGATTTTTTTAAAGATTTATTTGTTTATTTGAAAGGCAGAGTTACAGAGAGGCAGAGGCAGAGAGATAGAGAGGTGGTTTACTCTACAGAAGACCACAATGGTCAGAGCTGTGCCAATCCGAAGCCAGGAGACAGGAGCTACTTCCAGGTCTCCTACATGGGTTCTGGGGCCCGAGGACTCAGGCTGTCTTCTTTTTTTTTTTTTTTTTTATTTAATAAATGTGAATTTACAAAGCGCAACTTTTGTATTGTTGTGGCTCCCCCCCAACCTCCCTCCCTCCTGCACACCCCCTCCCTCTCCCATCCGCCCTTCATCGAGTTTCATTTTCAATTACCTTCATATACAGAAGATCAACTTAGTATATACTAAGCAAGGATTTCAACAGGCTGCACTCACACAACCGCACAAGGTATAGAGTATTGTTCAACTTGTAGTGTTGTTTTTAAGTTTCATAGTAAAACACATTAAGGACAGAGATCCTAGCTGGGGAGCATGAACCCAGTGATTCCCGTTGTAGATTTAACAATTGACACTCTTATTTATGACATCAGCAATCGCCCGAGGCTCTTGCCATGAGCTTTCTAGGCTATAGAAGCCCCTTGAGTTCACCAACTCTGAACTTGTTTAGTCAAGGCCGTATCACAGTGGAAGTTCCTTCCTCCCTTCGGAGAAAGGTGCCTCCCTCCTTGATGGCCTGTTCCTTCTGCTGGGGTCTTGTTCACCAGGATCTTTCATTTAGGTTGTTTTTGTCGGGCTGTCTTCTACTGCTTTCTCAGGCCATAGCAGAGAGCTTGATCAGAAGTGGAGCAGCCATGACTTCAACCAGTGCCCATATGGGATGCCGGGACTGCAGGAGGAAGTTTTACTTGGTACACCACAGTGCTGGCCCCGTAGATTCATAAATCTGAAATTAAGGATTAATACCAAGAAAGTTTATACAATATTAGGGAACAAATCAACAAAGCAAAGTTTCAAAATAGGAATTAACTTCTGCCATGTAACAAAAATAGTACAGCACACATTTATATAAAACCAAATCAAATATGTTATGAAATGTATTAGAAAAGGTATCAGCGCATAAAAGAGTTGTGAATCATTGGTATTATCTAGCCTCTTAATTTTCTTTATGTGTAAAGTGGTAAGAATATATAAGCAAACACTTTCAATTCCATCAGAATGTGAACAACTTCATTATTTCACATGATTCCACGTCAGCTTAAAATAGATGAGAAGGTTTCAGATTGATATGTCAAATAAAAAAATTAATACTTAGATTGTTATCTTCTTAAGTGGAGTAGTATCCCTAAACTCAGTCTTTGAAATTACTTTCTTCCCCCATGGAATTCACATTGATTCATTTTGATGATGGTGTAAGAACATTTGTGAAATGCGTTCCTGTTCAAGAAGGTAGGGTCTCTAATTCTCCAGACATCCTACAATGCATTGTTTTACACTGTGACACTTTCTGGGAACCCTGGATTTAGCAATATGTTGATGTGACTGGTCTCTGTTGTGATAGTTCTTGTTCAGATGAGTGTTGGGAATTCTTCTGACATCTGCTAATGCTTTCAGAATTTGGAAAACATATGTTCTCTACCTTAGAGTTGATTGTATTTTAAGGTCTTACATTATTGACTTTTCCACTCTTTATTCTTTTTTTTTGGTGTGTTCTGAATTCTGAATTGGGGTAAAAATGTATTCTTTGTCACAACTGATTTCTACAAAATCTTATTAATTTCTAAAAATTCATAAGTGAACCCAAAAGGTTTCTCTTATGGAATCATTCCAGTAAGTCACTTGCCTATACTTACTGTCTTGCTTGATATATTTAGGAACAATACTTTAGTAATAGTAATCATTGTGCAGCTTTGTTTTCAACACCTTAAAATAGTATTATTTCAATTAAGCAATTATGTAGTATGAAATACTACACAACAGTTTAGAATACAAAGAAATCCTGTCATTTGCGCAAAAAAAAAAAAAAAAAAAAAAAGGATACAACTGGAAACCATTATGCTTAGTGAAATAAGCCAGCACAGAAAAAGACAAATACCTTATGTTTTCCCTGATCTGTGGTATACAATGGAGTACCTAAGGTAACCCATAGTAGTGAAATTCAAACTTTGAGATGTGATGGTTTTGAACAACCCTGTCTTGACTGCTGAGGAATAGTGTTTGTTGTTGTTGTTGTTATTGTTGTTGTTTTTCCTTTGTACTATTTGCTGAACAGTTTACTTAGTGTATGGCTAATATTATCTGTGTAAAGTTAACTGAACATAGATCTTTGTAAAAAATAAGAATGGGAATAGGAGAGGGAGGAAGAAGAAGGGTGGGAGCATGCATGGGAAGGAGGGTAGGATGGAAAATATCACTATGTCCTTGAACCTGTAAAAAATACTTAAAATGCCAATAAAACTTCTTAAACCATTGTTAAAAACCTAAAATGTAATAAAATTTAAAATTCTCTTTGGTATATGTGAGAGTGACCAACTTTATTTTTATCGTATTAGCTTTGCAGTACTATAATGAAATGATTGAGGAAACTAACTTCAGATGTGAAATGGTTAATATAGCTTACAGTTTGGGATATACAAGTCCAAGCTCAGGTGCTCTATTGATTTTCCTTTGGAAAGTTCAGCAAATGAAAATGGCAGAGTGCAGAATAAGAAAAGATGACAGGGCAAGCCAGGGAGCAGAAACAGTGTGTGGGCCCAAATTCAGGGTTTTATAACAACCTTCTCATGAGAACACACTAGGTCACAGGAGAAATATCTTCTAAGGGCATGTCTCAGTAACATAAAACTGCTGATAGGCTCCACTTCCTAAACATAGAAATGACATTAAATATCCATCTTCTTGGTACCATTAGTCTATTATTTTGGAGTTTAAACATTTGCATGAGCTCAGGTACCAAATCCCACTCAAACTACAACATGATATAATGTAATTCCCCCACCCACTCCTTTAAACTAATTTCACAGCACCTTCCAGTAACACAGCAGACAAGAAATAATAAGTTAAATTAATGCATAGTTATCATGATGTTCAAACATCATCTAAAGGTCCAGCTCCAAGGTGTAAAAGTGGGTAGCATCATCAGACCACCAGACTGGTGATAAGAGAAGAATATATTTGGGAATTGACAAGACAAAATTATAGAATATTCTGATGGAACTAAATGAAAGCAAAGTCTCAGCACTGAGGTTTGGTGGGCTGGTGGAAGATAAAAACAAATTACAATGATAAAGCACATAAACTGTTTGTCATAGTTAAAAAATTATATAGTAAACACGAAGATTAACATGGGTATAAATTGCACTATTCCTCATTTTTTTCTGCAGGATTAAATTAGGATTTAAATTTTAAATTAGGATTTAAATTAGGTTTAAATTTTCTGCTTTCAAATTAGGATAAGGTACACATCACAGAAAATTTAGCATTTTGATGATTTCTAAGTATACTACTCTGTAGTGTTATGTATATTTATCTTTTGTAAACCAATTTTAGTGTTTTTAATTCCTGGAAAACCTAAATTGTACTCATGAAACAGTAACCCTGGAAACTGCTGCTCTTCTTTGTTTTTCTATGAAATTGATTAGTGTTGATACCACAAATAACCATAGTAATATACCACTTATCTTTTTCTTACTGGTTTGTTTCACTTAGCATAATGTTATCAAAGGTGTTTCATCTTGTAACCTGTCACAATTTTCCTTTTTAAAAGTCAGTGGTTTTCGATAGAACTGGAGAGAAGGGTGCCTGTCAAGATGGTCGAATAGGAAGGGAGCACACTGATAGTCCGGGGAGAGACAGTTTAATAAAAGTGGAGATACTGCAGGTTCAAGGAAGAGTAGGGGAGGAAACAGCAGAAGAAACTCTTCCGGAACGCGTGATTCACAGCGGACCTGCGTGGAGAGCGTGGGAGCCCACAGTTCGGGACAACAGCGGCAGAATCAACACACCAGCGCTGGAACGCGAGGTGAGCCGAACCTCAATAGCCCGAGACACGGCAGGCAAGCGGAGAGAGGAGACTAGGGGGAATGACCCTCGGGGCGAGGAAAGTTCACCAGGCTAACTGGAAGAGAGAGAGAGAAAAAAAAAAGGTGACTGGTATG
This sequence comes from Oryctolagus cuniculus, assembly GCF_964237555.1. Lineage (NCBI taxonomy): Eukaryota > Metazoa > Chordata > Mammalia > Lagomorpha > Leporidae > Oryctolagus > Oryctolagus cuniculus. The sequence continues at coordinate 24,089,364 of NC_091440.1, read as the reverse complement.
GACACGGGTTTCTCTCTCTCCGCTCACCTCTCAAGGGCGAGCAAGACAAAGAGCAGGCACCATCTTGCACATATGTCATAAGCAGAGCGACCTCAGGTCTGCACTGGCCCTGAGCCTAGCAGAAAAACCTGACTCTGGGTGGGGCGAATTAACAGGAGATTAGGTCATAGTAAATTTGTGGTGCTACTGAACTGAGACTGTGAAAAAAGAGATGGTGGGGGAGAGAACTCACGGAATTCACGTGAGCACTCTCCAGAGACACTACAATTCCGTAGCTTTGGCAACCCAGTGGGAGACTGAAGGAGAATTTGAGCCCACTCTGAGGGCAGAACAGATTCCCTGTGTGGTCCTTGGGAAAGAGCTTCTGATCTCTGGCTCCTGTGGGTATATCATTTGCCTGCTAACTACCTCCAACTTCGTTCAGCTGTGCGGAATTACTTCCCTTTTTAATCAAAACAAGAAAGAGAGAGAGAGAGATTTACCATGCCTAAACTGGGAGTGTCACCTTTGGCACACCAAACAGAGCTCTCAGGCCACACCCATCTCAAGCCCTAAGGCTCCATCAAAAACAGTCCACTTAATCTAGAGTCATAGTATAACAAGAAAAAGCACCACAGTGAAGAAACCAAATATCTCCAATATGCCAAATAACAAATGCAAAAACCGAGATAATAAAAACAAGGAAGTCACCATGACGCCCTCAAATGAAAAAGACACCCCAATTCAAGATTATGAAGATGATGAGATAGAAGAAATGCAAGAAGCAGATCTCAAAAAAAAAAAAAAAAAGATAAGAACATTAAGAAGTTCTCAAAAACAAATTCTTGAACTACAGAAATCCTTAATGGACAAGAAAGAAAATCTCTCTCGTGAAAATGAAATATTAATGAGGAATCAAAATGAAATGAAACAACTAGTACAACAGGAAACTGTGATAGTGACTGAAGTGAAGAATTCAATAGATCAAATGACAAACACATTAGAGAGCCTTACAAACAGAATGGGTTAAGCAGAAGAGAGACTATCGGACTTAGAAGACAGAGAACAGGAAAGGATACAGTCAGACCAAAGAAAAGAAGAGGAAATTAGAAATCTAAAACATATTGTCGGGAATCTTCAGGATACTACTAAAAAACCCAACATTCAGGTTCTAGGAGTTCCTGAAGGCATCGAGAGGGAGAAAGGATTAGAAGGCCTTTTTAGTGAGATATTAGCAGAAAAATTCCCAGGTTTGGAGAAGGACAGAGAAATCCTAATACAAGAAGCTCACAGAACCCCTAATAAACACGACCAAAAGAGATCCTCACCACGACACGTTGTAATTAAACTCTCCACAGTCAAACATAAAGAAAAGATCCTAAAATGTGCAAGAGAGAAACGTCAGATTACTCTCAGAGGATCTCCAATCAGATTCACAGCTGACTTCTCATCAGAAACCCTATAAGCTAGGAGGGAATGGTGAGATATAGCTCAGGTACTAAGAGAGAAAAACTGCCAGCCCAGAATATTATATCCTGCAAAGCTCTCATTTGTGAATGAAGGTGAAATAAAGACTTTTCATAGCAAACAGAAATTGAAAGAATTTGTCGCCACTCATCCAGCCCTGCAACAGATGCTTAAAGATGTGTTACACACAAAAACACAGAAACACGGTCATCAATATGAAAGAAGATTAAAGAAGGAAACCTCACAGCAAAAGATCACAGGGAATTCAAAGCATATATTAGAACTTATCTTTGGCAAATGGCAGGGCAAAGTTACCACTTTTCATTAGTCACATTGAACATTAATGGCCTGAACTGTCCAGTTAAAAGACACAGATTGGCTGATTGGGTTAAGGAACAAAACCCATCTATTTGCTGCTTACAAAAAACACATCTTTCCAACAAAGATCCATACAGACTGAAAGTGAAAGGCTGGAAAAAGATATACCATGCCAACAGAAATGAAAAAAGAGCGGGCGTAGCCATCTTAATATTGGACAACATAAACTTTACCACAAAAACTGTTAAGAGAGACAAAGAGGGGCACTATTTAATGATTAAGGGATCAATACAACAAGAAGATATAACAATTATCAATGTATATGCACTAATTTCAGGTCACCGGTTTATCTAAAAGATTTGTTAAGGGACTTAAAGGGAGACTTAGACCCCAATACAATAGTACTGGGGGACTTCAATACTCCACTCTCAGAAATAGACAGATCAATAGGACAGAAGATCAACAAGGATACAGTAGATTTAAACGACACTATAGCCCAAATGGATCTAACAGATATCTACAGAACTTTCAATCCTACAGCTAAAGATTTTACATTCTTCTCAGCAGTACATGGAAGCTTCTCTAGGATTGACCACATACTAGGCCATAAAGCAAGTTTCAGCAAATTCAAAAGAATTAGAATCATACCATGCAGCTTCTCAGACCATAAAGGAATGAAGTTGGAAATTAGCAATTCAGGAATCCCTAGAGCATATGCAAACACATGGAGATTGAACAACATGCTCCTGAATGAACACAGGGTCATAGAAGAAATTAAACGAGAAATCAAAAATTTTCTGGAAGTAAATGAGGATAACAACACAACATACCAAAACTTATGGGACGCAGCAAAAGCAGTGTTAAGATGAAAGTTTATATCAATAGGTGCCTACATCAAGAAATTGGAAAGGCACCAAATAGAGGAGCTTTCAATTAATCTCAAGGATCTAGAAAACCTACAGCAAACCAGACCCAAATCTAGTAGGAGAAGAGAAATAATTAAAATCAGAGAAGAAATCAACAGGATTGAATCAAGAAAAACATTACAAAAAATCAGCCAAACGAGGAGCTGGTTTTTTGAAAAAATGAACAAAATTGACACCCCATTGGCCCAACTAACTAAAAAAAGAAGAGAAAAGACCCAAATCAATAAAATCAGAGATGAAAAAGGAAATGTAACAACAGACACCGCTGAAATAAAAGGAATCATCAGAAATTACTACAAGGACTTGTATGCCAGCAAACAGGGAAACCTAGCAGAAATGGATAGATTCCTGGACACATGCAACCTACCTAAATTGAACCAGGAAGACATCGAAAATTAAACAGACCCATAACTGAGGCAGAAATTGAAACAATAATAAAGGCCCTCCCAACAAAGAAAAGCCCAGGACCAGATGGATTCACTGCTGAATTCTACCAGACATTTAAAGAAGAACTAACTCCAGTTCTTCTCAAACTATTCAGAACAATCGAAAAAGAGGGAGTCCTCCCAAATTCTTTCTATGAAGCCAGCATCACCTTAATTCCTAAGCCGGAAAAAGATGCAGCACTGAAAGAGAATTACAGACCAATATCCCTGATGAACATAGATGCAAAAATCCTCAATAAAATTCTCACCAATAGAATGCAACAACACATCAGAAAGATCATGCACCCAGACCAAGTGGGATTTATCCCTGGTATGCAGGGATGGTTTAATGTGCGCAAGACAATCAATGTGATACACCACATAAACAGACTGCAGAAGAAAAACCATATGATTATCTCAATAGATGCCAAGAAAGCATTTGATAAAATACAACACCCATTCATGATGAAAACTCTAAGCCAACTGGGTATAGAAGGAACATTCCTCAATACAATCAAAGCAATCTATGAAAAACCAACAGCCAATCCTACTGAATGGGGAAAAGTTGGAAGCATTTCCACTGAGATCTGGTACCAGACAGGGATGCCCACTCTCACCACTGCTATTCAATATAGTTCTGGAGGTTCTAGCCAGAGCTATTAGGCAAGATAAAGAAATTAAAGGGATACAAATTGGGAAGGAAGAACTCAAACTATCCCTCTTTGCAGATGATATGATTCTTTATTTAGGGGACCCAAAGAACTCTACTAAGAAACTATTGGAACTCATAGAAGAGTTTGGCAAAGTAGCAGGGTATAAAATCAATGCACAAAAATCAACAGCCTTTGTATACACAGACAATGCCATGGCTGAGGAAGAACTTCTAAGATCAATCCCATTCACAATAGCTACAAAAACAATCAAATACCTTGGAATAAACTTAACCAAGGACGTTAAGGATCTCTACGATGAAAATTACAAAATCATAAAGAAAGAAATAGAAGAGGATACCAAGATATGGAAAATCTTCCATGCTCATGGATTGGAAGAATCAATATCATCAAAATGTCCTTTCTCCCAAAAGCAATTTAAGATTCAATGCAATTCCAATCAAAATACCAAAGACCTTCTTCTCAGATCTGGAAAAAATGGTGCTGAAATTTATATGGAGGCATAAGAAACCTCGAATAGCTAAAGCAATCTTGTACAACAAAAACAAAGCCGGAGGCATCACAATACCAGATTTCAGGACATACTACAGGGCAGTTGTAATCAAAACAGCATGGTACTGGTACAGAAACAGATGGATAGACCAATGGAACAGAATAGAAACACCAGAAATCAACCCAAACATCTACAGCCAACTTATATTTGATCAAGGATCTAAAACTAATTCCTGGAGCAAGGACAGTCTATTCAATAAATGGTGCTGGGAAAATTGGATTTCCACGTGCAGAATCATGAAGCAAGACCACTACCTTACACCTTACACGAAAATCCACTCAACATGGATTAAAGACTTAAATCTACGACCTGACACCATCAAGTTACTAGAGAACATTGGAGAAACCCTTCAAGATATTGGCACAGGCAAAGAATTTCTGGAAAAGACCCAGGAGGCACAGGCAGTCAAAGCCAAAATCAACTATTGGGATTGCATCGAATTGAGAAGTTTCTGTACTGCAAAAGAAACAGTCAGGAGAGTGAAGAGACAACCAACAGAATGGGAAAAAATATTTGCAAACTATGCAACAGATAAAGGGTTAATAACCAGAATCTACAAAGAGATCAAGAAACTCCACAAAAACAAAACCAACAACCCACTTAAGAGATGGGCCAAGGACCTCAATAGACATTTTTCAAAAGAGGAAATCCAAATGGCCAACAGGCACATGAAAAAATGTTCAAGGTCATTAGCAATCAGGGAAATGCAAATCAAAACCACAATGAGGTTTCACCTCACCCCTGTTAGAATGGCTCACTTGCAGAAATCTACCAACAACAGATGCTGGCGAGGATGTGGGGAAAAAGGGACACTAACCCACTGTTGGTGGGAATGCAAACTGGTCAAGCCACTATGGAAGTCAGTCTGGAGATTCCTCAGAAACCTGAAGATAACCCTACCGTTCGACCCAGCCATCCCACTCCTTGGAATTTACCCAAAGGAATTTAAATTGGCAAACAAAAATTCGGTCTGCACCCTAATGTTTATTGCAGCTCAATTCACAATACCTAAGACCTGGAACCAACCTAAATGCCCATCAACGGAAGACTGGATAAAGAAATTATGGGATATGTACTCTTTAGAATATATACCGCAGTAAGAAACAACGAAATCCAGTCATTTGCAACAAAATGGAGGAATCTGGAACACATCATGCTGAGTGAAATAAGCCAGTCCCAAAGGGACAAATACCATATGTTCTCCCTGATCGGTGACAACTGACTGAACACCAAAAAGGAAACCTGTTGAAGTGAAATGGACACTATGGGAAACGGTGACTTGACCACCATAGCCCTGACTGTTAATGAACAACTTAATACATTATCCCTCTTAGTAGTTTTTTTTTTTTTTTGTCTGTTCTACTTAATATGACTGGTTTAATTCTGTAATTAATACACAGTTATTCTTAAGTGTTGAAATTTAACTGAAATGTGATCCCTGTTAAACATAAGAGTAGGAATAAGAGAGGGAAGAGATGTACAATTTGGGACATGCTCAAGCTGACTTGCCCCAAATGGTAGAGTTAGAAACATACCAGGGGACTCCAATTTAATCCCATCAAGGTGGCATGTACCAATGCCATCTCACCAGTCCAAGTGATCAATTTCAGTTCACAATTGATCATAATGAAAGGACTAAGAGTCAAAGGAAGCACATAAACAAGTCTAGTACCTGCTAATACTAACTGATAGAATAAATAAAGGGGAGAGTGATCCAACATGGGAAGCGAGATAATCAGCAGACTCATAGAATTGTGGATGTCCTAAACAGCACTCTGGCCTCAGAATCAGCCCTAAAGTCATTCGGATCTGGCTGAAAAGCCCATGAGAGTATTTCAGGCATGGAAAGCCAAGACACTCTGGAAAAAAAAAAAAAAAAACCCTAACTGAAAGATCTCTGTGAGTGAGATCCCAGTGGAAAGAACAGGTCATCAAAGAAGGAGGTACCTTTCTCTGAAGGGAGGAGAGAACCTCCACTTTAAATATGACCTTGTCTAAACAAGATAAGAGTCGGTGAACTCAGAGGGCTTCCATAGCCTTGGAAACTCATGACTGGTGCATAGGGAGATTACTGATGCCATAAACAGGAGTGTCAATTTGTAAAGTCAACAACAGGAGTCACTGTGCACTTGCTCCTCATGTAGGATCTCTGTCCTTAATGTGCTGTACATTGAGACTTAATGCTATAATGAGTACTCAAACAGTATATTTCGCTTTGTGTTTCTATGGGGGTGCAAACTGTTGAAATCTTTACTTAATGCATACTAAACTGATCTTCTGTAAAAAAAAAAAAAAGGAAGAAGAAGAAATTATCAATTCCCAACTTGACTCTCACTGGGATTAATCATGACAATAGGTCTGATCTGATTTCATCATCATTTAAAAAATCATCTATTATTTTTCACTTTATGTTTGTGTGGGAGCAAACTGTTGAAATCTTTACTTAACATATGCTAAACTGATCTTCTGTATATAAAGAGAATCGAAAATGAATCCTCATGTGAATGGAAGGGAAGAGGGAGTGGGAAAGGGGAGGGATGCAGGTGGGAGAGACGATATGGGGGGGAAGCCATTGTAATCCATAAGCCATACTTTGGAAATTTATATTCATTAAATAAAAGTTTAAAAAAAAAGTGGTTTTCAATTATATATATTATACTTTATTCATCTATTTATATATCAATGGCACTTAATTTGCTTGTGCACCTCTTTATTGCTGTAAACCATGCTGTTATGAATATGACTGCTTAAACAACTCTGCAAGATACTGTTGTAAGTTCTTCAGAATATACACCAAGAAGCAGAGCACTGTTTTACAGAGTGATTATATCATCTTACGTTCCCAGTAACAGTACACAAGGTTTTTAAATCCCCCCTTCTATATTTGCATTTTTAATTTCCATTTCTCTAATAATCAGTGATGATCAACTTTCTATAAGACCTTTGACCACTTTGTATTCTGTTTTCAAAAGTACAATGTGCATGAGAACAATACAAACATTAAATATTATTTTCAAAATTTACTTAACAGGTAAACAGAGCGTGAGATAAAGAAAGAAAGATGCTTTATCCGTCACCAAATGCTTACAACAGTCAGGGCAGGGCTAGCTGAAGCCATAAGTTTGGTACTCAGTTAAAGTCTGTGTCGTGGGTGGCAGGAACTCAAGGAAATGAGCCACCACCTGCTGCCTCCCTTGGATGCACATTAGCAGGAGCTGAATTGGAAAGCATAGCCATCACTCAAACTCAGGCTCTCTGTTGCAGGATATGGGAATTCCAGGCACTGTCTTAACTGCTTTACCAAATGCCTCCCCTGCCATTAATATTATTTTAAATTGATAAATCATAATTGAGGTATCTTATAAAAGTGCACAAAAGTGTGTTATGAAAACACTATATGGATTTCAGAAATTTTTAGAAATTCATGTTCTAAATTTATAAAATTTTTATAAGTTCTTTGAAAATCTAAACTAGAAAAGGAACACATATGCTTGATACCTAATTGATAGGATAAGAGATTAAGTAATGTACAATAGAAGGTCATGTATTTTACAATTGCTGCATAGACTCTTTCTTTCCTAAGGATGTCATATAAGTTTTTAGCATAGTGACAGGTTTGTTCATCTCCTCCAGGCTTTAGTTGCAATTGACATAAATGTTTCATGATTTTATAATCACAGTTTAGATCTGAAGGTCACACGATAGTCAACCACATGTGATATTACCCTACATATTGTGCAATAATTATTCTTTATCTAAAGACTGTGAGATTGCAGGAAAGAGAATACCATGATCACTTAAAAATTAATTAAATAGCTGTAGTACTGCATAACATATGTGACTGCAAACACCCATATAGAGAATGAAAAAAATAACACAATAATTTTCTGTATTTCCCAGCCACTTACATTTTAATTCTGCTTCTATTTTGAAAGAAATTAATTAAGTTATTAATAATATAGGAACTTACATTAATTCTTCCTTGAGATTTATTTATTTGTTTCTTTGAAAGTCAGTGTTATGTTGAGAGAGGAAGAGAAAGAAGGGGGGAGAGACAGGGAAAAAGAGAGAAAGTGAGAAGCGGGGGGTGAGAAAGAGAGAGAGAGAGAGAATCTGCCATCTGCTTGTTCATTTTCCAGATGACCTAAACAGCCAAGGCAGAGCCAGGCTGAAGCCAGAATACAAAAGCTTCATCTGGTTCTCCAATGTAGGAGCCAGGGGCAAGTACTTGGATCATCTTCCACTGCTTTTTCCAGGTCATTAACAGGGAACAATGAGCTGAATTGGAAATAGTGCATCCAGGAACAAACCAGTGACCATATGGGATGCTACCAAGGCAGGCAGTGGCTTTTACCTACTATGCCTCAATGATTGCCAATCATTGATTCTTTTTTAAAATATATGTTTAAAGTGAATGAATTTCATGTATTTCATATATACAAATTTAGGAGGATAGTGATAATTCCTATCCTACTCTTCCTCCCTCACACAATTCTACCCCCCTCCTCCTTCCGTTTTTATTCTTTCTTTTAATTTTTACATTGACATACTTTCAGCTTATTTTATAATCATAAACTTAGTCTTTCACTATGTAAAGAATTCCACAAATAGTAAGGAAAAAAAAAAAAACACTGTTTCTCAACAGTAGAGACAAGGGCTGTAACAATAATCAATTAGCAAAATGTCAATTTTGATCAAATACATTGCGTTTTTTGTTCTCTATTAGTTACAACAGATCAGGGAAAACATGGTATTTGTCTATTTGGGACTGGCTTGTTTCACTAAATATAGTTTCCAGTTGCATCCATGTTTCCATAAAAGACAGGAATTTCATTTTTTATAGCTGAATAGTAATCCATAGTGTATATATACCATAATTTCTTTATTCAGTCAACAGTTGATGGGCATCTGGATTGATTCTATATCTTAGCTATTGTAAATTGAGCTATAATAAATAATGGGGTACAGATGACTCTTTAATAAGCTGATTTCATTCTATTTGGGTAAATTCCTAAGAATGGGATGGCTGGATCATATGATACATCTATTTTCAGATTTCTGAGGAATCTCCTTACTGTCTTCCACAATGGCTGCACTAGTTTGCATTCCTATAAATGGTAGATTAGGTACCTTTTTCACCACATGCATGCCAGCTCTTATTGTTTCTTGATTTCTGTATGAGAGCCATTCTAATTGGCATGAGGTGGAAACATCATTGTGATTTTGATTTGCATTTTCCTGATGGCTAGTGATTCTGAGCATGTTTTCGTGTGTTTCTTGGCCATTTGAATTTCCTCATTTGAAAAGATGTCTGTTCAAGTCCTCTGTCCATTTACTAACTGGATTATTTGTTTAGTTGTTGAATTTCTTGAATGCTTTATAGAATCTGGATATTAATCCTTTATCAATTATATAGTTTGCAAATATTTTTCCCATTCTAATGAATGCCTCTTCACTTTTTGTTTCTTACTTGATATAATCACATTTGTCAATTTTTGCTTTGGATGCCTGTGCTTCTGTCTTTTCCAAGAAGCCTTTGCTTATGCCAATGTCTTGCAGTTTCCCCAATTTTCTCCAATAGTAATTTGTTAGTATTAGATCATCGATTTAAATCCTTGATCTATTTTGGGTTGATTCTTGTATAAGGTGTAAAATAGGGGTCTTGTTTCATACGTCTGCAAAAAGAGATCCAATTTTCCCAGCACAATTTGTTGAAGAGACCATTGTTTTTCCAAGGATTGATTTTAGCTCATTTGTCAAAGGTTAGTTAGTTGTAAATGCATAGATTGATTTCTGGGATTTCTATTCTGTTTCATTCATCTGTATGTCTATTTTTGTGCCAGTACCAGGCTGTTTTGAAATAACTGTCCTGTGTTATGTCTTGAAAGAAGATGTTGTAATGCCTTTGGTTTTGTTTTTGTTGTTTAAGTTTTTTTTTTTTTTTAATTTGGGGTCTCTTGTGTTTCCATAAGAATTTTAGCATCATTTTTCTTGTAGATCTGAGAAGAATGTCATTGGCATTTTGATTGGGATAATATTGAATCTTAAATTGCTTCTGGTACCATGGATATTCTGATGATATTTATTGGTTGAATCGATGAACAGAAGATTTTTCCATTTTATTGTGTCTTCTGATTATTTATTTAATGTTTCATAATTTTAATTGTAGAGATATTTCACCTACTTGGTTAAATTTATTTGAAGGTTTTTTAAATTTTTTGTAGCTATTGTGAATGTGAGGGATCTTAGTTCTTTGTCAGCCATGTCATTGTCTGTGTATACAAAGGCTATTGGTTTTGTGTGTTAATTTTATATCCTGCAACTTTACAATACTCTATTTTTTAAAATGTGTTATACTAGTTTCATGTAATTCTTTTTTTAAAAGATTTTATTTGTTTGAGAGGAGAGTTACAGAGAGAGAGAAAGAGAGACAGAGAGAAAAGTCTTCCATTCACGGGTTCACTCCCCAAATGGCCATAACCTCTAGAGCTGAGCTGATCCAAAGCCAGGAGCCAGAAATTTCTTGTGGGTCTCCCACATGTTATGAACATGAATGCTTAAATCAATCTATAATATACTGTTGTAAATTCTTCATAACATACACCAAATAATAGAATACTATTCTACAGAATGGTTACATTATCTTACATTCCCAGTAACAGTACACAAGGTTTTTTAATCCCCCCTTCTATATTTGTGGAGAGAGGGAGTCTTCATTATGCTGATTCACTCACCAAATGGCTACAATGACCAGCTCTGGGCCATGATAAAGGGTCTCCCATGTGGGTGCAGGGACACAAGCATTTGGGCCATCTTCTGCTGCTTTTGCAGTTACATTAGCAGGGAGCTAAATCCGAATTGGAGGAGCCAGAACTTGAACCATCCATATGGGATGCTGGTGTCATAGACGGCAGCTTCATTGTCCATACCACAACACAAGCCCCAGAGGTCTTTATTTCACCTTCATTCATAAATGAAAGCTTTGTAGGATATGCTATTCTGTGTTGAAAGATTTTTTTTCTTTTAGTACTAGGACTTTGTCTCTCCATTATCTCCTAGCCTGTAGTGTTCCTAATGAAGATAATCCGGAGCTTCTGGCTCCGGGCTTTGGTCTGGCTCAGCCCTGGCCATTGTAGCAAATTGGGGACTGAACCATGGATGCAAGATCTCTCTCTCTCCTTCTGTCTCTCTCTCTGCCACTCTCTCACACTGTGTGTATAACTGTGTCTTTCAAATTACTAAAATAAATGTTTTCAAAAAAGGTAATACTGACTTCAATGGTTTAAAAGCAATATGTATTTTGTTTACATGATTTATTCAATTTTAGTATTCATTTTTTCCATTTATAACAATAATTGTCATTGCTTTTTAAGTATATTGACCACATTTCATATTGATGACCATGTTTCTGTGTTTCTGTGTGCAACACATCTTTAAGCATCTGTTGCAGGGCTGGACAAGTGGCGACAAATTCTTTCAATTTCTGTTTGCTATGAAAAGTCTTTATTTCACCTTCATTCACAAATGATAGCTTTGCAGGATATAATATTCTGGGCTGGCAATTTTTCTCTCTTAGTACCTGGGCTATATCTCACCATTCCCTCGTAGCTTGTAGGGTTTCTGATGAGAATTCAGCTGTGAGTCTGATTGGAGATCCTCTGAGAGTAATCTGACGTTTCTCTCTTGCACATTTTAGGATCTTTTCCTTATGTTTCACTGTGGAGAGTTTAATTACAACGTGTCGTGGTGAGGATCTCTTTTGGTCGTGTTTATTAGGGGTTCTGTGAGCTTCCTGTACTAGGATTTCCCTGTCCTTCTCCAAACCTGGGAAATTTTCTGCTAATATCTCACTAAAAAGGCCTTCTAATCCTTTCCATGCCTTCAGGAACTCCTAGAACCCAAATGTTGGTTTTTTTAATAGTATCCTGTAGATTCCTGACAATATGTTTTACATTTCTAATTTCCTCTTCTTTTCTTTGGTCTGACTGTATCCTTTCCTGTTCTCTGTCTTCTAAGTCCGATATTCTCTCTTCTGCTTCACCCATTCTGTTTGTAAGGCTCTCTAATGTGTTTGTCATTTGATCTATTGAATTCTTCACTTCATTATGATTTCTCGTCACTATCACAGTTTCCTGTTGTACTAGTTGTTTCATTTCATTTTGATTCCTCCTTAATATTTCATTTTCACGAGAGAGATTTTCTTTCTTGTCCATTAAGGATTTCTGTAGTTCAAGAATTTGTTTTTGAGAACTTCTTAATGTTCTTATCAATTTTTTGAGATCTGCTTCTTGCATTTCTTCTATGTCATCATCTTCATAATCTTGAATTGGGGTGTCTTTTTCATTTAGGGGCGTCATAGTGACTTCCTTGTTTTTATTACCTCGGTTTTTGCCAGTTTCCTTTTATATGTGTAAATTTGTGTATATTTGTGTGTATTCAGTGAGAGAATGATTCAAAGAATACAATCAAATGGTTTTCCCATAAGCATATCATTTGTTCTCAGATTTCCACCTTGATATAACTCAAAGTTTTATTGAATTTCTTCCTCTGTTACATAGACTCAAGAGACATGTTTAATATTCCCAAGAATATTTTTTTGACAGGCAGAGTGGACAGTGAGAGAGACAGAGAGAAAGGTCTTCCTTTTCCGTTGGTTCACCCCCAATGGCTGCTGCGGCTGCTGCGCTGCAGCCAGTGCACTGCGCTGATCCGAAGCCAGGTGCCAGGTGCCTCCCCTGGTCTCCCATGCGAGTGCAGGGCCCAGGAACCTGGGCCATCCTCCACTGCACTCCTGGGCCACAGCAGAGAGCTGGACTGGAAGAGGAGCAACTGGGACGGAATCCAGCACCCCGCCCGGGACTAGAACCCGGGGTGCCGGCGCCGCAGGTGGAAGATTAGCCTAGTGAGCCACAGCACCAGCCAAATATTGTTTTTTTCCAAAGTATATTTTCTGCAGAAAACAAATTTTAATCTTTTTTCTACAGCACATAGAATCTATGCGTAGCATGAGAGGTAAGGTTTTCTGAGGTGTGTTCGGCCCATTAGCTAAGATCGTACTTAGAATACCTGTATCCCATATCAAAGTGCTGGATTCCAGGCCTGCCTTTGCTTTTCTTTCCAGCTTACTGCTATTGGATAATCTGACATGCAGTGGGTAATGGTTCAAGTAGTTGGACCCCTGCCACCCATGTAGGAGAGTTCCGACTCCTGGCTTCAACTTTGCACTCTCCAGCTGTTGAGGGCATTTAAGTGTGCACTAGTGGACAGGAGATCTCTCTAGCTCTCTCTCTCTCTCTCTCAAGTAAATAAAAATTGAATAAAAGTATTTAGAAGTAAGATTTTATTTTACTATCTATGGTTCCAACATGGTAAATTAAGACTTTATCATATCAGAAGTTTTGAAACTCACATTTTAAAATGGAATTGAATATGTTAACAGAGACTTTGAAATCATCATTTTAATCAAACCTCACAGTTTCATGGTCACACAGTAATGTCTAACCAGTACAGACATGTGCATTCTAAATCTAGTAATTAATTTTCTTCATTTGTATTTCAATGTGCAAATATACAATATGCATTTATATTTCAATGTGAAAAAATTTTGCTACAACCTTTCACATTATAGAGTAATAAATTAAATAAGACATATAAATGAGATAAGGAGACATTTTCTGAGCACAAGAAAATAGCAAATAAAAAGATACAAATATGAGATAATAATGATAACTAATATTTTAAAGTGCTTATTATTTGTCAGGAGCTGATGTTAGCAATTTTACGTTTTTTAACTCATTTAACATTTGTATAATATTAGCAACAATCCTCTGATTAGTACTTTTAAATAGATGAGGATACTAATGCAGAAATTAAGAAACTTCCTCAAAGAACAATATACTGTCAAGAAGTGTTAGTTTATTCTGACCATCTGGTAAAGATCAGGATATGCAAATAAAAACTTAAGGGGTAGATATTGGATGATAAGTTGACATAGAGAGTCATCGTAGGTGATTGTCTTTCAGATACAAACCTTAATATTCTGATGGAACCTCAAGTCCTAAAACTTACCTTGAGAAGTCTGACTTTCCACTTCCCAATGGCTCATTCTATTTATAAATCTTGTATTATTTGATTAAACATTGTCTTTTCCCCAAATACTTCATTTGTCTTTGATTCTTTATATATATAACAAATATCTATTTATACATATTATATATTATAAATATATAATACACAATAAAGTATATCTGCTTTCTATTTTCTTTTCTTTAAAAAATTCATGTATTTATTTGAGTGGTAGATTTAGTAAGAGGGAGAGACAAAGAGAAAAAAACCTTCCATCCACTGGTTCACTCCCCAGATGGCATCAACTGCCAGAGCTGGACCAGGAGGAAGCCAGGAGCCAGGAACTCCATCCAGGGCTCCCACATGGGAGACAAGAACACAAGTACTTGAGCCATCTTCTGCTGCTTTCCCAAGCACATTACCAGGGAGCTGGATAGGAAGTGAGACTCAAGCAGGCACTAACATAGAGTGCCAAAATCACAAGACAGCAGCTGCTTGACCCCATGTACCAAAAACAATTGGCCCTTGCACCTGGTTTTATAACTGGTTATCTACAATTCAATTTTTGAAAATGTCAAGAAATGCTACTATACAGAAAAGGCAATACAGGGAGATATGATAAAAAAAAGATGTATTTAGAAAAGATGGTATATAAAAATGAAAGTTTAGAATCTCACTGAGGTAAGTGATAATGTATACTCAGAAAATGTGTGCATATATGTGTTTATATATGTGTGTGTGTCTCAAAGGTATACTTAATACATAATATTAAGTAGAGTCCTACCTTTCAAATTATTGGATTCATTTTTGTGATTTGATTCCTTGAAAAAATACTATCTGCATTATCTTTCTGGTCGCTTGTATTTGAG
Source organism: Oryctolagus cuniculus (assembly GCF_964237555.1). Taxonomy (NCBI): domain Eukaryota; kingdom Metazoa; phylum Chordata; class Mammalia; order Lagomorpha; family Leporidae; genus Oryctolagus; species Oryctolagus cuniculus. Next base: position 24,074,091 of record NC_091440.1, on the reverse strand, counting down.
CAATATCCCAGGAGAAAAAAATTCTGTAAAACAGAACCCCTGGTCCCAGCCTTACAGAGTGTTTGTCATCAGATTATACTTCAAGAAGCTTTTTAGGCGGAAGTCCTTATGCTACAGTTTATGGATCACTATGGGAACATGATAAGACTTTTATCTTTTATCAGTTTCCCTAAGGATTCATGAAACATATACTAAGAATCAAATGTCGTTAGTTAGTGCTTGTCTCCAGGAGACCGCAAAAGGGAAGAACAGCCTGAAGTACACTGATTTATTCTTCATTCATCAGCAATTGAAAGATCTTACTTTCCACCATATAGAATGCTTCCTAATTGAATCCTTTTAGATTTTCAAAAGAGTTAATAAAGGTGTCAGTCAATGCAACTTAGTTCTTGGACTAATATGAATTAAATTTTTTTCTCCATACCTATCAGTCCTTGGCAACTCACTGACATAAGTTAACACTACTGAGACTTGGTTCCCAAGTGCAACTGTGAGTGATTTACTTTGCTGCTTCCTTTTCAGTACACAGTGGAATGTCTGAAATGGATTTCTCCTTCATTAACTCGTATACATTTCTAAAAATAATTAGTGAAATGAAATACAAGCTAGAAAAGTAAATATCATAAAGCAAACAATTACATTATTTTGAATATTAACTGGATTAAAAACCCCTACCTGTTTGGCACCAAAAATTCCATGCTTTGATACAACTCAGTAAAGTACATAAAGCACTGAAGCTAGAATCAGTATTCTGTAACAGATTTCTTCCCCACCCAAAGAACTTCTTGCCTGGATACACTCACCAACCCAAATTTATTGGAGGACATTGTAATTAGCTATCTGATTTGAGTCTATGAACAGTCCTCTGAGAAACAATTGGCTCTACAAAATAATATTAAAATTATTTAGTTGCACCATTTATTGATTAAATATAAAATTTAAAGCAATAAGTGTCAAAGTCTCCTACAACTTGCAGTCATAAAATTAAACTTTCACAGCTATTATATAATGGTGCTACATTATAAACATGATATTAAGGCAAAACAGTATGTTATATGAATCCCTGAATTGTGCAAGATAAAGTATGTTAGAATATACAGAGGATTTTCCTTGCTAAACAGTGATATTTCCTATTTGTAGTAATTTAGAGCATGTGAGTGTTTGTGAACATTTATGTGTGTCATATTAAAATTCACCAAATCCAACATATGCTTTATATGATTTAATACAGAAAGCAAAATCTCAAAAAAGAATAATCAAAAAAGACTCTAATAATTGGTGTTTTTCCACCTCATTGTAAAGGTAACAAGACAGAAAATAGTAGAAAAGATATTTATGTGTGTCTATCTTGAGAAAAGGTAGAACAAGTAAAAAGAGAGAAAACTGCCTTGAATATATGAAACATAGCCTACCACTCATTTGGATTTGAGATTTCAATTCACACTACAAATATGTTGCCAAAAAAACTTCATATAAAAACTCTAATTTCCATATTCTCACTTTGTCACTAACAATTGAAATACAGAACGCATTCTGGAGATACCAACTTCAATATAAGTAGGCAAAACCAATATTAAGATTCATTTTATTCTTAGAAAATAGAGGTGCTAATTCCTGTAATGCCATATAGGGGACCACTTCAAAGATTTGAATTGAGAAATAATAAGTTCTGAATTATATTTTATTGCATATCACTTTGGAGTGTCTCAAAAATGAATAATGGATATAATGATACAAATAGAGTCACCAAGGTTGGTGCCACGGCTCACTAGGCTAATCCTCCACCTGCAGCGCTGGCACCCTGGGTTCTTGTCCTGGTCAGGGCACCGGATTCTGTCCCGGTTGCTCCTCTTCCAGTCCAGCTCTCTGCTGTGGCCCGGGAAGGCAGTGGAGGATGGCCCAAGTGCTTGGGCACTGCACCCACATGGCAGACCCGGAGGAAGCACCTGACTCCTGGCTTCAAATCGGTGCAGCACGCCAGCCATAGCAGCCATTTGGGGGGGTGAACCAACGGAAGGAAGACCTTTCTCTCTGTCTCTCTCTCTCTCACTAACTCTGCCTGTAAAACAAAACAAAACAGCAAATAGAGTCACAAAACAAGAAGCCTTTTCACTAATGAATAATAGTGCTGAAGGTGACTCAGACCTTGGTGCTATCAGTGTTAAGTGGAAAAAAATTGGTTAGAGTGCAGCTAGAAGTTTTGCTGATGATTAGAAATAATAGAAGTAAAGGTAGCAAATTTAAGTCCAAGTGTTTTATGAACAATGAAAGGAACAGAATGAAGAAGACTGAAGATGTTGTAGGTCAATAGGGGAAAAGGAAGGGTCACTGTTGGGTCACTGTTAAGTATTTTGAGATGTGTATGAAACATCCAAGAAAAGAGTTCAAGTGGGAAATGGTAGATTTGAGACTGGAAGTTAGAAGAGATCTCTGATTGAGAGAAGTTCAAGGTTCTGGCAGATTCAGTGTCTTGTAAGGGCTCATTTTCTACTTTATAGACAGTGGTGTCCTACCATGTCCTAACGTGTTAGAAGGCTCTTTTGGACCCGTTTTATAAGTATACTCAGGCCATAAAAGATGGCTACACTATCATCAGATAATTCCCAGAGGGTCCTAACTCCTAAAACAAATTTGAGGTGAGAATTTCAGCACCTGAACTGAGGGCAAGGGGCATTGGTCACAAGCATTGTGAAAATAGCAGACATTTTAAAATAATTCCATTAAATCATTTGATTATAGAAAAATGTTACTCTTCAAAGAAGATGAAAATAATAATATAGCTGTAAGAAAGACATGGTAGTTGGAAGGAATGTTTAATATGGTAATAACATTAGGAAGAAATGAAAAAGTTATAGAGATTAAAAACTAACCAAAGAAAAATGATGTGCATGCCCATCCAGCTTCCATACAGATCAATAAGTGTTCTGTATTACCAAATTGGGATCTCAGGACCATGTGGTGGCTAGATACATGATTAGTAAGAAATCAAAATTACCTACTAACATTTTTCTAATTCCATTTATAGCAATCAAACCTTTGATAATTTATTTCCTCAAATAGCTATACTGAAATTAAATAATTTGCTGCCAGAATAGCATGGACATTTGCTTTCCATAGGTGTTTTATTTCCATTTAAATTAACAATAGTTTTCTTTTAATTTCATGATTCTATTTACTTTTTAAATTTAGTTTCATTATATGTCACAAAAGCCTTTCCATAATGAGCTACATAGGATTTTCTAATATTTTCAGATAAAATGTCATGCACTTTTTTTTTGGTTTACACTAAATTAAGCAAAGTTTAGATAGGAGGTTGTGAAATCAGTATACAATCATAAGAAAATAAACAGAGTTCACACAGGATAAATGATCTAAATATGAGTTAGTACAATAATGGATTCAGTTGAGGAAATAAAGAAACATTCAAAGATTTCTCAACTATGGTTCTCAACTAGAGATGATTTTATATTTAGGGTACATCTGGAAAAACTAAAGACTTTTTTTTTATTGTCAAAATTGACCAGGTGGTAGATTACTGTTACTATATCTAATGGGTAGGGGCTAGGGATGCAGCTAAACATCTTAGCAAATACAGGGAAAATCCCCACAACAAAGAATTATCCAGTCCAAAATACTAGGAGAGAAACTGGTATATAAGTAAAATCCACCCTATACAACAACCTGTCCCTACTCATCACTTCAAAAGGCAAAAATTTTGAAAAGTTTCATTTGTATTGTATGATGTGAAATTATATGGTATGATTATTGACATGACATGCTATGATGTGATATGATACAATGTGACACAACGTATCAGACAAGTGCTCTCCAAATATTTGTGTCCAGCAGAAGCGTTAGAATACAACTGCATATGGAAATAGTCTTATTTAATGTACCAAGTTAAAATAAGGTCACATAGAGTTAGAGTAGGTCCTATAGTCAATCGCTGAAGTCCTTATAAAGACAGAGACTTGGAGAGAGACAAAAATTGAGAAATACAAAGAGATAGGCACACTGAGAGGAGTCTTTTTGCTAATCAAAGCTGAGATTGGAATAACACAAGTGCAGTCCAAGGAACCGCAGACTTAACCAGCAACTACCAAAAGATTCCTGGAGTTAAGTAAGGATTCTTCATAGAGATTCTGAAAAACATGAACCATTTCTATCTGGAGTTCTAGCATCCAAAACTTTGAGATAATAAATGTCTGTTGTTTTAAACTATGCAGTTTATAGGAATTAGTACAGCAGCCCTGAAAAACTAACATATGTGATATGGACATAATATGATATTACATGACATGATATAATATGATTATATTGCAGGTATAAGAGTCAGGAGTTCCTGAATATAAGGAAAACAGTTCGCTATGATTTATTTAACCTTTCTTATTTCCACTATACCCTAAAATTTAGATTGGACTGTGTACTAATTCTGCTAAATCTAGATCACCAGTATTCTTTATAAAATTTCTTAGTGTCATTAGTGTGACTACATGGCATAAAGAAGTAGTTATCTTTTACAGAATAAAGTATTACCAGTAAATAGACTATTACTGAGATAAACTTTATTTTTTTCTAAAAATGATCAACATAAGGAATGGCTTAATCTCTGTAGATATGCTACTGATATCTTATCAAGAGAAAAGTTGATCCACGCTTTGTTTAAGAGTCACTTCCTTTCTGAGTGATGATAATATTTCCCAAAGTATTTTTGCTGTATCAATGGAAAAAGAGACGAATAATCTGTTAGGTTCTGAACTACTTAAGCGTAAAACGATGAAAGTCAGTAAGATAGTTACATGCTATTCTTAAAAGAATCTCATGGAACTCTGTTTAACAGAAATGGAGTGTATCATTTGGTGATCACTGTTAATCCAGTGTAAAGAAATTTAAAACAGTATTAAAGTCAGATAAAACAAGAACAAGAATGACTCTAGTATGTCTACATGATATCAGAGAAACTCATTGAAAAAAAATGAAATATTTATTCCAGCAGCTATTCTGCCTCATAAAATTTTAAACAGCCCAAAATGGTTGTTTGAATTCTGCACAAATTGGATGCTATTCACACTACATTGGGGCTGTAGATATGATTTCAGACTTCAGAATAACCTAGTAGTTTTTAGTAGTTATTTAAATATTACCATTGTAATTATATATTATTATAACTTATTGGTTTGGTAATTTTATATCAAAATTTACCACAATGAAAACCTATAATAATTGCTTACCCTGATAGAGAGATCTAGGTATAAATATAGTGGCTTATTTATTAATTAATTCTCTTATTTTACTACTATATCTAGTTCTGAGTCTTAATTAAAAATTTTTCAAATACCTATCCATGAGCAATCTTTACTTCAGTCTGAATAAAATAATAATAAACATATATATTAATATATTTAAAATGATATTTTATATACATGTGACATATGTAAAGTAAAAATATTGCCATTAGATTTGTATATAGGGAGCTTCTTGCTGTTTAAAAATTTGTTTTCATGGAGGTGTTGGTATATCTTCCTACATTGTTTTGTTCATTTCCCACATGTATCAAATTAGAAAATTTTTTTAAAGACTCAATTATTTTGACAGGCAGAGTTATAGACAGAGAGAGAGAGAGACAGAGAGAGTTATTCCATGTACTGGTTCACTCTCCAAATTACCGGAGCTGGGCCAATCTAAAGCTAGCAGCCAGGAGCTTTTTCTGGATCTCCCATGTGGATGCAAGTGCCCAAGGACTTGGGCCATCTTCCAGGCCATAACAGAGAGCCAGATCAGAAGAGGAGCAGCCGGGCTCGAACTAGCACCCATATGCAATGCAGGTGCCAATATATATAGAATGCCAGCACCACAGGCAGCTGCCTCTTCTGCCATGCCACAGGGCTGGTCCCAAAATAGAAATGTTTTATGCATCTTATATCTTAGCAGCAAATGGTATAATACTAGTAGTCTTCATCCTGTAGATCATCAACATTGTTCTAATATTTCACAAAACATGAGAGATGACTAGCACTTAATAGAGATGAGAGTCTTCCTAAACACCTAAATTTTAATTACAGTATACTAAGTTAGGGAGTAATTTAAGAAACATTGCAAAAGGCATCTCATACTATGAGGCAGCAAAACTGAGACACAGTGCTGTTGATATCTAATTCAATCAAATCAAAATAGTTCTATTTAAGATTTTTAAATACCATATCATTATTGTTGGAAGATAATTGTTATTTGCTACAATAAGATGACTAACAATCATAAATAGGGGGAGTAGAATGATTAGTGAGTGAAGAGTTTTCTTAGGTCCATATTCAAACTGCTCATCCATTTGGCTTTTTCTGTGCATCCAGAAACATTATCCTCCTGATGTTACTGTTAATGCCCACAAGTCTATTACTTTTCCACATAATCTTAGTTCTTCTAAATGAGTCTGGCATATGGTCAGTCAATAAACTCTATCAATTTGAAAGGCCCAGGATTAAAGGCATGATGACTTTATAATATATAATTAACCAAGAAAAACCTGGAATAATAACTATTGCAATATCTTTTGTAGAATAAGAATAGGATGTCAAGTTTAAATGTAGCAAGGAAAATTATAGCAAACTTATCAGTGAGTTAAACTAACTCAAGTAAACTCCACTAGTCATGGTTTTTCTTCTTAAATATTTTATTTAATTATTTGAGAAGTAGAATCACAGAGAGAGAGAGAGAGAGAGAGAGAGAGAGAGAGAGAAAGACAGATGAAGAGGTCTTCCTTCTATTGGCTCACTCCCCAGATGGCTGCAATGGCCATAGCTGGGCCAGTGTGAAGCTAGGGGTCAGGAGCTTCTTCCTTGTCTCCAATGTGGGTGCAGTGGCCCAAGCACTTAGGCCATCCTCCACTGCCTTCACAGGCTTAAACAGAGAGCTAGATCAGAAGAGGAGCAACCGGGACACAAACCGATGTCCATATAGGGTGCTGGTGCCGTAGACAGAGGCTTAATCTATTAGACCACAGCACTGACCTCCACTGGTAATGTAAAGAGAGAATTGTTAATAACTTGTTCATTAAAAATTAAAATTTCTCAATTTGTATTTGGGGTATTTTCACTATGAAGAATTTTTAAATACTTGATAGGATAAATATATTTGTCACGATTGGATATTTCACAATATATACATTAGATGTATATATTAAAAAATTTAAAAACAATGTTAACAAGAAATAGTAATTATGGAAAAGCCCTCTGTGTTTCAGTTGCAAAAAGCTTAAAATTTTAAGTTGCTTCCACAGTAAATCAGTGATCTAAGGAGATAGTCACATTAGCTGGTAATAATGGTGATTGATAAAAAACAAAACAAAATTAGAAAATAAAACTGCATTTCAAAGAAGAAAAACTGAAAATGAATAAAATGCTTTTATTAATAAATTTTAATAAACAAACCCCTAATCGTGATTACACTCCTCACTGTATGTTGAAAGATTGCTTTCTTTTTCCAATTGATAAATATTACAAATGTTTACAAAGTGAAGAGTAACAGATTATATTATTTAAGAAACATATAAATCACACATTTTTAAAAATATATCAGAAATCATTATGAGATTCTTTAGGAAAGAACTGTTTAGCTTTTTAAAAGTCATTTAGTCATATAATTCATTTTTTAAATACCAATAAGGGTTTTTTGGCATACCTTTCCAGTTATTTATGTAGGCATTTATTGCATTAAACTTTCCTCATAATGCTGCTTTTGCTGTATCCCATAAGTTTTGATATGTGTTTTCATTTTCATTCTTTTCAAGGAAGTTTTTGACTGTTGTTGATTTCTTCTAAGAGCCACTGTTCAGTCACGTGCATGTTTTCCAATCTCCTTGTGTTTGTCTATTTTCTAGTGTTTCTTTTGTTAATTTCCAGCTTCATTCCATTGTGGTCATTCCATTGTGATACGATCTGATTTTATTTTAATTTATTGAGACTGTTTTATGGCCTGGTATATGGTCTATCCTAGAGAATATTCCATAAATTCATCATGAAAAGAACATGTATTCCGTAGCTCTGGGATGTAATGTTCTGTAGATATCTATTAGGTGCATTTACTCTGTAGCACACATTAGCTCTGTTGTTTTTATGTTGATGCTCTGTTGTTTTTTTGTTGAGGGTCTGTCTGCTTGATCTGTTCACTGGTGAAAATGGGGTGTGGATATCCCCCATTATTATTTTGCTGGTTCTTATAACTCCCTTTAGATCCATTAGCATTTGTTTTAAGTATATAAGTGTCCTAGCATTGAGTACTAATACATTTTCTATAGTCACATCTTCTCATTGAATAGAACCCTTAATCATCACATAATAATCTTCTTTGTCTCTTAGCAGTTTTTGACTTAAAGTCTAGTTTGTCTGATATAACTACTTCTGCTTGTTTTTTATTGGTTGGAATATCTTTCCATTTTTTCACTTTCACTCTGTGTATTTATGTTGGTTTATAGGCAGCAAGAGATAGATCTTGTTTTTTTTTTTTTTTTTTCTTTTTAATCTATTCAGCCAGTCTGCATCTTTAAACTGGGGAATGTAGCCCATTTACATTCAATATTATTATTGATAGATAATAATGACTCTGTTATTTTTTCCATAGTACCCCTATTGTTTTAAATATCCTTTGTTTACCATGAGGTTTTCTGCTTTCACATTCTTTCATGATGCTGATTGTCTTTATCTGTTTCTGGATGTTGTAAAAACTTAAGTATCATTTGTAAGGCTGACTCAGTAAACAAGTTTAGAAGGTTACACTTTAGGAATTAGTTGTGCTTTAAAGGTATGTTGGATAATAGGACTTTATTGTATATTCTTATATTGAACATTCAAATATTTTAGAACAAGAGAATGCATTTAACATCTATGGTAATTATATAATAACTGTATACAATGCAAAAAGTTTAATATTAGTCATTTGTTACATGGCTATTTAGTAAAAGATACATTAATATTCTCAAAATGAATATGAGGTTCATAAAGAAACTTGTCTTACAGGAACTACTATTGATCAATTGGCCAACTCAAAATACATTTCCAATACTCTGTTATAGAGTTATATTATTTGTCACATTCTGTTCAAATCAGTATAACATTCAATGTATTCTGCTGTATGACAAAAACATGAAATAAAGAATTCAGCTTTTACACAGACTGAATATTTAGTGATGATAGCCACATTCACAATAAAAAGTAATGTGTATGTTTTGTTTTTCTCTCTCTGTATATATAAATATACATATATGTATGTATATATACATATGCACATACATATATACATATATGTATGTTTTGTGTATATAGAATTGCATCTGACTCTGCTTTCCATAAGATGAAAGACATATTGACAATTCTGTACTATTCTATAAAAGTGTAATAAATGTAATAAACATGCTACATATTAGTGTGGATTTATGGTTATCCATCAAGGACAGGTAAAAAGTTCTTCTGTGTAAGCAAGTAAATAACTAAGCTGGTAAATACCAAGGAACATAAATAGATGACTGTGACCTAAAATTTTAATACCAAGGTTGGGAACTTGGGTTCAATATCATCTTATTGGTGTTTATTTCCACAGCAAGCCTACCTCTCAGGAAAAAAATAAATTTGAAAAAAAAAAAAAAAAGCCCCACCACAAAATCAAAACATCAGCGAAATGTTCTGTTTCACCTGTAGCATTGTGTGTAGATTTATTAAAAAAAAAACTGCCTTGAGATTGTATTACTATTGGCTGAGTATCACATAATTTTATTTTTGAATCTCAAGTTAGACTATTAAATTGATGAGCTTTAGAAATGTAAAATGCAGATAGGTTTATATATTCTGAGGCATCTGAGAAATAGAAGGACAAATTCTTTTAGGAGAAATGCTCACTTATCATATATCTGAAAGTATTTCCATTGAATTCCAAAAGATTTGACATCATAAGTATAAAAAGTGGGCCGGCATTGTGTGGCATAGCATGTTAAGACTCCACCTGCAGTGTCAGCATCCCAGATGGGCACTGGTTCATGTCCTGGCACTTCCACTTCTGATTCAACTCCCTGCTTATGCTCCTGGGAAAGCACTGGAAGATGGCCCAAGTGATCGGGCCTCTGTACCCATGTGGGTGACCAGGAAGAAGCTGCAGGCTCCTAGTTTTGGCCTGGCCCAGCCCGAGCCTTGTGACCATTTGATGAGTGAAAACAGCAGGTGGAAGATCCATCTCTGTCTCTCTTTCTGTCTTTCCTCATCTCTCTGTAACTCTTCCTTTCAAATAACTCTAAAATTAAAGAATAAACAGAAATAAAATCTCATATGATGAAGAAGTAAACAAATATGCAGCAGTTTAAAAAATAAATATATTGGGCTGGCGCCACGGCTCAATAGGCTAATCCTCCACCTAGCGGTGCCGGCACCCCAGGTTCTAGTCCCGGTCAGGGTGCCGGATTCTGTCCCAGTTGCCCCTCTTGCAGTCCAGCTCTCTGCTGTGGCTCGGGAGTGCAGTGGAGGATGGCCCAAGTCTTTGGGCCCTGCACCCGCATGGGAGACCAGGAGAAGCACCTGGCTCCTGCCTTCGGATCAGCGCGGTGCGCCAGCTGCAGCGCGCCGGCCACAGTGGCCATTGGAGTGTGAACAACAGTAAAGGAAGACCTTTCTCTCTCTGTCTCTCTCTCTCTCTCACTGTCCACTCTGCCTGTCCAAAAATAAATAAAAAAATAAATATATCAAGTGGGTTTATTATGCATATGGAAGAAATGAGGAAATGGAAAATCAATGAAAGGCAGATGTTATTGAGGTAATATTTGTAATATGAAATAGTATATCAGACAATAAAATAATATTGATAGGAGTTAAATTACACAGGATAAATACAGAGAAATTTTTAATATTTAAGAGTTTATAATAATGAGAAGGATGTCTAAAATATATCACTAAGGCATAATTTATTAATGAAAAATTAAATATAAATAATATGTAAAGATGTAAAGGCTTATAAATATATAATCCTGAGAATTCAGAATAAGAAGAATCTCACATAGAATAAGTTAAAAGATATACAACTTTAAATGTGTTTGCAAAATCATTTGGTACCTAAAGAAAAGGGAACCCCTTAAAATTAGGTAAATTACAAAAGCAGATTATGTACTGAAAATGCAGAAATGCAATGTGTTGGACAATGAATTTTTCACAATGAGAGGACTAAGGAATAATACTTCCAAAATGTTGATCGGGAATAGTTTGTGCCTTAGAATTGTATATAAGCAATATTCTTCAGAACACAATATAAATTAGATGTTTTCTACTGACAAAACCATCATTTAACGGTAGATTTGAAAACAGAAAAATAATACTAGGAAGAAGCTGCAGATGCTTAAAGAGATCATGAATTAACAAACTGTCAATCAGTACTTAAATCTCAAAAGTGTCTGAACTATCATGGATGACAGAAGGCAGCAATAACAAATCCTTGTAGGTTAAAAAAAAGGCAAGATCAAAGTAATACACATAAATAATTTTATATAAACTAGAACAGATATGACTTACAATAATACATTCTGCATTGTTTTATTGTTCAAGGGATGAGGAAACCACTGGTGCATTTTAGAATATGTCAAGTTAACTACACTTGTTAAAGTGTGAAGGGCAAACATTAAAATAATAGAAACAGATTGTATATTTTCTAAATCAATGGGCATGGGAGAATGAAATGAAATGAGAATAATAGCACTATCCATCAACTCAAAAGAAGAAAGTAATATTGGGAAAAAAGAGAGAGGGTGAAATAAGTTGAAAGAAGAGACCCAGGTAGTAGGAAAAAGATCTAAATGTGTCCTATAAACAAGATAATTAAATGGACTGAACTACATATAAATTAGGTTGAAAATACTAAAAGCAGTTTACCAGAGAAACATCAACTATAGAAGCTGAAAAGAAAAAGCATGATATGGTACCTCCCTAGGGCTATCGTAATAAAGAACCATGGACTGAGTAACTTGATCCACAGAAACTCATTTTCATGCAGTTCTGTAGGCTGGAAAAATCTGAGTGTTGGCAGGGATGGTTCTTTCTGAAGGCCATGAAGGAAGGATTTGTTACAGGTGACCTTCCCCCGTGTCTTCATTCTGTAATACCTGTTGCAGAACTTCTTACTCTAATAAGGACACAATGTAATTGGATTAAGGCTTCTAATACCATCTCACTTTAACTTAGTTACTGTTTTAAAAGACCCTATTCCTAATTATTAGTCACATTCTTTACAGGGAGCACAATTCAGTACATAACACATGGAAAAATGGTACAGTACAAAAATATTAATCAAAATATACAACATACTTATATTAATTACAAAACAGGTAGGACTTAGGGAAGATTATCGTAAAGCTATAAAGACATTAACTGTATTATGATTTAAGACTTGTTTGCTAGCAGGATGTAATACATTTTCCAATGTGTGCATCTAATATTTCAAATTATAAGGAAGAACTAGAAGATATAAATAATTTACCATAATAATTAGAGATTTTAATATACCCACAGTAATTCATTAAAATATCAGACAAAAATCAGTAGTAATATTAATACAAATTTAGTGATTCAATACATAATAGTCTATATAGACCTGAGTACCCCACAATTAGAGACAACACATATCCATGGAAGAAACTTGAAACAACTAATATATTGACAAATATTACTGCCATGAATAAAATGCCAGAAAAGTTTTAATGATCTGGAATACATAGGCCACATATTTTTACCATAAAACACTTAATTTATAAATATCAAAAAGATGAGATTATATATGTATAAATATATTCTATACATATATTTATAAAAATTAATCCATAAGAAAATAATCAAAAGGGAAAACAGAAAAAGTTTAGCATTGAAATATAACTTACCTATTATATTTGAAAACATCTAAAATAAGTGTATATTTTATATGTACATATATTTTATATATACACATACACTGAATATGGGCATTCATTTTCCTAAACTATCTGAAGCCATTATCCTTATTTGCATTTCTAAGTTAAAAAAATTCTTGATTTTTGGCCACCAAAATGTTCTATGAAGAATTGGTCTAAAATTTGCTATTTAAATATTATGTTTGCATTCATATCCTAGAAATTCTTATCCAAATTATTGGTCTAAGAGTCTTCCATTTCTGCTTCTGCTTCTGTGTTCTTAATATGTATAATGAAACCACATGCTGTTTCACTCAGCATGCTTCCATCAGTAATTTCACTAAGAAAGCTATCAATCGATAGTGAGCTCAGAGGGCTGCAAGACAAGACAAAAAGACAAGAATGAAAAAGTCTCCCATCTGCTGTTTCACTCTCTAAATCCCACAGTTTTACTGATCTAGCCAAAAGACAAGAGTTAGGAACTCAATCCATAACTCCCACATGGCTGCCAGGAACACAATCCCCTTAGGCATAAGCTGATGCTTCCTAGAGTCTTCAATAAGAGGAAATGCAAGTCAGCAGCTAGAAACAGGTATTGAAACTATGCACCCTCTAGTAAGGCACATAGGCAAGATGTCCCCACCCACATATCTTTAGTTTTTAATAAAGGTAATTAAATATGTTTTTGTTTAAAATACTTCAAAAATTTGTCTTGAATACACTTTTAGCATAATTGTCAAATTCATTATTAACTTTTCATTACTGAATTTATCAATAAATATTTATTGATGTTTTAGATATTACCTTTTTGAAAAAGTCTTATAAAAATTTAAGTTCCAAATATAATGAATTATAATCTGTAGACTCTTTTTATTTATAATTATATTAGTTTTCAAGAAATAATATGACATGATTTAGTTAATTCCATTTTTAACTTTGAAATAGTTAATTTTTATAAATGTTTCAGTGTGTTAAACTTACATTATTTAATTGTATAATGTATAACAGTACTACATAAACAATTAAATACTGAGGTCAAAGTGCATATAAGCTTTGTTTCATATTATGTTTCTCAAGTTTTCTGCTCCATGTCTCTCCCTCTCTTTCTCTCTTCTCTCTTTCTATCTCATGTATGCATTGGAGTGAGGTGAAACTTCATGGTTTGATTTGCGTTTCTGTAACAGCTCGTTATCCTTAGCATATTTTCATGTATCTGTTGGCTGTTTGAATTTCTTTTGAAAAATGGCTGTTCAAGTCCTTTGCCCATTTCCTAGCTGGATTGTATGTTTTGTTATTGTTGAGTTTCTGGTTCTCTTTATAGATTTTGGGTATTAGTCCTTTAGCAGTTGCATAATTTGCAAATATTTTCTCCCATTCTGTTCGGTGACTCTACATTTTGTTGAGTGTTTCTTTAGCAGTGCAGAAGCTTCTTAGCTTTATATAACCCAGTCTGTCATTTTTGGCTTTTATTGTATTTCTGGGGTCTTTTCCAAGAAATCTTTGCCTATGCCAATGTCTTTTAGAGTGTCCCCCAATATTCTCCTCTAATAAATTGATGGTATCAGGTCATAGATTTAGATCCTTGATCGATTTTGAATTGATTTTTGTATAAGGCATAAGGTAGGGCTCTTGTTTCATACTCCTTTTTCATTAAGATTTATTTTATTTATTTATTTGAAAAGCTACACAGAGAGAGGAGAGGGAGAGAGAGAGAGAGAGAGAGAGAGAGAGAAAGAGAGAGAGAGGTCTTCCATCCACTGGTTCACTCCCCAATTGGTTGCAATGGCCTGAGCAGTGCTGATCCAAAGCCAGGAGCCAGAAGCTTCCTCTGGGTCTCCCATGTGGTGCAGGGGCCCAAGCACTTGGGCCATCTTTTACTGCTTTTTCAGACCATAGCAGAGAGCTGGATCAGAGAAGAACAGCCAGGACTAGAACTGGCGCCTGTATGGGATACCAGCACTTCAGGCCAGGGCATTAACCTGCTGTGTCACAGCGCCGGCCTCTCTTATATCATACTTCTGCATAAAGAGATATCATTTTCCCAGCAGCATTTGTTGAAGAGACTGTCCTTTTTTCCAGGATTGATTTTTAGCTCCTTTGTCAAAGATTAGGGCATTTATAATCATTAGGTACCGTGTATGTGATTTTTTTCTTAGATTTACTTTATTTCTTTGAGCCGCAGAGTTACAAAGAGTGAGAGAGAGAGAGACAGAGACAGAGAGGGAGAAACAGAGAGAGATCTTCCATCTGCTGGTTCACTCCACAAATGACCACGACAGCCCAAGCTGAGAGGATCTGAATCCAGGAGCCAGAGCTGCTTCTGGGTCTCCCATGTGGATGCAGGAGTCCAAGTAGTTGATCCATCTTCCACTGTTTACTATTACACATTCCCAAGGAACCTGATTGGAAGTGGAACAGCCATAGCTAGAGGCTTGACCTAGTATGCCACAGTGCTACCCCATTATTTAAGTGTTTTTTTAATTGCTTCTTTTTTTAACTTTTATTTAATGAATATAAATTTCCAAAGTACAGAATATGGATTATAATGGCTTCCCCCCCATAACGTCCCTCCAACCCGCAACCCTCCTCTTATCCATTCCCTCTCCCCTTCCATTCACATCAAGATTCATTTTTGATTCTCTTTATATACAGAAGATCAGTTTAGCATACATTAAGTAAAGATTTCAACAGTTTGCTCCCACACAGAAACATAAAGTGAAAAATACTGTTTGAGTACTAGTTATAGCATTAAATCTCAATGTACAGCACACTAAGGACAAAGATCCTACATGAGGAGTAAGTGCACAGTGACTCCTGTTGTTGACTTAACAAATTGACACTCTTGTTTATGGCATCAGTAATCACCCTAGGCTCTTGTCATGAGCTGCCAAGGCTATGGAAGCCTTTTGAGTTCACCAACTCTGATCATATTTAGACAAGGCCATGGTCAAAGTGGAAGTTCTCTCCTCCCTTCAGAGAAAGGTACCTCCTTCTTAATGACCCGTTCTTTCCACTGGGATCTCACCCGTGGAGATCTTTCATTTAGTTTTTTTTTTTTTTTTTTTTTTCCCAAGAGTGTCTTGGCTTTCCATGCCTTAAATACTCTCATGGGCATTTCAGCCGGATCCGCATGCCTTAAGGGCTGATTATGAGGCCAGAATGCTGTTAGGACATTTGCCATTCTATGAGTCTGCTGTGTATCTCACTTCCCATGTTGGATCGTTCTCTCCATTTTTGATTCTATCAGCTAGTATTTGCAGACACTAGTCTTGTTTATGTGATCCCTTTGGTTCTTAGTCCTATCAGTGTGATCAATTGTGAACAGAAATTGATCACTGGGACTAATGAGATGCCATTGGTACATGCCACCTCGATGGGATTGAATTGGAATCCCCTGGTATGGTTCTAACTCCACCGTTTGAGGCAAGTCAGCTTGAGCATGTCCCGAATTGCACATCTCTTCCCTCTCTTATTCCCACTCTTATATTTAACAGTGATCACTTTTCAGTTAAGTTTCAGCACTTAAAAATAATTGTGTATTGATTACAGTATTCAACCAAAAGTATTAAGTAGAACAAACAAAAGAAAATACTAAGAGGGATAACATATTAAGCTGCTCATCAACAGTCAGGGTGAGGGCTGATCAAGTCAACATTTCTCATAGTGTTCATTTCACTTTAACAGGTTTCCTTTTTGGTGCTCAGTTAGTTGTCACCTATCAAGGAGAACAAGTGGTATTTGTCCCTTTGGGATTGGCTTATTTCACTCAACATGATGTTTTCCAAATTCTTAACAAGGATCACTTTTCAGTTCTAAGACTGCTCTTTTCGCTTTTAGTTTGTCTATAGGGTTCTAGTGTAGAATTCAGATTCCTTTATTTATGTAATTGTTTCTGAAATGATATTTACATAACATAAAATTGTTTTAAAGTGAACTATTCTGTAGTATTCAGTATATTCAAAATGTTGTACTGCAACCAGGTTTAACTACTTCTAAAATGTTTTCTGCCTCCCTACAGGAAATATCACACAAGTTAAGCAGTTATTCCCCAATATTTCTCCCTAAACCCATGGAAACCACCAGTCTACTATCTGCCTCCATGGATTTGCCTACTCTAGATATTTAGTACAACCAGAATCCTAGAGTTGTAATTCATTGTATCTCACTTCCTTGATAAAGATAATATTTTGAGGTTCATTTTGTTGTATATCATGAATCAGTACACCATTCCATGTTATGGATTAAAGTGATACATATAATTATTTCACAGTTTGCTTATCTTCATTTAGGATACATTTATTTCCAATTTATGTGTTTTGTCTGTTCAAATATAAGCTGCCCTGGACATGCATGTACATTTATGGTTAAAGCACCTCTCCATTTATTTGTGGTATACAACTAGGGATAGAATTTTGACATCATTCAGTAATTGCATGGTAACTCTTTCCATACAACTGAATAACTTTCGATTTCCACAATCCAGTTATAGAATTTCTAGTATCTCAACATTCTCCCAACAAAATATATTCCCTTTTTTAAAAGTTTAACCACCCACCCAGGGGCCGGCGCCTTGTCACAGTATGTTAATGCTTCGCCTGCAGTTCCGGCTCCCATATGGGCACTGATTCTAGTCCCAGCTGCTCATCTTCCAATCCAGCTGTATGCTGTGGCCTAGGAAAGCAGTGGAAGATGGCCCAAGTGCTTGACCCCCGCACCCTCATGGGAGAACAGGAAGAAGCACTGAGCTCCTGGCTTACAATCAGTGCAACTCCGATGGTTGAGACCATTTGGGGAGTGAACCACCGGAAGGAAGACCATTCTCTCTGTCTCTCTCTCTCTCTCTCACTGTCTGTAACTCTACCACAAAATAAATAAAATCTTAAAATAAAATTTAACTACCCTGATAGATGTGAGTTTTTAGCATTGTTGTTTTGACTTGTATTTTCCTTGTGATTAATGATGACTTGTGCTTGTTGACTATTTTTTTGTTTAATAGAGAAATATATTTAAGTTTTCCATATTTTAAATTGTTTTGTATGTTTTGTTGTTGAAGATTAAGATATATTTATTCGGAATACCAAAATATATGTGGTGTACTGCTTGTTTCTTTTTATTATTTTCTCCTAGTTAAGGTTGTCTTTTCATTTTTTTTTTTTTATTTTTTGACACGCAGAGTTAGGTAGTGAGAGAGAGAGAGAGAGAGAGAGAGAGAGAAATCTTCCTTCTGTTAGATCATCCCCCAAATGGCCGCTACAGTCGGCGCGCTGCGATGATCCGAAGCCAGGAGCCAAGTGCTTCCTCCTGGTCTCCCATGCAGGTGCAGGGCCTAAGAACTTGGGCCATCATCCACTGCTCTCCCGGGCAATCGCAGAGAGCTGGACTGGAAGAGGAGCAACCAGGACAGAATCCCGTGCCCCAACCGGGACTAGAACCCAGGGTGATGGCGCCGCAGTCAGAGGATTAGCCAAATGAGCCACCGCACAGGCCGCATTTTCATTTTCTTAATGATGCATTTTGGGGAACAAAGTTTTACATTTTGATGAAGTTTAGTTTTCCTTTTATGAGATTTACATTTTCATGAAGTTTAGCTTAGTTTTACTTTTATGAAGATTTACATTTTGATGAAGTTTAGCTTTACTTTTTTTTTTTAACTTTTATTTAATGAATATAAATTTCCAAAGAACAGCTTATGGATTACAATGGCTTCCCCACCATAACGTCCCTTCCACCCGTAACCCTCCCCTTTCCCACGCCCTCTCCCCTTCCATTCACATCATGATTCATTTTTGATTCTCTTTATATACAGAAGATCAGTTTAGCTTACATTCAGTAAAGACTTCAATAGTTTGCTCCCACACAGAAACATAAAGTGAAAAATACTGTTTGAGTACTAGTTATAGCATTAAATCTCAATGTACAGCACACTAAGGACAAAGATCCTACATGAGGAGTAAGTGCACAGTGACTCCTGTTGTTGACTTAACAAATTGACACTCTTGTTTATGGCATCAGTAATCACCCTAGGCTCTTGTCATGAGCTGCCAAGGCTATGGAAGCCTTTTGAGTTCACCAACTCTGATCATATTTAGACAAGGCCATGGTCAAAGTGGAAGTTCTCTCCTCCCTTCAGAGAAAGGTACCTCCTTCTTAATGACCCATTCTTTCCACTGGGATCTCACCCGTGGAGATCTTTCATTTAGTTTTTTTTTTCCCCCAGAGTGTCTTGGCTTTCCATGCCTGAAATACTCCCCATGGGCTTTTCAGCCGGATCCGCATGCCTTAAGGGCTGAATCTGAGGCCAGAGTGCTATTTAGGACATCTGCCATTCTATGGGTCTGCTGTGTATCTCACTTCCCATGTTGGATCGTTCTCTCCATTTTTGATTCTATCAGCTAGTATTTGCAGACACTAGTCTTGTTTATGTGATCCCTTTGGTTCTTAGTCCTATCAGTGTGATCAATTGTGAACAGAAATTGATCACTGGGACTAATGAGATGGCATTGGTACATGCCACCTCGATGGGATTGACTTGGAATCCCCTGGTATGTTTCTAACTCTACCATTTAGGGCAAGTCAGCTTGAGCATGTCCCGAATTGCACATCTCTTCCCTCTCTTATTCCCACTCTTATATTTAACAGCAATCACATTTCAGTTAGGTTTCAGCACTTAAGAATAATTGTGTATTGATTATTAAGTTTAGCTTCACCTTTATTTGTTACTCAAGCTTTTGGTTTCATATCTGAGAACATGTTGCCAAATGCAAGATCACAGGCCGGCGCCGTTGCTTACTAGGCTAATCTTCCGCCCTGCGGCGCCGGTACTCCGGGTTCTAGTCCCGGTTGGGGTGCCGGATTCTGTCCTGGTTGCTCCTCTTCCAGGCCAGCTCTCTGCTGTGGCCCGGGAGTGCAGTGGAGGATGGCCCAAGTGCTTGGGCCCTGCACCCCATGGGAGACCAGGAGGAAGCATCTGGCTCCTGGCTTTGGATCGGTGCAGCGCACCAGCTGTAGCTGCCATTTGGGGGGTGAACCAACGGAAGGAAGACCTATCTCTCTGTCTCTCTCTAACTATGCCTGTCAAAAAAAAAAAAAATTACAAGCTGGAAATGCAAGATCACAAATGTTATGTTTAATGTTTTTATAAAAGGTTTTATTATGTTTAGCTTCTCATTTTAGAATTTAGCCATTTACTCCTAAAATAACTTCAATAAGAAGTAACTTTGGCTTCTTCATTTATTTTCTATGCTCTATGCCTGTTTTGTTCTTATTTACTCTACCACTGCTGCCTTATATATTTTATTGACATTTTGTACCATGTTCTTTCTGTTATCTTCTGAATTTACATTTATTTTTTAAATAATTCTTAGCATTTACCTTGACGATTATAGCTAATATCCTAAATTTTTCTTAACTTTTATTTAATGAATATAAATTTCCAAAGTACAGCTTATGGATTACAATGGCTCCCCCACCCCATAACGTCCTTTCCACCCGCAACCCTCCCCTTTCCCACGCCCTCTCCCCTTCCATTCACATTGTGTTCTCAGCTATGACATGGTGTGTGTATACAAAGGTTATTTTTCTTGTTGATTTTATATCCTGACACTTTTCCAAACTCCTTTATGAGTTTCAGTAGTCTTTCAGTGGAGTCTTTAAGATCACCTAAATGTAGCAATGGTAAGAATGGGCATCCTTTTCTTGTTCTGGATCTTAGGGATTCTCATTAAAATATTTTCAAATGAATAAAAACTAAGAAAATTTATCATTAGCTTTAAGTGATAACTAAACTAAGTTTTATAAACATAAAGGAAATGGTAATACAAGAAAACTTGGAACTTCAGAAAGGAAGGATGAATTTTAGAATCTTTAAACAAGAGTATATAGGAGCTAAAACCAATCCCAAGAGCAAGAACTGTCTGATCAACAATTGGTGCTGGGAAAACTGGATCTCTACAAACGGTAGTATGAAACAAGACCCCTACCTTACACCTTACAGAAAATGCACTCAAAATACATCAAAGAACTAATTCTATGAACCAATACCATCAAATCACTAGAGAATATTGGGGAAACTCTGCAAGACATTGACATAGGCAAAGACTTTTTGGAATACAGCCCAGATGCACAGGCAGTCAAAGTTAAAATTTACAAATTGGATTATATCAAACTAAGGAACTTCTGCACTGCAAAAGAAACATTTAGCAAAGTGAAGAGGCAACCAACCGAATGAGAGAAAATATTTATAAACTATGCAACTGATAAAGGACTAATATCCAGAATCTTTAAAGAGCTCCAGAAACTCAACCACAAAAGAAATAATCCAGTTAAGAAATGGGCAAAGGACTTGCTGTATTTATGAAATACATAAAATTTGTTCACCTTAAAAAATTTTTAAAAATGAATAAATAAATGATACAGAATATAAAAAGTGGAAATAAAATGTAAAATTGCAATAATAATGAGTTTTATTTTTACCATTGCAGTTTTCTTTACTAGAGCTTTGTATTTGTTCTTGTTGTTTTGAGTATTTTTAAAGATTCATTTAGGGTCTTGCACAGTGACGTAGTGGGTAAAGCTGCTGCCCACAGTGCCGGCAACCCATATGGGCACCGGTTGGTGTCCTGGCTGCTCCACTGCCAATCCAGCTCTCTACCATGGCCTGGAAAAGCAGTAGAAGATGGCTGAAAGCCTTGGACCCCTGCACCCAGGTGTAAGACCTGGAAGCCTCTTCTCTCTCTGTGTAACTCTTTCAAATAAATAAATTAATTAAGAAAAAAGATTTGTTTAATAATTTGAAATGCAGAGTGGTGGCAGGGTTTGGGGTAGGGTTAGATATCTCTTTTCTTCATTGTTTCACTCCCCAAATGACAGCAGCCTACTCTGGGCCAGTCCAAAAGCAGGAGTTAGGTGCTCTATCTTGATTTCTCACATGAGTGCCAAGGATTCAATACTTGAGTCATGATCTACTACTCCCAGGTACATTAGCAAGCAGCTGGATTGGAACCAGAGTAGCTGGGACTGGATCCAACCAGTGTGAGGTATGAGCATTGCACATGGTAGCTTAACTCATGGCATCACAGAGCCTGCCCCTGCTTAGGTTATTTTTGTTGACATTTCAACTTGAAATATTTGTGGTACTGTAGACACCTGGATCAGGGATCCTTGTCTTTTCAAAAGGAAATAATTTCAGATGTGAGACAAAGAATAGCAGTAGCATGTTAGCCATGTTTAATGAAGAGAATACACTTGACAGATAATGCAGGCATTTCAGGAAAGAACTGACAGCACAGTCTGCCCTCAGACTATATTTTATAGATATGTATGTGGCACATAATTTCTTCTTCCCCTTCTACTGAAATATTGCAGGATTCAAGGCTTTCTGCTCATCTAATTCATGAAATTAGTCCCAGGGCATTATCAGCACAGTATTTTTTGCCCTAAAACACCCTGGTGCATGGCAGGAAAGATTCCTCTAAACTGATTCTGGGGGAGGGCTGGCAACCTCCTAAGAGGGCTCTTAGCCAAGATTTTGGTATACAAATGCTCGTATGTTTCCAGTAAAGCTTCAACATTGCTTCCATCATTCATCCACACAACATTCCCCTTTTTTTGATCCTCAGCCTCTGTCAAACACATAGGGTAATATCTTCCTTGCTACCAAATATTTCATCATTTCTTGTTGGTTAAGAAATTATTTTAACTCTTTCAGATTTCTCTATTGGGAGTGCTTTAATTTCTTTTGTATTTTAAGGTTACTTTTGTAGGATGTAGATTTCTTGGTTAAAATTATCAAATTTAGCCCTTTAAAAATACCTTCCTACTCCCACTAATCTCTGTGCCTTTTGACTAGGCTACTGTTCTTGGCTTGCAGCGGTTCAGCTCCTTTCCACTGCCTCACATATCTATCAGATAAGTGCCATGCCATTATGAGAACATTAGTTCTTTTGAAACCATAATCTCCTAATAGAGCCATACTGAAGGTTTGACTACAAGGTCTGAATCTTGCAGGAACAGAAACATTCAACAAGGAGAATCTCTGGAGTAATATTATTAGCAAGCAGGAACCTATGTAACATACAATCATGGGAGTGACATCTCATCACTTTTGTCACATAGTGCTTGTTAAAAGTCATGAGAAACAGACACCCTCAAGGAAAGGGGATTATGCAGAGATTTTTTTTAAACTTTTATTTAATGAATATAAATTTCCAAAATACAGCTTATGGATTACAATGGCTTCCCCACCATAACGTCCCTCCAACCCGCAACCATCCCCTTTCCCACTCCCTCTCCCCTTCCATTCACATCAAGATTCATTTTCTATTCTCTTTATATACAAAAGATCAGTTTAGCATACATTAAGTAAAGATTTCAACAGTTTGCTCCCAAACAGAAACATAAAGTGAAAAACACTGTTTGAGTACTAGTTATAGCATTAAATCTCAATGTACAGCACACTAAGGACAAAGATCCTACATGAGGAGTAAGTGCACAGTGACTCCTGTTGTTGACTTAATAAACTGACACTCTTGTTTATGGTATCAGTAATCACCCTAGGCTCTTGTCATGAGCTGCTAAGGCTATGGAAGCCCCCCGAGTTCACTGACTCTGATCATATTTAGACAAGGCCATGGTCAAAGTGGAAGTTCTCTCCTCCCTTCAGAGAAAGGTACCTCCTTCTTTGATGACCCGTTCTTTCCACTGGGATCTCACTCGCGGAGATCTTTCATTTAGGTTTTTTTTTTTTTTTTTTCCCCCAGAGTGTCCCGAATTGCACATCTCTTCCCTCTCTTATTCCCACTCTTATATTTAACAGTGATCACTTTTCAGTTAAGTTTGCACTTAAGAAGAATTGTGTATTGATTACAGTATTCAACCAAAAGTACTAAGTAGAACAAACAAAAAAAATACTAAGAGGGATAACATATTAAGTTGCTCATCAACAGTCAGGGTGAGGGCTGATCAAGTCACCGTTTCTCATAGTGTTCATTTCACTTTAACAGGTTTCCTTTTTGGTGCTCAGTTAGTTGTCACCTATCAAGGAGAACAAGTGGTATTTGTCCCTTTGGGATTGGCTTATTTCACTCAGCATAATGTTTTCCAAATTCCTAACAGGGATCACTTTTCAGTTAAAATTTAAACACCTAAGAATAATTGTATGTTAATTACAGATTTGATTACTACAGGAAATGATCGTGGAGAAGTCTGTCTCCCAGAGTTTATGGTCATGACTTTGATTTTCTTGGTTTCATGTTGTTACCTCTTTCATTAAGATACAAATTGATTATACTATAATACTATTTTCATTGTTTAACATTTCTGTGCCTGTGTGTTTTATTCTTTAGATTCTAGATATTTTCCTATTAATGCACCATAAAAGCTTATTCAAAATTGTAATTCTTACTAATTATTTTATAACCGTTGCTACTCATTTAAATATACCATCCTCTTCAAAAAATTTCTTGTTTTGGGATTTCCACCAAAGATATTTGTAGGTAAAGATTTTAGTAAACTTTTTAAATCTTTACCTAGAGACTGTATTATGTAGTATGTAGTTGACCTTTGTTTATAATTAATATACTTGAATCAGTTAAACACAAACTTGGACTTCAAAATTATTTTGCATCAAATCTTAGAAAATATTACCAATTTTTGTCCTTTTGTCTTTATTTTGACTATTGATCTCAATTTAACTTTTTTTACTTTGTATGAGTCTATTAACTTTAATGACTTTTGAAAGCAACTCCTTCTTTGATGGTCTTGTTATCATTCTACATGTGGATTTTATTTTAACTATTCTGTTTGAAACTTTAGGATTCCTTTCAACTAGAGGTCTTTTATGTTTCTAAAATTCTTTGCAATTCTCCACATTAATATTTAACTTTCTCTGTCCTTCTTCTACACCTAGGGTCTCTTAACAATAATCCTTCACATCTAATCATTTTATTACATGTCATCTATCTGAGGTATCACTTCATTGAATTTTGAGTTCAGTCCACATGCTTAAATTATATTACATCTATTATTCTTCTGTCTATTGAATTATTTATTTAAACTCATTATTTTTACCTAATATTTCTACTTAGTCTCCTTTATAATTAGTTCTTTCTGCTTCATGATGCAATTGCTATGTGTCATCTCTTTGAGTTGTTATTTTAAAATTTTCAAGTGTCTGACTTATCATATGTGGTTAGTCTGCTATAGGTTTTAAATCTGTATGTCTTTTTCTTGGTGTAGTTGTGAATCTTGATTATCTATTATTTTTAATTTCAAACTTATTCCTCCCTAAATACCACAAATTTTTGTTGTTGCATGTACAAGATAGAAGGGGCAATGAGAAGTCTCATCTTAATGCCTTTGTAATTTTAAGGTGCACAGTGGGGGAAACATGCTCTAAACTGCTGGTCAGAACACCACCCTTCAGGGGTTTCAAGATATTGTTTTCTTGTTTGTTGGCTTTGAGATCTTTAAAGGTGCTTTTGCATTTTCATTGTATAATTCCCCTCATACCAGCTCTTATATTTGTTGTTATACTATCAAAATCATAAAGATATTCTTCTACCTTATAAAATCTTTATGGTAATATAGTATCAATGAGCTCTATTTTCAGAAAAAGCCTCTTTTTCTCATTGATTGACAATGAAATATCTCTTACATATCAAAGCACTATGAATGCACTTTGTTTTATATCTCTCCTATTCCTCCCATGGATTGATTCATCTGTGTTTTTGTCCAAACAATAAGATTATTATTTGTTTTGCTTTATACTGAATCTCTGTATCTGGTAGAGTAATTCCTTCATCTATAATAACCCTTAAATTCAAGAATGCTATGGCTTTTCTGCAGGCTTTCATATAATTTTATTCATTTCTTTAAGAATATTATTGACATTTTAATTCATATTGCATTGAGCCTATTAGTAACTTTATATATAACAATAGCTTTATATGTTGAGCTTTCCAGTTCATAATAATGGTATGTATCACCATTTATTTAAGTCTTCTTTAACATGAATAAATAAAGTCTCAAAGTGTTTATTTTAATGAGAATTCCCTTACTTGATCTTTTCACATTACTGGATAATTTGATAATCCAAATATTCAAAGTGTGTCTGTAACTGTTGTAATTACATATTGTAAAGTTGTGTTGCCTCCTTAAACTCCTGGTTTCACTGATTATATGTTAATCATTGTCCTAGAAAAAGAATAATTTTGAGATTCTTTGTGTTTATTCTACTGCCAGCACATCCAAATAGAAGCCAATAAAAAACATATTCCTGGCTTGAGTTGCTGTGTCCAACATAGGACTTGTATATTTTAGAATAAAAATTTGTAATTTAATAGTCTTTGGTGATAGCTTATGAGAAATCTCTTTCCCATCCTCGAACTTTTTTGTGGTATTTGTTCTGTTTACACCAGGTGCCATCTCAATTTTATTTGGAATTGAGTATGATTATTTATTTACTCTTTACTACTATCCTGAAGGTGTTTAGACATATGAGATATATGCATATCCTGGATAAATGCTCCCTACCTTGTGATACCTTTTGCTTTACCATTTTTTTTTCTCAGGCTGGGAAGTTTTGAATCCAAATTCCAAATGAAGGATGTCAACAAATGTCATCAAATTAAGAAAAACTTCAGAGCTTTGATATTCTACTTAACTTTACAAAGTCAGGCTTTTCATCAAAGAGTGACACAGAAATGACCAACTGATATTTTATATTTCTTCAAAAAATGTAGGCTGCTTCTTTTTAAATATATGTACATTTATTTTCATTTTCACTTCATATTTTAAGTAATTTGATCTGTTTGAATTATTGTTAGAAATTTCTCAAAATTTGGTTTTCACATTGCGATTAGAACAACCTTATACATAGTTTTTAAAGATTTATTTATTTATTCAAAAGGAAGAGTTATGGAGAGGCAGAAAAGAGAGAGAGAAAGAGAGAGAGAGAGAGAGAGAGAGAGAGAGAGAGAAAGTGTCTTCCATCTGCTGGTGCACTCCCCAAATGGCCGCAATGATTGGAGCTGAGCCAATCCATAGCCAGGAGCTTCTTCCATGTCTCCCATATGGGTGCAGGGGCCCAAGGACTCAGACCATCTTCCACTACTTTCCCAGGCAATAGCAGAGAGCTGGATCGGAAGTAGATCATTTGGGACTCGAACTGGTGCCCATAAGGAATGCTGGCACTGCAGGTGGCAGCTTTACCCACAAAGCAGTAACACCAGCCCCTCTATTATGTTTTTACAAACTTTATTACATGCTTATCCTAAAATAGTTACTACTTTCTTATTGCATTCATTGTTTTTAAAATACAGTCTTCAAAGTGAACATGTTAAAATGTAATTTGTATACCTAGGCTGCATTTAGAACTTACTCTCATCTGTTAGCCTTTTTTTGAGATAGATTTATTTATTTATTTATTTATTTATTTTTCATAGGCAAAATGACAGAGAGAGATCCAGGAGTGGGGGTAGGTGATCCATCCACTAGTTCACTCCCAAAAAGGTGCAACAGCCGGAGCGGGCTGCACTGAAGCAAGGAATTATGATCTCCATTCTGGTCTCCCACACAGATAGCAGGGATGCAAGAATTCAGGGCACCTTCTGCTCCCTTCCTGGGTTCAGTGGCAGGAGGCTGGATTAGCATCAGCATAATCTGGAATAAAACCAGCACTCTCATATGGCATGCCCGCCTCATAGCTGCACCACAATGGTGACCCCTACAGTAAACTTTATTTGACTATTCTTGAAAAACTTTAAGAACCATTATGCTTTACTTGTTTCTTGTGTCTGAACATGATAGTACTTCTGCATACAATCTTCTCTACATGTATCTTTATTCTTTGACATCTTATACTGCTGCCTCAGACATCAACTTAAATATTCCCTGTAATCCTTGAGGGTTATAACGTAACATAATACTTAAACATACTGGACACCAGACAATTTTCTGAACTTATATAAGCCTGTATATAAAGCCAGTATACCTAATGTTTGTTTTTAGAGATTCGGATGAGTAATGTACTCAGTCATAAAAAATAATACATGCTGGTATCCCCCACAACCTAATGAAGCTAATAGTCAAAATATATGCTTTCATATTCCTTCTATAGTTGCCTGTAACTAACTTAAATTCTTATTTGGTTAGATGTTGGATTCTTTCCTAAGAGTTTAAAACTGTGAACATAGGAACTCTGTTTTCCTATGCTTTAATTCAGTGTTTGATAATGAAGTACAACTCGGAAGAATTTGTTAAAATAATGAAAGAACGAATAGACAAAATATTCAATCAAGTCTTTGAAATGAAGGTATTTCAAAAAGACCATGGAAAATGGATTTAAAGGATGTTTATTTTGGTAAAAATATTTTGAAATCTGTGCATATATTTTATAGTATCTATTTCTCATGAACTTTTTGAAGGACCCGCTTATTTAGGGATAATTTATATAGCTACTGAATGATTCCCTTACTCTACACCCAGCAACAGGAAGGCTCAGCACTCTTCTCACACAAACTCTAGGCAAGATGCCAACAATCCAAATATAATCTCTATGTTGAAATAAGACATATACACATTTTGTAAGATTTATATTGTACTAGAAAGGCAATAGATAAAGAAAATAAGGTTTAAGATCCAAAGATTATGATGTTGTATTGGGAAGGTTAAAGTAATTCTGATAGATGAAGCAGGACTGTAGATTGACCTGGCAGGACATTACTACTGCAGCTGCCAGTTCAATGATTGAAAGTCATGCTTCTTTGGCATGTTGTACTCAAAAAGAAGACAATAGCATTGTCTGACCTAGGAAAAGGGTTACTTTCATGATGCCTAAGCCATAGCAATGTCTGCATATTTGTGATTGAAACCTATACATTATATTTCAGTTTTACCCAAACAATTGCGGGTCACTAGGTATTTTTTCACAAAAATTTAGTCAATTTTCTTAAATTCATTTTCCACAAAACCGTGTTAGTGTACATATTGTACAAATATAATTTGGAGAATATATTATAAGTAAAACAATTTGAATGAATTTATACTTTTATGTTTAGTTCCTAAATTTCTATCATCTCTTTGAAGTTCATGACCTGTTGAAACATCAGCAATAATTGCAACAGCATTGAGCTTTACTCTGCGTTCTAAAAACAATAATGTAACATCATATACAATGAATTAGACAAATTCTAAAATATGAACCAGGAACAGTTGGTTGGAAATTCAAAGAGAAAGATAATACACAGCATCTCATTGAACACAAAACTTAATAGGGTTACCAAAATGTTGGTTAAATTGGGTCCAAATTTTTGGGGAGTAGAATATTAAAAATACATCTGAAATTTCCATCTGAAGATAAAGAAAATTATGGGAATAACAGAAAGAGAATGATAGTGTGAAGTCTTTAAGTTAACACTTTCATTAGCATAGAAAACATTGTATTAAATTATTAATATGTCAAATTAGAAAGGCAGTATGGAAACTGTCATTGCAAAACCTATAAGGAAATTATTATTTTTCTTTGATACTATGAATTTTGACAAATGTTGTATTTTGACCAGAATATGACATGATGAAAGGGATATTTTGGAAGGTTATATAGAAGTAGTTAAAATGATTGATTTTGGTAGGAAATAAACTGGAAGCAAGGGATTGATAAAGGGATTATTGTATTTGCCTTATGCTGCTAATACTACTGCTGCTTGCTTAGGGGCTGCTTAATATCAACATCAAAATGAAAATTTACTTGTCACAGCATATGCCAACAGAATATTGAATAAAATGAACATGTATTTCCCAGTTCTAATTTAGGGTGTCTGTCTTAGAAATAAACAGCGTGAAATGAATTTCTTGAGTTTTTACATGAAATAGATTCTGAGTAATGACAGACTTCTCTGGAATTGCCAACTACTGTGAAATTGAATATAGCAGAACAAACAAGGGTGTAGCGTTTTTAAATGCTACACAGTGCAGTTGAAGAAAGTCTAGACCTCAGTGCATTTTGAAGGTACGTAAGAGTGTTCCTAAGAAGGTATAAGAGAAATAATAGCATGAGATGACTAAAAGCATTACATGAAAGATATAAAATTTACTATTATATTACTATAGATATTTAGATACAAGTATAGTTGGACCTTTGTATCCAGCAGTTACACATCTGTATATTTAAACAGCTGGGGACTTAAAATAATAAAAATTAATTGTTTCCTACTGAGCATATACAGAATTTTTTCTTGTTATCATCTCATAAAAATATAAAAATGTTTACATAGCATTTACTTTGTATTAGGTATTAGGGGTAATCTAGGAATGGTTTAATTATACAGGAGAATATATATAGACTATATGAAAATATTTTGCTTTTTTATAAAGAATTTAAGCTTTTACAGATTTTACCAAGATGGGGCCCTGGAAAATAACTCCCATGTTTATTTGGTGAAAAGTGTAATAAATTTATAGGAGATTTGAGAAATTTTCAAACACTTGAAACAAAGGGCTTCACTAAATATATTTGACTAATTCATTTCAAATTTCCAGTAGATTTTTTTTTAACTTTTATTTAATGAATATAAATTTCCAAAGTACGATTTATGGATTATAATGGCTTCCCCCCCATACCGTCCCTCCCACCCACAACCCTCCCCTTTCCCACTCCCTCTCCCCTTCCATTCACATCAAGATTCATTTTCGATTATCTTAATATACAGAAGATCAGCTTAGTATACATTAAGTAAGGATTTCAACAGTTTGCTCCCACACAGTAACATAAAGTGAAAAATAATAGATGATTTTTTTAAATGATGATGAAATCAGATCAGACCTATTGTCATGTTTAATCCCAGTGAGAGTCAAGTTGGGAATTGATAATTTCTTTTTTTTTTTTTTTTTTTTTACAGAGGATCAGTTTAGTATACATTAAGTAAAGATTTCAACAGTTTGCACCCCCATAGAAACACAAAGTGAAATATATTGTTTGAGTACTCGTTATAGCATTAAATCTCAATGCACAGCACATTAAGGACAGAGATCCTACATGAGGAGTAAGTGCACAGTGACTCCTGTTGTTGACTTTACCAATTGACACTCCTGTCTATGGCATCAGTAATCTCCCTATGCTCCAGTCATATGAAAAATCCTGAAAACACTAAATTTTGAGCAGCATTTTTTAATTGACCACTACTTTTATTGTACTGAAAATCCCCATGTGTAAGCAAGCATCCTTTAAACCTACTTATGACAATTAAGTTGCTTTTGATGAATTTTCAAATGAGGTGTACAAACCAGTCAAATTAAATCAGATACAGAAATCCATAAGTTTATGGAGTTTTTACCAGGGGAAGGTTGTCTACAGAGATAAATCTGATAGAGAAAGGCCTAGAGAAGCAGAGAGGACAGAGTTGGGTGAGTGAAGGAGAAATAAAAAGAGTTGGACAAAAGGGCATGAAAAAAAATGACTAAATAAGCTACTTGATAATTTACTCTTTCATATCTGATTCTGCACTATCACAACATAAATCACTTCTTGGCCTTTAGGCTAACATCAAGTGTAGTTTTCACAACAGTAAAATGCAACATAACCATGCTTTTGAGAGAAATCATGGGGTGAATAATCTTTACTGAGTCAGTCCAGTGCCTAGTCCTTGGTTAGTACTACAATTAATAAATTTTACTGTATTGATATAGCTTATAAGTATATATTTTTGTAGACACAAAAGAATATGTACCAGTTGGATAAAAGTAACAAGCCTCCTTTTGACCTAGTTTGGAATGTGTTTCTCTTTTATAATAAAACTGCTAGGATATATACGTATGATCTCCAATGGATTTACTAGTAGAGTCCTGGCATGGTGACTGGTAGTTATTATTCTTCCACTATAGCATGAGAAGATGGTAGAGAAAAACACTGCAGAATACCACACCTGTGGTGATTACTGCTTATAACATCTGTACTATTAGTCCAGATGCCCATTTGCTTTGGAAGATTTCCACTGGACTTGGAAGATTTATTACTGAACATATGTGTATCAGAGGATGGTCATTAATTTTAAGGAAAGTAAAACAAAAAGGCACATGTCCATTTTAACTACCCTCCATGGAAAGAAACATGGACAATATAGTGATTATATTCCTTTCATGTAAATATTTGTGTTTTGTGGCTTTGTCAACTATCATTTCTACAATCTAGGTTGACACAAAAGATTTTGTGTTGCCAAAATCAGCTACTGAATTTTAAGTATTTTTTGTGGTTTCACAAATAAGTCAATGCTGTGGTTGTCAAATATTAGATGCTGGCATCTATCATGGAAGGGCATAGAATTGAGCATTCTAATTACAAACAAATGTGAATTCTGGAAAATAATTGGTGTTAGGCACTTAAAAATGTAGGTTGCCAATAAAGACACCTAGTTACTGCTTACATAAATATTTTGATACTTGCTTTTAGTCTGTGAACTGGTTAAGAGAACACTAATGCAAAGGAGTCTGATAACTAATATAATAGAGGCCTCACAGTCCTCCAAGGCTCGCAGAAATAAAATCAGACAATCTGGAAATGCAGTAAGGAAAGTGTTAGAGGGAATAGCATAGCATTTATGTTGAGACCAAAATAAAATAGGAGAAAGGTCCCCCAGAGTATTTTCAGAATATATATCACTAAAAATGCAGAGTTGTTGACAAGTAAACATCCATTCTTGACTCAAATCAGAAGGTGAATAGTCTTCCCTCTTCAGCAAACTCCACACTAGAGCTCAAAAAATCTTGGCATCTTCTCAACATCACAAGCCACATTTGTCTTAAGATAGATGGATCTCATTAAACAAAAACTTTTAAAATATTTTATTTTTTTTAAGGAGCACAACTTCATGCATTAAATATATACAAATTTGGGAACATGATGATTCTCCCCTCCCCTCATACTCCTGCTTTTGTACTTCTCCCTCTTCCTTTCCCATTCTTATTTTTTACAGATATCAATATGAGTATACTCATAAAATTAACCCTACGCTATGTAGAGAGTACAACAAATGGTGTGAAGAAAAAAGAAAAAGAGAACAAAAATAAACAAATAAACAAACAAGAAAATTGTTGTATCTCGACAGACAAGGCAAGACAGCAAATCATATTAGACAGATAGAAGAAGATGTGTTAAGACTGCCAGGGAGAAGTCACACAGATTAAAAATCTGAAAGAAATTTGTTTACATAATTTTTCATATTATAGAACTAATATATTCATTGAAATAGCTAATATCATACCTGTACTATCAAGTTAGCTAATATTATATCAATATTGTTAACTATATTTTCCCATTGGGATTATATATTACCAGAAAGTATGAAATTGATAAATCCTGCATCTATGACTACCTGATGTATACATTGACTTTTTTCTCAACAATGAATTACATTGGATAAGCAGTGTACCCTTGATTAAGCATCCAATTCTACATCTCATGGGAATTTATCATACTTTCATTCTGTATGCTTAAATTGTTATTACTATGTCTTTTGTACCTGTTTTCTCCCCCATGTTCTAGTTTTTAATTAAAATTTCCTTCCCAGACTTAGTTTTACAAATTGCTAATTCTTCATCTTTATTTTATTTCATTTGCCTCAAATGCAGTGTATTTATGTAAAAGCTTTACTTGATAACATGGCACAACTTTTGAATTTCAAGTATTTTTTTTCTTTTTAAACTGAGCTTACTACATCTTTATTCTCTTTGTGTATGTCTGAAGTTCTGTCCCACTGAGAGAATAGTCTATTTCTTGTGATGATAAGAGAGAATATTTATCTTTTGTCTAGACAAATTCAAATTTTATCTGTTCTTTGTGCAATGATGCTGTAAAACTTTAACTTATCAACAATGAGTGAGTATCATTAATTTTCATAGATTTTGTTGCAAAATAGATCCTAGAATGACTTATATAAATCTTTCATGGCACAACACATTTTTCAATAAATTGAACACTGCCATATTTGGCTGATTTGAATAACAGTACAAGACAGGACAAGATCGAAAAATGTAAAGGAAGATAGCTAAGTGGGGAAGAAGAAAAGGGTATATCCATTTGGGAAGAATGGACAAAACAGATACTCTGTTGACAAATCTCTTCTTGAAATATTGTTCCCACAACAAGATGCTGTTACATATGAGAAACTCTTCCTCAATACATAGGACAGATTCTTGCTTATAATTTATGTGCAGATTTGAGCTGGGCCTGGAAGTTTTCAGTTCTTGTTTACACTTTTGCTATTGTTCTGTTGAGTTCTTTGTCAATCTTTGTCTTAGTAAATGTGATATTCAACACAATATTCAGACTATATAACATGAGTCAGGCATTTGAGGATGATACCATCTCCTTATCCATCTGTTAATGTGTGCCGAACTACCTAGATTTGCAAGTCTACTCAGACTTACTCCATGCTCCACCCACTAAACCCCACTTGGTTGTACATCAGGGAAGGCATTCTTCTCCCCTTGGATCATTTTATTACTTTAAACACTTTCAGAATGGTGTGGAATCAACTTGATATCTGTTCAAATATTTTTATCTCAAGGGAGAAGATAAAATTTGATTAAGCTGAAATTAAAAAATAATTAGCTGGATTTTCCAGATGATTGGTGAATTATCTACTACTCTCTGAATATTTAATTTCTTCTCTTATGATTTTATGTTCTTACATATCATAATACATAAAACACAATATTCAAAGATTATTTACTAATGGGGATGTTTAATACCATACTTCTTATTTTCTTAAGCTTTAAAAGTTAAAGCAAAATCTTCCTTTGAATAAAAAAGAAAAGAAAATAACTTCCTTGTTTTGAATTGTATACTGAGAAACATGAAATTTGATTGTGAGTAAAGGAGCTAAAAGCGGTCAGAACTTTTTGTTTCAATTAGTATATTTTGGATTCTTTTTAATACACACTATTATATTTACCTGGCCTTCTAAACTCATGGAAAATGTTTGGAATCACAGATGACTTAACCTGTATTTTAAAGTCATGTCTACACTAAAAATAAATAAATAAGTAAAAAATAAAGTCGTGTCTACAAATTATTTAACACTCATTTATTATATATTCATGTTGTAAGCCTCATATTAGTACCAACTGATGTAATAGAAAAAGCATTGTCTATCCTGTTTGGTAGGACTTCGTCTTTTAAGGTTCACAACTTTATGATTTCATAATAGCTATTCTTTATTATCCCTATGACAATATTATTACATCACCAAATAAAGTTTGAGAGAAAATTCTTATCTGGTCTTTCTCAGCCATGGAATTATAGGTATATACAAAGGCTGATGATTTTGTGTTAATTTTTTTTTTCTTTCCACTTTACCAAACTCTTTAATGGGTTACAATAGTCTCTTAGTGGAATCTTTTGGTTACCCTGTTTACAGAATCATGTCATTTTGCAAATAGGGAAAGTTTACTTCCTCCTTTCCAATTTGTATGCCTTTAAATTCTTTTATTTACCTAATGACTCTGGCTAAAATTTCCATGACTATATTGAATAGCAGTAGTGAGAATGGGCATTCATGTCTGGTTCGTATATTTTACTGGGAATGCTTACAACTATTCCCCTTTCAGTATGATGCTGGCCATGATTGTGTTGAGAAGCGTTCCTCCTTACCCAATTTGCTTAAGGTTTTCATCATGAAAAGATGCTGTATTTTATGAAATGCTTTCTCTACATTAATTGAAAGAATAATGTGATTTTTTTCTTCAATTTTTTAATGTGAAGTAAGACATTTCTTGATTTGTGAATGTTGAACCATCCCTGTATCCCAGGGATAAATCCCACTTGGTCCTGGTGAATGATCTTTCTGATGTGTTGTTGGATTCAATTAGCTAGTATTTTGTTGAGGATTTTTGCATCTATGTTCATCAGGAATGTTGGTCAAGAGTTCTCTTTCTCTGATGTATCTTTTGCTGGTTTAGGAATTAAGGTGATTCTGGCTTCATAGAAGACATTTGGAAAGATTCCTTCCCTTTCAATTGCTTTGAATTGCTTGAGAATAATTTGAATTAGTTATTTAAATGTCTGGTAATATTCAGCAGTGAAAACATCTGGTCCTGGGTTTTAATTTCTCAGGAAGGTCATTTTAACTGATTCAGTCTCCATCTTCGTTAGCGGTATATTTAGGTTTCTATGTCTTCCGGACTCAAATTTTGTAGATTGTGTGTTTCTAGGAATTTATTTTCTCTTAGGATTTCCCATTTGTTGTCATACAGCTCCTTGTGTTAATTCATAATGTTTCTATCTGATACTTATGTGGTATCTGTTGTTAAATTTCTTTTTCATCTCTGATTTTATTGACTTGGTTCTTCTTCCTCTTTTTTTTGTGGTTAGGTTGGGGCATTGTTATATATTAATTTTGTTTATTTTGTCAAAAATGCCTCTTCATTTCACTGATCTTGTATTGTTTTCTAGCTTCAATTTTGTTTATTTTTTCTCTAATTTTTTAAAAATTTATTTACTTATTTGAAAGTCAAAGTTACACCGAGACAGAGGAGAGGCAGAATGAAAAAGAGGTCTCCCATCCATGGTTCACTCCCCAGATGGCCGCAATGGCCAGAGCTGTGCAGATCCGAAGCCAGGAGCCAGGAGCTTCCTTCTGGTCTCCCACGTGGGTGCAAAGGCCCAAGTACCTGGGCCATCTTCTACTGCTTTGCCATGCCATAGCAGAGAGCTTGATCATAAGAGGAGCATCCAGGACTAGAACTGGCGGCTATATGGGATGCCAGCACTTCAGGCCAGGGCATTAACCCACTGCGCCACAGTGCTGGCCCCACTTTTTCTCTAATTTTTTCTTTCCTCCTACTAATCTTGGGTTTGGTTTGTTGTTGTTTTTCTAGGCCATTGAGATGTATTTATGCCTTTCCACTTTCTTGATGTAGGCAGTAGTTGCTATAAACTTCACTCTTTTTTGGGGGGGGTATTCCCTCCATTGGTTCACCCCCCAAATGGCCACCATGGCTGGCCAGTGCTGTGCCGAACCAAAGCCAGGAGCCAAGCGCTTCCTCCCGGTCTCCCATGCAGGTGCATGGCCCAAGCACCCGGGCCATCCTCCACTGCCTTCCCGGGCCACAGCAGAGAGCTTGACTGGAAGAGGAGCAACTGGGACAGAATCTGGTGCAATAAATTGGACTGGAACCCAGTGTGCCAGTGCCGCAGGCAGAGGATTAGCCTAGTGAGCCGCGGCGCTGGCCTAAACTTTACTCTTAATGATGCTGATGCTGTATGTCATACTTATTTATATGTTATATTATATTTTTCCTTCATTTCCAGCATTGCTTTCCTGTTTGATTTCATCTATGATTCATTGTTCATTCAGGAGCATGTTGTTCAGTCTCCATGTGTTTGCATATGTTCTTGAGGTTTTTGAGTTGTAAATTCACAACTTCATTCCGTTGTGGTCAGAAAAGATGCATGGTATGATTTTTAGTTTTTTGAATTTGGTGAAAATTATTTTATTCCGTAGCAAATGGTCTGTCCAAGAGCAGGTTCCTTGTACTGATAAAAAGAATGTGTATTCTACAACTATGGAATGAAGTAGTTTGTGGATATGATGTCCATTTGCTTCATAGTTTAGAATAGCTCTTGTGTTTCATTGTTGAATTTCTGTCTAGTTGATCTGTCCATTATTGAAAATAGAATGTGAGTCTGTTTTTTAACTTTAGATTCATTAATGTTTGTTTCCCTGATCTTTATAACTAATAAAGTACCTAATATGTAATTTCTAGGAGTGAAATTGAAATTTTTGAGATTCAATGATTGTTAAAGCCATTGTCTCGACTGATAGGGAACAATATTTTTTTTCTTCATACTATTTGTTGAATTCTTTATTTAGTTTAGGGTTAATCTTATTCATATAAAGTTAAAATAGATATTTATAAAGATCATGAATAGGAATAGGGAAGGGAGATGGAAGAAGTAGGGGAGCATGGGCTGGAGGGAGAATATGGTGGAAAGTATACTATGCTCCTGAATGTATATATAAGAAATTGCCAGACACCCTGGCATTGAGTTCATATACATTTATTATAGACACATCTTCCTTTTCAATAATTCCCTTAATCATCTTGGTCTCTTTTAACAGTTTTTGTGTTAAAGTCTATTTTCTCTGATAGTAGGTTGGCCATACCTGCTGTTATTTTTCATTTCTGTTAGCATGGAATAACTTTTTCCATTCTTTCACTTTCAGGCTGCATATATCTTTGTTGGTGAGGTGTGTTTCTTTTAGGCTTGATCTACACAGGCAGATAGGATTAAATTGATTAAATTTGTGAGCTGGAGAAAATGCCTTCACCCTGCCATCTTTGTGACCTCATGTTCCTACTTGACTTCAACTGTACGCCCACCTGCCAATCAGACTGTATAATCACATCCTTTGGAAGTGAATAAAAGACCTGCAGTATCTGGGCCTGCTCTCTTTTTTGCCCCCATGCCTCTAGGCATGAAGCACTCACTTTCCTGTGTATTTCTTTCACTGAATAAATGCTAAAACTTTCCTATGTCACCTATTTTATTTGAGCTGATATTTAGAATTCTTACCTGAATAGACAGCAAAGGCCCTAAAATTAACATTAAAATTATTAATAAAGCTAGATGATATCAGGCTCCTTAGGTAGGTCTTGATTTTAATCCATTCAGCCAGCCTGTATCTTTTAATAATAGATTTTAGGTCATTTACAGTCAAAGTTACTATTGATAAGTAACCACGTGGCCCTGCCATTTTCCCATAAATATTCCTATTGTTTGCTTTGGCTTTCCTTTTACTTTTACTGGGAGATTTTCTGCCTTCACATTCTTTCATAATGATGACTATCTCTCTGTGTTTCTTCAAGAACTCCTAAGATCTGTATCTGGGCCACAGATAATGTCCCATAAATCTCCAGCACTCTTCTTAATTTTTCTAATTTATTCTTATTTTTTGGACTGACTGCAAAATTTCCAAAGATTTGTCTTATAACTCAAATATTCTTTCTTCAGCATTATCAAGTCTATCCCCTTGTGCCTTGGTGCAGTGTACGCCCTTTCAGTTAATATACCCAGAGGCATGTGCTGGGTATGTTACGGGGGCTCTGGATCATGCTTCAGGGCAGGGTGAGTATCCAGGGTGAAACCCATTTTGGACATGGAGGATCTCTTACTGTTAACAGAAAAGAGGGTATGATCACCCATGTTGCCATAGTCATATTCTCATCTCCTTCCTTCCAAGGTATTCAATATCCTTTTGCTAGCCCACAGTGAGCGCAGTAGTCATCCATGCTGTCATATTATTCACACAAAAGATCTATGAAATCCTTAGTATGAGCGTAGATCCTGCTGCAATGATCCCCCCCCCACCAGGCAATTAGAGAGCTCTGAGCATGTCGAGCCACACACCGTGATACCCCAGAGATCTGGAGGCACCCTTTGCCCTCTCATACTGTCAGAGTTTCCAAAGCTTCAGCACACAGGTCTCCCGTAGTCACTGGGTACAGAGCATCCACTCCACCTAGCCTGTCCTGTCCACACAGAGGCTGAAACGTTCCCAAAGACCATTTCCCCTTGTGTTTTCTGCCTAGACAGTTTAAGCCCAGTGCGAGTGAAATGGTTTGAGGATGTGGGCACCTCACTGTCCTTCTTCCCAGCCAGACTCAAAGTCAGTAGGGAACATTGGCATTTCCCTCTGGTAAAATCCCTGGATGACATGTGTATGTAAGAGCCACCGGCTGCAGCCACAACTCACTTCTCAATAGTGCCTCCTCCCTGCTGGTTGCAGGACATGCACAAGAGCCTCAACAGCTGGTACTGATGTCAGAACAGCTCCTTCTGCTGGCCCGTTGCCAGGAACATGCACGTGAAATGCTGTTGCTGCCACCACTGTCAAGTTTATGTTCTGTCCCTGCCAGTTTTTGTTCATGGGCACAGGAAACACTGGAGCCATCACTTATGTCCAAAATAGTGTCTGGGTCTCTGTCCAAAATAGTGTCTGGGTCTCTCTCTCTCTCTCTCTCTCACTGATCATAACTCTACCTGTCAAATAAATTTTTAAAAAAAGACCAACGGCAAAGGAAGACCTTTCTCTCTGTCTCTCACTGTCAACTCTGCCTGACAAAAAAAAAAAAAAAAAAAAAAAAAAAAAAAAAAAATTAGGGAGTGCTTCAAGATGGCGGAATAGGAAGGGAGCACATTGATAGTCCGGGAAGAGACAGTTTAATAAAAGTGGAGATACTGCAGGTTCAAGGAAGAGTAGGGGAGGAAACAGCAGAAGAAACTCTTCCGGAATGTGTGATTCATAGTGGACCTGTGTGGAGAGTGTGGGAGCCCACAGTTCGGGACACCAGCGGCAGACTCAACACACCAGCGCTGGAACGCGAGGTGAGCCAAACCTCAATAGCCCGAGACACCGGCAGGCAAGCGGAAAGAGGAGACTAGAGGGAACGACCCCTGAGGGAGAAAAGTTCACCAGGCTAACTGGAAGAGAGAGAGAGAGAAAAAAAAAAGGTGACTATTACGGACACGGGTTTCTCTCTCTCCGCTCACCTCTCAAAGGCGAGCAAGAAAAAGAGCAGGCACCATCTTGGACATACGTCATAAGCAGAGCGACCTCAGGTCTGCACCGGCCCTGAGCCTAGCAGAAAAACCTGACTCTGGGTGGGGCGAATTAACAGGAGATTAGGACCTAGTAAATTTGTGGTGCTACTGAACTGAGACTGTGAAAAAAGAGACGGTGGGGGAGAGAACTCACGGAATTCACGTGAGTACTCTCCAGAGACGCTACAATTCCGTAACCTTGGCAATCCAGTGGGAGACTGAAGGAGAATTTGAGCCCACTCTGAGGGCAGAACAGATTCCCTGTGTGGTCCTTGGGAAAGAGCTTCTGATCTCTGGCTCCTGTGGGTATATCATTTGCCTGCTAACTACCTCCAAATTCCTTTAGCTGTGGGGAATTACTTCCCTTTTGAATCAAAAAAAGAAAGAAAGAAAGAGAGATCTACCACGCCTAACCTGGGAGTGTCACCTTTGGCACACCAAACAGAGCTCTCAGGCCACACCCATCTCAAGCCTCTAAGGCTCCATCAAAAACAGACAGTCCACTTAATCTAGAGTCATAGTATAACAAGAAAAAACACCACAGTGAAGAAACCAAATATCTCCAATATGCCAAATAACAAACAAAAAACAGAGGCAATAAAAACAAGGAAGTCACCATGACGCCCCCAAATGAAAAAGACACCCCAATTCAAGATTATGAAGATGATGAGATAGAAGAAATGCAAGAAGCAGATCTCAAAAAATTGATAAGAACATTAAGAAGTTCTCAAAAACAAATTCTTGAACTACAGAAATCCTTAATGGAAAACAAAGAAAATCTCTCTCAATGTATATGCACCTAACTACAGGGCACCGGTTTATCTAAAAGATTTGTTAACGGACTTAAAGGGAGACTTAGACCCCAATACAACAGTACTGGGGGACTTCAATACTCCACTCTCAGAAATAGACAGATCAACAGGACAGAAGATCAAAAAGGATACAGTAGATTTAAACGACACTATAGCCCAAATGGATCTAACAGATATCTACAGAACTTTCAATCCTGCAGCTAAAGATTTTACATTCTTCTCAGCAGTACATGGAACCTTCTCTAGGATTGACCACATACTAGGCCATAAAGCAAGTCTCAGCAAATTCAAAAGAATTAGAATCATACCATGCAGCTCCTCAGACCATAAAGGAATGAAGTTGGAAATTAGCAACTCAGGAATCCCTAGAGCATATGCAAACACATGGAGATTGAACAACATGCTCCTGAATGAACAATGGGTCATAGAAGAAATTAAAAGAGAAATCAAAAATTTTCTGGAAGTAAATGACGATAACAGCACAACATACCGAAACTTATGGGATGCAGCAAAAGCAGTGTTAAGAGGAAAGTTTATATCAATAGGTGCCTACAGCAAGAAATTGGAAAGGCACCAAATAGATGAGCTTTCAATTTTATAATGTGTGTGGTGAATATTTCTTCTCATCATGTCTATTAAGAGTTCTATGTGTTCCCATACTTGGATGTCCCTGTCTTTCTCCAAATTAGGAAAGTTTTCTGTTATTATTTCACTAAATTGGCCTTGAAATCCATTCTCTTTTCATACCTCAAGATCTCCTAAGAAACAAATGTTTGGTTGTTAGATGGTATCCCATGAATTTTGATAACTATTTTCAGTGTCTCTAATTTTCTCTGTGTATTTATTTTTTTGTCTTCCTGAGAAAGTTCCAAGGATTTGTCTTTCAGCTTGGATATTCTCTCTTCTGCCTATGTCTGTTGTTGAGGCTTGCATTATTTTCTATTTGACATATTGAATTCTTTATTTCTGATATTTCAGTTTGGTTTAAAAGATGAGCTTTCAATTCACCTCAAGGATCTAGAAAATCTACAGCAAACTAAACCCAAACTAGTAGGAGAAGAGAAATAATTAAAATCAGAGAAGAAATCAACAGGATTGAATCAAGAAAAACATTACAAAAAATCAGCCAAACGAGGAGCTGGTTTTTTGAAAAAATAAACAAAATTGACACCCCATTGGCCCAACTAACTAAAAAGAGAAAAGACCCAAATCAATAAAATCAGAGATGAAAAAGGAAATGTAACAACAGACACCGCTGAAATAAAAAGAATCATCAGAAATTAATACAAGGACTTGTATGCCAGCAAACAGGGAAACCTATCAGAAATGGGTAGATTCCTGGACACATGCAACCTACCTAAATTGAACTAGGAAGACATAGAAAACCTAAACAGACCCGTAACTGAGACAGAAATTGAAGCAGTAATAAAGGCCCTCCCAACAAAGAAAAGCCCAGGACCAGATGGATTCACTGCTGAATTCCACCAGACATTTAAAGAAGAATTAACTCCAATTCTTCTCAAACTATTCAGAACAATCGAAAAAGAGGGAGTCCTCCCAAATTCTTTCTATGAAGCCAGCATCACCTTAATTCCTAAGCCGGAAAAAGATGCAGCACTGAAAGAGAATTACAGACCAATATCCCTGATGAACCTAGATGCAAAAATCCTCAATAAAATTCTCGCCAATAGAATGCAACAACACATCAGAAAGATCATCCACCCAGACCAAGTGGGATTTATCCCTGGTATGCAGGGATGGTTTAATGTGCGCAAAACAATCAATGTGATACACCACATTAACAGACTGCAGAAGAAAAACCATATGATTATCTCAAT
The DNA here is from genome assembly GCF_964237555.1 of Oryctolagus cuniculus. NCBI lineage: Eukaryota > Metazoa > Chordata > Mammalia > Lagomorpha > Leporidae > Oryctolagus > Oryctolagus cuniculus. The sequence goes on along the minus strand of NC_091440.1, from coordinate 24,030,942 downwards.
AGATGCCGAGAAAACATTTCATAAAATAGAACACCCTTTCATGATGAAAACTCTAAGCAAACTGGGTTTGGAAGGAGCATTCCTCAATACAATCAAAGCAATCTATGAAAAACCCACAGCCAACATCCTATTGAATGGGGAAAAGTTGGAAGCATTTCCACTGAGATATGGTACCAGACAGGGATGTCCACTCTCACCACTGCTATTCAATATAGTTCTGGAAGTTCTAGCCAGAGCTATTAGGCAAGAAAAAGAAATTAAAGGGATACAAATTGGGAAGGAAGAACTCAAACTATCCCTCTTCGCAGATGACATGATTCTTTATTTAGGGGACTCAAAGAACTCTACTAAGAAACTAATGGAACTCATAGAAGAGTTTGGCAAAGTAGCAGGGTATAAAATCAATGCACAAAAATCAACAGTCTTTGTATACACAGGCAATGCCGTGGCTAAGGAGAACTTCTAAGATCAATTCCATTCACAATAGCTACAAAAATAATCAAATACCTTGGAATAAACTTAACCAAGGACGTTAAGGATCTCTACGATGAAAATTACAAAACCTTAAAGAAAGAAATAGAAGAGGACACCAAGAAATGGAAAAATCTTCCATGCTAATGGATTGGAAGAAGCAATATCATCAAAATGTCCATTCTCCCAAAAGCAATTTATACATTCAATGCAATACCAATCAAGATACCAAAGACCTTCTTCCCAGATCTGGAAAAAATCATGCTGAAATTTATATGGAGACACAGGAGACCTCGAATAGCTAAAGCAATCTTGTACAACAAAAACATACATGGAGGCATCACAATACAAGATTTCAGGACATACTACAGGGCAGTTGTAATCAAAACAGCATGGTACTGGTACAGAAACAGATGGATAGACCAATGGAACAGAGCTGAAACACCAGAAATCAACCCAAACATCTACAGCCAACTCATATTTGATCAAGGATCTAAAACCAATCCCTGGAGTAAGGACAGTCTATTCAATAAATGGTGCTGGGAAAATTGGATTTCCACGTGCAGAATCATGAAGCAAGACCCCTACCTTTCACCTTACACAAAAATCCACTCAACATGGATTAAAGACTTAAATCTACGACCTGACACCATCAAATTATTAGAGAGCATTGGAAAAACCCTGCAAGATATAGGTACCGGCAATGAATTCTTGGAAAACAACCCAGAAGCACAGGCAGTCAAAGGCAAAATTAACATTTGGGATTGCATCAAATTGAGAAGTTTCTGTACTGCAAAAGAAACAGTCAGGAGAGTGAAGAGACAACCGACAGAATGGGAAAATATATTTGCAAAATATGCAACTGATAAAGGGTTAATAACCAGAATCTAAAAAGAAATCAAGAAACTCCACAACATCAAAACAAACAACCCACTTAAGAGATGAGCCAAGGACCTCAACAGATATTTTTCAAAAGAGGAAATCCAAATGGCCAACAGACACATGGAAAAATGTTCAAGATCACTAGCAGTCAGGGAAATGCAAATCAAAACCACAATGAGGTTCCAACTCACCCCAGTTAGAATGGCTCACATTCAGAAATCTACCAACAATAGATGCTGGAGAGGGTGTGGGGAAAAAGGGACACTAACCCACTGTTGGTGGGAATGCAAACTGGTGAAGCCGCTATGGAAGTCAGTCTGGAGATTCCTCAGAAAGCTGAAGATAACCCTACCATTCGACCCAGCCATCCCACTCCTTGGAATTTACCCAAAGGAAATTAAATTGGCAAACAAAAAAGCTGTCTGCACATTAATGTTTATTGCAGCTCAATTCACAATAGCTAAGACCTGGAACCAACCCAAATGTCCATCAAGAGTAGACTGGATAAAGAAATTATGGTACATGTACTCTATAGAGCACTATACAGCAGTCAAAAACAACGAAACCCGGTCATTTGCAACAAGATGGAGGAATTTGGAAAACATCATGCTGAGTGAATTAAGCCAGTCCCAAAGGGACAAATATCACATGTTCTCCCTGATTGGCGACAACTAACTGAGCACCAAAGGGGAAACTTGTTGAAGTGAAATGGACACTGTGAGAAACAGTGACTTGATCAGCTCTTGTCCTGACAGTTGATGTACAATGTGATATTTTATCCATTTTAGTATTTTTTTTGTTCTAGTACCATTGGTTGAACTCTGTAATTAACACACAATTGTTCTAACTGAAAAGTGATCCCTGTTAGGAATTTGGAAAACATTATGTTGAGTGAAATAAGCCAATCCCAAAGGGACAAATACCACTATTTCTCCTTGATAGGTGACAACTAAGTGAGCACCAAAAAGGAAACCTGTTAAAGTGAAATGAACACTATGAGAAACGGTGACTTGATCAGCCCTCACCCTAACTGTTGATGAGCAACTTAATATGTTATCTCTCTTAGTATTTTTTTTTTGTTTGTTCTACTTAATACTTTTGGTTGAATACTATAATCAATACACAATTCTTCTTAAGTGCTGAAACTCAACTGAAAAGTGATCGCTGTTAAAATAAGAGTGGGAATAAGAGAGGGAAGATATGTGCAATTCGGGACATGCTCAAGCTGACTTGCCTCAAATGGTGGAGTTAGAAACATACCAGGTGATTCGAATTCAATCCCATCGAGGTGGCATCTACCAATGCCATCTCACTAGTCCCAGTGATCAATTTCTGTTCACAATTGATCGTAATGATAGGAATAAGAACCAAAGGGATCACATAAACAAGGGGAGGGTTGTGGGTGGGAGGGACGGTATGGGGGGGAAGCCATTGTAATCCATAAGTCGTACTTTGGAAATTTATATACATTAAATAAAAGTTTAAAAAAAAAAGAATAGTGTCTGCAAATACTAGCTGATAGAATAAAAAAGGGAGAGAATGATCCAACATGGGAAGTGAGATACACAGCAGACCCATAGAATGGCAAAGGTCCTAACAGCACTCTGGCCTCATTATCAGCCCTTAAGGCATGCCAATCTGGCTGCAATGTCCATTAGGGTATTTCAGGCATGGAAAGCCAAGACACTCTTGGGGAAAAAAAAAAAAAAAAAACCAAAAACAAAAACAAAAAAAAAAAAAACACCTAAATGAAAGATCTCCATGAGTGAGATCCCAGTGGAAAGAACGGGTCATCAAAGAAGGTGGTCCCTTTCTCTGAAGGGAGGAGAGAACTTCCACTTTGACCATGGCCTTGTCTAAATATGATCAGAGTCGGTGAACTCAGGGGGCTTCCATAGCCTTGGCAACTCATGACAAGAGCCTAGGGTGATTACTGAGGCCATAAACAAGAGTGTCAATTTGTTAAGTCAACCACAGGAGTCACTGTGCACTTACTCCTCATGTAGGATCTTTGTCCTTAGTGTGCTGTACATTGAGATCTAATGCTATAACTAGTACTCAAACAGTATTTGTCACTTTATGTTTTTGTGTGGGAGTAAACTGTTGAAATCTTTACTTAATGTATGCTAAACTGATCTTCTGTATATAAAGAGAATAGAAAATGAACCTTGATGTGAATGGAAGGGGAGAAGTAGTTGATAAGGGGAGGGTTGTGGGTGGGAGGGACGTTACGGGGGGGAAGTCATTGTAATCCATATTCTGTACTTTGGAAATTTATATTCATTAAATAAAAGTTAAAAAAATAGTGTCTGCTCTCTCAGCTGATCACTTGATTCCATTAGGTGGCTATGCTGAGAGTGAAGCATGCTTTTTTTTTTTTTTCACTGAGTTAGCAGGCACCCTATCCCTTTTGTGCTCCAGACTAGACTCAAAGTCAGTATAGTCTGCCAGGCTCTCTCCCTTCAGCTATATCACCAGTGGCATTGGCCGCAACAGGCTGATCTCACCTTGCTCTCCAATGCAGGAGAGCTCTCAGCTGCTGGGTTTGTGAGTGGTGTCTGTGCTCCTTGCTGCTAGTCCATACCTTCCACATAGGTCCTCTGCATCCCTCTTCCTTATGTAAAATTTCTACCACAGTTTTCTCTCAACTCTTGCCCGAGAATTGCACATTCTCGACTTTTCCTTTTTATTTTCCTATAGCCTAGAATAGCATGCCCCCTCCCTACTTCACAATCTTGAAATCCCCAAGAAGTTATTTCTTAAAAAAAATCTTCCCAAAGAAGGCTTCCATAGCCTTGGCAACTCATGACAAGAGCCTTGGCAACTCATGACAAGAGCCTAGGGAGATTACTGACGCCATAAACAAGAGTGTCAAATTGTTAAGTCAACAACAGGAGTCACTGTGTACTTACTCCTCATGTGGGATCTGTCCTTAATGTGTTGTCCAATGTGAAGTAATGTTATAACTAGTACTGAAACAGTATTTTACACTTTGTGTTTCTGTGTGGGTGCAACCTGATGTAATCTTTACTTAATATATACTGAATTGATCTGTATATAAAGATAATTGAAAATTAATCTTGATGTGAATGGAATGGGAGAGGGGGTGGGAAATGGGAGGGGTGGGAGTGGGAGGGAAGTTATGGTGGGGGGAAGCCATTGTAATCCATAAACTGTACTTTGGAAATTTATATTTACTAAATAAAAGTTAAAAAAAGAAAAAAATCTTCCTCTCTCTCTGTCTCTACCTCTCTGTAACTCTTGTCTTTCAAATAAATAAAAAATTTAAAAAATATTTAAAAAATCTTTCTTAATTCTCCTTTATTAGGAACAGTATCTATAAAATGATCTTCTGGTTGCCAATTATTTATCAAAAGTAAATTTATTTGATTGTTTTCTTGGTATTTTTTAACAGGCCTCATCATTTCTTAGTTCCCATGAAGTTCTGAATATGTAAGCTTTCACATTTACTCTTTTATTGGTTTTATTTATCTTCTTTCCTATCTCCAGTATATGTTTTCTCATATTACCCAATAATATTTTACATTACATTCCACATTGACCTTGAAAATATTTCCTGATAACATTCCTGGGTCTTCTATAGCTGTGCCTGTGGTTCACACTGTTTCTAACTTAAGGTGCATATGGCTGTCTTATTTGAGGTTCCCTCTTGGAAATTCATCACAATCCTTTCTTTGATAGATTACATTGCATCTTACTAGATCTTGCTTATTTCACTTAACATAATGATCTCTACTTCCATTCATTTTGTTGCAAATATCAGTATTTCATTCTTATTATGGCTTTGTAATATTCCAAGGTGTGTGTGTGTGTGTGTGTGTGTGTAGCATTTTCTTTATCCAGTCATCAATTGATAGACATCTAGGTTGAGCCCATATCTTTGCTATATTGATCTGAGCTGATATAAGCTTGGAAGTGTAGGTATCTTTTTCATATGCTAATTCATTTCCTTAGCTTGGTCACATGGTAGAACTATTTTGATTTTTTGAGTAATCTTGGTAATATTTTCTATAATGGACATTCCAATTTGCATTCCCACCAGCAGTGAATATTAGGGTTCTGTTTCTCTACTACCTTACCATTGTTTGTTTTTATTTTGGATAATAGCTGCTCTATCTGGAGTGAGGTGATACCTCATTGTGGTTTTTATTTCAGTTTGCCTTGTGGCTGGTGATGCTAAGCATTTTTCTCCTACGTTTCTTGACCATTTGTACCTCATCATTTGAACAATACCTGTTCACATCCTTTGCTGATTTATTAACTGGATTATTTGTTTTGTTGTGGGGTTTCTTGAGCTCTTTATATATTTTGGATGTTAATCCTTTATTGGATGCAGAGTTTGCAAATATTTTCTTTGATTCTATTGGCTGCCTCTTTACTTTGTTAAAAGATTCATTTGCTGTGCAGAAGCTTCTTAGTTTGATGCAATCGCATTTGTTTATTATTTGCTGTCATTGCCTGTGTTTTTAGGATCTTATCTAAGAAGCCCTTGCGTATGTCAGTGTCTTGCAGAGTTACTCTTATATTTTCCTCAAGTAGTTTGATGACTTCATTCTTGCATTTAAATTCTTGATCCATTTTGAGTTGATTTTTTTAGTGTGGTCTAAGGTAGATGTCTTCTTTCAAATTTCTACATGTGGAAAGCCATTTATTTCAAAATTATTTGTTCAAGAGGCTGCCCCTTCTCAGGGCAAGGATTTTAGTTAGTTTGCCATATCAGTTGTGGGTTAATTTCTGGGATTCATATTCTATTCCATTGGTCTATGTGTATATTTTTATGCCAGTATCAGGCTGTTTTGTTTATAACAGGCCTGTGGTATATACCTTGAAATCTAATATTGTGATGCCTCTGGTTTGTTTATATTGTTTAAGATTGCTTTAGCTATTGGGTTCTTTTCTGTTTCCATGCAAACTTTAGGATATTTTTTCTGATTCTATGAAAAATGTCCTTGGAATTTTGATTGTGATCACATTTAAAGTGTAAATTGTTTTGGGTAGTATGGGCCTGTTGATGTAATTACTTCTAATAATCCAAGAACATGGAAGATTTTTCCCTTTTTTATGTCTTCTTCTATTTCTTGAATTAATGTTTTCTAATATTCCTTCTTTTTTTAACCCTTGTGTCAAGGGCTGACTTTCAATAGATCACAGCGAGGGAGCTGCTCTGCTATGTACGAAACCCGGACTCAGATCTAATCTTCCTTCTATAGCTCTTTTACATCCATGGTAAAATTTATCTCAAGTTATTTAAAATTTTTGTAGCTATTGTGAATACTATGGATCTTATAAGTTCTTTAGTTTCAGAACATTTTGGCACATAAGAATGCTATTGATTTCTGTGTATTGATTTATATCCTGCAACTTTGCCAAATTCTCTCTCCAGTTTTAATAGTTTCTTAGTGTAGTGTTTTGGTTCCCCCAAATACAGGATCATGTTACCTCTAATAAGGATAATTTAACTTCCTCCCTTCTAATATGTATGCCTTTGATTTCTTTTTATCATCTAATGGCTTGCCTATCGCTTCCAGAACTACATTGAATAACAGTGGTAAAAGTGGGCATCCTTGTCTAGTTCTAGACCTTAGTAGAAATGCTTTCAACTTTTCCCCATTCAAAATTGTGATGAGAGTGGATTTGTCTTATTTTACCTTGATTTGTTGAGCCATGTTCCTTCTATAACAAATTTCCTCAAGGTATTTGTCATGAAAGGACATTGTTGATTATCAAATTCTTTCTCTACAGCTATTTTGATAATCATATGATTTTTATCTTTCACATTGTTGATGTAATATAACATAGTTATTGATTTGTGTATATTAAACCATCAGTACATTCTTGGATTAAATTCCACTTGATCTGGGTGGCTGATCTCTTTGATGTGTTGTTGGATTCAATTTGCTAATATTTTGTTGAGGATTTTTTTTTCTTTTTCTTTTTCTTTTTTTTTTTAACTTTTATTTAATGAATATACGTTTCCAAAGTACGAATAATGGATTACTATGGCTTCCCCCCCATACCGTCCCTCCCACCCACAACCCTCCCCTTTCCCACTCCCTCTCCCTTCCATTCACATCAAGATTCATTTTCGATTATCTTAATATACAGAAGATCAGCTTAGTATACATTAAGTAAGGATTTCAACAGTTTGCTCCCACACAGAAACATAAAGTGAAAAATAATAGATGATTTTTTTTAATGATGATGAAATCAGATCAGACCTATTGTCATGTTTAATCCCAGTGAGAGTCAAGTTGGGAGTTGATAGTTTCTTTTCTTTTCTTTTCTTTTTTTTTTTTTTTTTTTTTTTTTACAAAGGATCAGTTTAGTATGCATTAAGTAAAGATTTCAACAGTTTGCGCCCCCATAGAAACACAAAGTGAAATATATTATTTGAGTACTCGTTATAGCATTAAATCTCAATGCACAGCATATTAAGGACAGAGATCCTACATGAGGAGTAAGTGCACAGTGACTCCTGTTGTTGACTTTACCAATTGACACTCCTGTCTATGGCATCAGGAATCTCCCTATGCTCCAGTCATGAGTTTCCAAGGCTATGGAAGCCCCTTGAGTTCTCCAACTCTTATCTTGTTTAGACAAGGTCATAGTCAAAGTGGAGGTTCTCTCCTCCCTTCAGAGAAAGGTACCTCCTTCTTTGAAGACCTGTTCTTTCCACTGAGATCTCACTCACAGAGATCTTTTGCCAGAGTGTCTTGGCTTTCCATGCCTGAAATACTCTCATGGGCTTTTCAGCCAGATCTGAATGCCTTTAGGGCTGATTCTGAGGCCAGGGTGCTATTTAGGGCATCTGCCATTCTATGAGTCTGCTGAGTATCTCACTTCCCATGTTGGATCACTCTCCCCTTTATTTATTCTATCGGTTAGTGTTAGCAGGTACTAGACTTGCTTATGTGCTCCCTTTGACTCTTAGTCCTTTCATTATGATCAATTGCGAACTGAAATTGATCACTTGGACTAGTGAGATGGCATTGGTACATGCCACCTTGATGGGATTAAATTGGAGTCCCCTGGTATGTTTCTAACTCTACCATTTGGGACAAGTCAGCTTGAGCATGTCCCAAATTATATATCTCTTCCCTCTCTTATTCCTACTCTTATGTTTAACAGGGATCACATTTCAGTTAAATTTCAACACTTAAGAATAACTGTGTATTAATTACAGAATTAAATCAGTCATATTAAGTAGAACAGACAAAAAAACTACTAAGAGGGATAATGTATTAAGTTGTTCATTAACAGTCAGGGCTATGCTGATCAAGTCACCGTTTCCCATAGTGTCCCTTTCACTTCAACAAGTTTCCTTTTTGGCGTTCAGTCAGTTGTCACCGATCAGGGAGAACATATGGTATTTGTCCCTTTGGGACTGGCTTATTTCACTCAGCATGATGTGTTCCAGATTCCTCCATTTTGTTGCAAATGGCTGGATTTCGTTGTTTCTTACTGCAGTATAGTATTCTAAAGAGTACATATCCCATAATTTCTTTATCCAGTCTACCGTTGATGGGCATTTAGGTTGGTTCCAGGTCTTAGCTATTGTGAATTGTGCTGCAATAAACGTTAGGGTGCAGACCGCTTTTTTGTTTGCCAATTTAAATTCCTTTGGGTAAATTCCAAGGAGTGGGATGGCTGGGTCGAACGGTAGGGTTATCTTCAGGTTTCTGAGGAATCTCCAGACTGATTTCCATAGTGGCTTGACCAGTTTGCATTCCCACCAACAGTGGGTTAGTGTCCCTTTTTCCCCACATCCTCGCCAGCATCTGTTGTTGGTAGATTTCTGAATGTGAGCCATTCTAACCGGGGTGAGGTGGAACCTCATTGTGGTTTTGATTTGCATTTCTCTGATTGCTAATGACCTTGAACATTTTTTCATGTGCCTGTTGGCCATTTGGATTTCCTCTTTTGAAAAATGTCTATTGAGGTCCTTGGCCCATCTCTTAATTGGGTTGTTGGTTTTGTTTTTGTGGAGTTTCTTGATCTCTTTGTAGATTCTGGTTATTAACCCTTTATCTGTTGCATAGTTTGCAAATATTTTTTCCCATTCTGACGGTTGTCTCTTCACTCTCCTGACTGTTTCTTTTGCAGTACAGAAACTTCTCAATTTGATGCAATCCCAATAGTTAATTTTGGCTTTGACTGCCTGTGCCTCCCGGGTCTTTTCCAGAAACTCTTTGCCTGTGCCAATATCTTGAAGGGTTTCTCCAATGTTCTCTAGTAACTTGATGGTGTCAGGTCGTAGATTTAGGTCTTTAATCCATGTTGAGTGGATTTTTGTGTAAGGTGTAAGGTAGGGGTCTTGCTTCATGATTCTGCACGTGGAAATCCAATTTTCCCAGCACCATTTATTGAATAGACTGTCCTTGCTCCAGGAATTAGTTTTAGATCCTTGATCAAATATAAGTTGGCTGTAGATGTTTGGGTTGATTTCTGGTATTTCAATTCTGTTCCATTGGTCTATCCTTCTGTTTCTGTACCAGTACCATGCTGTTTTGATTACAACTGCCCTGTAGTATGTCCTGAAATCTGGTATTGTGATGCCTCCGGCTTTGTTTTTGTTGTACAAGATTGCTTTAGCTATTCGAGGTCTCTTGTGCCTCCATATAAATTTCAGCACCAATTTTTCCAGATCTGAGAAGAAGGTCTTCGGTATCTTGATTGGTATTGCATTGAATCTATAAATTGCTTTTGGGAGAATGGACATTTTGATGATATTGATTCTTCCAATCCATTAGCATGGAAGATTTTTCCATTTCTTGGTATCCTCTTCTATTTCTTTCTTTAAGGTTTTGTAATTTTCATCATAGAGATCTTTAACGTCCTTGGTTAAGTTTATTCCAAGGTATTTGATTGTTTTTGTAGCTATTGTGAATGGGATTGATCTTAGAATTTCTTCCTCAGCCATGGCATTGTCTGTGTATACAAAGGCTGTTGATTTTTGTGCATTGATTTTATACCCTGCTACTTTGCCAAACTCTTCTATGAGTTCCAATAGTCTCTTGGTAGAGTTCTTTGGGTCCCCTAAATAAAGAATCATGTCATCTGCAAAGAGGGATAGTTTGAGTTCTTCCTTCCCAATTTGTATCCCTTTAATTTCTTTTTCTTGCCTAATAGCTCTGGCTAGAACTTCCAGAAGTATATTGAATAGCAGTGGTGAGAGTGGACATCCCTGTCTGGTCCCAGATCTCAGTGGAAATGCTTCCAACTTTTCCCCATTCAATAGGATGTTGGCTGTGGGTTTTTCATAGATTGCTTTGACTCTATTGAGGAATGTTCCTTCCAAACCCAGTTTGCTTAGAGTTTTCATCATGAAAGGGTGTTCTATTTTATGAAATGTTTTCTCGGCGTCTATTGAGAGAATCATATGGTTTTTCTTCTGCAGTCTGTTAATGTGGTGTATCACATTGATTGTTTTGCGCACATTAAACCATCCCTGCATACCAGGGATAAATCCCACTTGGTCTGGGTGGATGATCTTTCTGATGTGTTGTTGCATTCTATTGGCGAGAATTTTATTGAGGATTTTTGCATCTAGGTTCATCAGGGATATTGGTCTGTAATTCTCTTTCAGTGCTGCATCTTTTTCCGGCTTAGGAATTAAGGTGATGCTGGCTTCATAGAAAGAATTTGGGAGGACTCCCTCTTTTTCGATTGTTCTGAATAGTTTGAGAAGAATTGGAGTTAATTCTTCTTTAAATGTCTGGTGGAATTCAGCAGTGAATCCATCTGGTCCTGGGCTTTTCTTTGTTGGGAGGGCCTTTATTACTGCTTCAATTTCTGTCTCAGTTACGGGTCTGTTTAGGTTTTCTATGTCTTCATGGTTCAATTTAGGTAGGTTGCATGTGTCCAGGAATCTATCCATTTCTGATAGGTTTCCCTGTTTGCTGGCATACAAGTCCTTGTAGTAATTTCTGATGATTCTTTTTATTTCTGTGGTGTCTGTTGTTACATTTCCTTTTTCATCTCTGATTTTATTGATTTGGGTCTTTTCTCTTCTTTTTTTAGTTAGTTGGGCCAATGGGGTGTCAATTTTGTTTGTTTTTTCAAAAAACCAGCTCCTCGTTTGGCTGATTTTTTGTAATGTTTTTCTTGATTCAATCCTGTTGATTTCTTCTCTGATTTTAATTATTTCTCTTCTCCTACTAGATTTGGGTCTGGTTTGCTGTAGGTTTTCTAGATCCTTGAGGTGAATAGAAAGCTCATCTATTTGGTGCCTTTCCAATTTCTTGATGTAGGCACCTATTGATATAAACTTTCCTCTTAACGCTGCTTTTGCTGCGTCCCATAAGTTTTGGTATGTTGTGCTGTTATCCTCATTTACTTCCAGAAAGTTTTTGATTTCTCTTTTGATTTCTTCTATGACCCATTGTTCATTCAGGAGCATGTTGTTCAATCTCCATGTGTTTGCGTATGCTCTAGGGATTCCTGAGTTGTTCATTTCCAACTTCATTCCTTTATGGTCTGAGAAGCTGCATGGTATGATTCTAATTCTTTTGAATTTGCTGAGACTTGCTTTATGGCCTAGTATGTGGTCAGTCCTAGAGAAGGTTCCATGTACTGCTGAGAAGAATGTATAATCTTTAGCTGTAGGATTGAAAGTTCTGTATATATCTGTTAGATCCATTTGGGCTATAGTGTCATTTAAATCTACTGTATCCTTGTTGATCTTCTGTCCTATTGATCTGTCTATTTCTGAGAGCGGAGTATTGAAGTCCCCCAGTACTATTGTATTGGGGTCTAAGTCTCCCTTTAAGTCCGTTAACAAATCTTTTAGATAAACCGGTGCCCTGTAGTTAGGTGCATATACATTGATAATTGTTATATCTTCCTGTTGAATTGATCCCTTAATCATTATGTAGTGTCCCTCTTTGTCTCTCTTAATGGTTTTTGTGGTAAAGTTTATGGTGTCTGATATTAAGATGGCTACGCCTGCTCTTTTTTCATTTCTGTTGGCATGGTATATCTTTTTCCAGCCTTTCACTTTCAGTCTGTATGGATCTTTGTTGGAAAGATGTGTTTCTTGTAAGCAGCAAATAGATGGGTTTTGTTTTTTAACCCAATCAGCCAAATGGTGTCTTTTAACTGGACAGTTCAGGCCATTCACGTTCAATGTGACTAATGATAAGTGGTAACTTTGCCCTGCCATTTGCCAAAGATAAGTTCTAATATATGCTTTGAATTCCCTGTGATCTTTTGCTGTGAGCTTTCCTTCCTTGGTTTCCTTCCTTTACCTTCTTTCATATTGATGACCGTGTTTCTTTGTTTCTGTGTGTAACACATCTTTAAGCATCTTTTGCAGGGCTGGACGAGTGGCAACAAATTCTTTCAATTTCTGTTTGTTATGAAAAGTCTTTATTTCACCTTCATTCACAAATGATAGCTTTGCAGGATATAATATTCTGGGCTGGCAGTTGTTCTCTCTTAGTACCTGGGCTATATCTTGCCATTCCCTCCTAGCTTGTAGAGTTTCTGATGAGAAGTCAGCTGTGAGTCTGATTGGAGATCCTCTGAGAGTAATCTGACGTTTCTCTCTTGCACATTTTAGGATCTTTTCTTTATGTTTCACTGTGGAGAGTTTAATTACAACGTGCCGTGGTGAGGGTCTCTTTTGGTCGTGTTTATTAGGGGTTCTGTGAGCTTCCTGTACTAGGATTTCTCTGTCCTTCTCCAAACCTGGGAAATTTTCTGCTAATATCTCACTAAAAAGGCCTTCTAATCCTTTCTCCCTCTCCATGCCTTCAGGAACTCCTAGAACCCGAATGTTGGGTTTTTTAATAGTATCCTGAAGATTCCCGACAATATGTTTTAGATTCCTAATTTCCTCTTCTTTTCTTTGGTCTGACTGTATCCTTTCCTGTTCTCTGTCTTCTAAGTCCGATATTCTCTCTTCTGCTTCTCCCATTCTGTTTGTAAGGCTCTCTATTGTGTTTTTCATTTGATCTATTGAATTCTTCACTTCAGTCACTATCCCAGTTTCCTGTTGTACTAGTTGTTTCGTTTCATTTTGATTCCTCCTTAATATTTCATTTTCACGAGAGAGATTTTCTATCTTGTCCATTAAGGATTTCTGTAGTTCAAGAATTTGTTTTTGAGAACTTCTTAATGTTCTTATCAATTTTTTGAGATCTGCTTCTTGCATTTCTTCTATGTCATCATCCTCATAATCTTGAATTGGGGTGTCTTTTTCATTTGAGGGCTTCATGGTGACTTCCTTGTTTTTATTACCTTGGTTTTTGCGTTTGTTATTTGTCATATTGGAGATATTTGGTTTCTTCACTGTGGTGCTTTTTCTTGTTATACTATGACTCTAGATTAAGTGGACTATCTGTTTTTGATGGAGCCTTAGGGCTTGAGATGGGTGTGGCCTGAGAGCTCTGTTTGGTGTGCCAAAGGTGACACTCCCAGGTTAGGCGTGGTAAACCTCTCTCTCTCTCTCTCTCTCTCTTTTTTTTTTGATTCAACAGGGAAGTTATTCTGCACAGCTGAACAAAGTTGGAGGTAGTTAGCAGGCAAATGATATACCCACAGGAACCAGAGATCAGAAGCTCTTTCCCAAGGACCACACAGGGAATCTGTTCGGCCCTTAGAGTGGGCTCAAATTCTCCTTCAGTCTCCCACTGGGTTGCCAAAGTTACGGAATTGTAGCGTCTCTGGAGAGTGCTCACGTGAATTCCGTGAGTTCTCTCCCCCACCGTCTCTTTTTTCACAGTCTCAGTTCAGTAGCACCATAAATTTACTAAGTCCTAATCTCCTGTTAATTCGCCCCACCCAGAGTCAGGTTTTACTGCTAGGCTCAGGGCCGGTGCAGACCTGAGGTCGCTCTGCTTATGACGTATGTCCAAGATGGCGCCTGCTCTTTGTCTTGCTCGCCCTTGAGAGGTGAACGGAGAGAGAGAAACCCGTGTCCATACCAGTCACCTTTTTTTTTTTTCCCTCTCTCTCTCTTCCAGTTAGCTTGGTGAAGTCCCCCCCGCCCCGGGGGTCGTTCCCTCTAGTCTCCTCTTTCCGCTTGCCTGCCGGTATCTCGGGTTATTGAGGTTCGGCTCACCTCGCGTTCCAGCGCTGGTGTGTTGAGTCTGCCGTTGATGTCCCGAACTGTGGGCTCCCACGCTCTCCACGCAGGTCTGCTCCCCTTCCAGCGCAGATGTGTGGACTCGGAGCCCTGGACTTCCCAAGTCTCCCCGCTGTTGCACTCCCCTTCGAGCACTTGCGCGCAGACCCTGCAGCTTGCGCAGCTCAGTCCCGCGGCTTGGCTTCCGTGGCTCAGTCCCGCGGCTCGGTCCTGCGGTTCGGCTTTCGCGTGCGGTGGGCGACCTTGTTCTCCCAGTAGGTCCTCCGATTCACGCCCACTGGATCCAGAAGAGTTTTGTCTGCAATATTTTCCTGGTTCTTTTTTCTGAGGCTACCGTAACTCCCCTTTTATTAAACTAAATTTTCCCGGACTATCGGTGCGCGCCCTCACTATTCCGCCATCTTGGCTCCGCCGAGGATTTTTGCATCTGTGCACATCAAGGATATCAGCCTATGATTCTCTTTCTTTTTTCAATCTTTGGTTTTGGAATCAAATAATAATTGGTATTAGTTCTTTCTTTAAAGTTTGGTAGAATTTAGCTTTGAAGCCATCAGGTCCTGGAGTTGTCTTTGTTGTGAGGCTTTTTACTGATGATTTAATCTCAACCTCAATTATTGGTCTATTCAGGTTTTCTATGTCTTTGTGCCTCAATTTGGGTAAATTATATGTGTCTAGAAAAGTAAGCATGTCTTCTAGATTTTCCAGATCACTAGAATACAGCTATTCATAGTAATCCTAATGATTCTTCATATTTCTGTGATATCAATTATAACATCTCCTTTTTCATCTAATTTTATTAATCTGAGTCTTCTCTATTTTATTGGTTAGTTTGGCCAATATTTTATCAATTCTGTTCATTTTTTCAGCATACCAGCTCTTCATTTCCCTGATTTTTGTATAGTGTTTTTTTATTCTTATTCCGTTTATTTCTTCTCTGATTTTATTATTTCTTTCTATTAATTTGGAGTTTGGTCTGCTCCTTTTTTCCTAAGTCCTTGAGATGTACTATTAGATTACTTATTTGATATCTTTCCAAGTTTTTGGTGTCAGCATTTATTGCCTTAAACTATCCTCTAAACCCTGCTTCTGCTGTATGCATAAATTTTAATAAGTTGTGTTTTCAATTCAAGAAAAATTTTTAATATCTCTTTCTTCTGTTATCCACTGTTCAGTCTTCATGTGTTTGTAAATTTTCTAGAGATTTTTGGTGGGAATTTCCAGCTTCATTCCATTGTGGTTATGAAAGACATATGATACATTTCATTTTTTAAAAAAATTTGTTGAGATTTGTTTTATGGCCTAGTAAATAGAATATCTTAAAGAACATTCCACGTGCTGCTGAAAAGAATGTTTATTTTATTGCTTGGAATGTAATGCTCTGTAGATATATATTAGGTCCATTTGCTCTAGCGTTGGTTAGTTCTGTTGCTTCTTTGTTGATTTTTCGTCATGAGGATTTGTCCACTGATGAATGTGGAAAATTGAAGTCATTTGTTATTACTATGTAAATGCTTATATCTCTCTTTGGATCTATTAACATTTGTTTATATAACTAGGTACCCTAGCATTGTGAGCATATTCATTTACTATAATCACTTCTTGTTGACTAAATCATTACATAATGATCATGAACTTAATTTTCTCTTTTTTTCCCAATATAAATAGCCACTTCTATTTACTTGTCATTTTCCATTTGCATTGAGTGTCTTTTCCCCTCCTTTCACGTTCAGTTTATATGTATCTTCGTTACTGAAGTGTGTTTCTTGTAGGCAGCATATAGTTGTGTTTTTTGTTTTGATCAATTTAGCCAATCTGTATCTTTAAATGGGGGAATTTGATCCATTTGCATTCAAGGTTATTATTAGTAAGTACTGACTTGCCTGTTTTTCTCCATAAGTATTCCTATTATTTCTTTTACTAGGAGATTTTCTGCCTTCACATTCTTTGATTATACTGATTACCTTTCTCTGTTTCTGTGTGTATTATAAAATTAAGTATCATTTGTAAGGTTTAGCAGGTCGTGACAAATTCAATTTTTGCCTGTCTTGGAAGGTCATTGTTTCACTATCATGTATGAATTTGAGCTTCTCTGGTTGAAGTATTTTGGGGTTAGTAGTTTTTTTTTTTCTTTTAGAACTTGGACTATATCTCTCCTGTCTCTTCTGCTCTTTAGGGTTCCTGTTAAGAAATCTGCTGTCAATTTGATGGAATTTTTCTTTAAAATTGACCTGCTGTTTCTCTCTTGCAAATTTTAGGATATTCCTTTTATGATTTTACTTTCAAAAGTTTGACTGTAGTGTGACATGTCATGGTGAGGATGTCTTATAATCATGCTTATTTCAGGTTCTATGTGCTTTCTGTATTTGGAAGTCCAAGTCTTTTCCAAATTGGAGAAGTTTTCTACTATCGTTTCATTAAATAAGTTTTTCAAACCCTTCTGTTTTTTTTTTTCATTCCTTCAGACATGCCTAAGGTTTATGTATTTGGTCGTTTGATGGCAACCCATACCTCCCAAACACTGTTTTTATTCTTTCTAAATTCTTCTTTTTATTCTTTTTTCTTTTTGTCTGACAGATATTTCAAAGACCAGTCTTCTAGATCAGAAATTCTTTCTTCTGCGTATGCCAGTCTAATGGTAGGACTTTCCACTATGTTTTTTATTTGACTTATATATAGTACTGTATTTCTAATATTTGTTTCTTTTTGGAGTATACTCATCCATTTTTGTACTGATTTCAAATATAATTTATCTTTCTGTATTTTTGAGTTCCCTTACAATCATCCTTTTGAATTCTTTTTTAGTAGTTTGCCAATCTCCCTTTCTTCAGACAAATATTAATGCATTATTGTGTTCCTTTTGTGGAATCAGATTGCCTTCTTTGTCCATGTTTCTTGTGTCTACATTGATTTTGTACATCTGGGGGAATCTTGATTCTGTTACTTTTGTGTGACTGTCTTGTTTTTCTGTTGGTTTTGTTTTGTTTTCTTTTGTTTTGATTGAAGGATTTTTTTTTTCTAGAGATGTGCCACCAGATAGAGTTCTGTATCTTTAGTTCTGGTTAGATTTTGTAGTATAGGCTCCTTATGCTTTTTTTTTTTTTTTTTTTGCTATAGTTGGTGGTAGCTTATATTAGAGATCTAGGATCTTCTTATGGCTTAGTGTGGTTATTAAGATTTCTATTATACAGGTCTCCAGCTGTCTCTTGAGGGAGGTTCTGGCATGAAGAGCTTCTTCTGTGTTAGGAGCAGGCCTTGCTGGTATTATGGGTGTGCCTGTCATATAGATTCCCAGCCAGTATCCAAGTCAGGACCTGCAGTTGCGAAGTCAGTGCTGACTCTAGGAGCTGAGTAGATTTATAGAGTGTTTGCCACTGCCCAGATCCATGCACTAATGCATAATGGAGTAGGCAGGAACCACATACACTATTTGAGAGGGTGGTTGGATATATGGAAGTGACTTTGCCTCTGTACTAGCAGGATAATCTATATTGAGCCACTGTCTATGCTGTATACTGGTATGTGTTGGGTGCAGCTACCTCAGGCCCAAGCATTGAGCTAGCAGCAGTACCCAAACTTGCAGCTTCTATGGGAGGAGCTGGAACTTGGAGCTCTGAGCTCTACGCTGGGACAGGACTAAGTATGGCAGCTGTAGGCCACAGATCCCAGTACCCATAACATTCTTTTTGTTAGACAGTGCAAAGAAACGTGTTGCAGGTCTTGGTGAGCAAAGTGTTTCTGGGTTGGGTGAGCACCTAAGGCTTACACCTAAGCTCCAGAGTTTTATGCTAGATGAGGCCAGTGAGCTCAGCCCAGCATTCTTGGATAGGGAAAGAGTCCAGAGTGATACCTGAAATGACTGTGATGGAGCTCTTACAGCTAGTCTCCTGAGGGGAATGGATGTTGCTACCGACTAGTGTGTTCAGAGACCCAGCTTTACATTGAGCCAAGGGGAGCTAGCCGATCCACAGCTAAGAGTGAGCTCACAGTGCCAACATACTTCACTCATCCAAACTTGCGCACAATCCACAGCACCAAAAATTCATTCTGTAATGTGCCTTCCAACCCCACTGTGGGTTCTATCCCTAGCGTGCAGGGAGCTGAGCAGGTGCAGAAGAACGCAGCTGCAACCTGTAGTTTTTTCAAGTGGATGGGGGAGGGGAGGCAGTGGAGAAGAGGATGCTTCTCAATTTGACAGGTGGGCTTCCTTCCCAGAGTCCTGGAGGCTGTATGTCCAGCTGCCATCCTTCACTGTCCACCACAATGTAGGACACTGTGAGACTTGGCCTCCATGGCTTCTGATGCCTTGCGAGGCCTAGCTAGATCTGTAGGGCTCAGTCTGCCCTGCTAGAATGCAGGAATACTTCTGGGAATGCTGGATAGAAGATAGGCAATAACTTCTCATGAGCAACTACCCTCTAAAGATGGTGCCTCCCTATCACAATAACTCCTCTCAGGAATGTGGGAGGGAGCCATGTGGATTCCCTATCTGAAGTCCAGGAGCCCTGAGTTTTACAGGGTTTACTCCTCATTTAGCTTACTTACAGGGTATATGCCTCACTTGTCTCCTTGTCTGTGACAGCAAGATTCTCATCAGCAGAGGCCTGCCCTGGTGACAAGCCTGCACTGACGGGCACCTCCTGTAATTTCCATGTGCCTTCTTCCTAGCAACAGGCTGTTCCCAGCCATGGGCTCAAGGCTCAGCGCCTCAGATACCTCTGGATTTGCCTTGTTAATCCTTCCTCTATCTCCATATATGCTGCCATGCATGTTACTGATGTCTCACAGTTGTCACTACTTTCTACTACTACCTCTGGTGATTTTCCTCAGGCACTCACCAGTAGACATAGCTGTTTTGGAGTTTCTTGCTGGAGAAGGAGAATGATGCTTTTCTATTTGACCACCTTTACTCTCCTTGCAAGATGATCCTTGATCTCTGTTCAGTAAAAGTTAAGGTATGGAAAATCACTCCAAAACTGAAGAAAGTAAATTTATTTAAAGTAAAATAGATAAACAATTTGAAATGTCAAATAAATGACTTACATATACCTGGGTGAGGAATCTATTTTTTTAAATTTACACCTATCTAAATTTTTATAAGACAAAATTATATCTTCAAAGTTCAGATTTCAAATACGTTTACCCAAGCTTGCATGCCCTAATAGAAGTTAAAGCTTTTTACTGGCGTTTAAAACATAATGAGATTTCTATACTCTGTTTTACTTATTGTTAATAATTAAAATATTAAGAAGTACATTTTATCATCCGTAAATGTGCTTATATTTCAGATCTTCAAAGAAATCTCTGTGTGGTGATATAGAATTACTCACAAACCTACTACCAAGTATCCGTAATAGATAATATCCTATTTTAAATTTATCAGAGGGACTATCTACAATATGATCCTCATGTGCAGGGAATTATAGGAATTGGATAGTCAAGATTATTATCTCTGAGGGTAAATGAATTAATCAGAAAATCTGGGCCAGTAAATCTGAATATCAGCTCACCCCTCATAAAAGTTGTTAGTAGCCTGTAGAGTTTCATGTAAAGTTTGAAAACAGTAACAAATCTAGTATCTGTCAAGATACTTTGAAACTATCTGTAAAGATAGTTTGAAAAAAACAGAGCTCTGAGCATTAAACATTTAAATTTTAACAAGGATATATAAGTTATTCAAACACAGTAACGAGTATTTCTTTAAAATATGTACATATTTATGTGATCATATACACTATACCATGTAGTATATCTGTGTAATTGTTTACCTTTGTCTCCCACATTGGAATGTAAACTCAAAGAGGGATGAAGTTTTGTCTGTTTCCTTTTGTTTTCTCTTTGCTTTTAACTTCTTTTATGCAAAAGATTCTCAATAAACATTTATTTATTGGAATTAATTAATGAATCTGACATTTGTTATCCTATTCTCTATTTAATACATTATTTTTGCATTGGATTAGTTAGTATTTTAAGGTGTAATTCTTTCTAATTCTGAGGCTTCAAAATCTCTATCTGGGAAAATAGATAATAAGCAATCACTTTACTGTAATATAATTATATTTATTATTTATAAATTGACAAGGAAACAACATTTGGAAATGCTGAAATGGTACTATCAACAAGTAATTTATCATATTTTTATTCATATTTAATTCAGTTTGCTATAGTTTGTTTTCAAACTGTCAAGAATGTAAGTCTGGATTGATTACCCATCATCAAAAACATATTAAGGCAACAAATGCACGTCAGTTCTGTAAAGCTCTGAAAGATAACTATCATTGATGATAAAAATATGAAAGAATATACATTGAATAATGCCTCACACAATTTGCACTCACAATATCTAGGAAGGAACTTAAAAGGCTGGATAAAAATTATGTTGTTTTATCTTTTTGGGTATTAATTCTATAATTTACTTGTCATTATTAGCTTTGTTTTATGATAATACTTCCTTGAGAAAGCTTTCTGTGAATTTTAAAAACTTTTTTAAATGCCTCCTGCCTGTGTTTCTATAGTATTCTGTATATAAACCTATCATTAACCTTCAATATAATGAACGACTCACTGAAAATAGTTTACTCAGGGGTCTGTTTTCCCAAAAGTTAGGCACTAAGTTGAAGTTCACACAATCATTTAATCACTGCATGCTAACATTAATCACTCAATGTTGGTTGAAGCAAAGTGATAGAAGAAAATAAAACCATTAAAGTTTTCTATCTATAAACACATGCCGAAGTCTTACAAATCTGAACAGTAACGCTAACAACTGTTTAATGCAGAATAAAAAGATTTTATGATATCCTTTCTTTGGGAAAAAAAAGATATGATTCTAGACACAGCATCCAAGATGATGATAAAAGTTTATTGCTCCTATAGCAATGGAATCAAAAGTATGATTTACTAGTATAGAATCATGATCAATACTTTCCTTTAAGTAATATACCTTTGAAGTCACTTTTAAGTGGAAAATATATTTCATTATGCAAAATACTTTCAAAAGAGGAGAAGAATTATGTAGCATTTGCCAATAACAGAAGTTTGAACATTCCATTAAGAACATGTTAGAGTTGAATGGAATGTAAAACTTTAGCTTAGTAGAAAGTGTATTCAGAAGTAACAATTTTAGGCTCCATATTTCTGAAGTGTTACATTTATATTATTTACATTTTCATTTTGTATATTCTCTTATTTTGTCTTGTACTGAATGCTTATTTAGGGAGACAGACTAAGTCTCACCACCTAAAGTGTGTTGTGTCATAAAAAGCACATGAATTTATGGGGAAATTAGTGTTTGCTTTCAATGAAAAATTATACAAATTAATTGAAATACATCTAATTCATTTGATTTTTAGGGACTTAATACATAAAATATTCTCAACTAATGGGGTACAGAAGTAAGAGCATCAAAAATGCGATTTAAAGCCCGTGACTGCTGTTCCTGTGGAGAGTACAGCACAGTTAATGACTCAGATACTTTGATCTCTCAGTAGCAAAGATTCTTCATCTTTAGCTACACTATTTTAGTGACTCATCTTTGTTCCTTGTTACTACTGCTGCTGCTACCAGTAGTACACTAAACTGTTGTATGTACTATAGATATCCAGTAGTCCCTTCTTATTCATGATTTCATTTCCCATGGTTCTCTAGTTCCCAAGAGTCATCTGTTATCTGAAAATAAGAAATGGAAGCATTCAATAAATAGACAATTCATAAATTTTAAATTCTGCACTATTCTGAGCATCACAATGAAATTATGAGCCCTCCTGCTCTGTACCGTTCAGGATGTGAGTCATCCCTTTGTTCAGCATATCCATCCTGGCTACACTAATCACCTACTAGTTATTTGTAGCCATCTGGGTTATAAGATCAAAAACTCAGTTTATATAAGTTTCAGTACTGAGTTTACTGGGGTCTTGAAATAGACCCTTCAAGGGGGACTTCTATATAAGTGCCAAATCTCTATCTTATATATACTTTTACTAATACATATAAAATATATAATATGTACACATGTAGAAAATACATAACACAAAAAGGTACGTGTGTGTATATATATATATATATGTGTGATGTAGAAAATTATATAATTCACAATTTTTTCTATTGTTTTTCACATGTTTTTCTTTCCAAATGACCCAGGTGCTTGGGCCCTGCACCTGCATGGGAGACCAGGAGAGGTACCTGGCTCCTGGCTTCGGATCAGTGCGGTGCGCCGGCCGCAGCACACCAGCCACAGCGGCCATTGGAGGGTGAACAAACGGGAAAAAAGGAAGACCTTTCTCTCTGTCTCTCTCTCTCACTGTCCACTCTGCCTGTCTCAAAAAAAAAAAAAAAAATTATGGTTCATTCTCTCAGAATCCCTGTGTTCAGAGAATTGTATCTTCAAAGCTATGTTCCTCCATGAAGAGACTATAAATTACATGTGACTATTTTAATTCATAGTTAAATTAGCTGACACTAATTATAGTTAAAATTTAAATTCTTCTGCCACGTTTCAAGTGCATGATAGTCACATGTGGCCATGGTTCATCATAGTAAACAGTCCAGATTATGAATATTTCCATCATCACAAAAAGTACCCCTGGTAAGCTCTACTCTACATATTGAGAATAATACATCAGATTTTTATTTTTTTATTTTTAAACAAAGAATTCATTTATAAAGTGCTTCAAAATCACATTTACATAACAATACATCAGATTTTTCAAATAATAACACCAGAATTTCTTAACCAAGTGACCTTGAACTTTTTTTTTAACTTTCTAGGCTTCTATTTTCCCATGTGTACAAAAGATACAATAGCAGCATATGTTCCATAGGATTTTACCAGGCTAGCTAATCACACATAAAATCCTTTTCAGACAAACTAGTACATTGTGAAACTGAATATGAAAATGTATATATGTACAAAAATAAAAATATAAGCATATATAAAGCAAAGTTTTAGCCATCATCCATAGCAACCATCCAAATAAGCTAACCTGTTATCTACAGTACACAGCCTAGGAAATCAACCAATAACCCTCATAGTATTCAAAACAAAATGATGAGGACTTCACTAATACACCAAAGTTTCACTAATTTTTGTCCCCAACTTCCAACCTAGCACCAAAATGAGAAAGTTAAATATGTACCTCTTGTAAGTCAATCATATTGGATTTCCTGCTTCTATTTAGCAGGCCCACAACTTCTCCAGTGCCTCTCAGGCAAAGT
Source organism: Oryctolagus cuniculus (assembly GCF_964237555.1). Lineage (NCBI taxonomy): Eukaryota > Metazoa > Chordata > Mammalia > Lagomorpha > Leporidae > Oryctolagus > Oryctolagus cuniculus. Next base: position 24,007,271 of record NC_091440.1, on the reverse strand, counting down.
ATACCTGACCTCTTCCCTATTCTATACATAAGCTTTCACCATTCCTCTACCTTCCCTCAAGTCTCTTCCCAAACACAAATGATGATGGCTGACTTACAACAAACTCTGAGTAAACAGCCGTTGCCTCATTTTATTTGAGTTATTTTATTTCCATAATTATTTTGAGAGTTCTGTCACCGTCTTTATGTTCACTCAAGAGTCCTGAGGTCCATATTTTATTTTCTTTTGTTTTTATTAAAGATTTACTTATTTATTTGAAAGGCAGAGTTACAGAGAGGCAGAGGAAGAGTGAGAGAGAGAGGTCTTCCATCCACTGGTTCACTCCCCAAATGGCCACAGTGGCTGCAATGGCTGGAGCTGGGCCCATCTGAGCCAGAAGCCATGGGCTTCTTCCAGGTCTCCCATGCAGGTGCAAGGGACCAAAGGCTTAATCCAAATTCTACTGCTTTTCCAGGCAATAGCAGAGAGCTGGATTGGAAGTGAAGCAGCCGGAACTTGAACCAGTGCTTATATGGGATTATGGCACTGCAGGTGGAAGCTTTACCTGCTATGCCACAGTGCCTGTCCCTGGGGTCCATAGTTTACAGATTAATTTGATGAGGATTTCTAGACATGTATAGGACTTCATATGAGTAGGAAATACAACTTTAATTTGTCAAGCTGCTGAAAATCTAGGGTTATTGGTTACTGCAGCATTATAGGCTAACTACTTGTAAAACAGTGTGTAGAATAGTCATAATCTAAGTATCCACATTTTCAATCAATAATTGACATAATTAAAACAATATAAGAAAATGTTAGTGGTGCAAGAAAATTAAATATGTAACTAGCAATATTACAAAAGAAATTAACTTTATAAAACACTACTTTATCTAGATTTATAAAATTGATTTTAAGTAATGAGTCATGGTTTATTTGATTAAACCCTATTGTGGCACATTAATAAAATATAATTTCTAAACCGGTGAAATAAAATGAACATGTTATGGAGAAATCTTGTATGTGATTATGATTTTCTATTCAGGATAAGTTCGTGGAAGATAAATTAAAAATCAAGTGTTTTTATCTGAATAAATTTACAGTCTTTTCAGCAGACATATAAGAATTATACATATTTTAATAGACATATAAGAATTATAAATACTTATACACATCTCCCACAAAAGAGCCACAACCATGTTTTTAAGCAGTAAAAGTTTAACCCTGGTGTTAGATTATTTCCATACAACTTCCTTTCTTAAAAGATTTATTTATTTGAAAGTCAGAGTTACACAGAGAGAGGAGAGGCAGGGAGAGAGAGAGGTCTTCCATCTGCTGGTTCACTCCCCAACTGGCCACAACGGCCATGGCTGAGCCCATCTGAAGCCAGGACTTTAGACCTTCTCTGGGCCTGTCACACGGGTGCAAGAGGCCCAAGGACTTGGGCCATCTTCTACTGCTTTCCCAGGCCATAGCAGAGAGCTGGCTTGGAAGTAGAGCAGCAGGGACTCAGATTGGCTCCCATATGGGATGTCGGCTTTGCAGGCAGCAGCTTTACCCTCTACGCCATAGCACCAGCCCCTCCATACCACTTTCAATGAAAGCATATATACCGCTAAAAAAGCTATTCTGTTTTCCTTTAGTTTCAAGTGCTTCAGTGTCAAATGGTTTCTAATATTGGAATGAATTTACCTATATTAATTGATTTTTACTTCATATTTTAACAGTTATATTTTCAAAAGGAAAACAATGGCTATATGTAGACAGCAAGAAAGCATTAAGATGGTTGACATATGAAGTATAGCTGTAATAGTAGATGTATGCAGATATTTCCTTCTAAAAATGTCAAGGGTAATGCTATTAGAAAATCAAGTTAGGCACTTTAGCATCATGCTATTACTTTCCCCAAAGTAATAATTTCTGTGATGAAATTCATGCAAAATACACAAGAGTGTGTCATAGTCTCACGAAAAATTTAAAATGTCAGTGAAATAAAATGACTGAAGAAGGATTATAGAACATGGAAGCAGAACATGAACGTGCTAGAGTTTGTGCATACTATGGGGTGGAGATCAAAGGAGGGCTAGGGAGTCACAACAGTTATTTTAATCCTGAAGTTTTCAATATCAGTAGAGACTGAAAAACAGGATTGAAGGAATCCACTGGGGAAAGTACAATGGAGAATTACATGAAGTCTGTTAGAATTCTATTCTTCTGGGAATGCGAGAATAGACAGCTTTAATAAAGTAAGCATTTTCTGTCAGCACCCATTCACCTGAAAACTTAGCTCCTAATTATGATGCAAAATGTATTCATTTGAATAATTTATCAGATATCATCCCTAAGTACTGACTGCATGAAGGCTTCACCAGAGAGAGTATGTGGCCTTCAAGATTTGTTAGCCTGATTATGCTAATGTCTACTTAGTAATAGCAGTGTGAGTTGAATTTCTGTTCAGAAAATTGACATATTTTTCTCTTATTTTATTAGGAGGGTATGGAAGGTCATGAGATATTAATTCCTTCATACATTTTTAAAATTATCTGTTTGTTTGAAAGGCAGAGTAACAGAGGGAGAGGGAAAGACGGAAAAATGAAGAGATTTTCCATGTAATATGTTATTCCCCAAATCGCTGCAACAGCCTGGTCTGGGCCAGGCCCAACCTAAGAGCCCAGAGTCCACCAGAGTCTTCCAAATGGGTGACAGTTGGTCAAGTATTTGGCCATGTTTTGCTGCCTTTCCAGGAACATTGGCAGGAAGCTAGATCAGAGGCAGAGTAGGCGGGACCTGAATTAGCATTCTGATATGGGATGGCGTTGTCTTTCACAGCAGCAGCCCTGGATCAATTTTATTCCTATTAATACTTGGTAATTTCCTCTAATAAGCTGCCAATAGTTTACTATCACTAAATATTTAGCCAACACTGTCGTTTAACGTCACCATCAAAAACTCTATAAATAATTATTTCTTTTTGTGTAGTCATATTTGAATAGTGAATCCATAACCTTTAAATATGTTTAAGATGTGAATTTTATTCATAAATGTATAGTTTATTCTGAATGAATATTTATAAAGTGAATAATATCCATAATATGAGGGTATTTATTATCAGAAATAAAACTGATCAACCTTCAGTTAAATGATAATTTAATTCAGAACAATTTCAGGTAATATGTGTAAATAGTCAAGTGTTTAAAAAAAAAAAAAAGGTGGGCAGTCTGCAAATTAATTTGATGGTCTTCATCTCAGAAGAGAGGTCTCAAAGCAAACCTCTGAGCCCCAAACTGGGAAGAGGCAGGCACCCAAGGAAGGGAAGATATTCATGTACTTAGTTGTTTGACGCAGAAGTCATTAGGTGACTTCAAAGGAAGCTTCCTATATAATATTTGAAGATGTTGCTGAGGTTAAGTATGCATCAACGTGCGTATACTAGTGGATCTGTACAGGGTGTTCGGCCACTTCTGTGCTTTTCTTCCACTAGCCCCACCAGGCATTTATTAAGAATATTGAGGAGAAATCAGAGGAAGTTTACTTTGTGGTAGAAGGTAGAAAAGAAGTAGAAGTGACTGACTGTCAAAACTGGATCAAATCCAATGCCCCTTTCTTCCTAGTGATGGTAAGAGCATAAAATCAATACACTCATGATACTGGTGGGAACTCATTACAGCTGGATGGGGGAAAAAAAAGCCTCTTTATAGCTGAAAAAGAGGATGGAATACACACTATACTCAACACTATAGGGGTAGAGGGGACAAAGAGCTTTTGAAGTCATCAACTCAAATCCCCGAAGATATTGCCTACCTAAGTCTGTAGCTTAACCAGAACACCAAAGAACACCCCTCTGACTTCTGCTACCGTGGGCTGTCTTTATTTATGGGAACCTAGATTTCTTGCTTCTGTTATTTACTCTTGTTTCTACACTAAATGGAGTTTATAAGTTTATAGGCATTTTCTGAATTGTCAATGTCATTTATATAATTTTTTTTAACCACTGTATGGGTATGTCTTTTTTTAACTTTTATTTAATGAATATAAATTTCCAAAGTACGATTTATGGATTACAATGGCTTCCCCCCCATACCCTCCCTACCACCCACAACCCTCCCCTTTCCCACTCCCTCTCCCCTTCCATTCACATCAAGATTCATTTTCGATTATCTTAATATACAGAAGATCAGCTTAGTATACCTTAAGTAAGGATTTCAACAGTTTGCTCCCACACAGAAACATAAAGTGAAAAATAATAGATGATTTTTTTTAAATGATGATGAAATCAGATCAGACCTATTGTCATGTTTAATCCCAGTGAGAGTCAAGTTGGGAGTTGATAATTTCTTTTTTTTTTTTTTTTTTTTTTTTACAGAAGATCAGTTTAGTATGCATTAAGTAAAGATTTCAACAGTTTGCACCCCCAGAGAAACACAAAGTGAAATATATTGTTTGAGTACTCGTTATAGCATTAAATCTCAATGCACAGCACATTAAGGACAGAGATCCTACATGAGGAGTAAGTGCACAGTGACTCCTGTTGTTGACTTTACCAATTGACACTCCTGTCTATGGCATCAGTAATCTCCCTATGCTCCAGTCATGAGTTTCCAAGGCTATGGAAGCCCTCTGAGTTCTCCGACTCTTATCTTGTTTAGACAAGGTCATAGTCAAAGTGGAGGTTCTCTCCTCCCTTCAGAGAAAGGTACCTCCTTCTTTGAAGACCTGTTCTTTCCAATGGGATCTCACTCACAGAGATCTTTTTGCCAGAGTGTCTTGGTTTTCCATGCCTGAAATACTCTCATGGGCTTTTCAGCCAGATCTGAATGCCTTTAGGGCTGATTCTGAGGCCAGAGTGCTATTTAGGACATCTGCCATTCTATGAGTCTGCTGAGCATCTCACTTCCCATGTTGGATCACTCTCCCCTTTATTTATTCTATCGGTTAGTGTTAGCAGGTACTAGACTTGTTTATGTGCTCCCTTTGACTCTTAGTCCTTTCATTATGATCAATTGTGAACTGAAATTGATCACTTGGAATAGTGAGATGGCATTGGTACATGCCACCTTGATGGGATTGAATTGGAATCCCCTGGTATGTTTCTAACTCTACCATTTGGGGCAAGTCAGCTTGAGCATGTCCCAAATTGTACATCTCTTCCCTCTCTTATTCCTACTCTTATGTTTAACAGCGATCACATTTCAGTTAATTTTCAACACTTAAGAATAACTGTGTATTAATTACAGAATTAAACCAGTCATATTAAGTAGAACAGACAAAAAAAAAATACTAAGAGGGATAATGTATTAAGTTATTCATTAACAGTCAGGGCTATGCTGATCAAGTCACCGTTTCCCATAGTGTCCATTTCACTTCAACAGGTTTCCTTTTTGGTGTTCAGTCAGTTGTCACTGATCAGGGCGAACATATGGTATTTGTCCCTTTGGGACTGGCTTAATTCACTCAGCATGATGTGTTCCAGATTCCTCCATTTTGTTGCAAATGACTGGATTTCATTGTTTCTTACTGCGGTATAGTATTCTAAAGAGTACATATCCCATAATTTCTTTATCCAGTCTACCGTTGATGGGCATTTAGGTTGGTTCCAGGTCTTAGCTATTGTGAATTGAGCTGCAATAAACATTAGGGTGCAGACCGCTTTTTTGTTTGCCAAGTTAATTTCCTTTGGGTAAATTCCAAGGAGTGGGGTGGCTGGGTCAAACGGTAGGGTTATCTTCATGTTTCTGAGGAATCTCCAGACTGACTTCCATAGTGGCTTCACCAGTTTGCATTCCCACCAACAGTGGGTTAGTGTCCCTTTTTCGCCACATCCTCTCCAGCATCTGTTGTTGGTAGATTTCTGCATGTGAGCCATTCTAACCGGGGTGAGGTGAAACCTCATTGTGGTTTTGATTTACATTTCCCTGATTGCTAATGACCTTGAACATTTTTTCACGTGCCTGTTGGCCATTTGGATTTCCTCTTTTGAAAAATATCTATTGAGGTCCTTGGCCCATCTCTTAAGTGGGTTGTTGGTTTTGTTTTTGTGGAGTTTCTTGATCTTTTTGTAGATTCTGGTTATTAACCCTTTATCAGTTACATAGTTTGCAAATATTTTTCCCATTCTGTCGGTTGTCTCTTCACTCTCCTGACTGTTTCTTTTGCAGTACAGAAACTTCTCAATTTGATGCAATCCCAAATGTTAATTTTGGCTTTGACTGCTTGTGCTTCTGGGTTATCTTCCAAGAAGTCATTGCCGGTACCTATATCTTGCAGGGTTTTTCCAATGCTCTCTAATAATTTGATGGTGTCAGGTCGTAGATTTAAGTCTTTAATCCACGTTGAGTGGATTTTTGTGTAAGGTGTAAGGTAGGGGTCTTGCTTCATGATTCTGCACGTGGAAATCCAATTTTCCCAGCACCATTTATTGAATAGACTGTATTTGCTCCAGGAATTGGTTTTAGATCCTTGATCACATATAAGTTGGCTGTAGATGTTTGGGTTGATTTCTGGTGTTTCCATTCTGTTCCATTGGTCTATCCATCTGTTTCTGTACCAGTACCATGCTGTTTTGATTACAACTGCCCTGTAGTTTGTCCTGAAATCTGGTATTGTGATGCCTCCAGCTTTGTTTTTGTTGTACAAGATTGCTTTAGCTATTCGAGGTCTCTTGTGCCTCCATATAAATTTCACCAGAATTTTTTCCAGATCTGAGAAGAAGGTCTTCGGTATCTTGATTGGTATTGCATTGAATTTATAAATTGCTTTTGGGAGAATTCACATTTTGATGATATTGATTCTTCCAATCCATGAGCATGGAAGATTTTTCCATTTCTTGGTATCCTCTTCTATTTCTTTCTTTAAGGTTTTGTAATTTTCATCGTAGAGATCTTTAAGGTCCTTGGTTAAGTTTATTCCAAGGTATTTGATTGCTTTTGTAGCTATTGTGAATGGGATTGATCTTAGAAGTTCTTCCTCAGCCATGGCATTGTCTGTGTATACAAAGGCTGTTGATTTTTGTGCATTGATTTTATACCCTGCTACTTTGCCAAACTCTTCTATGAGTTCCAATAGTCTCTTAGTAGAGTTCTTTGGGTCCGCTAAATAAAGAATCATGTCATCTTCAAAGAGGGATAGTTTGAGTACTTCCTTCCCAATTTGTATCCCTTTAATTTCTTTTTCTTGCCTAATAGCTCTGGCTAGAACTTCCAGAACTATATTGAATAGCAGTGGTGAGAGTGGACATCCCTGTCTGGTAGCAGATCTCAGTGGAAATGCTTCCAACTTTTCCCCATTCAATAGGATGTTGGCTGTGGGTTTTTCATAGATTGCTTTGATTGTATTGAGGAATGTTCCTTCCAAACCCAGTTTGCTTAGAGTTTTCATCATGAACGGGTGTTGTATTTTATCAAATGCTTTCCTGGCATCTATTGAGATAATCATATGGTTTTTCTTCTGCAGTCTGTTAATGTGGTGTATCACATTGATTGTCTTGCGCACATTAAACCATCCCTGCATACCAGGGATAAATCCCACTTGGTCTGGGTGGATGATCTTTCTGATGTGTTGTTGCATTCTATTGCCCAGAATTTTATTGAGGATTTTTGCATCTATATTCATCAGGGATATTGGTCTGTAATTCTCTTTCAGGGCTGCATCTTTTTCCGGCTTAGGAATTAAGGTGATGCTGGCTTCATAGAAAGAATTTGGGAGGATTCCCTCTTCTTCGATTTTTCTGAATAGTTTAAGAAGAATTGGAGTTAGTTCTTTTTAAATGTCTGGTAGAATTCAGCAGTGAATCCATCTGGTCCTGGGCTTTTCTTTGTTGGGAGGGCCTTTATTACTGTTTCAATTTTTGTCTCAGTTATGGGTCTGTTTAGGTTTTCTATGTCTTCCTGGTTCAATTTAGGTAGGTTGCATGTGTCCAGGAATCGATCCATTTCTGCTAGGTTTCCCTGTTTGCTGGCATACAAGTCCTTGTAGTAATTTCTGATGATTCTTTTTACTTCTGTGGTGTCTGTTGTTACATTTCCTTTTTCATCTCTGATTTTATTGATTTGGGTCCTTTCTCTTCTTTTTTTAGTTAGTTGGGCCAATGGGGTGTCAGTTTTGTTTATTTTTTCCAAAAACCAGCTCCTCGTTTGGCTGATTTTTTGTAATGTTTTTCTTGATTCAATCCTGTTGATTTCTTCTCTGATTTTAATTATTTCTCTTCTCCTACTAGATTTGGGTCTGGTTTGCTGTAGGTTTTCTAGATCCTTGAGGTGAATTGAAAGCTCATCTATTTGGTGCCTTTCCAATTTCTTGATGTAGGCACCTATTGATATAAACTTTCCTCTTAACACTGCCTTTGCTGCGTCCCATAAGTTTGGTATGTTGTGCTGTTATCCTCATTTACTTCCAGAAAGTTTTTGATTTCTCTTTTGATTTCTTCTATGACACATTTTTCATTCAGGAGCATGTTGTTCAATCTCCATGTGTTTGTGTATGCTCTAGGGATTCCTGAGTTGCTAATTTCCAACTTCATTCCTGTATGGTTTGAGAAGCTGCATGGTATGATTCTAATTCTTTTGAATTTGCTGAGACTTGCTTTATGGCCTTGTATGTGGTCAATCCTAGAAAAGGTTCCATGTACTGCTGAGAAGAATGTAAAATCTTTAGCTGCAGGATTGAAAGTTCTGTATATATCTGTTAGATGCATTTGGGCTATAGTGTCGTTTAAATCTACTGTATCCTTGTTGATCTTCTGTCCGGATGATCTGTCTATTTCTGAGAGTGGAGTATTGAAGTCCCCCAGTACTATTGTATTGGTGTCTAAGTCTCCCTTTAAGTCCGTTAACAAATCTTTTAGATAAACCAGTGCCCTGTAATTAGTGCATATGCATTGATAATTGTTATATCTTCCTGTTGAATTGATCCCTTAATCATTATGTAGTGTCCCTCTTTGTCTCTCTTAACGGTTTTTGTGGTAAAGTTTATGTTGTCTGATATTAAGATGGCTACGCCCGCTCTTTTTTCATTTCTGTTGGCATGGTGTATCTTTTTCTAGCCTTTCACTTTCAGTCTGTATGGATCTTTGTTGGAAAGATGTGTTTCTTGTAAGCAGCAAATAGATGGGTTTTGTTCCTTAACCCAATCAGCCAATCTGTGTCTTTTAACTGGACAGTTCAGGCCATTCACGTTCAATGTGACTAATGAAAAGTGGTAACTTTGCCCTGCCATTTGCCAAAGATAAGTTCTAGTATATGCTTTGAATTCCCTGTGATCTTTTGCTGTGAGGTTTCCTTCCTTGGTTTCCTTCCTTTACCTTCTTTCATATTGATGACTGTGTTTCTGTGTTTCTGTGTGTAACACATCTTTAAGCATCTTTTGCAGGGCTGGACGAGTGGCGACAAATTCTTTCAATTTCTGTTTGCTATGAAAAGTCTTTATTTCACCTTCATTCATAAATGATAGCTTTGCAGGATATAGTATTCTGGGCTGGCAGTTTTTCTCTCTTAGTACCTGGGCTATATCTCGCCATTCCCTCCTAGCTTTTAGGGTTTCTGATGAGAAGTCAGCTGTGAGTCTGATTGGAGATCCTCTGAGAGTAATCTGACGTTTCTCTCTTGCACATTTTAGGATCTTTTCTTTATGTTTCACTGTGGAGAGTTTAATTACAACGTGTCGTGGTGAGGATCTCTTTTGGTCGTGTTTATTAGGGGTTCTGTGAGCTTCCTGTACTAGGATTTCTCTGTCCTTCTCCAAACCTGGGAAATTTCCTGCTAATATCTCACTAAAAAGGCCTTCTAATCCTTTCTCCCTCTCCATGCCTTCAGGAACTCCTAGAACCCAAATGTTGGGTTTTTTAATAGTATCCTGCAGATTCCCGACAATATGTTTTAGATTTCTAATTTCCTCTTCTTTTTTTCTTTGGTCTGACTGTATCCTTTCCTGTTCTCTGTCTTCTAAGTCCGATATTCTCTCTTCTGCTTCACCCATTCTGTTTGTAAGGCTCTCTATTGTGTTTTTCATTTGATCTATTGAATTCTTCACTTCAGTCACTATCCCAGTTTCCTGTTGTACTAGTTGTTTCGTTTCATTTTGATTCCTCCTTAATATTTCATTTTCACGAGAGAGTTTTTCTGTCTTGTCCATTAAGGATTTCCGTAGTTCAAGAATTTGTTTTTGAGAACTTCTTAATGTTCTTATCAATTTTTTGAGATCTGCTTCTTGCATTTCTTCTATGTCATCATCTTCATAATCTTGAATTGGGGTGTCTTTTTCATTTGGGGGCGTCATGGTGACTTCCTTGTTTTTATTACCTCGGTTTTTGCGTTTGTTATTTGGCATATTGGAGATATTTGGTTTCTTCACTGTGGTGCTTTTTATTGTTATACTATGACTCTAGATTAAGTGGACTATCTGTTTTTGATGGAGCCTTAGGGCTTGAGATGGGTGTGGCCTGAGAGCTCTGTTTGGTGTGCCAAAGGTGACACTCCCAGGTTAGGTGTGGTAAACCTCTCTCTCTCTCTTTCTTTTTTTTTGATTCAAAAGGGAAGTAATTCTGCACAGCTGAATGAAGTTGGAGGTAGTTAGCAGGCAAATGATATACCCACAGGAGCCAGAGATCTGAAGCTCTTTCCCAAGGACCACACAGGGAATCTGTTCGGCCCTCAGAGTGGGCTCAAATTCTCCTTCAGTCTCCCACTGGGTTGCCAAAGTTACAGAATTGTAGCGTCTCTGGAGAGTGCTCACGTGAATTCCGTGAGTTCTCTCCCCAACCGTCTCTTTTTTCACAGTCTCAGTTCAGTAGCACCACAAATTTACTAGGTCCTAATCTCCTGTTAATTCGCCCCGCCCAGAGTCAGGTTTTTCTGCTAGGCTCAGGGCCGGTGCAGACCTGAGGTCGCTCTGCTTATGACATATGTCCAAGATGGCGCCTGCTCTTTGTCTTGCTCGCTCTTGAGAGGTGAGCGGAGAGAGAGAAACCCGTGTCTGTACCAGTCACCTTTTTTTTTCTCTCTCTCTCTCTCTCATCCAGTTAGCCTGGTGAACTTTCCCCCACCCCGGGGGTCGTTCCCTCTAGTCTCCTCTCTCCACTTGCCTGCCGGTGTCTTGGGCTATTGAGGTTCGGCTCACCTCGCGTTCCAGCGCTGGTGTGTTGAGTCTGCCGCTGGTGTCCCGAACTGTGGGCTCCCACGCTCTCCATGCAGGTCCGCTGTGAATCACTAGTTCCGAAAGAGTTTCTTCTGCTGTTTCCTCCCCTACTCTTCCTTGAACCTGCAGTATCTCCACTTTTATTAAACTGTCTCTCCCCGGACTGTCAGTGTGCTCCCTTCCCATTCCGCCATCTTGCCTCTACCCTTTTATATAATTTTTAAAATGTATTTTATTTTTCATTTCAAGCAATTTATTCAGGCTCCTAATATTTTCCCATCCTGATTGTTTCTCTTAATCAGCTTCACAGCTATTGAATGTTTTAGAATTTTTTTACCAATAAAAATACATTCCCAGGACCAGCATTGTGGTATAGCAGGTTAAGTCACCCACTGTGATGCCATTGCCATTTCTGGTTCCAACTGTTCCCCTTCCAATCTAACTTCCTACTAATTTGCCTGGGAAGAGAACCCAAGTTCTTGGGCTCCTGCTGGCCATGCAGGATACTCAAATGACATTTCTGGCTTCTGGCTTCAGCCTGGCCCAGTACGTGCTGTTGTGTCCAATTGGGAGTGAACCAGTGTATGAAAGATTTCATTCTTTCTCTTACTTTCTCTCTGTGTCAAATAAATCAATCAATCATTTAAAAATGCACAACCCCCTAAATTATCTCAGACCTAGTATATTTCAGTAATTCTACCTTAAAAAAGAAAGAATTCAATGATTTTGTATTTTTCCATTTTAATCTCAGTGATTGTGATTTTTTTTCCTCTGCTTATCTTTATGGAGGTGTTGTTTTATTTATTTGTTTAGTCAGTGTAGAACTGGAAGGGAAATATTCACTTAGAGAACAGTGTGGGCTTCCATAAAAGTGTTTTTGCATGCGGTATGTGTCCATAATTCAGATTTTACTGGTCTTGAGAATCAGTGTTCATACATTTCAGTTTATAGAAAATTATTAACATATGTACAGAAAAATCTAAAAGCCATGAATTGTCATTTTTTTATAAAGTCATTCCTGTGACTTTCCAGCTTCAAATTTAGAGGCATCTCTTCCTTAAAGAAGCTATTAAGCACCAGTATTTCCAAAGGCTGCTGTTAAATAAATCCTACCAATTCATATTTTAATGTCATTTAAACAGCATACTCAAATTTTCAATCTTTCACAGCACATTAACAGAATTATTAGGAAAACTGGACTACCACAACCAATTACAGAGCACCATGGTTCTGACACAGCAATAAGGAATGTTTTTCTGTAGGAAATAATTCTACTAAACAACATGGAAGAAATACTTGAAAATATCCACGACAGATTAAATGCACAATTGTGACTCCAAATTACATTTAGTATACATTATATTGTAGGATATAAAAACTACCCTCTACCTATGAAATGTTAAGCTGATATCCATGGCAATCAAAACCTCATATAATTCAATATCCAACTATTTTCTGGTTGCACTGAAAAATAAATAATAGCAAATTATTTCACCTCTTAAAAATAATTTATATTTTAAAAATGGAATGTTATGGGCTTCTTTCCTTCTTAAAAATGCTTCTAGAACCACAAAAAAAACTTGCATTTACAAAATAGTTTATAAAAATATTCCTCTGGGCTGGCGCCGCGGCTCACTAGGCTAATCCTCTGCCTTGCGGCGCCAGCACACTGGGTTCTAGTCCCGGTCGGGGCGCCGGATTCTGTCCCGGTTGCTCCTCTTCCAGGCCAGCTCTCTGCTGTGGCCAGGGAGTGCAGTGGAGGATGGCCCAAGTACTTAGGCCCTGCACCCCATGGGAGACCAGGAGAAGCACCTGGCTCCTGCCTTCGGATCAGCGCAGTGCACCTGCTGCAGCGCGCCAACCGCGGCGGCCGTTGGAGGGTGAACCAATGGCAAAGGAAGACCTTTCTCTCTGTCTCGGAGACAGGGACCACTGATAAAACATGGGATATGATATTATTCAACTTGAATTGCTGTATGTTTTGTCAGAGGTGAACTCTCCTCGTTTTTAGTTTCTTCATTTTCTACAGGCAAATCTTGAGTTTCTTGGCTAGCTAAGAAACTGTTTTCCCTTTGCTCCTCTCTTCCCCTCTGTTCTTTTTCATCAGTGTTTTCCAGCTGCCTTCTTAGGCTTTGTTTTTACTTTTGCAGGAACTGGTATAACTGACAACCTTGCCAATCTCCTCTTGACCTCTGACTTCACTGCACCTTTGTCAGAGCTGACTCACCCCTTGGGCATCTTGGTGGTGGGAGTGCGCCGAGAGCCTTCGTGAAGCTAGGCTCCCTGGCTGCTACTGTCTAAATGTCATAAGATTTGGCTTAGCCTTAAATCCTTCATTTCAAAAATATCCTGTGGAAAACCATAAGAAAGCTAGATCCAGAGGTTATTTATTTATTTATTTTTATTTATTTTGGCAGGGATCTTTCACTTTATGACTGTTAGAGCTTCTTCTTGGGTGGTCTGGTAGTGAGGAGATAACTTTTTCCTGTGTCTCTGTGCTTTGTTCTTAAGAAGAAATTGGCCAAAGTGGTTTCTCTTTGGCCCATGATTCTCTGATGATGTGCCTGGAATTTTTCTGTCTTTCCAAATATGTTCCACCAACACTTTCTGTAACAAAGTTCCTTGTAATTTCTTACATTTATATGCCACCCCCATCCAATTCCCAGTATGGTGATTTGGCTTCTATTTTGCTTTCTAAGAAATCTGAGAATCTGGGTTCAGTTAAACACATCTGAATAGATGAGCACAATGAATTCTTTTAACCTAAAACCTGTTTTTTGCTCAGTTTTTCCTATACCTGTGTACAAATATGGAAGCCAGAATATTTGAATCCTTCTATCTTTTATACCTTATATCAAAGTCATACCAATTTTTGTTTGCTTCATATTTAAAATCTATCAACACATAGTTCCCTGTCATCTTTTTGGTAGACTCTATCTCAGAAAAACTCTTGCAATAAGTATGGTTCCATGGCCTCCCTCTTGATTCAAGTCAAAGTTAGAGGAAACAATTCCTCACAAAAAATTACAAATTTGCGCTGAAAGAAACTTACTGTGTTGGTTGTCACGTTTCTGTATGTTCTCTGAAACTCCTCTGATGTTGCTATACAGGATGCCTGCGGGACCCCTCTCTGCACTCACACTTAATGCACCTCCCAATGCAGCAGTCAGCACCGCAGGGGCTGTCTTCAACCAATAGAAATAGAAAAAAAAAATTAAGTCTGCTCCTTCCTGCCCTCAAGGGCCCTGTGGTAAGACATTTGTAGGATCCCTGAGAAGTTCCCAGAGTATTAGAAGACTGGTCACTATAGAGGTTGCCAACTCAGAATTGTATCCTGTGCTGGTTTGTTCTGCAGTTTCACTCCTTCTCACAGACATCACATTTTTAGTAAATGACCTACATACAAGGCCTTAACTCAAAATGACCTTTGAAGGTCATCCAGCTGAGGCTGCTGGTACTGAGAGCAGCACCAGACAGCAGTTACTCAGCATAGTATTATGGAAGTTAATAACTTACAGATCTAAGGGGAAAAGAGTTATACTATAGTGATAAGTGAAGTGATCACTAGACTGAACATACACAATTATCACATTTTTTTTACCTGTCAGCAATGGAGAATTACAGTAAGGTATAAGTGGAAGTATATGAAAAGTAATCCAGTTCATAAATGTAGCGATACAGTGTGTTTGTGTAAGTTGAAATGGACTCTTGATACTCTGAGTATTTAATCTAGTACTCAATACTTAATACTTAGTACTCACACTTAATCTAGTATTCATCTTGTACATCAGGACAGTGAACGTAAAATGCACATGCATACTTCTGGACAATAAAGGTTTGGTCAATTGAAGAGGAGCCAGAAACCATTATGAATGGAATTTTTAACACAACCCCATCTGGAAAAAATGCTTATGAATTTAGTTTTCTTGTTAGAATGAGCAAAAAGCTTAAATATTTTGATTTCTAACAGTACACACCAGCATATCAGTCTACTATATAAAGGACATTCAACAAAAGAAGAGGCAGAATGACTCATTTTATCAGTGTCATCTAATCTCTTTTTGAGCTTTGTAGTGTTTAACAAAATATTGCAAAATGGAACAGGTATTCACCCTAGCATTTGAGATGCCTGTATCTTACATCAGACCTGATTTAATTCCTTGCTCCTGCTTTTGACTCCAGCTTCTTGCCATGAACACTCTGAGAGGCATCTGTGATGACTCATGTATTGGGTTCTGGCCATTCATGGAGGAGACCTGGATTGAGTTCCAAGCTCCTGTCTCAGACAGTAGCCTACCCCCACCTATTGCAGACATTTGGAGGGTGAACTAAGAGATGGGAATGTGTTCTTGTGTTCTCTCTCTCTTTCTTCTCTCTCCCTCTCTCTTCCTTTCTCCTTTGTCTTTGACTTTGTGTCTCTCAAGTAAGTGAAAAAAAATCATCAAAATATTGTTAAAGCTATATTGTAGTATGGATTGGCATTAGTAGCAGGGAGAGAGGACATATGTGGGTCCAATAGAGACTCCCTTTTATCAAATCTGATGTAACTGTTGTCACTATTGAATGTCAGATCTGCTGGTGACAGAAATTAACATTGAGCTATAGTTATTACACTGTATCTCAAGAATACCAGGCAATGAAAGGCATAGAACCATTGCATAATGCTCGTGGACATATTTGCATTGTAAGATTTTACACATGCTGTGCATCCAAGAGGATTTTTGCTAGTATTACCTCCACCTATATCATAGTCTGAGTGCCTACAGTACTTCCTATTTATCTGCATGAGACCCTATAAAATAATGCATCCAACCCAGAAGCCACGTTTAATGCAAGTGACATATAGGATAATGATATGGTCAATTAACGTTTTGATTAAAACTGTAGCTTGAGAAACACCTGTGAGGTTAGGGAGCTTCCATTCAGGAATAATTGTGTGCCATACAGCAATGATTCTACATCCCCTAGATTAACAGGATTTGGAACAAGACCCTAGAATCAAAGTAGTAGTGTTTCCTTTTGTATCATTTTCATATATTATCCACTTGTGAAATATGTGCTCTTTGTTGGTGAAATGTAGGCTCTTCCATGTCTGAAGTTCTGATTCTTTTTTTTTTTTTTTTTTTTTTTTGTTGACAGGCAGAGTGGACAGTGAGAGAGAGAGACAGAGAGAAAGGTCTTCCTTTGCCGTTGGTTCACCCTCCAATGGCCGCTGCGGCCGGCGCACTGCGGCCGGCGCATCGCGCTGGTCCGAAGCCAGGAGCCAGGTGCTTTTCCTGGTCTCCCATGGGGTGCAGGGCCCAAGCACCTGGGCCATCCTCCACTGCACTCCCTGGCCACAGCAGAGAGCTGGCCTGGAAGAGGGGCAACCGGGACAGAATCCAGCACCCCAACCGGGACTAGAACCCGGTGTGCCGGCGCCGGTAGGTGGAGGATTAGCCTAGTGAGCTGCGGCGCCGGCCCTGAAGTTCTGATTCTTGTAGGGAGAGACATCAGCTAACCATTGTTTTTCATTTCCAATGTTGGTTCATCAGTGATAACACTGTAACACTAAGGATTTGCCACAATGGCTGGGTTTACTGATCATGACTTCCATAGGGAGCTGGGGATTATGCCAAGAACTCTTTAGATTCTTTAAAGTTTCTCTTGATGCTTTTGTATGTATAGAGCAAAAATGAAGGAAATCTAGAAATAGAAATATTAGAGAAGTTCATAAATATTAATTATTACAAACACTTTTTCTATCAGAGGATAATATGTACACGGTAAATAATAGCTCAGGTTTTCCGTAGATTCATTGTCTATACAATGTTTTCTGCTCATGTCATGATGGAAGCTTAGCATACACATAATAACTTTTTTGATCATAGAATATCCTGAAAAATCTGTTAAACTATTTAATTGAAATTCTGAGTATATTCAATTGTTATGGTACATATAACATCAGAACACATAGAATATAATTACTTTCCAATTCTATCATTGCATTTTATAGGGATACAATTAGGTATATATTAATATGAGTAGTTATTGCTCTAGATAAAACTTGGGATGATTTGTATCCTATTTCTCAATTAATGAATTATTCATTTGTGTCATTTTTTTCTCTATTATGGTATTTCTCTAGTGTTTTATAACAAGGCATGTTATGATTCAGTTTACATACTTTAAAAACAATATCTATATTTAAATTTATTATTTTAAATATATTTTATCATTTGATACTCTAGTTAAAACTACCCTACCTATGACCTTCTTGAGCTACTGAATGTTTAATATTTTCCCATCTATGCTGTCATCTTACTTTGTATTTTAGCAAAACATGTTGCTTGTAAAAGCTTGTCTAAGAAATATTATTGAATGTGTGATAAGCTTTCTGATTTTCCAGTTCACTGGCTTAATCCTCACTCCTTCTTTGTGGTTAAAACATTAAAATCTTACTTTAGAAGTACAAAGATACATTGTCATAAGTTATTATAAAATGATTAATTGTAGTTTTGTGGGCAAATTCTAATTGCACACTGGCAAAAGCTTAAAAATTATTCTCCTGTTCTCTGTTCTTTGTTCTTTGGCTTACCAAGGAACACATGATTAACTTGTGAAAAATTTCTGTTCTTTTTCTAAGTACATCAATATTCTAGTAGAAACTATGCATAACCTTGACCTTAGGCAAGTCATCAACACACTGTAATCGGGTATGCATTATGTACTGTCTCAGAAATTTGTTGGGGAGTCAAGGTAATAATGCATAAAAACATTTTCATCAGTATGTAAGAATATTTAAAAAACAAATGGTGTAGCTCTACAGATTAGAAAATTTACCTGCCATTTTTCACAATGGGAATGAGAGTTGTTTTTGTATATGGTATTGTACTGGCCTTGGGTTAAATGTAGCTGTTTCTTCTCACGCATGACACTTGGGAGAAAAATGTCTTTAAATAACTGAACCTGAATTTTTTAGTCATATGGAAAATGCAGATACCAAATACATACTCAATAGACTAACAGTTGAGAAACTAAATAAAATGTATATAAACAGTAAATTCCTATACTGATTTACCTGTTTGTAGACTCCAGCTTTGTGGACTTTGACATTTGTAATATAATATAAAATAAAGAACATCCTTTACTTATTATTATATATTCACATTAATATTTATTTGTAATTATACATATTTATTATATGCCATATATACACATTAATATTTATTTATAATTATTAAAAGTCACAGAAAATTAGAAAGATAAGAAAGCTGGAAATTAAAATATATATCATAAAATCTAGGTTCTGTTATACTGTTTAAAATTTACTCAGTGATATGCTTTAATAACATTTTTCCTGTTTTATTTGAATGAATGTCACTTGATCACCAGTCTTCTGAAAATATTATGGCTTTGTAAGCACACATGCTATAAAATAATTTGAAATATTTTCTATAGTAAAGGTGAGTCAATCTATTAAATGGCCTATTCTCTTTTTTTCAAAAAAATGTTTATTATTTCATTATTTCTTTCATCTGAAAGACAGAGCAACCGAAAGAGAATGAAAGATAGAGTTTCTGTCTGCTGACTCATTCCTCAAATGGCTACAACAGCCGTCTCTGGGACAGACTGAAACCAGCAGCCAGGAACTCCACATTGGGTCTCCTACATAGGTAGCAGGGGCCCAATCACTCATGCAAACATCCACTACCTTTACAGGTACATTAGCAGGAAGTTGGAACAGAGAGTAGCCAGGACTCGAGCTGGCACTCTGACAGGGATGTCAGCATCACAAGTGGTGGCCCAACCTGCTGTGCCACAATACTAATTTCTAAGATCTATCATCCCTTTGAATGTATAAACTTCCTTTGCTAAGTCCTATAGAATGCATTCAAACAACAGACACATCTTCTGTTCCTAGACTTAGGATAAGATGCCAGGAAAGTGCCCCTCAAATAAAAACAAGAAGAAAAATTCACAAATGTATAGCAGTTGGTAAAATAATGATAGAATTGATGTCAGAGATGTTAATAGTATTGGGATTATTACCATTTTGCTCATTATTGTAATTTGGATTCCCAGACACATGAAAGATACTCAATAAACTATCATTTAATAAGTTATAAAGCTCAGGAATGGGTATATTTGAAGTGGGCTCCTTCCTAAATCCTAGAACCATGTGTAAACTGAAAGTTTGCACAGTGTTTCAGTAATAAGATGACAACACTATAACCATTTGAATATATCTCATGGAAATAAAATAAATGTGTTTACTACTTCCATTCACCATATCTATCTTCAAAAAACACCTGCATCTTTAATTATGCTAATAGATGCCAAGCTAAGTTGGATGGGGAGGGAAGGGCAGTGCGAAAAATAGACATCGTCTTTATTTTACAAAAACATTGCAAACAACAACATGTGCACATTGCTAAATACTTTTGAAAGATTCTGTGTAATGAGGAGCGGTGAATGTTTACCTTTCTTAGCTTCATGACCGACTTTTCTTTCAAAGTATTATCTTACACATAAGTAGAGTGTTAGAACAAGTCATTTAAGTAGGAAACCATTTATAATCTTAAGAAAATTCTGGTCTTTTTCACTTACTCTTAGTATAGTTTACTTTTCTTAATGTGGAAATGGCTACCAGTAGCTTTCAGAAGTAATTATATTATATTAATTTACCAGACTCACTAGTGTAAACATAGAGATTCCTGTCAGACTAAGGGACAATATATAAATATCCATGCAGTAAAGCAGGATGCCACAATGCTACAATGGATTTCCAGCTGAAATCTTGTTTGTATCTATTTTCCACAGAATATCCATATACTTACATCTATATGAGTATATAGAGAGTATAAAATTATATACCGACACACATACATATGCATATATATCTCACACTATGCCACTTCTCTTCTTAAACCTATTCATGACATTTATTCCACATCTAACTCACCACACAAAAAGAATCAGACCTGTTTCTCTTAACAACATGATTGTGAAGATCTCTTGCCCTCATTTTTAGATAAGTTCTTTGCATTTTCACATATTCACTCCAGTCAACCTCTGTTGATTGCATTGGATGTCTATAGCCACAACATCTACATTTTTTCATTAGCTGCTCTGTCCTCTGATTATTTTGCCAATGCCTGAGCCTGAATAATTTTTGTCTTTAAGATTTTAGAACATACATCATATTCTTTTTCATGGAAGCAGGCATTTCCAGACCATTGTATGTATAGTATCTCCTATTCCTGTAATTGTCATCTTATTCTTTTTTCCACAATAAAATTTCTGTCTCTGAAAATATAATACAATTTAAATGTAGTAAGTTAATCACTGATGACTGGAGAAAGGAAACTCTCACCTCAACCTTCTAAATATGCCAGAAAAAGAGGAATGTAAAGACATTGATGTCAGTGGGATATATGTTGCCTACATAGAAGAATAAGGAATTTGGTGTCTCATAGCATAATATTGAGTTTGTGGAGTGGCACAGACCAAGTCATGATGTTTAAAATATTTTATTTCAAAAAATATTTGTTTGCTGGTGTATTAAGATAAATTATGAGACAACCACATTTACTTTTGGGTAGATAGCTCTAGTAATAATAAGTAAGATTCCAAATGCATAGATCCCAAAGCAATAAGTACTTTGGAAAGTAATGTTTTAGCAATATAAGAGACAGGCAATTTAAGTATTATCATTTAATTTTATGAATACCCTCTTGAAACACAAACTGTTTCCCACATTTACAGATGAAGAGGCTTAGATTCAGAGAGACTCAATTGTTTTATGTCATTCAGTTATCTAAGGCATATGTGTATTTAAATGAGGTTATAATATTTCTCCAGCAATGAATGCAAATCCTCAACCAGAGCGGATTTCAAATCTTCCAGGATAGATGCCCATTTCCTATAGCTCCTATGAGTACCTACAGCCTTATATGCTGTACGTGATTCAAATCACACATTGCCAATTCTATACTATAAAGTGTTCCAAATCAATTCTAAGAAATGGCAGTACCTTGAATTTTAACAAGTGTTGCTGTATGTTGACTAAATGATAAAGTACTTATTAGTCAAACCTTTGCCTTAGCATACTTCCTTTTAAATCAGCTTTTTCAAGGTTCTTTTTTTTCTGAGCATAAAACTATTCTTATCTGAACTTCATGTAAGATCAGAACAGCAAATCATAACTCTAAGATCAAGAGAAGAAATTAAATTTAACTTGTAAGCTTTCCAGAATAAAATTCTTTAATCTTTTTCTTGCACCACTCACTTTGTACTTTCATCACAAAATTTCAAGCCATTATTTTAATCATGCCAGCAACATGATCTCTGATTACAAATGCCCATTTCCCCTTTATCTTTCTAAGCAATGGAAATTTAGTTGAATTTACTATAGTTTTAGAATGAACATGCTATAGCTTAATCTGCCTTCTTAGGAGGTAAAAGTAAATCACATTGGTGTGGGACTATAGGTAGCTAGGGAAAGAAGTTGAGGTCTGATATCCCAGTCAAACTTCTTTTATACAGCTCCCCGCTGGCCTGGGCAGGATGTTGATTGACAGTTCCAGCTACCCATTCCTAGCTTGATAGCTGCAGCTGACTGGTCTCAGGACAGCTGCAATTGGTCCATAACAGGTCAGTCCAACCCAAGTGACAGGTTCCCTTCTGTGCTCCATAAGAAGTCCCTTTCTTTACGTGCATAACCCAAGCTTGCATTCTGTGTACCACCGAGGCCTGCTTGTCATGTATCACTAAGCACCCTCCCCCACTTTTCAGGTAATAGAAACTGAAAGTTCAGCAAGTTGTGAACTTGGAACAAGTGATAGCCAGAAATATTCATTATGGCTGCAGGATTTCTCCTATCTCCCCACCATGCCCATGACTTTTAAATGTCATTACAATACTGATATTTATTATAATAAAATTACCACAAGGGGCACTACCATTCCCATAATAGTCCTGACATCATGACACTTCCAATATATCCTAAAAAAGGTCATGGAAGGGATGGTACTTCACACCGCCCCAAACTCCACCCACTTTTGAATAGTCAATTGGGCTCCACCCCAGATATAAACCCCTATGCCTCTGGATGACCTAACCTTGGTAAGGGGGGCTTTTTGCCTTGTTGAAGACTTGTCACTGTTGGATGTTCTTCCTTGGTGAGGGGTTTTACTTTATAGCCTTTTTTTCTTTAATTTTGGCTATTTGTTCAAGCACTTCTTAGTTCTTGACTTTGCGGTTTTCTTCTAAAAACTGCCTATCTGTACAATTTTATGCCTCTATCTTTGAATTATGTCATACATAGAGGGAAGAACATGCACTAAGCCTAGCCAGGAGCCTGACAGCCAACAACAATTTTATATAGTCACCAATTCTTTAGCAAAAGCATAAAATATCAAAAACAGGCATAATAAAGCATAACCATATGATTTAAACATTGATGACCACAAAAAAATGTATAATTGAAACTTTAATTAGGCATGCTACATCATGCCTGTTGCTTATTTATATTTTCTGGTCTTCTTGATTTAGGCTATGAGTTGTCTAGGAGGCTATCTTTGTTCAAGTATTATATGAATAAGTCATATAACAAATTCATTTCATATCACTTTCAGCAAGAATGATGATTAAATCTATTCCAAGAGTCAAAAAGATTTAGAAGCTCTGTGAAGATTGGAAATTAGAAACAGAACATATAGATCCTGCTTGGAACATTAACTTTATCTAATTATATTCTCTTAGAATATGGTCCAATTTCAACCTCGCTTGTTTCCACTGCAGAGAAATAAATTCATTATTATTTCGCTAACGTGAACAAAAACAAAAAACACTACACAATTATTTTAATACTCATACCTAACAGGGAAAAGATACATATCTGTTAAATTTTAATTACATCACTTTTTGGATTTATTTTAGAAAGGAAAACTAGCCATCACTGTGTATACTCAGGAAAACTACTAATGAGGGGCTGTCACTGTGGTGTAGTGGGTAAAGCCGCTGCCTGCAGTGCAGGCATCCCATATGGGCGCCATTTCGAATCCCAGCTGTTCCGCTTCTGATCCAGCTCTCTGCTGTGCCCTGGGAAAGCAGTGGAAGATGGCCCAAGTCCTTGGGCCCCTGCACCCACGTGGGATACCTGGAAGAGGCTCCTGGCTTAGGATTGGCGCAACTCCAGCCGTAGTGGCCGTTTTGGGAGTGAACCAGCATATGGAACACTTTCTCTCTCTCTCTCTCTCTCTCTCTGCCTCTCTCTCTTTGTGTAAGTGCCTTTCAAATAAATAAATAAATCTTAAAAATAAAATAAAAAAATAAACTACTAATGAGATAAACCAAAGATCAGCTGTTTGCTTTAAAATGAGGAGGGGTGTCTTACAAGACTAGAACTAAAAGAGCTAGGAAATTATAGGGCATGTTAATTTTAGGGAATAATTTTGATATAATTTTAAGGTATCTCTTTGAAAATGTATGTGTTGCTCCTGAGAGTATTAAGAGAGAGGGCCTTTAGGGGCCTGCACTGTGGTGCAGTGGGTTAAAGCCCTGACCTGAAGCACCAACATCCCATATAGGTGCTGGTTCTAGTCCCGGCTGCTCCTATTCCCATCCAACTCTCTGCTATGGCCAGAAAAAGTAGTAAAAGATGGCCCAAATCTTTGGGCCCCTGCACCAGTATGGACCATTGTCCAGTGCTTTCCCAGGAGCATTAGCAGGGAAGTGGATGAGAAATGGAGCATCTGAGATTCAATCACTGCCCATATGGGATACAGGCACTGCAGGCCACAAGTTTTACTGCCTATGCCATAGTGCCAGCTTGCATATATAACTTTATTTATAAAAGCATATGAACAGCTCAGATTTAGTTTTTGGCCCACCATTTGCTTATGCTTCCCTTAAGTTATTTCATTGCAAACTCATTGAAAATATACAAAACAGGAAAAACTCTGTGAAATGTTTAAAGTAAGAGTAACAATCATTTTCTTATGTCAAATCTATTTCAGTTGAATGAAAAACAAAACCATGATACATCTGTATATTTAACTGTTTGTAACAGAAAAGTGATTTATGTGTATAAATATATATATATGTATATATATATATATATATATATATACTGTGTTGTTTGTAACAGAAAAAATAGGATGAAATGGAAAATAACCTGAAACTGATTTATCAATTTTGTGAATTAAAAATCTTCAATTAACAATTATAATACAAACTATCTTTAATTATAGAAGGCAGTAGAACTATGAATTTTTCTTAAGTACAAATTCAACTTATCCCTAATGTTAATATCTAAATTACTTATCTTTAAACAGACAGGTAATTTATTTATTTATTTATTTATTTATTGACAGGCAGAGTTAGACAGTGAGAGAGAGAGAGAGAGACAGAAAGGTCTTCCTTTTTCCGGTGGTTCACCCCCCAGGTGCCTGCTAAGGACAGTGCATTGTGGCTGGCACGTTGCACAGAACCGAAGCCAGGAGCCAGGTGCTTCCTGCTGGTCTCCCATGTGGGTGCAGGGCCCAAGGACCTGGGCCATCTTCCACTGCACTCCTGGGCCACAGCAGAGAGCTGGACTGGAAGAGGAGCAACCGGGACAGAATCCTGCACCCCAACTGGGACTAGAACCCAGTTTGCCGGTGCCGCAGGCAGAGGATTAGCCTAGTGAGCCATGGCACCAGCCAAGACAGGTAATCTAAAATTGGAATTTCAATTCTTAAGCTGACACAAAATATATGAGAAGCTAGCTTTACAAACTTGAGTTTTACTAATTTTTTTATTAACTTGTGTTATACAGAGAGTGAACCATGATGATTTAAATATGTGTAAGATACATATACTAATAGTATACATGTGTTTATTGCTGCCTTACCAAATTAATATGCATTTTGTGACTTAAAACAATGCCAATTTCTTATTTCATAGTTCTGAAGGTCAGAGTTCTAAGTGTAGCATGTGCAATTGAATCTTCTGCTTAACATCTCATGAGGTCAAAATGATATTAACAGGACTAGACTCCTTTCTGGTAACTCTGAGAATTAATCTGCTACCAAACTTTTGCAAGTTGCTGTTCAGTCATGTAGGACTAACGTCTCTACTTCCTTGCAGGCCATGTGTGAGGGACATAGAGGCTAGCTTCTATTAGCCACCCGTGACTCTTCTCATGTTTTCCGTTAGCCTTTCCCCCTAAAATGATAGATGGATCCCATGCATGCTTTGAGTCATCACTTTTCCTGAAATGCCAGTTTCACTTTAGCTAGAAAAAAAAAATGCTAGTAAGGACTCAAGTAATTACAACTGGTCTACACTGATCATCCAGGATAATCTCCTTATTTTGAAGTGCTTAACATGAAATGCATTTGCAAAATCCTTTGTATTGTGTACCATAACCTATTTACAGATTCCAGGGGTTAAGGACTGTATGTCTTTAAAGAATCATTCTGTCTTCCAAAATTAGTGGTGTAATAAAACCAGTGAGTCTGTTAACCAGTTTATGACACAAATTATTTCTCTAAACTTTAAAATATCATCAATTTCATTCCTACTCTCCTGTTTTGGGAGTAGTCAGTAATCTTAATTTTGTGTTTGCCATTCTTCATGAAATGGAATTTATGTTTAGGGGGTGCTGGAAAATATTTCCCAAAGTAATTATAAATTTACAGAAGAAAAAGTGATGGATATATTTCTATTGTTCTATATACTGAACAAAAATTAATATCGTCATTCAATTTTAAAAATAAGGTGGAGATGCAGGTTTTGTTCTGCAGACAGTTAAGCCTCTTCCTGGGAAAACAGCACCCTGTTTTGGAGTGCTAGTTTGTGTTCTGGTTACTTTGCTTCCAATCCATCTTC
Organism: Oryctolagus cuniculus; assembly: GCF_964237555.1. Taxonomy (NCBI): domain Eukaryota; kingdom Metazoa; phylum Chordata; class Mammalia; order Lagomorpha; family Leporidae; genus Oryctolagus; species Oryctolagus cuniculus. Next base: position 23,981,309 of record NC_091440.1, on the reverse strand, counting down.
CTGCTAATGCACCTCAGCAGGCAGCTGATGGTGGCCTAAGTATTTGGGTTCCTACCGCTCACATGGGAAACCAGATGGAGGTCTGGGCTCTGGGCCTCAACCTAGTCCAGCCTTGGTTGTTGTGGCATTTTAGGGAGTAAACTAGCAAGTGGAAGATCTGTTTTTCTTTGTATCTACCTTTCAAATAAATCAATAAATATTTGAAAAGGTGGAGATGATTTGGTGTGATTTATCTAAATGTCATGAGACTCAAGCTCCTTTTTATGTGGTCACTACATTTTTTCTTATATGAATGCCAATAATTTTACTAGTCAACTGACTTACCCTCATCTATTTATAAAAAGCCTTTGTATATTCCACATATGAAGGAGCTTTAAGAATTTCATGGGAAATGGAACAAAAAGATAATGTTCATTTTAAATGAACTCCTTTAAGCCTCTTTGATTTTTTGAAGTATTATCTTGGTTTAAGATACACTTTAAACTTGCTGTGTTCATGCAGAACAACAGTAACAGGGAAGGACAGGAGTGATATACATCGAGTAGAAGGGATGCACAAAAGACATTCTCTGGCAATACCTGCTAGAGATCTGATATTAGCATCATGTCAACATTTCACATACTGAAATACAGAATTCCATGACATGGTTGATACCTGGAGGATACTATGTTAAGTGAATTAAGCCAGGCAAAGAAAGACAAATACTACATGATCATGCTTATATGTGCATTCTACCATAGTCAAATTCATAGAAACAGACAGTAGAATAGGGGTTATCAGAAGTTGAGGGGTAGGAGAACTGTTCCAAGTATATGAAGTTTCAGTAAAACAGGAGGAATAAATTTAACAGATCTATTGTGTATCTTGTAACTGTCATCAGTAGCAATGTATTGCATACTTGAAAAGTATTAAAAGAATATATTTTAAGTATTCCCACCCAAAAAAGGTATTTAAGTAATATGTCTACAAACAACTTGGTTTATCATGATATTTACATACATTAAAACATCATGTTATATGCCATGAATTTCAACATTCTTGTTAACTGAAACATGATAAAGAATTTTTAAAGTTTTATTTATTTATTTATTTTTGAAACAGAGTCAGAGAAAAAGTGAAAGAGAGAGAGGAGAGATATATTTCTTCCATTCACTGGTTCACTCTTCAAATGCAGGTCTCCACAGGTGTGGCAGGAGCTCAATTACTTGAGCCATCACCTGTTGCCTCCTAGGCATGGTAGTAGAAATACATTCCAATACGGGATGCAGGCTTCTCAAGCAGTGGTTTAAGTTTAACTTTCAGCAACACAACACCTACCTCCAAAATAAAGGGATTAATGACATAAAAAGATGAAAAATCAAAAGTAGATTTAAAAATATTTCTCTTAATCAGTAATCACCAAGATTTTTTTTCTTTTGGTAATAAAGAAATGCCTCAACCTGTATTGATTTGTCTTTATTTGTCTCTGGCTGTCCCTGTGAGTTTAAAAAAATGCCAGTTTCTCAACAACACAATTACAAATTTAGTTCCCAAGGTATATTAACTGTGATTAATTGCATTGTTATAGACTTCACTGCAAGCTCTTTTCTCACCTGATCACTGTTTAAATAAAGGTGCATGTCTTGATCAGAGACCCTCATGCCACTTCTTTGAATGTTGCTGAATGTCTCTGTTATTGAGTTCACACATGGCAAAGAATTTAATTGTATTGTCTACTTTTGTCCTACTGATATACTTCTGTGACATATTATAGAAGCTGGATAATCAAAGGGGAAACCGACCCACAAAAATGAAACTGCAGTAAAGAAATGAAAAGTGACAATGCTGGAAGTGAACCAAATGTAAATGGAATTAGAGAAGAAATAGCTGACCATGGGAATGTTGACGAGATTGCTGCTGGAGAAACTCTAAATATACAACCAGAGGAACCTAGTGAAGGTGAATTTATTAGCATAAATGAGAAATGTGGTTTGATAAATAGGATGAAGATGTTCCAGAGGAAGTGATGCCAGTTCTCATTAAATAACTGAGCTATTTCTAGACATTGGAAGTGCAAAAGATAAAATTCTGGAAGCGGATGCTAACGGAGGAAGAAGTATAATAGTTCTCCAAGGCACATAAAAAGATGTTCACTCCCTACCAGAAATTATATAAAAAGAGAAAGTTGGGGCCAGTGCTGTGGTGTAGCTGGTAAAGCTGCTGCCTGTAGTGCCGGGATCCCATATGGGTACTGGTTGGTGACCTGGCTGCTCAGCTTCCAATCCAGCTCTCTGCTGTGGCCTGGGAAAGCAGTGGAAGATGGCACAAGCCCTTGGGCCCCTGTACCTGCGTGGGAGACCCAGAAGAAGCTTTTGATCAGCACAGCTCTGGCCGTTGCAGCCAATCGAGAACTGAACCAGTGGATGGAAGACCTCTCTCTCTGCTTCCTGCCTCTCTCTCTGTGTAACTCTGACTTTCAAGTAAATAAATAAATCTTAAGAGAGAGAGAGAGAGAGAGAGAGAGAGACAGAGAGCAAGCAACACCTACACTATTCTTGCTGAGATATTTACAAGTAAATATAAACACTTTAATTCTCAATATTTAATATTTTAAATGGCAATGTACCTAATATAAGTTTTACTTTCCCATGGATTTAAAGCACTATTAGAAGAATTTAAAGTTTTATGAAAAAAAATATTGGGGCCAGTGTTGTAGTGTATCAGGTAAAGGGTCTGCTTGCAAAGCTGGCATCCCATATGGCTGCTGGTTAATTCCCTGGCTGCTTCACTTTCTATCCAGCTATCTGCTAAATGGCCTGAGAAAAGCAGCAGAAGATGGCCCAACAGTTTGGGCCCCTGACACCAACTTGGGAGAACCAGATCAAGCTCTGAGCTCCTAGTTTCGGCCTTGCCTAGCCCTAGCCATTGTCATCTTATGGGGAGTGAGACAGCAAGGGCAAGAGGTCTCTCTCTCTTCTGGTTCTCTCCCCCTGTAACTCTTTCAATTAAATAAATAAATATTTTAAAAAATGGAGAGAGAAAGAAATGTCCTGGAACAATGATACTTTTCAACTGATTTATAAATCTGTTTTGTATGATTTGGGGCTATATTATCCTTCCTGTGTATGTTAGCATGTTTTTATGTTTATGTATAAATGGTATAGTAATGTTTAGCCACTGTGAAAAGTGAGGACTGAATACACATTAACATTTGATAGGACAGACCTCCCTTTTATGTTTTTCTACAATGCAAAATAGTTTCTTAGCTCTTCATTCTCCATTTAAATTTAGATAAATTTTCAACAACATATTAAATTGGAATTAGGATTACATAACCTCTGTAAATTCATCATGGTACAATGGACATTGTTATAACATCAGCTCATTGCATCCAAAAATATGAAGTGCACTTCGATGTATTCATCTCCTCTCTATGTCTTTACTGTGAATCTAAGATGCTGTTGCCTAGAATCTACTCTATAGGTTTGGACAGTTAAGAAAAAAATAAAGATTTTCAATTAAAATATGACAAAATGTTTTCATATGTAATTTATATCTCAAATTTGTGCGAATGAACATTTAGAATATATAACATAAATTGTAGTTTTAAAGATTTCTCCTTTTAATGCTATAAATGTTTGATTTTGTTAATTTTATGATATTTTGTAGCATAGAATTTTTGAATAACTTGTTCTTAGCAAACTTTATAGTTATTTACTGAAAATGTGGAATACTATTAATTTTTAGTCTATCTGATTTTAGATTTGGAAAATATACCAAAGACTTATTCAAAGGGTTTGTATTTTGATTCTATTAATTTTTGATAGACATTATCCATAAATAATTGAACATTTATTATCTAGTTCCACACCTTTTTCATTTTTCTCAGATTTATTTTTTTCAGATTTATTTTATTTGAAAGGCAGAGTTTCGGAGACAAAGAGAAAGAGGCAGAAAGAAAGAAGTCTTCCATTCCCTGGTTCAAACCCCAGATGGCCTCAATAGCACGTGCTAGGTCAGGCCGAAACCAGGAGCCGGGACCTTGTTTGAGTCTCCCATATGGATGCAGAGACCCAAGCACATGGGCAGTCTTTGCTGCTTTCTCAGGAACATTAAAAGGGACTGGATCTGAAACAGCCTCCGGGATGTAAACTCATGCCCATTTGGGATGCCGGTGCTGCATGTGATGGCTTGACTCACTATACCACAGGGTAGGCCCCCATTCGTCCTTCTTATGTTTTCTATTGAACAGAATGCCACAAATGTATTACACATAACCACAATATTGGTGGTTCTTGTGATATTAACAAATGGCATTTGTGATCAAAACCAGTGCCTTAATAAAGGGAAGATAATAGAGATTTCCCAAAGATCCTGAAATTATGAGCTTGTAACAAATGAGAAGCAGAAAACCTAGAAACTTAACATATGCACCTATTTACTCATGGTTTTATAATGAGATTATAACTTTTGTGTAATAGTTCCTCAAAATAGCCTTATGGGTCATAAGACAATTTAATCTGTGTCTAACATTAATTTGTCCAGTTATTTTACTTTAATCTTAATTATGATTTCCATGTGTGTTTTATTGTCCTGTCTCTTATCTACATTTTACTAATGTTTTCTTATTCTCAAAATGAAATATTGAAAAGATACAAGTTTTGTTAAAAATCACTATATATTTTAGAAAAAAATTAATCCAAATACTTCTGCATTTTGATGGTACAATCAAACAAAACAGGCTAGATTTTCTGTGGAAGGAGATAAATATAAACATTATAAAAGGTAAGTTGACAATTAATTTTTACATAATAAAAAATGCCAGGACAATAATTAGAGTAATACTCAAATTGTACCATAAAGTTACTTAGAACTTAACCACAAAGTATATAATGATGATAACAAATATACACATGAAATGAATTTAATAATATAAAATAATAAAATATGCTAGATAATGAGAATAAGAATATACTAATGAAGCATATGTAAATCATAAATGAAAACAGAAATATATCATAGTATAGTACATAATGATTTAGCCACTAACATTGATTACATAAAAATCATTAACAAAATATCAGTGTAAAGACTATCAGTACTGTGTTTTAATTATCCCACCTATAAAATATACATTAAAATTAAATTGATAATATTTTGGTTTTAGAAAAATAAAACACTGGAATTTCTCATTTATTGAAAGAGGAAGAAAGAGTGAGTATGTGCTTCTGTATACTGATTTATTCCCCAAGAGTCTGCCACAGCCAAGGCTGGCCCTGACTACAACCAGGAACCAGGAATTCAATCTGAGTTTTCCACATGGGTGGGAGACCAAAGCACTGGACCCAACATCCACTGTCTCCCTACGTATGCATTAGCAGGAAGAGGGATTCAAAGTGGAACACTGAAATCTAGGCTTTCAATATATGATGTCTGCATTCCAAACTGCAGCTTAAACAGCTATACCACAATGCTCACCCTTGGAATTTGTTTAAAACCATCAAAAAGTTACTAATGTCCACCATGTATGTTCTCTGTATAAAATGTGTTTTACCTTTTTTGGTGGGGGGAAGAAGGAAACGCAAGTGGATTTTTTTTTATTTTATATTCCCCAAAGTGAAAATATGAGAAAAATACCATAATTGACTAAGTAAATGGAAGTACAATTTTATTCAATTGCTTAAAATCTGTAAAACATCAAAGCTTCTCATTATTTACATATTTAACAATAATTGCTTCAATTATTATTGACAATTATAACCAGTCTTTTAAATTATGAAGTTGTATATGATAAAGTACAATTCAGTTGCCAAGAAGCATTATCAACCTTGAGATTTGCTAGTTGAATGTATTGAACATTATAAATCATAATCAAATGCGCTTAACAATAAAACATTTTTGACTTACTGGACTTAAACAGAGAAAATACAGCCAATAAAATGAATATGAAAGTGAGTATTTTTGAAAGCTGAATTAAGGCATCAAATAAATTATCTGTACATATCTTGAATTATTTCCAAAAATGATTTCACATCACTAGTAGCTTAATTGAGGAATTTTCCATCTGCCTAAAGAAACACTGAGTACTTTAATGAAGTTGTCATCACATTCTACTCAGAAAGATTGATATGACTAAAAAAAGAAATTAAAGAAAGTCACAAAGTTTGTGAAATTTTAAGAAATTACATCATTTTTATATTCAACAAATTATTCACCATTCCAAATATGAACAAATTGAAGTATATTGAATATATATGTATTTATGTTTAAAGTATATATACATTCATTTTATCATTTATCATTTTATTGTTGAACTCTATTGAAGTATTAAGTACTTGACAAAATTAAATTAAAGATATGTTATCTCAGGCTGGTGCTGTGGCTCACTTGGCTAATCCTCCACCTGCGGCGCCAGCACACCAGGTTCTAGTGCTGGTTGGGGCACGGAATCCTGTCCAGGTTGCTCCTCTTCCAGTCCAGCTCTCTACTGTGGCTCTGGATGGCAGTGGAGGATGGCCCAGTGCTAGGGCCCTGCACCGGAATGGGAGACCAGGAGAAGCACCTGGCTCCTGGCTTCAGATCGGTGCAGTGTGCTGGCCATAGCGGCCATTTGCGGGGTGAACCAATGAAGGAAGACCTTTCTCTCTGTCTCTCTCTCTCTCTCACTGTCTAACTCTGCCTGTCAAATAATAATAATAATAAAGATCTCAAAAGGGGGAGAGGGCAAGAGGGAGGTAGTAAAGAGAGGAGGGAAAGAGAAAAAGGAAATATCATTTTAATATCTGTTATTAATATAAATAAAACAGACTTCATGCATTCCATAGGTACAGTTCAAAGATAATAACCCTGGTTCACTCACTCACTTGATACTTCCCCAATATTCCTCCTACCCTCCCCTGTCTTCATCAGTTTTTGCAAAGACATAATTTTAATCCACTGTATATTTACAGGCTTAACTCAGTACTAACCATAATATTCAGCAAGTAAAAAGTAGAAAGACCACAGTGAAACATGCTATAGGCAAAGGCTAAAAATGATAATCATATCCCAAAGTGACCATTTCATACCTACATTTGTTTTGTATTCTTTATATAGTGCCACATATAAGAGAAAATATATGCTATTCATGTTTTTTGAGACTGGCTTATTTGACTAATCATAGTATTTTCCAGTTGCATCCATTTTGTTACAAAAGACAGGATTTTGTTCTTTTTTGTGTCTCAGTAGAATTCCACAGTGTATTGGTACCACATTTTCTTTTCTCATTTTTTTTTTTATTTGGGTCTTCGCCTTTTTTCTTTTTTCATTAGTTTGGTCAATGGTGTATCAATTTTGTTTACTTTTTTGGTAAGTCATCTGTTCATTTCACTCTTCTTTTGTATCATTTTTTGTTTGTTTAAATTTTATTCCTTAGTTTTAATTATTTCTTTCCTCCTAATTTTTTTTGTTGTTGTTTTTCTAAGTCCTTCAGATTCATTGATAGATAATTGATTTGATGCCTTTCCTATTTCTTGACTTAGGAACTTTATAAATTTCCTTCTTAACTTTGGCTTTTGAGGTATCAAAAAATTTTTGATCTTTTATGTTGTCATCTACATTCATTTCTAAGAATTTTTTTATTTCCCTTTTGATTTCTTCTGTGACCCACTGTTATTTCAGGAATGTGTTGTTCAATCTCCATGTGTTTTCATGTTTACTAGAGTTTCTTAAGTTATTAAATTCCAGTTTCATTCCATTGTGGTCAGAAAAAATATATGGTATGATTTCAGTTTTTTTAAATTGCTGGAACTTATTTTATGACCTAGCATATGGTCTATCCTAGAGAAAGTTCCATGCGTAAAAAGAATGTGTATTCTGCAACTGTGAGATGAAATGTTCTGTAAATGTCAGGTCCATTTGTTCCATAGTGTAGGTTAGTTCTATTGTTTCTTGGTTGATTTTTGGATAGCTACTCCATCCATTGATGATAGTGAGGTATGGAGTCTCCTATTACTATTGTATTGAAGTCCATGTCTCTCTTTAGAGCTACTAACATTTTCTTAAATAGCCAGGCACCCTGGCATTGGGTTCATGTAGACTTAACTGTAGTCACATCTTTCTGTTGAATTGATCCATTAATCATTACATGATTCTCTTTTATTTCTTTTAACAGTTTTTGTCTTATAGTCTATTTTTCTTTGATTTAGGATAGCTACACCTGCACTTTTTGCTTTCCATTAGCATGGAATATCTTTTTACATCCTTTCACTTTCAGTCTGTGTATGTCTTTGTTCACGAGGTGTTTTATTTTAGGCAGCCAATATATAGACCTTGGTTTTTAAGCCACTCAATCAATCTGTATTGTTTTGTAGAATTAGGCCATTTATAGTCAAGCTTTTTTATTGATAAGTAATGACTTGGTCCTACCATCTTTCCATGAATATACCTATTGGTTGTTTTGGATTATTTGTACTTTTATTAAGAGATTTTCTACCTTCATATTCTTATATAATGACTATCATTTTTTGTTTTTCTGTGTAGCACATACTTAAATATCATTTGTAAGGCCAGACAAGTGAAAAATTCTTTCAATTTCTTTTTGTTTTGAAAGGTCTTTATTTCATCTTCATTTATAAATGAGAGCTTTGATGGGTACAGTATTTTAGGTTGACACTTTGTTGTTTTATTTATTAGACTGTGTTTCTCCATTCTCTCCTAGTCTGTGGGCTTTCTGATTAAAAAAAATCAGTTGTTAGTCTAATTGGGGATTCTATGATAGTAATCTACCATTTCTCTGGTGTATATTTTAGACTATTTATGTTTTACTGTTGAAAGTTTTTCTATAATGTGTTGTGCTGAAGATTGCTTCTCATCATGTCTATTAAGGGTTCTGTGTATTCCCATACTTGGATGTCCCTGTCTTTCTCCAAATTAGGAAAGTTTTCTGTTATTATTTCACTAAATTGGCCTTGAAATCCATTCTCTCTTTTCATACCTCAAGATCTCCTAAGAAACAAATGTTTGGTTGTTAGATGGTATCCATGAATCTTGAAAACTATTTTCACTGTCTCTGATTTTCTCTATGTATTTAGTTTTTTGTCTTCCTGAGATAGTTCCAAGGATTTGTCTTTCAGCTTGGATATTCTCTCTTCTGCCTCACTATGTATGTTGTTGAGGCTTTCATTAAATTCTATTTGACATATTGAATTCTTTATTTCTGATATTTCAGTTTGGTTTCTCTTCAATATATCTATATCTTTGCATTTGCATTTATTAATCTATATTATGTATGAATTTCTTTATCTCCTCAATTTCTTTTTTTTTTTTTACTTATTTTTTGACAGGCAGAGATGGACAGTGAGAGAGAGATGGAGATAGAGAGAAATGTCTTCTTTTTTCCGTTGGTTCACCCCCCAAGTGGCCACTACGGCCAGCTCATTGCAGCCGGTGAGCTGCGCTGATCCAAAGCCAGGAACCAGGTGCTTCCTGCTGCGCTGATCCAAAGCCAGGAGCCAGGTGCTTCCTCCTGGTCTCCCATGCGGGTGCAGGACCCAAGGACCTGGGCTATCCTCCACTGCACTCCCAGGCCAGAGCAGAGAGCTGGACTGGAAGAGGAGCAACCAGGACAGAATCCTGCACCCCAACTGGGACTAGAACCCGGTTTGCCAGTGCCTCAGGCATAGGATTAGCTTACTGAGCCATGGCGCCACCCCTCAATTTGTTTCTATATGTTTCTATGTAGTGATCATTCTTTTGAATTCATTTTCAGGCATTTCATCAATCTGTTCATCTTCAGATTCTAATATTGAAGGGGAGTTGTGTTTCCTTTGGAGAGTCATATTGTCTTTTTTGTTCTTTTTACTTATGTTTCTGCATTTATTTTAGGCATTTGTGGAAATAGTTATTGGTTTTTTTCTGATGACATTTGTCTTTGAGCTATGCCTCTGTGGTTTAGTGGAGTGTCTGCTTCTTCATTTGATATCCAGAAGCATGTGCTAGGTGAGGCCACAGAACTCTGGTCAGTGCTCAGGAGTTGGGTGAGAGTCCAGTGTGACACCCAAGTTGAGCATGGTAGAGCTCTTTGTGTCAGCAGAGGAGAGGGTATGATCACATCTATTTATATAGTATTAAGCCTCACCTCCTGTCTTCCAAGGTGTTCAATATATGAAGTTAGCTCACAGTAGCTACAACCCCACCCACACAGGTGCATGACTTGTGTAAGACAAAGAACTCTCTGAATTAACCCACCCTAGACACTCAGAGAATTATGAGCTTCTGAAGACAGGCACAGTGATTTCTCAGATACACAGCTACACCCCCCACCCATCATGCAGTAACAGAATTCCCACAGTTATAACCTGTGAGGTTCCAACATTCACAGGGTGCATCATAACCACTCTCAGCCCCATGAGCCTACACCATCCTTGGAGAAAGCAGAGTTGGTTCTGGAGCCAGCTGCCTGTGGTAAGTCCACCTTGGCAGCCTGAGCCCAGTTGGCCATGACAAGATGTGGGGAAGGGATCATCTCAAAGTACTAAGAGAGTTCCCAAACCCTGCCCACCCCACCTCTGATAAAATCCCCTGTTGCACATACAAGAAATCCGCAGCAGCCTCTATTGGTGTTTAGATGGCACTCTCTCCCTGCTGGTAGCTGGGCACCCTTGTTGGGGTATGGTTGAGAAAGGGAAGTGCTTTTCCTGTACAGGATTAAGTGGGTACCCTGGTTCCTTCTTAGGGCTCCATGTTAGACACAAAGTCAGCATGGTCTGCAAGGTTCTTCCTCAGGCAATATCACCAGTGGCATGGCTACCATAGTTTTCTTTCACCATGGAGTAATACATACAGTACAAACATGCTATAAATAGGGACACCACTGGTGACTTCTGCTATCAGAAACTGGGGGAGACAGTGGTTGCCTCCCAGACGGGAGACCCTGACTAGGTTCTGGGCTCCTGGCTTCATTCTAACCTTCCCTGGCTATTGCATGTATTTTGAAAATGGACCAGGAAATGGAAGATCACTCTCTGTCTCTCTGTCTTTTAAATAAAAATAAAAGTAATTATATATTCTTTTTAAAAAGTAGAAAGTTCTCAAAAACTTATCAATGCACTTTAATGTGTTAGAAAAACAAGAACAATTGAAACCGAAAAGTAGTACAAAGAAAGAATTATTAATAAAATTCAGAGAGAAGTAAATGAAATAGAGCCTGAAAATCTATACAAAAATCAATGAAATGAGCAGGTTCTTTGAAAATATAAACAACACTGACAGACCCTTAGCTGCACTATGAAAAAAGATTCAAATACAAAAATTGGAGATGAGAAGGGAAGTATTATAAGTGACCCTATAGTAATATAGAGTAAAATTAGAGATCATTATGAATAATTATACAGCAGCTAATATGACTGCCTAGAATTGGACAACTTCCTGGATACATATTCCTCACTGCAATTGATTTGGGATTCTATATGGAAACTTCTATATAGATTTGCCAACTAGCACCAACTATGAAACTCTAGGACTCATTTAAATATGCATTTTGTAATATGCTATTTGTAGTAATATTTAATACTTCTTTCACTTTACCTTCTATATAAAAGAATTTCCCCCCACAGACAAGAAATATGTATTAAGACTGTTGCGGTTGATTCAATGTGTATTTATAGTATGTACCTCACAGATTAGTGATTTTGGGGATGCAATCTGAATTTTATAGAAGAGGAAAAAGGAAATGTTTAAATTCATCGAGTAAATAAATGGAGGGAAAAGAAGGTAAAGAACAATCAATCGATGCTATGTACATTAATGCTTCGAGGTAACAGTGGTGCAAGATTTTTACATTTTATCCTTGTCTTCTCATCAACAATAATAATAATTATCAAACTACATTTCTTCTTTGGTGAGATTAACAGAGTAGGAAATCAAAATACTACATTCAGTTACCGATTTTCACTGTGGTTAATCATTGAAATCATTAATGAGACCCCTTCTACTTTTCTGGCTCTCCCTAACTGGAACTTATTCAAGAAACTTTGCCTGCATTAGTAACCATGGCAACTTCAGGATAAATATTGAGTACTGGCCTTCCAACTGTTAAAAACCTCTAAGTCTCCTTAAGTCCATAGCATATCACCACTGCGACAATAGCATGCAGAACAGTAGAAACTTATCACCTAGTTCCAAGGAAAAAAAGGCAAAATGTCATGGACAATCTACTTTATTGCAAAATTAAATAGAAGATAAAGTACAAAGATTAAGAAAAGTTCCTCTTCCCTCCTCCCCAGGTAGTAGAACAAATGACAAATTTCAAAGCAATTATATAAAGCTTTTATGTAAACAGATCATTAACACAGTTGCATACTTAGCTGCTTGAGGGACTATTGAAAATAGTGGGAAATATAGGAGAGCAGAAATCCTGGGCAATCTCAACAACTTTATTGCCCACTTAGGTGCATATTCATGATAGAGTTTAATGAAATATCTCTAATTTGAAGCTTAAAGACAGAATGTACAAACCATTTAAAATGATATACTTTCTATTAGAAACTTACTCCTTCTTCAGACTATTGGTCACAGTAATTTCTCCTACCCCTCCTGCTCTTTCAACAATTTAATCTTTCTTTTCCTCTGAAATGTACTCTCCTTTGGACCACATAGTCTATGATAACTGCTGCAAGTGACAGAGTATTGTGAAAATATAATTAGGTGTCAACTGAGGGTAGATTGAGAAAATAACATACACTTTTCTTCCTCTCTTGGGACTCTTGCCTTTGAAACACAGCTCAACTTATATTGTGGGGAAACCAAATTAACCCACAAAAGGAAATCAACTACTCCCCATGTAAGATCTCTGTCCTTAATATGTTGCCCAATGTGAATTAATGCTATAACTAGTACTCAAACAGTACTTTACACTTTGTGTTTCTGTGTGGGTGCAAACTGTTTAAATCTTTACTTAATATATACTAAATTGATCTTCTGTATATAAACAGAATTGTAAATGAATCTTGATTTGAATGGAATGGGAGAGGGAGCGGGAGATGGGAGGGGTGTGAGTGGGAGGGAAGTTATGGGGCAGGGGGGAAGCCACTGTAATCCAAAAGTTGTACTTTGGAAATTTATATTTGCTAAATAAAAGTTAAAAAATTAAATAAAATGTGAACTCTTTGTGACAAAAAAAATGATACCTAAATCACATATAGCTTTTCAATAAATGCATAGGTACGATTTGTCTCTGTCAAATGGTAAAGAGGGCCTGGCATTATAGTGCAGCAAACTAAGCTGCCACTTGTGACAAAGGCCTCCCGTATTGTAATCCTAGCTACTCTGCTTCCAATTCAATTTCGTGTTAATGTACCTGGAAAAGTAGCAGAAGATTATCCAAGGACTTTGCCTCTCCATTCAGGTGGCAGATCTGGATGGAGTTTGTCTCCTAGCTTCTCTCTGGCCAGACCAGGCTGTTGTGGCCATTTGGGAGTGAATGAGCAGATGGAGTCTCTCTCTCTCTCTCTCTCTCTCTCTCTCTCTTCCTCTCATTCTCTTCCTCTGTCTTTGTTGCTCTGCCTTTCAAATAAATAAATATGTTTTAAAAGTGAAAGAGACTTTATTAGTGAGAAACATATAATGGAGGATCTGATTTAACATTGTCAAAAGTCATTTCCTTTATGCCACATAAAATATTATGACAAATTTTGTTTTGTGATAGTCAAACATTGATTCAGGAATGTCAGTAATCTATCTCCTTGAAATTTTAACATTGAAACCATATTCTCTGTCCGCTTCTAAGTGTGCTAGAAATTATAGGTAATATGGTGGGAAATGTCTGGAGATACGGTGAGATAGATAAGAGGGAGATAGAGAAATGAAGTTGCCTTATAAAACTGACTGCTTAAGGAGAGCTGCCATTTTTTCAAAGATGCAAACGCAACCAGAGAATGAGGTTTCAGTATAGTGACCACAAAGACTCAGACAGCAATAGAGACTCTGTGGCATTTTTTCCCTAATGGATGTGTTGCTTCTGGTTCTGGCCCTCTTAAAGCTCCGTCAGAGAATCTAAATGCCACTTACATACCTGTGACACCCAGATGCAACCTAAGATTACTTGAAGACAGAGTGTCAGAATACCTTTGATGACAAGGCACAGTGTCAGTCCTGCAGGCTTAAACATAAATTTATAAACTTCCATTCCAATCTAGAAATAGGGTCTTCCAGCAGGTTAGCAGCATCATAGATAAACCATAATCTTTCCATCTTCTAATATTCCAGTCAGAGTTGAAGTTTTATACAGATGCCAGTCCCTCTTGTGGTTATAGTGTGGCTGCAGAGTCTATGAAAAGTCTATGTATTTCTTATTAGGTATAATACTATCATCTATTTCTGGGATCCTTCCTAAATATTTTTTCTTTTATGTGACCCTTCACAGTTCTTTAATCCTTCATTTCCCATCAGTTGTGAATCCAAACATTTGCAAACATCTGCTAAAGAAAAGACATTCTTCTTGAATCACTAGCAGTGACTGGGTCTCTGATCTTTTTCTTTCCAACGAATTTCTTCACATAGATGAGCAGGTGTTACTTATAGACACAAAAATAGTTTTTGTTTTATAATATTTTCAGAAGGCATAAATACAGTCAGTTTTCATTTTAAATACCATTTCTTTTTCCTCAAAGTTTCAGTTCATTTCATTTACCTTTTAACTAGCTCTAGGTCCATAGTTATTAATAGGAATGGCAAGAGTGGGAAGAATCACTATATTCCTAAATTTGTATTTATGAAATGTATGATGTTTGTATACCTTAAAAATGTTTCTAGGAAAAAAAATGATATAATAAATATTCTGTCTGAATATTTTGTTAGTAAAATAGTCCTGTATTCTAAAGTCATTTTTAATTTTAAATGCGTAGAAATGTAGCTATATTAAACATAAATGACTGGACCATACAAGAAAACAAATCATTCCAAATAGCATTACCAAAAATTAAACACTATGAAATTTTATTGCTTTCCAGATTTTGTTTAAATTTCTGTTATAATATAACCCATGAATAAGTTATAACATATTGAATGTGCTATTTTCACTTATACTGTGTTATTTTAGAATTATAGAAGTTTTTCTCATGTCACTAAGTATATAGTAAAACTATAGTGAAAATAGTATCATAATATCTGTAAAATCTGAATTAATTTAGTATCTGTCATTGCTAGTTTTATTTCTGTATTTTTTAGTGATTTTAGAGTAAAAATACTTTCATATAGCATTTAATACTTGTATATCAGCTGATATACAGAATTTTGACTAATACTGTATCTTTAAATTTATCCTTATAAGTAGATTATTGCTTATATCCTTTGCTTATTTTCCTGCTGTACTGCAGTCTTTCATTTTTTATTTGTTAAATACTCTATACAGTAGAGCCAATAAGCCTTTTGATAAAACATAAACTAAAGATGTTATATGAAAAACAATAAATAAAATATTAAGTTAAAAAAAAGAATTCCTACTTTAAGCAGTTAATGATTTTTTAATGTTTCAGTACAGTGTGCTTTGCATCATCAACAAGGTAGTTTATGATTTTTTTAAACTTTTTGTTCCATAAGTAAGCATAATTATTTTAAGAATACAGTTTAAAAGTTTTTCTGGGCCAATAATAATATACCTGAAAATGATTTCATAGTAGCTTTCATATAATTATCATTTTATTCCGTCAGGTTACAGAATAAATCCTCTTAATATTCTGTGATATCAGCGTCTAAGCTGAAAATTGCATTTTGCTGTATAGTCTACAGGATAAAAGGTGTTTTGGGTACCTTTCCTTTTCAGCTATACATGGATTCATAATTTTGGAGTGTAAGCTCAGACATATTGTTAATAAGCAGTGGCTGTTAAATAAAACCAATAATCATAAGTTATACTCTTCATGATTAGAAAAAATGGCAACTGTCATTAAGCAATAAGTTTTTTTTTTTTTTTTTTTTTTGACAGGCAGAGTGGACAGTGAGAGAGAGAGACAGAGAGAAAGGTCTTCCTTTTGCCGTTGGTTCACCCTCCAATGGCCGCCGTGGCCAGCGCACTGCAGCCTGCGCACCGCGCTGATCCAATGGCAGGAGCCAGGTGCTTCTCCTGGTCTCCATGCAGGTGCAGGGCCCAAGCACTTGGGCCATCCTCCACTGCACTCCCGGGCCACGGCAGAGAGCTGGCCTGGAAGAGGGGCAACAGGGACAGAATCCGGCGCCCCAACCGGGACTAGAACCCGGTGTGCCGGCGCCGCAAGGCGGAGGATTAGTCTAGTGAGCCGCGGCACCAGCTAAGCAATAAGTTTTAACACACAAAATTAATCCCATGGAAATCAACTTTGATATAATAAATTCAAATCTGACAAAAATTAGACAGCTATCTTTTAAGTTATTCAATTCAAATGGAAATATCAACATGAATTTTGAAATATCATAGCAAAATATTTCTGATAAAATTATCAAATAAAGCATAAGTATTTAACTTTATAATGTAATTTTTATTTTTGAAAATAAATTATTAAATGCAGTTAATGATAGCAGTTAGTTCAACCAACTTGCTCTGTCATATTGGATATGCATTTCTCAAAGTAATATATGTATGCCAGTGTGAATATCACTATAGCATTCTTTAAGAAAAAATTGTTGTAGGATGTGCATTGTCAAGAAAATAGTCTTTACCAGGCTCAAATTTTAAAAATAGACCTTTATTCTAAAAAAATCTATAGATTGGGAAGAAGTAGTCTGTTTCTGAAGGAATAAAAGGGACTGTTTCTAAATTTAATTTTTATTTATTTGAGACACAGAGAAACACATACAGATAGACAATGCCCTATCTGCTGATTCAATCTGCAAATTCCAAGACTAGGAGTCAGCAACTCAATTCAGGAATCCCATGCAGGTGGCAGAGACCTAGCCCCCTGAGCCATCACCACTGCATCCCAGGGTATGAAACAGCAAGAAACTGAACTCAGAGCAGGGCATCTGAGGCTGAAACCCATGCACTCTACCATGAGGTAATGGCTAACACTAGGCCAAATGCTTGCTCCAGGAATAGACCCCTTGTATCTGCTAACAAATAGTGATTTATTTAAAGAGAAATAGTCCTATCATTGTTCCCATTTAGGCTGCCTATGAAAAGGAAGGATTCAAACTTACTTAGTTCTGATTGTCGCTCCCCTTCTTCGTGGAGGAACGACACTAAACCCTGCCTAGGTTTCCTATCCGAGTCACGGCACCATTATGTCGCTCCCCCTCTTCGTGGAGGAACGACACAGGACCCTGCGCTGTTCTTTTGTCTGCTCGGCCCTTCCCGGGTTTGCTGCTGGTTCTTCCCGGGTTGGCTGCTGATCCTTCCACCTCTGTGGAAGGGCGGTTCCCCCTGCCACTTTCCCCACTGGCTCTCTCGGGGGCTGCTCAGATGTTCCTCAGGTGTTCCCCTTAGATGTTCCTGGTGCATGTTGTCTCTCTCCTCCTTTATAGTCCTCTTCCACCAATCCCAACTCTGCTACCCACACACCGAGTACGCTGCTCTCCTCCAATCAGGAGCAAGATCAGCTCCTGCAGCTCAGTCAATCAAATTGGCGAGAGGCAGCTGTGTAGAAGCTGTTTACTCCCTTCTCAGCGCCATATTGTGGGAGAGCAGATACATAGAATAAGTCTTAATTCCAGTAACTTAGTCTAGTCCGAGTTGCTCCCCACACTGATGGTTTTTATCAATTGGTATCATGCATTGTCCAATTAGATTAGTGGGCCACACACTGGATTCCATAGGTCAGCTTACGATGAAGAAATGGAACTTTTGAGAGGCAGTTTATCTGAGTTTCGAGAACTTAATATATCTAAGCAACGTCCAGGAAGCAGTTAACAGACATGTAAGCATGGGAAGAAAGAGGGAGAATTTTGATACATTAAGTTGGGGTGATGGGGTCAGAAACCTTCTTAGCTATGTTCAAAGGGATTTTCA
This sequence comes from Oryctolagus cuniculus, assembly GCF_964237555.1. Lineage (NCBI taxonomy): Eukaryota > Metazoa > Chordata > Mammalia > Lagomorpha > Leporidae > Oryctolagus > Oryctolagus cuniculus. Next base: position 23,963,374 of record NC_091440.1, on the reverse strand, counting down.
GGAAGTTCAGGTAAGACCTGAGAGAGATGTTTTATTGCTTTAGTTTTTAAAAATTTATTTAATTATTATTCAAAAGGCAGGGTTACAGAAAGAGAAAGAGACAGAGAGAAATCTTCCAAACATGGTTTATACCCCAAATGGCCATAACTACTGGAACTGGGCCAAGCCAAAGCCACGGGCAAGGAGTTTCTTCTGGGTCTCCCACATGGGTGGCAAGGACCAAGCATTTGGGATGTTTTCCACTGCATTTTCCCAGGTACATTAGCAGGGAGCTGAATCATAAGTGGAGCAGCCCGGACTGAACCCTTGTGTCCATATGGGATGCTAGCATAGGAGACTATGGCTTAGCCCTCTGTGCCACGTTGCAATTCTCATTATTTATTTATTTTGAAATTGTGGACTGTGATCCAGGACTTAGTTAATAGCTTCTTATTTATTTGTTTCTCTTTTTCCTTAATAATTTCATCTTAATTAAAAGATATTTTGTTATCAACTTGTACCGCATTTGTACAAGGGGAGGATGCTTCAGCACAGAATGTTGAGCAGGCATCTGCAGCACCAATATCCTATGTGGGTGTTCCATTTCCAATCCGGATTCCTACTGGTGTGCCTGGGAGATCAGAGGATGGCCCAGGTGTCTGGGCCCCTGAACCCATATGGGACATCTGGAAGAGGCTCCTGGCTTGGACCTGACCCAGCCCTGGCCATTGCAGCCCTTTAGGGAGTGGACTAGTGGATGAAACATTCTCTCTCTCTCCTTATCTCTCTGTAATTCTTATTTATAAATAAATTAATAAATAAATATGTAATCAAGAATATAGGATTGTGGCAAAAAGCTAGAAAGGGAATAGGGACAGAGAATCTGAAGCAATATACTGCTGAGTTTGGTTTTCAGAGGATGTTTTGGGAAAGCTTGTACTCACAGGGGCCAAGGAAAACCAAGGTACCAAAGTGAGCCTAAGTTTTGAATATGAAATATATAAAGATGTATATTGCAAGCAACAAGGACTCTCCCACTCTCCTTTATCTATATGCTGGACACTTCCCTAATCATTGTCTTATAAAATTGCTCCTCAGGAAGAGGGAATTTACTTAGGAAACTATACCTTCTGAAGATCTCCTTTATTTTTCAAGTAAATAAGTATTCACTTATTTATTATAATTATTATTAAAGTACAAAAAAGCTTTACTATGAATAACTTGCTCAAGGTTGCTTATTTGGTGACATCCCAAGTGAATAGACCCCTTGTATCTGCTAACAAATAGTGATTTTAGCTCAACCAGAGCAGAAAATTATTAAAGTTATTCAATGTCTTTCTTTTCTCAAAATAATAAAATGTATTTCCTTCTTATTTTCTCAGAGAAATAGGACTCATAATCCTGAAATATCAAGTAACCAATTTGCTAGTTTTAGTTGAGCCAGCATAAAATTCTTCACAATAAAACATCACAGGCATTTACAAGTATTTCTACCATGTGCCTTCTTTCATGGGTTTTATAGGTGCAAGGTAAAAATCCTCTTTGGAGAAAAGTTGGCATCAAATAGTACAGCCATAAAGAGAATTTTTTATTCCTCCTTATCTAAAAGTATCGATTTGAAGCTTAAGTTACATAACTTCGCTCTTCAAAAGCACATCTTGAATATTTGAAGTTTCTGTTTTAGGGTGTAATTGAAGAAGATCTTTGGATTCATGTATATGATTAAAAATATGGAACTCATTTTCTCTTACTCTCCCTGCCCCTCCTCATTTATCAGGAGACATACTTAACTTAGAATTTCTTGACCATATTCTTGCCATGCTATGAAAACCTTATCTGAACCCTTATCCTTTCTGGAAGCTCTTTCTATAAGTGCCTTGGGTAACTTCTGAGATTTTTTTTTTCACAGAAAATAATCAGCTTAATTATAGACACACAACTTAAAATGGATTGACTATTACCAATATAGAAACTCTCCTTCTAAAATAAAGAAATCTGTGATGAATAAAGCAAAAATGACTTTTATTGACTTTTTTCTGCAAGGGAGAATGCCACAAACATGATTCTGAAAAGACATCTTGTAAGGAAAATGATTCATGGCTTTAATTGTTATGGCCTGGACCTGGGTGTTCTGATGGTATGACAGAGAGCCAAGCTCAGTCTTCTCTGTACTAGTTCATTAATTCATAGAGGACCAATTCTAGATGAAAAGGGAAGTATTGTGTGTCACTGCACATTTTTCAGTCATTGTTGCACAGCTGATGAAGGTGAAATTTTCTGGTCCTTTGGAGCTATCTTAGCAGACAACTAAGAAAAAGAGAATTTTGATTTCGTTATAATTTGTATCACTTGTTCTCACTGATTTCAAGACTTTATTCTATAGGCTATAAACAAGATTTCACTCTGGCTTTTGGGGATAAACTTCAATAACATTTAAATTAACTTCATTGCTTTTGATTTTGGAAATGTATTTATTTGAAAATGATATCGTATTTTGGAGTGGCTTCAAGGCATGTGAGGGAGAGTCATGCTTAAGGTGAGATTTTGAAAAAAGTAATTCTTAGCGGATTTATTAGCTATGATTCAGTGCCCTATGACTACTAAATCATCTCAAATACCAGGCTAATCGTTTGTACCCAGAAAAAAACTTGGTGGTTTTTCAAAACCCACTGGCAAAGGTCACTTGAGAGTTGAAACAGCCATATAAAGCACTCATTATTATTACTATCTTGCAAGGTGTGGTAGGTTTCTTGTTTGAATGATGGTGTAAAGCACAGTTACGTAAAGTAAATGATGGACCAATAGCGTGAGTGTGACCTAGAGGTTTAAGTATATAGTTTTGAATGGATACCAGCCCAGACAAGTGAAACCATGATCTCTGAGGATGAAGGCCAGAATTCTGTATTCTCTGAAGGTAATTCTTGTGTGCATTAAACTTTTGGAAACATGGTTAAATAATGGTAAGCGATCAGGCACAAACTTTGATGATACTTGGATTACCACCACTGTCAGGTTAGAACATGTTGATTACATCTGAAATCTGAATTAGGAGTCTGAGAAAAATGCGTTATTTAGATGGGCTATCACCAGAGAATGAAATATGTGCATTATTATGTAAGTTTAACATTAAATGTTACATTCTAACTTCAGCTTTTTTTGTTTTTTGTTTTTTGTTGTTGTTGTTGTTGTTTTGTTTTCTTTTTTTGAAAGGCAGAGTGGACAGTGAGAAAGAGACAGAGAGAAAGGTCTTCCTTTGCCATTGGTTCACCCTCCAATGGCCACCTCAGCCTGTGTACCACGCTGCCAATGGCAGGAGCCAGGTACTTCTCCTGGTCTCCCAAGGGGTTCAGGGACCAAGGACTTGGGCCATCCTCCACTGCACTCCCAGGCCATAGCAGAGAGCTGGCCTGGAAGAGGGGCAACCAGGACAGAATCCAGCGCCCCGACCGGGACTAGAACCCGGTGTGCCGGCGCCGCTAGGTGGAGGATTAGCCTAGTGAGCCGCGGCGCCGGCCCCACACTTCAGTTTTAACCAAAACCAATGGACTTCAATTTCATAACATTTTCTGAATAGTTAAAATCTTAGTACCAAAATGCTTGAATGAGGTTAAATAATTTTTTGCTGTGTTCTAGTGGGAATATCAGAAGTAGGGCTACTGTAGTAGACCGTGCAATCAAGCACCTCAGAAACCATTTGCAAAGCTGCCTAAGAGGCTCATAGTACACTTCTTGTTAGTAATAGATTTTCACAGGATTAGAAATTGTTGGATTTAGTTCTCCTGAAAAGAAAGCCTAATTTTTTTCCCTCTCTTTTCACTTTCTTTCTGTCTATCCTTCCTGTCTCGGTCTCCACCTCTATATTTGTCTCTATCTCTGTCCCTTTCTCTTGTTCTTTACAAAAGACAAACATGGTCATTTTAGTTATTTGTTAATTATCTATTAAGGATTTCTTCCCTGACTTCTTTGCAGCCATTATTTTTATTTTTATGCTGTGTTTTTTAATTTTCTTTAATTGTTAATTAGTTTTAGCAGATTCAGTGTGATTTGCAGATACAATTTTCAGAACATAATGATACTCCTTTCCTCCTTTCTTCCCTCCATCCCTCTCTCCCTCCCACCCTATTTCCTTTTCCCTTTCTTTCTCTTTTTTTTCTGAGATTATATTTTAAATTTATATTATAGTGAAGAAGCTTAATATTTCACTGAGTGAAATATTAACAAGTAAAAAGCAAAATGGCCGGCGCCGCGGCTCACTAGGCTAATCCTCTGCCTAGCGGCGCCGGCACACCGGGTTCTAGTCCCGGTCGGGGCACCGGATTCTGTCCCGGTTGCCCCTCTTCCAGGCCAGCTCTCTGCTGTGGCCAGGGAGTGCAGTGGAGGATGGCCCAGGTGCTTGGGCCCTGCACCCCAGGGGAGACCAGGAAAAGCACCTGGCTCCTGGCTCCTGGCTCCTGCCATCGGATCAGCGCGGTGCGCCGGCCGCAGCGCGCCGACCGTAGCGGCCATTGGAGGGTGAACCAACGGCAGAGGAAGACCTTTCTCTCTGTCTCTCTCTCTCACTGTCCACTCTGCCTGTCAAAAAAATAAAAAAAAAATAAAAAAAAAAGCAAAATGATTATAAATAATAATTTCATGGAAAAAAGATCATTTCACCCATATAAAGAACATTTTAAAGTAATCAGGGGATTCCAATTCAATCCCATCAAGGTGGCATGTACCAATGCCATTTCACTATTCCAAGTGATCAATTTCAGTTCACAATTGATCATAATGAAAGGACTAAGAGTCAAAGGGAGCACATAAACAAGTCTAGTACCTGCTAACACTAACCGATAGAATAAATAAAGGGGAGAGTGATCCAACATGGGAAGTGAGATACTCAGCAGACTCATAGAATGGCAGATGTCCTAAACAGCACTCTGGCCTCAGAATCAGCCCTAAAGGCATTCGGATCTGGCTGAAAAGCCCATGAGAGTATTTCAGGCATGGAAAACCAAGACACTCTGGCAAAAAGATCTCTGTGAGTGAGATCCCAGTGGAAAGAACAGGTCTTCAAAGAAGGAGGTACCTTTCTCTGAAGGGAGGAGAGAACCTCCACTTTGACTATGACCTTGTCTAAACAAGATAAGAATTGGAGAACTCAGAGGGCTTCCATAGCCTTGGAAATTCATGACTGGAGCATAGGGAGATTACTGATGCCATAGACAGGAGTGTCAATTGGTAAAGTCAACAACAGGAGTCACTGTGCACTTACTCCTCATGTAGGATCTCTGTCCTTAATGTGCTGTGCATTGAGATTTAATGCTGTAACGAGTACTCAAACAATATATTTCACTTTGTGTTTCTATGGGGGTGCAAACTGTTGAAATCTTTACTTAATGCATACTAAACTGATCCTCTTTAAAAAAAAAAAAAAAAAAAAAAGAAATTATCAACTCCCAACTTGACTCTCACTGGGATTAAACATGACAATAGGTCTGATCTGATTTCATCATCATTTTAAAAAAATCATCTATTATTTTTCACTTGATGTTTCTGTGTGGGAGCAAACTGTTGAAATCCTTACTTAATGTATACTAAGCTGATCTTCTGTATATTAAGATAATCGAAAATGAATCTTGATGTGAATGGAAGGGGAGAGGGAATGGGAAAGGGGAGGGTTGTGGGTGGGAGGGACGGTATGGGGGGGGGAAGCCATTGTAATCCATAAGTCGTACTTTGGAAATTTATATTCATTAAATAAAAGTTAAAAAAAAAGTAATCACAGGTCATTAAAACTATATTAGTACAACATGCTTAACCATTGCTTTGACAAAGATATAAAACAAATTTTTCAAGTCTATATTTGTAGCCATTCTGACACAAACAGATATTTATTTCTTTTTTCCTTCCTTTATTTTATTTTAAGTTTTGGTTGTTTGTTTTTTTAATTTTAGATCCCACATATAAGCGAAAACTTGTGGTATTTGTCATTCTGGGTACGGCTTATTTCACTCAATATGATGTCTTCCAGTTGCATCAATTTTGCTGCAAATGGTAGAATTTTGCTTTTTGCATAGCTGTATAATATTCCATAGTTTATTACACAATCTAATTTTTTTAAATTTTTTATATAAGGTAAACAAATTTCATATATTTAATATATACAAACTTAAGAGCATGATGATACTTCCCACCCTATTCTACCTCCCTCTCATGCTCCCACCCTCTCTCCTTCCTTTCTTTTTGCTTTTAATTTCTATAACTATATATATGCAGCTATTTTATAATCACAAGCTTAACACTGCACCAAACAGAATTCAACAAGTAGAAAGTACCAAAAAAAACAAAAACAAAAACAAAAACAAAAAAAATCATTGTTCCTCCAGAGTGTAGACAAGGACTGCATACAATAATCAAATCTCAAAATGTCAATATCACTCATATATGTTACATTTTTTGTTTTCTGTACATTAATTACTACATAGCAGGGAAAGCATATATTTGTATTCGGGTGAGGGCTGGCTTATTTCACTAAGCGTAATGGTTTCTAGTTGCATCCATTTTGTTGCCAACGACAGCATTTCGTTCTTTTTATGTCTGAATACTTTGTCATGGTATATATGTTTTGATGTAAGCAGGAGTAGGGAATGTCTGGCCTACGGCCACACAAGGCCCACAGAATCATTTGGTCTGGCTGTTAAAGGCAATCACAGTTGGGATTCAAAATTAAATAAATTTATAGGAAGTTTATTTGTAACTTGATAATTTTGTATGGCCTACAAATGATATTATAAATGTACAGATGGCCCTTGGCAGAAAAAAGATCCCCTACCCCTGTGTGTCACAGATAGCTCCATTTTTAGACTTGAAGATAATATATAGAAGGAGGCACATTTGTGGGGGACGCTGAATCCGGAGAGGCCTAGAGGAATGTCCTGAGCCTGCCTCGAATTTGAAAACCTGACTTTAAGTTTCAAATCCCTGGTAGCAAACACCCCAGCCCCAGGGCACTTCTGCCTAAGGATCATTAAGGTGGTATAACAGGAGTGGCTAAGACCCTTTTGCATCACAACACCCACCCACATCTGCTCTGTACCTCAGCTATATATACACCTCCCTTTTACAATAAAGTGAGACCCTGCTTCGACTGGGCTCCACCGGGTTTGGGGAAGGCTGAGTGGCAGGTGGTGCACTTTCCCCTCCTTGGTCAAGGCAAACTGCCTGCGGGCAGCCTGCCTAATTCTCCGGCGGTGGCCAGGAACAGTTACCGCACACATTCATACATGATTTTCAGCACTAATAAACAGATATGATACCCTGAGAAGAATGATTAACCTTAAACAAATGAAGAGGGATTGTAAAATAGAAACTGACACAGGTTCTTTAAAAAATGATACAATACTCATTAAAAACATCAATTTTACAGATACACTACAATGCAAAATTTCAGGTCAGGGGAGATCTGGAGAGACATGACAGCTAAATTCAATAGTCAATCGTAAATTGAATCATGTTAGAGTAACCAACTATTTGTTTTGCCTTGGACCTATGGGTTGCTTGGGACATTGAACTTTTAGTACTAAAACCATGTCAGTCAAACTCCATATTCTGGTTCAGGAAATACACACATTTACACATACACATACTTATACACACACACATACACAAGAAAGAGAGAGAGCAAATTGTGAAAGATAGGTACATTAGTTTGTGTGAACTATTTGTGTAAACTAATTTTGTGTGAACTAATATGAACTATTAAAATATAGATTTTAATATCTTTATTTGAACAGGAGAGAAAGAGAGAGAGAAGTATTCCATCTGCTGTTTTAGTTCCCAAATGCTCCTGACAGTCAAGGCTAGGACAAGCTGAAAAATGTTGAACTCAATCCAGATCTCCCGTGTGAGTAATAAGGACCCAATTACTTGACTTATCGCTGCTTCCTCCTAAAGTCTGCATTACCAGGAAGCTGGTGTCAGAAGTAAAGCCGAGGCCAGCATTGTGATGCAGCAGATTAAGACATCACTTGATGCCAGCATCCCATGTCAGAGTGTTGGTTTGAATCCCTGCTATTTTGTTCTGAGGGAGCTTCCTGCTAATATACCTCAGAAAACTATGGAAGATGGCCAACCGTTTAATCCCTGCCATCCTTCTGGAAGACCCCTACAGAGTTCTTGATACCTAGCTTCAGGCCAGCCCTATTTGTTGTAGCTATTTGGAAAGTGAGTCAGTAGCAGAGGATCTCTCTCTCTCTCTCTCTCTCTCTCCTGTCTCCTTCCTTCACTCCCTCCTTCCTTCTGTCCTCTCCCTCCTTCCCTCCCCCCCCACTTAGTTCTGCATTTTAAATCAATCTTTTTTCAAAAGAGATGGACCCAAGACACAAATTCTGGTTCCCAAAATGAATCTCAATATGAATATATCCTAGTGGTATAGTAACTACTTAGCTGATCTCCCACTCCATAGATAAAATTTTTCAACTAAATGCACATGCTATGTGGTGTGACACCTAGGATATCTACCCAGACCTGCTAATCCCCTTTCTCTTATCCTTCCATTTTTTTTTCATCACTTTTCCCATCATACACTCTTTAACCTTTCATTTTCTTCACATATTCACTCTTAATCCCACCCTGTGTCATTGCACATGTTGACCAGGTTGACTATATGATTAATTTTGACTCAAACTTTAGATCTGGAACCTGCATGGCAAACCAAGATTAAATCAAGTATCTCTACTATATTCTGTGTCTTCATCAGAACATTTATAACATTCTTAGTATTTGTTTTTGTGACACTTGATGTCTTCCTTCCTTTCTATTTCTGAAAATTATAAATGACAGAAGCATGCCATTATACATTTACCTCTTTGCCTTTGTGTCCAGAACAGCACCAGTCATAGTGAAAGGCATCAGAAAATACTGTTAAATAAGTGGATTCTGACTCACTTGACTCAAAATTTCTTCAGGCATAATAATATAATATGTTCGCACTCAGGTATGATGGACTAAAGATCATGTATAGATATATCATTTATTTGCTTTTTCTCCGATTCAAAATGCAAATATAGGAATGCCAATGTGCAAGGAACACATGATATTATGTTGTCATCAAATAGATTTTAGCATTTTAGAGCTATAATTCTTTCATTGACTAGTGCAAAACTCTACAGTGTTGTGATATAATAAAAGAACTGGCGACTGAAAATCCTTCAGTTTCATTTTGTTTTTATACAATGACATAAATAGTGTAGTAAAATCTGGAGCTGTCTCCTGTCTTCTCCTTGCCTGTTTAAAACATTGTTACTAGAGACTATAGTTCCAGCAAAGCAGTGATCACTTCCTTCAGCCATTTCTCTGATGGTGTACTGTACCTCCTGACATGTGCTGGTCACATATCCCATAAACACGCTGCTGTTTACTTGCTGCTTTCCCCTGTGCCTTTGACGGTGTGTTCCTTTCTCTTAGGAATGTATTTCTTCTTATTCTCTCTTTGACTAATTTCTGCTTATTCTTTATTAATTGACATCATCTGTATCATGATTTCTAATCTCCTCTTTACACCTTTTCCTAAACATGCAAACTCCACAGACTGGGAGAGGCACCTACTTCTGTGTTTTCTATGATCACCAGCATCCATCATGAGCCTTTTTCATGGAAACTACTGTGGTATGTTGACATGCACAGTATGTTTGGTTTTCTTCTATACTGAAGTCGAAGAGCCGGGGATGAATATGGACTTAAATTTGTAAATGCAGCTCAGGTCCAGTGTGTGCTATTTAGTGGTACTCACTCTAAATTTGATAAACATCAGCTAATCAGATCCCGAAAATCAACAAGCACCTGTCTCTTAGTGACCTCAATAGAAATAAATGTGACATAGATTGTGAACCAGAAGCCAAGCACTTTCTTCATAGCAGAATCTCTAGAGCCTTACACACTGTTATTTTAGACACCAGTTTTTTAAAGTGCTTGCTATCTTACTTCCTAACACACAGAAAATTAAAAGCAACAATTTGCAGCTGTAAGAGACCGATGTTACAGGCAAGCTTAGTAAAAAGTTAGAGCTGCTGAGTCGAGGTTCTAGGAAGTAATAGCACAGGCACTAACGAAGAACTTTTCATCAGAATTAAACATTGTAAATCAAGCTCTCTATGTCCTTTGACTAGGAAAATTTAAATTATGAACAAATTGAGTAATAAAGACAATTATAAAATCATATGTCTGGATATTATCCATGTGCTTCTTTATAACCCATAAACTAAGAGAAAAAAATCACAAAAAGGAGAAAATATTTTGAACTACATAATGAAGAGATGACATACAATGTATGTTAGAAGTAGCCATGAAAGAGCACAGGAAGTGTGTGACTTTGAATGTATATATTTGAGATTTTATTTATTTTTTAAATTTTATTTATTTGACAGAGTTACAGACACTGAGAGAGAGAGACAGAGAGAAAGGTCTTCCTTCTGTTGGTTCACCCCCAAAATGGCCGCTATGGCTGGAGCTGCACCAATCCGAAGCCAGGATCCTGGTGCTTCCTCCTGTTCTCCCATGTGGGTACAGGGGCCCAAGTACCTGGGCCATTGTCCACTGCCCTCCCGGACTACAGCAGAGAGCTGGACTGGACTAGAACCTGGCGCCCATATGTGATGCCGGCATCTCAGGCGGAGGATTAACCAAGTGAGCCATGGTGCCGGCCCCGAATGTATATATTTGAAAACAGAACTAAGTAAGAAATAGGAAAAACAATCATTAAAGATCAATGAATAGGGGTCACTGAAATTGGTAAGGTGCATAACTACTAATAATTGAAGAATGCTGAAATTTGTTCTTAAAAATAATTTGTCTCTAATTACTAAGCAAGTGTCATTGTATTAGCTACTGATCTCTAGATTCCAATGTTTAACAAGACTGTTTCAAAATTAATATCTTATTAATTCAATATTTATTTAGAGCTTTATGCCAATGAACAAAATAGGAAATATTTTGGGGACAGTATTGTGGTATAGTAGGTTAAACTGCCTCCTGCATTGCCAGCATTCCATATAAGAGCCAGTTCAAGTACAGTCTGCTCCACTTCTGATCCAGCTCCCTATTCATGCCTGTGGGAAATCAGCAAAGTGTGGCCTAGGTGCTTGGGCCCATACTATCCACATGGGAGACCCAGATGGAGTTCTGGGCTCCTGGCTTTAGCCTGGCCCAGTCCTGGCTGTAGCCTGGCCCAGTCCTGGCTGTCACAGACATTGGGGGGAGGGGGGGACTAGAGGATGGAAGAAATCTCTCTCTGCCTCTCTCTGTAGCTCTGCTTTTCAAATAAATAAATCAGTAAATAAATATTTTTTTAAAAAATTCTCACCAAGGAAATTATTAAGCAAGCAAAAGATAAATAATTTAAAAATAAATATGCAACTTTCAAACAAATAAAAAAAAACTAAGTGAAGAAGAAAACATATCTATCAAAATGAGTATTTTGCAAGTGTGTAGCCATGGTGGCAATACTGCTACTACGTTTAAAAATAGAGTAGTTAAAATCAAATTTAAAGGTTAGCCATACCATTTCTAGGAAGAGTAGATAGAAAATAAATGACTAGACAGAAAATGAACACTTTGTCAAAATAAAAGAATTCCAAGAATTCTCTATATAAAAGGAAACTTCCTAGACAGATGTGGCTTTAAATAACATATATATATATATATATATGAATAACATATATATATGTTATTAAATAATAATAATATAAATAACATATATATATATATATGAAGTTAAGGGGAATTTCTTATTACACATGGGGAATAGCTGGAACTATTCCAGGAGAGAAAAAAAAAGGCAAAACTTATGATCCAACAGAGAAATATAGTACCTTCTTTTTTTAACAGATCAATATTTTTATTAAAAAATACCTCAACAAAAACTAGCATTCAGTATCAAGCAACATTAAAATTTTATATCATGACCAAGAGAAGTTTGTCCCAGAAATGTAAAGTTGATCTAACATCTGAAAATCAATTAATATAATAAAACATATCGAATAGTATTTCCCTTAAAGCCTTACAGTCATCCCAATAGATGCAGGAAAGGTATCTGACAAAACCCAACACCCTCTCATGATAAAAAATAACAAAGTAGGAGCAGAAGTAATTTTCTAAATTTGAAAAAAGGTTTCTACAAAATAACTGATAGCTAGGACTTTTTTTTGTTTTCTGTTTTTATTGTTGTTGTTTTTCTATTTTTTAAATTTTATTTAAGGCACACAAATTTCATGTATTTTCTATATGCAGATTCAGGAATGTAGTTATATTTTCTACCCTACCCTCCCTCCTGCCCACATTCCCAGAGTTCTTCTTCCTCAGTATCCTATTACCATTCTAATTTTCTACAAATATCTATTCACAGTTAACTTCTTACTCATAAGTTGAAGTTACAGTAAGTAAATTCAATTCAAGGAATTGAATTCAATTCAGTCATCAATTCAAGGAATCTGGGTTGATTTCATAACTTAGCTCTTATGAATTGAGCTGCAATAAATATGGAGTACAGATAATGCTTTCCTATGCTGATTTATTTTCCTTTGGGTAAATTCCCAGGAGTCGGATAGCTGGATCATATATTCAGATTTCTGAGGTATCACCACTGGTCTCCACAGTTGCTGCACCAGTTTACATTCCCAACAACAGTGGATTAGGGTACCTTTTTCCCCACATCCATGCCAAAATTTATTGTTTGTTGATTTCTGTATGAGAGCAGTTCTAACTGGGGTGAAGTGAAACCTCACTGTGGTTTTGAATTCCATTTCCCTGTTGGCTAGTGTTGATGAAAATTTTTTCAAGTGTCTGTTGGCCATTTGAATTTCCCCTCTTAAAAAAAATCTATTCAAGTCACTTGCCTATTTCTTAACTGGTTTGTTTGTTTGTTTTGTTGTTGTTGAGTTTCTTAAGCTCTTTTTACATTCTGCAAAAAAAAAAAAAAAACAGATTTTTTTACATCCTTGGTTTAATTTATTCCAAGGTATTTAATTTTTTGTAGCTATTGTGAATGTGATTGATTTTAGAAGTTTTTTCTCACCCCTGGCTTTGTCTGTGCATATAAAGGCTATTGAGTTTTGCATTTAATTTTGTATCCTGTCACTTTACCAAATTCTTTTATGAGTTCCAGGGTCCTCTCAGTGGAGTCTTTTCTGATCCCTTATATATAGATTCATGCCATCTGAAAATAGAGATCATTTGACTTCCTCCTTTTTAATTTGTATCCCTTTGATTTCTTTTTCTTGCCTAATGGCTCTAGCTAAAACTTCCAGGATTGTTGACTACCAGTGGTGAGAGTGGGTATCCTTATCTGGCTGCACAGCTTAGTGGGAGTGGTTTCAGTTTTTCCCCATTCAATAAGATGCTCACTGTAGGTTTATCATAAATGCCTTGATTGTGTTGAGGAATTTTTCTATATATCTCTTTTGCTAATGGTTTTCAACATGAAAGAATGTTATATTTTATCAAATGCCTTCTCTGCATCTACTGAGATAATCATATGGTTCTTGTTCATCAGTTTGTTAATGTGATGCATCGCATTTATATATTCCTAAGTGCTGAACTATCTCTGTACACCAGGCATAAATCATACTTGGTCAAGGTGAATGATCTTTCTCATGTGTTGTTGGATTCGATTAACTAGTATTTTGTTGAGGATATCTGCATCTATGTTCATAAGGGATATTGGTCTATAATTCTCTTTCCCTGTTGTATCTTTTTCTATTTTAGGAATAAAGGTTATGCAGGCTTCATAGGAGGAGTTTGGAAGGATTGCCTTCCTTTCAATTGTTTTTGATAGCTTGAAAAGAATTGGAACTAGTTCTTCTTTAAATGGGTGGTAGAATTTAGCAGTGAAGCCAACTGGCCCTGGGCTATGTTTTGTAGGAAACATCTTTATTGCTAATTCAATCTCCATCATGTTTATTGATCTGTTTAGGTTTCTGTGTCTCTATCACTCAATTTAGTTAGACTGTATATGTCCACGAATCTATTCATTTCTTCTAGGTTCCCAATTCGCTGCCATATAGCAATTATTGTAATTTTGTTTATTTTTTCAAAAAAACAGCTCTTATTTCACTGATATTTTGTGGTTTTTTGTTTCAGTTTTCTTTATTTTTTTCTATAATTTAAATTGCTTCTTTTCTCCTACTAATTTTGGGTTTGACTTGTTGTTTTCTAGGGACTTGAGATGTATTGATAGTTCATTTATTTAGTATCACTCCAATTTATTGATGTAGGCACCAATTGCTACAAACTGCTCTCTTAACACTGCTTTTGCTTCATACCACAATTTTGATATGTTGTATTGTCATCTTCATTCATTTCCAAAATTTTTTTTATTTCTCTTTTGATTTCTGCTATAACTCCTGTTGATTCAGGAGTGTAGTGTCCATTTTTTAATTTAGTGATATGGCCTAGCATAGATCTATCTTAGAGAGAGTTCCATCTACTGATGAGAAGAATGTGTTCTTCAACTGTGGGATGAAGAAGTTCTGTAGATATCAATTAGATACATTTGGTCCAAAGAGTTGACTACCCCTATTAATTCTTTGTTGGTTTTTTGTCTAGGTTATCTGTCCATTGATTAATGGGGGGTGTGAAGTTCACATTACTATTGTATGGGCATCTATGTGTCCCTATAGATCATTTAATATTTGTTTTAAATAGCCAGGCACTCTGTAATATGGTGCATATACATTTATTATAGTCACACCTTTCTGTTGAATTGATCTCTTAATCATTAAATAATTACCTTCTTTGTCTTTCAAAGTTTTGTGTTAAAGTCTAATTTGTCTGATATTAGGATGGCTATTCCTGCTCTCTTAAAAAAAAAAAGATTCATTTACTTATTTGAAAGGCAAGTTACAGAGAAGCAGAGGCTAAAGCAGAGAGAGAGAAATCTTCCATTCACAGGTTCTCTCCCCAGATGGCTGCAACAGCCTGAGCTGTGCTGATCTGAATCCAGGAGCTTCTTTCGTGTCTCCTACTTGTTTCAGGTACAGGAGCCCATGGACTTGGGACATCTTCCACTGCTTTCCCAGGTAGAGAGCTGGAACAGAAGTGGAGTACCTGGGTCTTAAACATCTCTCTCTGTCTCTGTCTCTGTCTCTCTCTGTCGCTCTCTCTCTCTCTTTTGCTTTACAATAGCATGGAATATCTTTTTTTCCATCCTTTCACTTTCAGTCTTTGTGTTTCTTTGTAGTGAGGTGTGTTACTTGTAGAAAGCAAATAGATGGATCTTATTTTTTAATCTATTCAGCCAGTCTGTATCTTTTAATGGAGAGTTTAGTCCTTTTACATTGAAAGTTACTACTGTTAAGTAATGACTTATCCCTGCCATTTTTCCATAAATATTTTTGTTACTTGCTTTCAATTTTGTACTTTTACTGGGAGATTTTCTGCCTTCACCTTCTTTCATAATGATGACTATATTTCTGTGTTTCTGTATTTAGCACTTCCTTATGCATCTTTTGTAAGGCTGCAAGAGTGGTGACAAATTCTTTCAATTTCTGTTTGTTATAGAAGGTCTTTATTTCACCTTCATTCATAAATGAGAGCTTTACAGGGTACAGCATATTCTGGGTTGACAGTTTTTTCCTCTTGTGACTTGGACTATGTCTCTCTCTTCTCTCCTAGCCTGTAGATTTTCTGATGAGAAGTCAACTGTGAGTCTAATTGGAAATCATCTGATAGTAGTGTGGCATTTTTCTCATACACATTTTAGAATTTTTTTTCTTTATGTTTCATGGTGGAAAGTATGACTGCTATGTGTCATGATGAAGATCTTTTCTAATCATATCTATTAGGAGTTCCGTGTGCTTCCTATACTTGGATGTCCCTTTCTCCAAATTAGGGAAGTTTTCTCTAATTATTTCACTAAGTAGATCTTCTAATCCATTTTCTTTTTTTAAAAAAATATTTATTGAGTTAGTTAGTTGAGAGTAGAGTTGCAGAGAGGGAGAGGGACAGACAGAGAAATAGGTTTTCCATCTGCTGCACTCCCCAAATGACTGCAAGGACCCAAGCTTGGCAGATCTGAAGCCAGGAACCAGGAGCTTCTTCGAGGTCTCCAAAGTGGGTGCAGGAGCCCAAGCACTTGAACCATCATCCTCTGCTTTCCCAGGCCATAGCAGAAATCTAAATCAGAAGAGAAGCAGCTGGGACTCAAACCAGTGCCCATTTGGATACTGGTGCCACAGGCAGCTGCTTTACCCACTACACCACAGTTCTGGCCCCTCTATTATCACTTTCTACTTCAGGAATTCCTAAGTCCCATATGTTGGGTCGTTTGATAGTTTCTCATAGATCTCCAACTTTTTTTAAGAAAAGGAAGTTCATTGGTCTTTAAGTGGTTCAAATTACAAAAAATTACAAATAAAAGAATTGGGTAGCAGCAGCTGCCTGCAATATGTGATGCATCTTTGCATTTGGCTTCATAGTATCTCAGTACCAAGGAGAGGAAAGGTCTTAAAGCAAAGTTACAATGTTAGTGGTTAGGACCCCAGTTCAAATAAGACTGCAACGAGTGAGTGCACATAGAGGTTGCTTGGCCCACTCAACCCTGTTTTTTATTTTTCTAATTTCTTCTTTTTTGGTCTGACTGAAAACTTTCCAAAGATTTGAATTTCTGCTCAGATATTCTTTCTTCTTCCTTAGCTCTATTGTTAAGGCTTTCTACCACATTTTTATTTGATCTATTAAGTTATTCATTTCTGATATTTCATTTTGATTTCTCTTTAAAATCTCAGTTTCATGGGAAAGTTTTTTATTCATGTCATGTGGATTTCTTTAATTTGTAGATTTGCTTCTCATTTCTAGTGAGTAATCATATTAATATTTTGAATTCTGTTTCATGCATTTCACCAATGTCACATTCTAATATTGAATGTTGTTGTGTTCCTTTTTTAATGGTGAGGGTTTTCATGTTGTTTTCCGTATTCTTGTTTCTTGAATTTCTGTGTTTACTTTTAGGCATTTGTGTGGGCTGTTGGTTTTTCCTCTGATGGCTTTTATTTTTGAACTTTGCTTCTATGGCTCAGTAGAATGTCTGCTCCTTCAGTGAATACCCAGAGGTGTGTGCTGGATGTGGACAGAGAGCTCTGATCAGTACTCCAGTAAAGGGCAAGGAACCAGGTGACACCCAAGTTGGGTGTGGAATATCTCCTCTTATGAAGAGAAGAGAGGTATGGTCACCTCTGTTGTGATCACACCCTCACCTTTTCTCCTCCAAGATGTTCATTGCCTGAGTGTCAGCCCTCCATGGGTCCAACACTCATCCATGCTTCCATCTGAACTGCACACAGGATCTGTGTTGTCCTCAGTGTGAGCACAAATCCCACTGCAGTGACCCGTCCCAGGCTATCAGGGAGCTCTGAGTATGTGGAGCCACAGTCAGTCATTGCCTAGAGACCAAGCTACACACCGTGACCTCTCATTCTGTCATAGAAATCCAACAGTCTCAGCACTCAGGACTCACATGTCTCAGAGTATGGAGGATCCACTGTGCAGTGCTTGTCTATCATGTCCACAGTGTGGCTAGACATTCCCAGAGCCACCTAAGCAGTTTGAGCCTCAGAACCTCAGAAACTGTGATATGTTGAAAGGCTGAGGGCACCTCACAGTCATATGTGGTTGCCCAACCTCCTGTCAGTCCTCCCAGCCAGCCAAACTGAAAGTCAGTAGGGAGTATGGATTTTTCCCTCTGTTAAAATCCCTGGATCATCGGTTTCCATAGTACTCATCGGCTCCAGTCATACTCATTTCACAGTCTTGCTAGGCACGTACAAGAATCTCTGAAGCCTGTGCTAGTGTTGGAATTGCTCCTTCTCCCCTCCTGTTTCTGGGTTTGTGTACAAGAACTCTGTGATTGCCTTGCAAAGTGGTGACTGTCTCTGCCTATTACTGAGTGCGCACAAGACCTGCAGGAGCTGCTACCTAATGGCACCTGCCTTCTCTCAGCTTGTTGCTGGGCACCATTGTAGGGGGGATGGAGAGAAAAAAAGTCCCCCTGTTCTTTTTCTCTGGGTTAGCGGGCACCCTGTTCCCCTCACGGCTCTCAGCTGGACTCAAAAACATTGGTCTGCCAGGCTTTCCCTCTGGCATAGCACCAGTGTCCTGCACCCCTGCAGTCTGATCTCAACTTGTTCTTCAAAGCTGCCGCTTTCTCCAGCTCAGGGCTGCTGGGGTCGTTTGTTGTGTGCATGCTCATTGCTGAGCATTTGTACCTTCCAAACAGAGCCATGGAGTCTCCTCCTTCCTCAGAATCACCACTGCAGTTTCCCTTCCAACTCTCCCAAGACTGCACTTTCTCCACTTTGGCTTTTACTATTTTTGCCTAGCCTTGAGCAGACCTCTCTGTCGGTATTCTGCCATCTTGGAATCCTCAGTGGCTCCTTGAGAAGATGAGATGACAGGAAAAGAATTGGATAATACGGTAAGCACTGTAGTTTAAATGTTCAGAATTTCATGCTCTTACGTGTTATTGCCTTTATTGACCTCCCTGCTCCAAAAATGAAATTTTAATGCCTCTGCAAATGTCTGAGTATCAGCTTTATTGACTCTACCCTTTTGAGGGAGGTTATATTGGGGTCTGAAGAGTGTAGAATACATATTATGATCTAAATGACATGTTTTGATTTTAAGTGTTTATGTTTCTGAGGCTGGCATAGCATAATAAAGGATATTTTCATGATGATGTTTGAAATATCAAATGATGAGACACATCCTCCAAAAAATATGGAACATCCCTTCAGGAAAAAATGATATTTGCAGTAGGGAGGTTCTTTTGCTGATATGTTTATATTGTATGTCTCTCCCCACTTAAGCCTCATACTGTAACTTTGCCATGTGGATATTGATAGTACAAGTTTGTGTGGAATTGAACAAATCAGGAAGCTATTTCACCTAAACTTAGGACCATAGAGGTACTTTTGCAAATTTCTTTTTGTGAGTTAGATTGGGGCTTTAACTTATTCCATGAGATTTCATTGTGTCCTCTGATGGGTGCAATCCTCTCAAACATTTTAATAACAGATTGAAGCCAGCTCAAGATACAGAGTGTTGGAGTAGTTATTCCAGATTCCTGAGAGTGTAATTTCATGTTATCAAAAATATAAATTCCAAATGAGCTAGCATTGTGTTGAAGGACCTTTGAAACAATAGCGTGTATGTCTGGGACTAGTAAGATTCTCACCTTGAAAATACAGAATTTTCTAAGAATAAAATATATCTGTTTAAAAATATATTTAGGGGCCGGCGCTGTGGCTTAGCCAGTAAAGTTGCCACCTGCAGTGCTGTCATCCTAGTTCAATTCCCAGCTTCTCCACTTCTAATCTAGCTCTCTATTGTTGCCTGGGAAAGCAATAGAAGATGGCCCAAGTCCTTGGTCCCCTGCACCCACATGGGAGACCTGAAAGAGGCTCCTGGCTCCTGGCTTTGAATTGGCACAACTCCAGCCATTGCGGCCATCTGGGGAATGAACCAGTGGATAGAAGACTGACTCTCTCTCTCTCTCTCTCCTTCTCTGTCTGTGTAACTGTGAGTTTCAAAATAAATAAATCTTTAATATATACATATGTAAAGGGAAGCATTGTGGCATAGCAGGTAAAGCTGCCATCTGCAATGCTGACATCCCATATGGGCACTGGTTCATATTCCTACAACTCCACTTACAATCCAGCTCCCTGCAAATGGCCTGAAAAAAGCAGTAGAAGATGGTATAATTGTTTGGGCCCCTGCCACTCATGTAAGTGACCTGGATGTAGTTTCTGGCTCTGGCTTCAGCCTGGTACAGCGCTGGCCATTATGGCTATCTGGGGAGTGAACCAGCAGATGGAAATCTCTCTCTCTCTCTCTCTCTCTCTCTCTCTCTCTCCATCTCTCCCTCTTTGTCTCTTAACTCCAAATTTCAAAATACATAATAAATCTTTAACCATATATGTTTATTTGCCTAAGGAAACAACCATACAGTTTCCCACCTCTCAACAAATTCCCTTCTCAAACTTTACAAAGAATACTCACCTCTCATCCATTTTTAATCTTTTTATTAGGGTGATGGTGATGTGCTGATTTGTCAGTGTCACTTTGAACTTTTCTTGCCTTTCTGGCTTATTTATTAACATTGTCCATATTTATTCTCAATTTGGATGATAAACTATATGGTCACTCTAACTTTGGTACTTTGCCTAGAAGGCAAATAACTCTTAGTCACCCTTTGACATAAATAGAAATTCTAAGGTTGATATTGCACAAGTGAATGGCACTAATGACTGGGTAATAAATCCTCTTGTTCAGGTTTCTCATTATTTACTTTCAATACAGTGGAAGGAAAACCTAATGGAGTTGTCAGATGATAGATTATTACAAATAATTTTAAAGATAGATAGCTGTGTAATTTGGGGCATATAACTATTAAGAAGTGCAAAGAATTGAAAAACCTTGTAATGAAACAGCTTCCACTACCATTTATTTATATGATCACATTTCCTCAGCACATGCCACAAAGAAGAGAAAAGAAATACAAGAATAAAACTGATGCTGAATAATATTTGAATCTAGAAATAAATAGTAATCATCCCTGGGCATGTGACAGACTCCCATCAGTCACAATAGAGGATTTATTGCAAGAAAATATAAGTTATTATAATATTTACCAAAACTTTGATATATGATAACTACATTGTTTTATTTTTTTCAACTTTTATTTAGTAGTTTGCTATGAAAGGTCTTTATTTCACCTTCATTCACAAATGAGAGCTTTGCAGGATATAATATTCTGGGCTGGCAGTTTTTCTCTCTTAGCACCTGAGCTATGACTTGCCATTCCCTCCTAGCCTGTAGGGTTTCTGATGAGAAGTCTGCTGTGAGGCTATTTGGAGATCCTCCGAGAGTAATCTGACGTTTCTCTCTTGCACATTTTAGGATCTTTTCTTTATGTTTCACTGTGGTGAGATTGATTACAACGTGTCGTGGTGAGGATCTCCTTTGGTCATGTTTACTAGGGGTTCTATGAGCTTCCTGTACTAGGATGTCTCTGTCCTTCTCCAAACCCGGAAAGTTCTCTGCTAGTATCTCACTAAAAAGCCTTCTAATCCTTTCTCTCTCTCCATGCCTTCAGGAACTCCTAGAACGCAAATGTTGGGTTTTTTAATAGTATCCTGTAGATTCTTGACAATATTTTAGATTTCTAATTTTCTCTTCTTTTCTTTGGTTTGTCTGTATACTTTCCTGTGCTCTGTCTTCTAAGTCTGATATTCTCTCTTCTGCTTCACTGACTCTGTTTTTTAGGCTCTCTAATGTGTTTGTCATTTGATCTATTGAGTTCTTCATTTCATTTTGATTTCTCTTCACTTTCCTGTTCTACTAGTTTCTGAGTTTCATTTTGATTCCTCCTTAGGATTTCATTTTCACAGAGAGAGATTTTCTATCCTGTCCAGTAAAGATTTCTGTAGTTCAAGAATTTGTTTTTGAAAACTTATAAATGTTCTTATCATAAATTTTTTGAAATCTGTATCTTGCATTTCTTCTATCTCATCATCTTCATAATCTTGGCTTGGGGTGTCTTGTTCATTTGGGGATGTCATAATGTCTTCCTTGTTCTTGTTTCCTCAGTTTCTGTGTTTGTTGCTTGGCATTGTGGAGATATTCTTTGGATTCTTCTTCTCTCACTGTGGTGTTTTTTTTCTTGTTATGCTATGACTGTATTAAGTGGACTGTCTGCTTTTGGAGGCGCCTTAGAGGCTTGAGATGGGTGTGGCCAGAGAGCTCTGTTTGGTTCTTCAGCGTTAAGGTTGTGCCAAAGGTGACACATTCAGGTTAGGTGTGGTAAATCTCTCTCTCTCTCTCTCAATCTCTCTCTCTCAATCTCTCTCTCTCTCTCTCTCTCTCTCTCCCTCTCTCCCTCTCTCTTTTTTTTGATTCAGAAGGGAAGTAATACCACACAGCTGAGCGGAATTGAAGGTAGTCAGCTTCCGATCTCTGGCTCCTGTGGGTATATCATTCATCTGCTCTTTCCCAAGGACCATACAAAGAATCTGTTCTGCCCTCAGTGTGGGCTCAAATTCTCTTGCAGTCTCCCACTGGGTTGCCAAGGTTACCGAATTGTAGTGTCTCTGGAGAGTACTCATGTGACCTCCATGATTTCTCTCACCCACCATCTCTTTTTTCACCATCTCAGTTCATTAGCTCCACACATTCACTAAGTCCTAACCTCCTGTTATTTCACCACCACCACCACCCCCCCTCCCCCAGAGTCAGGTTTTCCTGTTTGACTGTGGGTGGACACAGTTCTGAGGCTGCGCACAGTCCTGAGGTCGTGCAACTTTTATGTATGTCCAAAATGGCGCCTATTCTCTGTCTTCCTCACCTTTGCATGGTGGGCAGAGAGAGAGAAACTCGTCCGTACTGGTCCCTTTTTTTTTTTTTTTTTCCTCTCTCCTCTAGTTAGTCTGGTGAACTTTTCCCAGCAAGCCTTCAAGCCTCATTCCCTCTAGGCTCTACCTGCTGTTTCCCCCCCAATGTCTCAGGTTATGGAGGGTTTACCTCACCTCCCCTTCCAGCGCAGATGTATAGACTTCATGGTTGGGCCCCGGAGCTGTGGGCGTCCTTGCTCTCCCCGTAGGTCATCCGTGTCACATCCACTAGATCTGGAAGAGTTTCCTCTGCAATTTTTCCCCCAAGCTTTTCTCTGAAACTACAATAACTCCACTTTTATTAAAGTATCTTTTCCCAGACTATCAGTGCGTGTCCTCACTATTCCGCCATCTTGGCTCTGCCCTCTACCTAATTTTTTTAAAAGATATTTATTTGAAAGGCAGAGCTACAGAGATAGATGGAGAGAGAGCTTCCATCAGCTGATATACTTACCTAATAACTGTAACAGCCAGGACTGGGCCAGGCCTAAGCCAGGAGCCTAGAACTCCATTGAGTCTCCCTTGTGGCCATCTTCCAATGGTTTCTAAGGTGCATTAGCAGGGAGCTGCATTGGTACTAAAGCAGCCAAGACTCAAATTGGTACACATGTGGGAGGCTGTCTTTGCAGGTGATGGTTTAACCTGTTGTGCCACATCACCAGTCCTGAATATTATCTCATTTATCTTAATATATTCTCTGAAGACAGAACATATTTCCTTATATTTTTTATTTTTAGAATATGATCATGCCAGCACTGTGGTGTAGCAGGTAAAGCCGCTGCCTACAGTGCCAGCATCCCATGTAGGTACCAGTTCGAGTCCCAGCTGTTCTACTTCTGATCCAGCTCTCTGCCATGGCCTGGGAAAGCAGTAGAAGATGGCCCAAGTTCTTGGTCCCCTGCACCCATGTGGGAGACCCTGAAAAGGCTCCTGGCTCCTGGCTATGGATTGGCACAACTCCGGCCATTGTGGCCAGTTGGGGAGTGAACCAGCAGATGAAAGACCTCTCACTCTTTCCTTTTCCTTCTCTCTCTACGTAACTCTGACTTTCAAATAAATAAATAAATCTAAAAAAAGATAGAATATGATCACAAACCTATGCTTAAAAAGGATTTAAAATTAGTATGAAATTTATTTTATTCTATTTCATGGTCTTTCAGTATTTGCCAGTAATAATTCTGAAGACAGTCACTGTCATTATTTAAATATAACCATTCTTCCTTTTAAAAACATTTCTGGTTTTCACTTGGATCTTGGTGTTCTGAACACCATGTTTCAGTTTCTGCTGTGTTCCTCCTTTCTTGGAGGAAGTAGAAAAGTTGAATAAGTGTTTTTATTCCATAAAGGTAGGTTTGCAGTTCTAATGCTTGATTTGATATTCTCTTATCTATGATGCACAATGCTGCAGATGAGAGCGTCACTGTTTTATTTCTCTTCCACTTCTCTCCTATTAATAAGATATTGCTTCCTTTGAAGCAAAGAATACAGACTTAAGAAATATTCCAAATTTACTCTTACTTTTTCAGATGTGTATCTTACACATGTCAGATATTTGCCTTTGAAACTTAAAAATCTTTCTCAAAAATATTATGTCCTATCAATTTATTCATTTGTCACAAATTCTTCAGGAGAAGAAAATGTAACTTTCGTGAATATAAGGATCTATAATACCTTATGTTCTTTTAGTATTGGAAGCTTGGCTAACACAGGGTCTGTAACCATGTATGCCTGAAGATCTTTGGCCATGTTAGAATCTTCCACATCAGGCTAATGATTAGAATGCTTTCCCTGAATTTTCTATTTCTTAACTAATTACTATTATAAAGTAAAATATATTATGTATTCAGCCTGGTAAAGTGTTGCGTCCTCATTAACTCAGTTCTATTATAGTCTCAGGGACATAAAGTTGGACATCAGTGATTCTATAAAATCTTCATTTTTGTCTAGAATAAGATAATTTACATTACAGAGCTATGTTTGTCTTCTAAGGAGGAAAGAAAGAAGAATGAATCAAACATACAAAGTGGTGCAGAGACAAGAGGTCATGGAACTCCAGGGGGAATAGAGAAACTGAGGGTGTGGAAGCTTTGATTTTTGATAGATTTCCACATCTTGTTTCTTAGGCCTCAGGAGATGTGAATATACTGCCTGCCCTTGTGCTCCATAAAATACCCTTGAATTCTCTACTTACATAATTTTAATAAATTTATTTTCTTTCTTGTTCTTTTATTCTGTAGGTTATAGCTGGAGGCATTTTAATTAAGTTCTCTAATAAGCCAAGAATTAACCATGGATAAATCAGTATTACTTGCAGCTTATATTGTAGATTGAGAAATTTAAGAGATCATGTATAGCACACTACATAGGTACAAGAAACAAATGATAACATACAAAATAGCTATTTTTTTAGTTATGTCTTTCAGGCCCTCAGCACTTCCTCAAATCATTTACTCCTGATGGTATAATCATCTCTGTTACTGTTGGGAAGAAGGATGAATATTATAAATCAAATGTATGTTATGGTAAAAATTTTATATTTCCATAAGATGCTCTATATTTTAATCATTTTTATCAAAATAAATCCAAACAAAAATATTACTATGTCTCTAAAAGCAACAAAATGCATTTATTTAATTTAAAGAAGTATGATTTCAAAATTATACATGTATAATTACATGTTTAAAAAAACTTGAATGTTTATTATAAATGTATAATATAAATCTTAATAAGGATCACAAATGACTTTAAATTATGAATGTACTTTTTATACATCAGCACATAAAATCGCATCATATATATTAGCCTGCAAGTTTATTCTAAATGCTTTCATATTTTGATAATATCAAATATTATAGATGATGCATTATTTCTAAATTAATACAAACAAGGTCTTATGTGGTCTGTCATTTGAAGTTTTGACAGAACACAGCTTGCAATTATGGTTCCATTCCCTGCTAGTTCATGAATCATGTGAATTAAACCCTGTAATTCTCGTTCTCTTTGTTGGAATTTGCAGTTATTGTCTAGGTTTATGTTGTAAATATATAGTATAGTGCCTGTTATATACTGTACATTTTGTAATTATTAATAGTATTAAGGCTGTAGAAAATAAATGAGTACATTAATAGACATAAATAATAATGGCCACTGTTTGATTCATGTTCTCATTTAATCATTTGTGGAATAGTAATAAAAATCATAAGCAGGTTGGCCAATGGCAAAATGTAAAAGCTGGAGAATTCTTCTAAACAATTTAAAAGCATTAGATAACTTTGCTGCTATAAACATTATTTTTGACATTTTGTGAGCTATTTATTTGAAATTCTAGAAAAATCATGTCAAATTGTATTCAGAGAACGCAGCTGAGTAAATGAACAAGATTGACTGTTGGGGTGCTGGGGAACTGACTGGAAAAGAGCTTTAGACAAATTTCTGGATGATAGATAAAAACTGTATCATGATGGTAGTGGCAGTTAAGTGGGTATTAACATTTGTTAAATGTCTTCAAACTATAAACTTAAAATGATTGCATGGTTATACAGTCATGCATCTCTTAATGATTTGGATGAGTTCTGAGAAATGCATCATTAGGCAGCTTAGTCATCATGAGGTCATAGACTCTACACAACTGAGATGACTATGAACCTACTGGCCTATATGGGTAAACATTATTTTTGAAGAAATAATAACTCAGTTGAGTTGAGAGATTTTCTTATGTCTCTTGAAGAACCAGTTTCCTTCATGATTTTGCTATTTCTGCTCTTTAAACAATTTTTAATTCCTTTTATATCTTTATGTTATATTCAGTTAAAATACTATGTACTATTTAGTGAGAAGGATAGGTCAATGAATATAAGTATGCTACTCATTTGAGATAATGTTTTCCATTTTGGGTAGTATTTGGCAAATTATATTTCCAATCTTTTGACATTTTAGGTAACAAACTGAAATAGGAACATTTTTTGGAGTTGTTGCCAGATTGGCATTAAACTCACAATCTTGCAATAAGCATGTTTGTCTTATTAAAGTGTTTTGGCATGTTAAGATGTTCTTTCATTTTCTTCAGGAAATTCCACACTACAGAATCTCAGAAATGTGAGATGATGTACCATTTTGGCATTTATTTGCATTTCCCTGATGATTAGCAATGGTGAATTCTTTCTCTGTTTGTTGTTTATATATCTATTGCATATCAAGTGACTACAGTTAATAATTTCAGCAATTTCAGAATTGCTGAGTTTAAATTTAAAATATTCTATTAAAGAAAAGATAAACCTATGAGCTAGTGATCATGCTAATTATGTTGATGTAATCATCCCACATAATTATGCATATGTCAAAACTTCACACTGTATTCCATATATCTAAATAATTTTATTTTTCCATTAAAAATAACTGTAAGTATTTGGTACAATAAGGAAAACAGCCATGGTAATTTAAAATGCCAACCTAGAAAAAAGATCAATATTTTAATAGGGAATAAATCATATTCTTAAAAATTTGTAAACTAAGTGTTATCATCTCATGATTTAGAGTCCAGTCAGAGAAACAAACTATTTGGAGATAGTTATATATATCACATAAATTTATATATTTTACACAGATATAGATCTATATTTATTTTTATCTACATCTGTGTGTGTTGATGTCTATTTTTCTATCCAGCATCTGTCTAAATGGATTTATTACAAAGAATTTAAGGTTTCAGTTCTCAGAGTTGGTCAAATAATACCTTTATGTCTTATGCTGGAACTTGAAGTCTGTAGGAAAAACACTCAGGAACAGCAAATGGACATAAAATCAGGGTAAAAGAAGAAAAATCTATAACAAGAGTATAAATTAAAACCCATAAGGACAAACTAGAAATGGCATCTTAAACAACCTGCAACTTTGATGGCATAGGTTTTCTTTAGGAACAACTGGACTCTCTGTTATCAAATAAAGTGTATACCTAGCCCAGGAGTTAGAGAGGCTAAAGGAGCACTCAGGGGAATGTGGGATAGTTACAGACCTACAGGATGCCCACACTAGCAAAATGAAGCAGCAGTAAGAATCAATATATGTGAGTTACAAAAACACTTAGTAACCCTACTCCAAACAATATGGCTAAAAACAAATGTGGCTTATAGTTCACTTCAGATTTCCACAGTTCATACAAAAATAGGAGAGGGATTACTGGGGAATGTAGTTCCAAGATAATTAAGTTACAAATTATAAAACCACCACAGTCTACCATTGTTAATCTAGTATCCATGCACATCTCTTTAAATCATACTTAGTTTATGCATTAAAATAATGGCAAAAGCATACTTCCATTCAACAAGATGCAACTATCTGGCATGCGACCACAAGTATGTTAACCATTTCCATAAAAGAAGATTCAATATCTGTTTTGTAGGTTTGGTAATGATTTTTTTTTCATTTTGCTCTTTTTCCCTCTTTTCAAAATTATTTATTTATTTGAAAGAGAGAGAGGTAGAGAGAGAGAGTGAGAAAACAAGCACACTTTTTTTCTGCTAGTTCACACAAAATTATTATAGTGATTATAGTCCTTGTCTCTGCAACAGTTCACATGATGGCTGGTATTTAAAATTTCCTTATCTTAGTGCAAATTTTGGGTTACTTTTCATAAGCCATCAGAAGTTTATGATTTGTGGTTTGGTAATATGTTTCTGAAAAACCTAGGACATTAGTCATTTTTCCTAAGTACTTTAACTTTCTAGACTTTAATCACAGTATAAGTAGGTACAAAGGAATGTCCCCATAGGATCTTCTGCATTGCAGACATATTCTCTGTTAACTCCATTTTATAAAGGAATCAAATTATCTCCTAGTAGCCAAAATCAATCACACAGACAGTACAGTAAAACTTTTTTTTCTTTGTATTTATTGCCCTCAAGTACCTAATATGGCCATGTGCCAGTATGAAATTCCAGTTCGAGAGAGTCTGTTATATCACCTGGGGAAACCATGCCTATCTTTAGAACTAAGACCTTTAGAGCAGTAGAGAATAAACGTATGAGGATGAAATCAAGTATTTTGATAGTAAATAATTAAGAAAATTAATGAATGGAATTACGTGTGTTTTGATCACTTGATTCTCACACTAGCTAATCCTACTTATGGAAGAAACTGAAAAATATGAGGAGTCCTCAGAAAGTTCATGGAAAAGTGTGTATCATGAAGAAGCTATGCCTTGCCTTGATTTCAGTTTTTTCCCATCAAAATGAAGTTATGTTTCAATTGTATATGCAAATATTTTGAAATCCCATCATGCATCCATTTTTGATGCATAGCATCCACTGTGCCCTAGAATACATTTAGATGTACTGCAAGGCAAATTGATGCCATAGCTAAATATTCAAATTGACATCTCATCATTCTATCAAGCCACTGCTTCAGAATGCCAGAGAATATGGTAACACAAATAAGTTTCACATTCCTGGGCCTATTAGAACACTTAATTTGCTTATGATTTATTGCTGTAAATGCTGTAATGCCATGTGCAATACCATGATACTGCATAAAATAACATATAATCTCATGGATTATAGTAAGTTCATTGTATAGGAAGAAGACCAATACCAATATATGCATACAGAGTATGTTTCTATTACAGTATGAACAAAAACACTACTATTTCCATTTGGCAGTGGTCTAAAGCATGCCATATTGAAGGAAAATTGTTGATCTCTGAGATTTGTGCATTTGGTACTTAGCAGTGGTGGGAGCAATATCATCTTTAGTGTATGAATGTCAATATTATTTAACCTCTGTCTCTGCCATCATGGCCACTTCATTCATGAGTTCATTAGGCAATCACATAAATGACAGCCTGCCTGGCATCTATATTATTGGCCATGTTTTTTTCATTTCATTATTAAAAATGTTTTCTGGTGGGATCACTGATGAATTTTGAAATGGGATAATATCTTCATATACTCTACCTATTCTGAGAGGTCTACCTTTATTTACAACTTTCTAATCATATCCTTTCTAAATCAAAGACTATGCTTCCTTGTATCTCATGTTTCCAGTGTCTCTACATTGACATCTGTGCATTTGGCATAGTAGCTTATACTTTTATGGAGTAGATTTTGCTGGAAAAGACTTTTCTGTTTAGATATAATATAGTATGTCACTTAAGGATTGATTAGGCTTTGTTTCTGGGTAAACTCAGACATGTAACCTCAGTAATTTCTTCAGTGGTAATCAATGTCAGCAGTGTCTACAGGAGTCATAGTTGTCTCATCTGCAGCAGAGTGTTGAGGTTGTAGTGTGATTTTTTTAAAAAAATTATTTATTTGTTTGAAAGGCAAAATTACAGAGAGGCAGAGGCTGAGAGAGAGAAAAGTCTTCCATCTTCTGGATCATTCTCCAAGTGGTGGCTGGAGCTGGGTGGATCTGAAGCCAGGAGCCAGGAGCTTCTTCTTGGTCTCCCACATGGGTACAAGGGTCCAAAGAATTGGGCTATCTTCTACTGCTTTCCTAGGCCATATCAGAGAGTTGGATCAGAAATGGAGCAGCCAGGTCTTGAACCAGTGCCCATATGGGAAGTCAACACTGCTAGCAGTAGGTTTACTCCTCTGCACCACAGCACTGGCCTCTGTAGTATGATTTTGAAGTGGATGTTGTCTTTCAAAGCTGTGTGACTTTAGTCTGCAGTGCATTGGATATCAGTCAAACCTAGATTTTGATGTCTACAGTCATTTTTCTAGTGATTTGGGACACATAGGGGACTGCCTCCTTGTCCTGACCTGCAAGGGTGAGTGGTGCTGGTGTTTGTCACAGCAATAGGCTCTACGATGTGGGTAAGAGCTTTCCCTAGGTACTGTTGTGTGGATATAACTAATGCTAGAGTTTATAGCACCAAAAAACCAGGTCCCAGTACTGGAAGATGTTAAGGGAATCTTGTCCCTGTCCCAGATTGAATGTAGCATATATTCCTATGACTTTAAGGCATATAATACTAATAATCACAGTCCTGCAGCTGCAGGATACGGTAGGGTCCTTACCCAGGTCTAATAGGTAAATGCCAGTACTGGCAGTCACCAGCATGAAGCAAAGGAATGTATTCAGGGTCCTCAAGACACTATAGGTGAATACAAATTGTGCCACAGTTATAACACCAGCAGCAACAGTTCCAGAATTACAAAATACAGAAGAGACTGCCCCAGATCCCCTAAGATATGCAAAGGTGACACTAGAGGTACATTTTCCCGTTGATTTCTATTTGTTTGTTTTCAGTTTGGGACTATCTTGAATAAATTTTATACAAAGATTTTTGCATAAGACTTTTGTTCAATTTCTCTTGATAAACAGTAGTGTGATTGCTGAATCATTAATTACCTGTGTAGCTTAATAAAATACTAGCATATAATTCTCTGAAGAAATGTCCAGTTAACTAAGTTAAGATAATTCCAGTCTCTTTGTTTTCCCACCAAATTTTTGCATACCAGTTTTTTTTTATTTAATCATTTTAGTGCGGTGTCTTGTTTTTATTTGCATTTTCTCATTATTAATACCTTCAAGTACTTTCCATATGCTTATTGGTCAATCATTTATCCTCTTTTATGGGTGGTTAATTCACATTCATACATTCAGTATTAGTCCTCAATGTTTCTTCATGTAGAACCTCCACAGGACTTAAAAGATGTTTTTAAAAGATGGCTGTGAACTTTCTCTATAATCAGCTGTCTGAAACACAAAGAGACAGAGACAGAGGGAGAGAGGCACACACTGGGATTTATCCTTTTTCCTTTGTATTATGTATCCTTACTTCCACAACATTGTGTTCCTAAGATGAGAATTAGTCAGTCTAACTCATACAAAAGAAATAGGGAATTACACTCCAGATTTTGAATGGGAGTGATTCAATATAAGAAAACAAAATAAATGTTGGGTTTTGTGAAATCCTTTTTATTTGTTCATATGTTGAAATGATTATGTATAATTTGCTTTATTAATTTTGTGCCATGGTTTACACTGGTTAGCTTTTTACTGTTAAACACACTTGATCAGGATAAACTTATATATGTTATTGAATCATCATTTTATTGTTTTATCGGATTTCATCTGTTGTGACAATTTTCTCTATCTCACCCAAGTTATCAAATTTACTCCATTAAGTCATTTCTACTTTTATATTTAATTGGCTTTAATATCTGTGAAGTCTGCAGTGAAACTACCTTTTACATTCCTTATATTGATAATTCACAATTCCTATATTTGTTCAATAGAGTTGTGATGGTTAATTTAAGTTGTCAAATTGAATGGACAGAGAGATTCTCAGAGAACTGGCAAGACATTATCTCTGGGTATGTCTGTGAGGATGTTTCCATGATATATCAGCATATGAACTGGAAGACTGAAGAATAAATAGCACCCTCCCCAACACTGGTAGCTCATATCCAATCCTGTGAAGACCAGATTCAGGAAAAGAAATGATGAAGGGGAGATAAATTTGCTCTCTGACTGAAATGAGACATCCGACTTCTGCTCTTTGGCAACATTCTTTCTAACCCTTATACTGTTGGAATTAGACTAATAATTAAGGCATTTTCTCCTTGGTAATCAGGCCATTGAATCTGGGCGGCAACAGTACCATCAGCATTTTGGCATTCAGCTTGCAGAGATGAGACATTAGGACTTCTGAGCCTTCATAATCATCCATGTGACTAAATCATAGTAAATTGCGCCTATCATCTCTATATACCCAGCTATCGTCTATCATCTATCAATCTTCCTTTTTTGTTCTGTTTCTTAGGTAAACTATGCCTTGAAAATGTTTGAACCTGGATAATCTCTCTCTGCCTTGGCAGTTTAACTGAGCTCCCTGCTCCATAGTGGAGGTTCTCTGCACTTTGCAGTCCAGCACCAGAATTTATGCTTAGGAGAATGTCGTGGAGGACTTTATCTGTGCTTTCACTGTCTTCAGTTTTGTCTGCTATAATTCCAGGAGATTTAGCATTGATTCCCCCCAGGTTTCCTCTCTTGTTTATTTTGAGGCCTCAGACCTTTTGCCCTGAGCTCTATCCTTTGATATCCTGTTCTGCCCACTCCCAATTACCCCTTGAAGATTCTAGGAAAATATTGCAATCTTGTTGCAAATTTCTTTCTGGCTGGAGAACTTTTGACTCTGTTGTACCACATGCAACCATTAAAAGTTCAGAAAAAAAAAAACAAAAACAAAAAACTCTGTTTTTGTATTATACCCAGCTGATTGATCCTCTCACTGAACTAGCAGTGTTGAAAGCTGTCATCAAACTCTTTTCTCATATGAGTCTTCTCACTTCTAGTACTTGCTTCTTCTAGGCTTCGTTTTCATTTTCTAATGAAAAAGAATGCTTCATAGGTTATCAAAATTAGAATAGGAATGCTGGCCTTTTGAAATTGTGTATAGCCTTTTTATTTGTTTACCTTATGCTTAGAAACTTTCTGGTTGATTCAAGATAATTTTGGTGAAGATGATCAGCCCATGAATCTTAAAATATAATTGTTTCTTTCAATAGTGTTTTCCTGGATAAGCATTTAATTTAATATCACAAATATGGTTTTTAATTGTATCACATTATCTATAGCTTTTGTTATTTAAGTGCATTTGCCCTGCAAGTATTCCTTTCCCTTTAAAATACCAAAGTAGAAAAGCATTTTATTTTTTTCCCAAATAAACCTTTTATTTAAGAAGTACAAATGTAATAAGTACAACTTTAGGAATAAAGTGATTCTTCCCACCATACCGCCCTCCCACCCTCACTCTTAACTCTCCCACTCCCAGTCCCATTCTCCATTAAGATTCAATCTCAATTAATTTTATACATAGAAGACCAACTCTATACTAAGTAAAGATTTCAAAAATTTTCACATACACACAGACAAACACATACACAAACCTGTTTGAGAACAATTTTTACAGTTGATTCTCATAATACAACTCATTGAGGACAGAGGTCCTGCATGGGAAGTAAGTCACAGTGCTTCCTGTTGTTAATTTAACAATTAACATTCTTATTTATATGTCAGTGTTCACCCGAGGCTCTTGACAGAGGATGCTAAGGCTATGGAAACCTTTTGGATCCACAATCTCTGTCACTATTTAGACAGTGCCATAAGCAAATTAGAAGTCCTCTCCTCCCTTCAAAGAAAAGTACATGCTTCTTTGATGGCCACTTCTTTCCACTCAGGTCTCACTCACAGAGATCCTTCATGTAGGACATTTTTTGCCACAGTGTCTTGGCTTTCCATTCCTAAAATGCTCTCATGGGCTTTTCAGCCAGACCAGAATGCCTTAAGGGCTGATTCTAAGGTCCAAGTGCTATTTAAAGCAATTGTCATTCTATGAGTCTGCTGTGTGGACTGCTTCCCATGTTGGAACATTCTCTCCTTTTTAATTCTATTATTATTGCCAGATGCTTAATCTTATTTATTTATTTAACACTTAATCCTATCTATATGATCCCACTTTAGCACTTAAGGTGGCATTTTTACCACCCAGCTTAATGGGATTTGGGATCCCATTGCAAGTTTTTAAACTCTACCTTAGAACTAAGTCTGTAGGAATGCATGCAGCTTTACAGTTATATACTTCCTTCTTCCTCCCTTATTTTCACTCTTATTTTTTACTGAGATCAATTTCAGTTGACTTTATATACATATGATTAACTCTATGTTAAGTAAAGAGTTAAACAAATAGCATGAAGAAGAGGGAAAAAAGAACTGTTCCTCAACAGTCAAGACAAGGGTTGTCCAAGTCATTGGTTCTCAAAGTGTCAATTTCACTTCTACAGATTTTATTTTAGGAGCTCTATTAGTTTTCATAGATCAAAGAGAACATATGTTAATTGTCCCTTTGGGACTGGCTTATTTGATTAAGTATGATGTTTTTCAGATTCATCTTTTTTTTGCGAATGACCAGATTTTATTATTTTAAACCGCTGTGTAGTATTCCATAGTTTACATATCCTATAGTTTCTTTATCTAGTCTTCAGCTGATGGACATTTAGGTTGATTCCATGTCTTAGCTATTGTGAATTGAGCTGCAATAAACATGGGGGTGCAGTTAACTCTTTTATTTGCTGATTTCATTTCCCTTGGGAAATTCCCAGGAGTGGGATGGCTGGGTCATATGATAGGTCTATAATTCAGATTTCTGAGGTGTCTCCATGATGTCTTTCATAGCAGTTTTACCAGTTTACATTCCCACCAACAGTGGATTAGGGTACCATTTCCCTCACATCCTCGCCAGCATTTGTTGTTTGTTGTTTCAAACAGATATTTTTCAAAAGAAGAAAGCCAAATGGCCAACAGGTACATGGAAAAATGATTAGTATTACTAGCCATCAGGGAACTGCAAATCAAAACCACAATGAGGTTTTACCTCACCCCAGTTAGAATGGCTTCCATACAGAAATCAACAAACAACAAATGCTGGTGAGGAAAGTATTTTAATAGGGAAATAAAGCTGTTATACAAAGTATTGCACTTCCTGAATTCCAATTTTTTCACCACTGAGCCAGGCTTAAGGATTTTTAACTCTATAAAATTAAGTGTATTAAGAAATAGCAGTGAGCCGGCGCCATAGCTCACTAGGCTAGTCATCTGCCTTGTGGCGCAGGCACACCGGGTTCTAGTCCCGGTCGGGGCGCCGGATTCTGTCCCGGTTGCCCCTCTTCCAGGCCAGCTCTCTGCTGTGGCCAGGGAGTGCAGTGGAGGATGGCCCAAGTGCTTGGGCCCTGCACCCCATGGGAGACCAGGATAAGCACCTAGCTCCTGCCATCGGATCAGCATGGTGCGCCGGCCACAGCGCGCCAGCCGCGGCGGCCATTGGAGGGTGAACCAACAGCAAAGGAAGACCTTTCTCTGTCTCTCTCTCTCTCACTGTCCACTCTGCCTGTCAAAAAAAAAAATAGCAGTGATTTGTATTACAACATTTTCATATTAAGTAAGGGTATATTTTTCTTTTGCTCTACAGATGTGACAGAGTTGGGAAGATATTACAAGTCTAGAGATTGTAAAAAAAGATTCCAAAGATTGAATATACTTATATCTAAGAAATTAGTCTTATTGGTGAAAGCTTGAGTAGTTTCACTTTGTCAGTAATTTTAGGCAAGATAAATAGACCTCTTGGGCACATCAAAACTGTAAAACAGATGTTTTAGTAATGTCTGCAAGATAGAAGAGATATGACAGATCAGCGGTTACAAGACCCTCTTGTCACCTTTTGGCATCACCAAATATATCCTTTTTTTTTTTTTTTTTTTTTTTTTTTTTTTTACCGCCGCGGCTGGCGCACCACGCTGATCCGATGGTAGGAGCCAGGTACTTATCCTGGTCTCCCATGGGGTGCAGGGCCCAAGCACTTGGGCCATCCTCTACTGCACTCCCTGGCCACAGCAGAGAGCTGGCCTGGAAGAGGGCAACCAGGACAGAATCCGGCGCCCCGACCAGGACTAGAACCCGGTGTGCTGGCGCCGTCACCAAATATATCCTTTCCTCGTTCTCCACCTTAGTCAAACCATAGTTTTGATTTTTTTAGTGTTTTTGATTTGTTTCCTTTTTGAACATTTATTTTTAATTTTTTTGAAAGGACGAATGACAGAGACAGGGTGAATCGGAAAGAGAAATAGATCTTCCATCTGCTGGTTCACTGCCCAGATGTCCTCAAAATCCTGGGCCAGAGGAGTTTTGGCTCACGTGGGTGACAGTGCCCCAAGCCTATGGGCCTTCTTATGCTGCCTTCCCAGGAGCATTAGCAGGGAGCTGGATCAAACAGTACAACCTGGACTCACATCATGCTCCAGTATTATAAATGGGCAGCAGCTTAACCGACTGTACCATAACGTGGGGTCTATTGTGTTGTTTCTGATGAATCTATCCTTTTCCATGTGGTCGCAACCCACAGGGAAGCAGGACTCAGTCCAAGAAATTAAATCATTTGATTTAACATTAACTATGGTGGTCATCCATTTGTCTCATCACATATATATTTAGGAATAGAACCAAATTCTTGCCTGTAATTTAGGAAGAATATGATTGTCAAAATGTTTAAAACCTTTGTCTCACTGAAGACACAAAGATTTGGAAGATTGTTCTTCTTCTTTATGTTGGCCATTAAAATGTGCCTGTTACCACAGTAACCATTTTAGAAACAACACAGCAGCTAAGTTGTTGACACAGAAGGTGGATGGAAACTGAGGCTTGGATCCCAGTACTGAGTGGCTGATTAAGAAACTTGGAAGTACCTACCGTAGGACTTCTTGTTGCATGAGAGAAACTGCTCCCTTTATCTTTAAAAGTCAGTTGAGGCACATGTTTGCATTACTTGCACAGGACAGCATTCCAATGAATGTAAAAATGAGAAAAATGAGTGCAGTATCAGCTGTCAAGTCCCGTTAGCTGAATGACTAGTCAGTAAGTTCATCGCAACCATTTCGTTTGAAATGTGAAAACTGGTAACATTATTTTATTAAAAATCATATTATTTTTAACTAGAAAATGACATTGTAGAAAGTTAATTTGAAGTATTTCTTTTTGCCTGGGTAAAATCAAATAAAATGTGAAACTTTGGAAATTGGGGACCACACTGGGCTGTGCATAATCAAGTATATAACTCATAAAACTCATTCAATATCGTCTGGCGCCACAGCTCACTTGGCTAATCCTCTGCCTGCAGCGCCGGCACCGTAGGTTCTAGTCTTGGTTGGGCACCAGATTCTGTCCTAGTTGCTCCTCTTTCAGTCCAGCTCTCTGTTGTGGCTCTGGAAGGCAGTGGAGGATGGCCCGGTGTTTGGGCCCTGCACCTACATGGGAGACCAGGAGGAAGCACCTGATCCTGGCTTCGGATCAGTGCAGTGTGCCGGCCATAGCGGCCATTTTTGAGGTGAACTAACGGAAAAGGAAAACCTTTCTCTCTATCTCTCTCTCTCATTGTCTAATTCTGTCAAAAAAATAAAAAGAACTCATTCAATAATTATGTGTTAAAGAGTAATCACTTTGAAAATATGTTGTTTATATACTGTAAAAAAACTAAAAAATACACACATAATTAATGATGGAAGACGTAATAAATAATTATGATAACACTTTGCAGAATTAATTTCTGTAGTTGAAACAAGATGCCATAAGACTGTTATGCAGCGATGAAATAGAGTAAAAATACCAAATTAATGATACTATATGAGTAAAAGATGAAATTGTAATAATTCAACTTATTTAAAGCCTTTTATTTATTATAAACAAAACAGATTTCATGAAGATCATAGATACAATGCTAAAAATATGACGATACTTCTATCCCTCCTCCTTCATTTTTTGTTAAGCCACACACTGTTTCCCTGCATTCGTTTTAGAATCCTCCCCATTCAGCTCTCAATTCATCCACTTAAGCAGTTGTACTCCACCCCTCGGCACCATGGTTGATGCCAGGTTCTCACAACCTCATTTGAGTGTTTCTCTAGATCAATATCAACTCATTCCTTGCTTATCCTATGGGAGTACTTATTACACCATGCTCCAATACCTTTCTAGTTATGCATTTGTTACCTAATTGTGTGCTCCAGGAGACCATGAGCTTCTTCAGAACAGTACTTTACAAACTAGCATATCACAGGAGCCCACCACACTTTGATGAATGGACACTCAGATTCCTGTTTTCCAGCTTCAGTGGGCAGAGTCCTTCCAAAAATATGCAAAGAATTTAGTATTATCTTTCATATGAGATGTGAATTTTGAATGAATGAGGAGATAAAATTGTCTTATGAGAAAGCAGCTATGTTTTGTTATAATTTTCATTTTTTTGCAGTTGTGGTTTTTTTTAAAAACCAAATAATGGAGGATGATTATAGATCTAGTTAAGTATAGTGAAAGTAATTACAGAGCACTGAAACTTTACTCCAGTATACCCTGGAACATGTCTACCACCAGCAGACAATGAATGATACTAGATGTCACAACAAATTGCCCAAACATAGAAACTTCAGAGATAGCACAAAACTCATAGATCTGCTGTGGCATTCATCACAATTGGGAATAACACACTGGGACTTTGGTGTTGTCTGGGTTCACTGTTCTGTCTGAATTTCAAAGGCAGGTTTTTTTTGGACATAACAACCATAAATATGTCATATACTACTTAGTAATCAAAATGGAAGTTTCATTATTATTTGTGAGCTTTTAAAAATATCCCTTGGGATTCTACCAAAGGAACTCAATTTCATTTCGACAAAATACTTTTGAGCACAGATAGCATAAATAAAAGCATGACATCAAAATATTTGGAAAAAAAATCAGTGACAGTTGTTTCAAGTAAAATTCTGTTAAGTTTATTGTAATGATTTAAAATCCATTTTTCTTGAAGTCAGATACCTACATAAGCTTGCCTATACCAGGCATATTTTAAGTTCCTAATATTATATATAATAATAATTTAATAAATATTTGATCAATATCTATATTGCCAAGTTAAAGTATTTCTATAAGCTAATCATTAATCTTATTTTCTAACATTTCTAGATCATATCCTCAGTTTTATCTGTGTATCAAATATCTCAAAACTTAATAGTTTATCATAATTGCTTCAGATTATCTTTTAAAGTTAAATACTACAGATGTCATTCAAGCCCATGTATCCTCCTTTTCAATTCTATTCTCTGTTTTAAGGATTTATTTACTTATGTATTTGAAAGGCAGGGTGACAGAAAGACAGAGAGATAGACAAAAAGACAGAAAGAAATTTTCCATCTGCTAATTCCTCCCCAAATAGCCACAATAGCTATGACTGGGCCAGGCCAAAGCCAAGAGCCAGGAACTCCATCCTGGTCTCCACAGTGGTTGGCAAGACCCAAACACTGCAGCCACCCTCTGTTGCCTTTCCAGTTGCATTAGCAGGCACCTGGATCAGGAGCAGAATAGCTGGGACTTGAACTGGCATTGTGATATGGGATCCCTGTGTTACAAGTGACAGCTCAACCCACTGCACAGTGCCAGCCCTTTAATTTTATTCTTTCCTTCCTCAGAAAAAAATGATTAATGTGGATTTGTTTATAATAACCCACAAATGTATTTTATGTAATCACTAAATGCCTATGACCAGGGTTTTCAGTATGAATGCTGGTTCAATTCTTGGCTACCGCTTTAATCCAGCTCCATGATAATCTGCTCAGGAAAGCAGTAGAAGATGGCCAGAGTGATTGGGTCTTGCCACCCATGTGAGAAACCCAGATAGAGTTCCAGACTCAACACTTCATGTTGGCCCAGCCCTGGCTGTGGCAGCCATTTCAAGAGTGAACCATTGAATACCTCTCTCTCTCTCTCTCTCTCTCTCTCCCTCCCCCCCTTTACCTCTCTCTTTATTTCCTCCTCTCCCTCCCTCTCTCCCCCCTCCTTCTGTCACTGGAACTTCCTTTCAAATAATTTAATAAATCTTAATATTATTAATATGTTCCATTGAAAATGCATCAGTGAACAACATTGTACATATTTCTTTGTATATTCATTTATGCCTAATTTCACATCGGAAGGCATGTAGATAGAAGTAAAACTGTGGACTTTGGGCCTTTGAACATTTTCAAATATCATCTATTTCCAATTTCTGTTTAAAGTGGTAATGATGTCCAATCATATGTCCAAGTAGTGGAACGATGTTTCAATTTTTACAAATATTTGCTATCATTTTACATTATCAGCTCTAGCAAAAAAAAATGTTAATCAGATAGGGAAAAAAGCCATATACCATTACAAATTGTGCAAACAAATATAAATTTTATTAAAGTACATCAAATACACATAAAAGTGTACAGGGCATAGTGCACAGCTTGATGAATTTTCTTTTAAAAGTAGCTCTGTAGGCAGGCGCCACAGCTCACTAGGCTAATCCTCTGCCTGTGGCGCCGGCACCCCGGGTTCTAGTCCCGGTCCAGGTGCCAGTTCTGTCCCGGTTGCTCCTCTTCCAGTCCAGCTCTCTGCTGTGGCCCGGGAAGGCAGTGGAGGATGGCTCAAGTGCTTGGGCCCTGCACCTGCGGGAAACCAGGAGGATGCATCTGGCTCCTGGCTTCGGATCGGCGCAGTGTGCTGGCCGTAGCGGCCATTTGGGGGGTGAACCAACGGAAGGAAGACCTTTCTGTCTCTCTCTCTCTCTCTCTCTCTCTCTCACTGTGTAACTCTGCCTGTCAAAAAAAAAAAAAAAAGCCAGTAGTTATGTAATAAACTATTCCATCAAATATGAAATTACCACATTGCCTGGTTCCCAGAACCTTCTGTGCATTCTATTCATTGTCTCCAAGTTTAAGTGATGTAGAGACTTATAACATCCTGGATTAATTCTGCCTATATTTAGAATGATATATTATTAGGCACAGTGGGCTAAGTTGTCACCTAAATCCTCACCAGCCCATGTACCTCATATCAGAATGCCAATTTAAGTCCCAGTTACTTTACTTCTGATCCAACTGCCTGTTCATGTGCCTGGAAAAGCAGCAGAGGAAGGCCCAAGTATTTGTCAGTCTTGTGATAGACCTGAATGGTCCTCTGGGTTCCTGGCTTCTGCCTGGACCACCATCAACCTTGTCTGTCAGTTGGGAAGTGAACAAGCAGATGGAAGATCTCTCTCTCACCTTTTTCACTCTCCCCTTCTGATAAATAACTATATCTTAAAAGAAGAATGATATTTTATTGGAATAAAACAGCATGTGCTTTCTGTATATGTGTGTGTGTTGAGGCTTCTTTTGGTTGGGAGTATGGCTACAAGTTTTTTTTTCCTTTTTGTTGTAACTGGTCATATTTTTTATATTTTATTGAAAAAATAAAAGATAGTTTATATATTTACTTCTGTAGTAGATATTTCAGGGATTTATTGCTGCATTCAACTGCCCAAAATTCAGTGCCTTAAAAAAAACTATTTTATTAATTTGTATAATCTGTTTATATATTCAGCTGAGCTTTTGACTATGGGATTATGGATGGAGCATCCAAAGATAAAGTTTTCAAAGTAAAATAAACAGACATATCCTTTTGTCTCAGGGTTTGGGATCATAAGTCTTTAATATCACTTCTGACACAACCTCTTCATCAAATTGTCATAGGATACCCTCACATCCAAGGGCTTACACGTGGAGGGAAGAATTTGGTGCACAATTTTTTAAAAAAATAGAAACTGTAACCTCTTATTTCAGCAATTTATTCTCATATGTAAAATGTAGCTTTTCATGTCTCTTTCTAATGACAAGAATACTATTGAAAAGTTCAGAACTGGACCATTTAAGTCAGACCCAGATACAAATGGGCTCATTGGATTCAATATATCAGGTCAATTTCCTTTAACTCAAAGACTGCAGAATGCAAAGATGTGGAACATTTAATATTGAGAATGGTATAAGACAACTGCAACAAATACCTGCATTCAAAGGGCTGGAAGTGGGGAGATACTATGTCAGGGAAATTCTTACATCAAGCCAGGTATCTCAGTAGCATATCTGCTTTGTAATGGGGGCCTTCCTAACTCTTAGTCCTACATTCTGAGACATTCTTCCTTTTTCCATGAGAATGGTACATGCTGCCATCTGAGTAGCTTTCTCAATCTGCAAGGTGTTTTTGCTAAGCAGGGTACTGAGAGACCCCATTTCATTTTCATTTCCTTTTTGTTTCAGTGGGCATAATTTGTTTAAAAGCTATACAGGTTCTGTGTGGCTCAAATTATTATCAACTCTGTCAAACAAAACTGCTCCTAGATAAATCTTCAGGGAAATGTTTGCAACAGACTGTGATTCAAGTTAACACAGTAAATCCCTTCAGGATTCCTGGAAGATTTCAGGTCTGACAACAAAAGTGAAGAGGCATGCTGTACATTCTCTGAAGATTCCTGAGGTGTTTTTGTTGTTGTGTTTTTACCTTATACATTGGATCATGTGATGTTTTAGAACTAAGATGGCTTTTTTATTGGCACTAATCTGGTGCATTTACTTAATGATAATTCTTTTTAAGAGCCATCTGTTGACAGAAAAATTGTGTCCTAAATATTTGTAAATTCTTCTAAAACGAACAGTTTCTGGAGTGGGCATTTGGTCTAATGGTTAAGATGCCATATGGAGCATCCATGTCCTGTGTTAGAGTGCTTAGGTTCAACTCTCAGCTGTGCTCTCCATGTCATTTTCCTACTAATGGACATGCAGGGAGGCAATAGATGATGGCACAAGTAACTGGCTCTCTGTTACCCTCATGGAAGACCCAGAATGAGTTCCTGGTTTCTGACTTTGGCTGGCTGTTCTATGCATTTCGGGAGATCTCCCTCTTGCTCTCCCTCTCGCTCTCCCTCTCCCTCTCCCTCTCCCTCTCCCTCTCCCTCTCCCTCTCCCTCTCCCTCTCCCTCTCCCTCTCTTCCCCTCCCTTCCCCTCTCTTCCCCCTCTGTTCTCCATTTCTTCCTTTCAAATAAATGAATGACTAAACAAATACATGTTAAAATAAATAGTTCTTTTTTGTCTTTTTCTCATATACTACCTTAGACTTCTAGAAAACCCCAATTCTCACCTTCAGTAGGCTCTCTGAAAATCCTTAGCCATGGCAAATTCATTATGCACATACTTTATGTTTTGTATTATTGCATGCAGCAGTGTTATTAAACAACTGCCACCACACAGTATGCATCAACTGTCCCTCAGTTTCTACAGTAATTGTTTTGTTTTGTGTCCTACATCCAGTTAACCTTATGTTCAATACCCTGGAACTCAAGAACATTACCCAGTTCATTCATTCCCCCTATATAAGGAGAAAGGAGATCCAGATATGCAGGAAAATAGACAAGTTGTTTAGATGTACTATTGCTTTAGATAAAATGTGCTAGATGTATTTGGAATTTCTTTTTTTTTTTTTTTTTTTTTTTTTGGTGGTGATGGAGAGGATCTTATTCATTGTTTCACTTCCAAATGCCCTCAACAGCCAGAGCCCAGAACTCATTCCAGGTTTCCCATATGGGTGGCAAGGACCCAGCCTCTTGCATCATAGTCTCATATCTCCCATAATTTGCATTAGAAGAAAACTAAAATAAGAAGTAGAGCTGGAACTTGAACACAGGTACTCTGATGTGGGGTTTGCGCCTTCCAATTGTAACTGCTATAAAAATTTCCTGCCCTCAAATTTGTCATATGCATCAATGTCACTATTTAATTAAAGAATATTTCCATCACTCCACAAAGAAACCTTGTATCACTAATTTCTCCTTCACTTCATCCTGTACAACTATTGACCTACTTTCTTTCTGCATGGATTTACCCATTGTGAACATTTAAATTTCATTGTGGGAAACAAAATGGGTTTTATATAAGCATGTATGCAGGTGTATGTTTGTGTGTGTGTGTGCATGTGTGTGTGTTTAGGATAGATTTTGGGAAAATAAGTATCATAGAGTTAGCAAAGAACACCTGGGAAGATGAAAATGCAAATGAACAGAAAAAATTCACACTCATGGGTGAGACAGAGTACTCAGCAATATTAAAAGTAAATCACAGAAGTTCAGGGGGACTATCAGTAAAATACAAATAAAACAAGAGTGGGAAAATGTGTCTATTAAGAGAACAGTGAGATTCAGAATAATGTTTTCACTCAATGTAGTGGAGAAACCATCTGCTGTCACTGCAACAATAGTTTTAGTGTAACACACTGGGTAGAATCAAATCTCTGTGGGCATAAATGGAAATATATCACCCGTGAGCATGAAGTATTTTAGACTTGTAAATTTGGAAAGGAAGCATTACTTATTTTTATGTTTGAAGTATTTAATAGCATTATATGAAGGTAATACCCTATGAAAATTTTTTAAATGTGACTAAGAATTATCCATTGTGTATATATGTGTGTGTATGTGTGTGTATATATATATATATGTATATATATATATATATCTTTAGAATCACTGGTAGTCATTGGTAATTAGCTTCTGAAATTTATTTTAACCTGCTAACTAAAAGCCTCATGATAAAACAACTTACTCCAGCAAGTTGTTTATGGATACTAACATCACAATAGTATCACTTGCTGTAAATACTTGTATGTTGGTAGATATCTTGGTATCTAAAATGATATGTAGCTCTAATGCACAGATGTCAGGGTATGGCAATTGGGAGTAGATGCCTTGAGGGATGTTCACAGTTCTCAAATTTATTATGTAGCTTTGTTTACTCTATGACCACAAAAGATCATATATATCCCCTACATTATTGAGCATTGGCTTTATTATTAAATGTCGCTCCCCCATTCGCGGAGGAATGACACAGGACCCTGCGCTGTTCTTTTGTCTGCTTG
Source organism: Oryctolagus cuniculus (assembly GCF_964237555.1). Classification (NCBI taxonomy): domain Eukaryota; kingdom Metazoa; phylum Chordata; class Mammalia; order Lagomorpha; family Leporidae; genus Oryctolagus; species Oryctolagus cuniculus. The sequence continues at coordinate 23,918,686 of NC_091440.1, read as the reverse complement.
GCCCTTCCCGGGTTTGCTGCTGGTCCTTCCTGGGTTGGCTGCCGACCCCTCCACCTCCGTGGAGGGGCGGCACCCCCTGCCACTTTCCCCGCTTCCGCGGAGGAGCGGCACACCACCGGCCGGCTCTCTCGGGGGCTGCTCAGGTGTTCCTTCAGATGTTCCTGGTGCATGTTGTCTCTCTCCTCCTTTATAGTCCTCTTCCACCAATCCCAACTCTGCTACCCACACGCCAAGCACGCTGCTCTCCTCCATTCAGGAGCAGGATCAGCTCCTGCAGCTCATCAACCTGATGAGGCAGCTGCTTAGTTGTTTGCTCCTCCCCAGCGCCATATTGTGGGAGAGCAGATGCATAGAATTAGTCCTAGTTACAGTAACTTAGTCTAGTCTCAGTTTCTCCCCACAGTTCCCCCTTTCTTTTTATTCTTTGGTGTTGATATGTGCCTGTCTTTGGTGCCCCGCAGCGCACACTCTGCTCTGCTCTGCTCAAGTTGCCCACAGGTGCTTACAAGCCCTACCAATCAGGCAAATCGAATCCAGGTCCTCTCTTCGCCATGTTGTGAGGAGGTTTTTAGGTGCTGATGCGTGCCTGTGTTGGTGCCCTGCAGCACACGCTCTGCTCTGCCTGCCCACAGGTGCTTACCGCCTTACTAATCAGGCAGACCGAATCCGAGCCCTCTCATTGCCGTGTTGTGGGGAGACTTATTGGTGTTGATAACGTGCCTGTCTTCGGTGACCTGTGGTGGATATTCTGCTAGCCGCCCGCAGGTGCGCACCTCCTTACTAATCAGGCAGACCGAATCCAAGCTTTCTCATTGCCATGTTGTGGGGAGGCCTTATTTTTCTCTATTTCTCTATCTCCGGGCATTCCTATTTCTCCCATTTTACTTCTATCTGCCAGCATTCCTATTTCTCTCATTTTACTTCTATACTTCTGTTTCTCTTATCCCCACGGCTTCCTGGCACCCGCCCCGAGGCAGCTTCTCGGCGCCTTGCCCCGTGGTGGCTTCCCTGCTCTATGCGGCTTCAGCCCACGCTTCTCTTATCTGTTCGGCTTCCCGGCTTCGAGCGCGCTCCGCAGTCTCCACACCTTTTCGCGCCCACACCACGGCCTCCGTGCTAGCCCCGCGCTCCCTATCTACTCGTGCCCTGTGCGCTCTCTCTGCTCGTGGCCCGCGCGCTCTCTGCACACTGCAGCTTCCGCAAATCATGGCCTAGCTCACATTTCCGCTACCGGTTTAGTTTTCAGTCTAAGTTCCCCAGGCTAACCTGATGAAATCCAACCTAGCTTACGTCTCCACTTTTCAGTTTGGCTTCCCGTCTTTTGCTCCTCGGGGATGACTTGACGAATCCCAACCTAGCTTACGTCTCCGCTTCGGCCTACCCCCGCGGCTTCATTTTCCCTAGCTTATATTTTTCTCTACCCGGTATATTTCCTAGCTTTCTTCCAACAATATTTCTCTCTCATTTCTCCTGGCTTCTCCCCACAGTCCGTATCCGAGTCTAAGTTTTTTCTAGCTTTCACTTTCACTTTCAATCTTAGATTTCTCCTAGGTTCTTCCCGCAGTCCCTATCCGAGTTTGTTTTTTTCTAGCTTTCACTTTCGCTTTCAATCCTAACTTCTTCCGGCACTTTTTCTGTCCGGCTTTTCCCTAGGCTCTTCCCTAGTCTCTCTCTCCGGTATTTTCCTGCTTCTTCCCTCCTAGGTTTCATATCCGAGTCACGGCACCATTATGTCGCTCCCCCATTCGCAGAGGAACGACACAGGACCCTGCGCTGTTCTTTTGACTGCTTGGCCCTTCCCGGGTTTGCTGCTGGTCCTTCCTGGGTTGGCTGCCGACCCCTCCACCTCCATGGAGGGGCGGCACCCCCTGCCACTTTCCCCGCTTCCGCGGAGGAGTGGCACACCACCGGCCGGCTCTCTCGGGGGCTGCTCAGGTGTTCCTTCAGATGTTCCTGGTGCATGTTGTCCCTCTCCTCCTTTATAGTCCTCTTCCACCAATCCCAACTCTGCTACCCACACGCCAAGCACGCTGCTCTCCTCCATTCAGGAGCAGGATCAGCTCCTGCAGCTCATCAACCTGATGAGGCAGCTGCTTAGTTGTTTGCTCCTCCCCAGCGCCATATTGTGGGAGAGCAGATGCATAGAATTAGTCCTAGTTACAGTAACTCAGTCTACTCTCAGTTGCTCCCCACAATTAAACATTGCTATTCCAAAATGAAGTGGAAAAGTGATGACTGAGAAAATTATATTAATGAGATCCTAGGTTTTGTAAATGTGGAAACTATTGCTAGGGGAAATTAAATGTCATATGATCAAGGTCATGTTGAAAGATTCAAGACGTGGACCAAAGTTTTCTGACTCATGAGATAGCACTGCAACTAATATCACCTATGCCCATCCTGGACAAGTCAGACAAATGCTTAGCTCATCCTCCCCACATGTCTGTCAACGTGTCCATTAACCTAACACTCACTGTTTTTGTCCTTACCATTTGTAAGCCTCCCATAAACGTTTCTTCTTCTGTTCCCTGACCTTTCCCAGCATGGCATTGAGTTTATCGACTGAAGTTTTCATCCTGGCATTTAACTCACTTTGATTGTAGAGAAATAATATAACTTTTCTGAAACTCTGTCTGGTCAACTGTAAAATGAAGACAATAAATACCTCTTCCTCCCAGAGTGGTTGTGAGGACCAAATAAAATAATGTGTTGGAAAATGTCTTGTAAGTTGTAAACAAATGTCATTATGAGTTGTAATCCTTTCCTTTCCTGTATTCAGGAAAATCATAATTCAATGGTATTCCACTTTAGCCATATAATATTGGTAAGCATCATAATCTTACTCAGATAACAATAAAAACACTTAATTTTGTCAGTGATGAAGAGCATTAACAATGAATAGGCACCACTGACTTATTACAGCTTCCTCACAAATGTTATTGCTGAAAAAAATAACCTTATAATTTAATTTTGAAGATATTGCTAGAATTCATATAAACCATATATTATTTATAATGACAAGAAGGAAAAAGTAACAAGCTCAGAATCATGGCCATATTGTGCTGCATGTAATCCAGCAAGACTTGGATTTGATAATAATTCTAAGATTATTTTTGTTGATGTTTTCCATATCAAATTCAAGGTCATAAAAATGAAAATTTAAGATAAGACATTCTTTCCCTCTCTTTAATAAATTAAACTAAGTTATGTTTAGTTATGTTTAGAACTGTGTGTACAAGTAAAATTCTTACAAAGACTACCACTAGAATTTATATCCTAATATAAAGACCCCCTAAGGCAGTTTAGAGATTCTAGCTGTATTGAAAGAAAAGAATGTAGGATGTAGATTTATTTTCTTAGTTCTTAAATATACATTTATTTTAATGTAATACATGTGCTTGTTGAAAAATCACAAAATATGGAAGTAGAAAATGAAATGGAAACACAAATATGAAAGATAAATGGAAAACATGTAGAATTTCATACATATACTTAGACTAGGAAATGTTTAACAAGTGCTCCCAAAGGAAAAAAAAATAACATACTGTAAAGAGAGAGAGAGAGAGAGGGAAAGTGAGAAATGGGGGGAGAAGGGCGGGGGAAAGAAAGAACAAAAAGAAAATCAGTAGAACATTATATATACATTTTGTGCATGAGCAAATTATTTAATAGAAAAATTGAGTGGCTAATGCATGCAGAAGGGCTTGTTACATTTGCAATCACAGAAATGCAAATTAAAATAATTTTGTTCCATAGTTATCTATACAGAGAGAGAATAGAAAAATATTACAAAATGATCTCCAAAATATTAGTGTAAATGTGAAGAAGTGGCAATTTTTTACACTTCCGTTAGTGTCTATCAGCTTCCAGATATTCAGAAGCACATAGTGTTAGTATTTAGTGAAATTAAGAATATTCATATCATGCAATATTGTATGTGTGGGATATATAAGCTTGATAATTAAAAATAAAAAAAGACATATAAATAAATAACCCCAAATTCAATGACTTTAAAAGAATTGCAATATCGGAACAACTATGAGGAGTTTAGGGAGAATTGATTTATAAATTTTCCACTCATTATTTTCTGGGTGATTCAAAGTCCAGGGACCAGAACATTTGAAGGCTCACTCTCTTGCCTGTCTATCAGTTGTGGCTGGCTATCCTCTGAGCAACTACCTGCAAGGTCTCTCCTAGCACTTTGGCAACATTCTAAGAGTGTACTGAAAGATAGAGCAGAGTGGAAATGCCATTGCTTTTGAAAGTACCATCAAGTCAAGCTATGTCACCCCACTAGATTCAGTTCATTAGGAGCAAATTATTCCTGATTCATAAAAATACAAAAGAATACATACTATTAAGTGTATTTTAAGGTATTTTAATTGTAATGCATTCACTATTCAACTTAATTTTAGTGTGAACATGTGTCATATCCATATAGGTATCAATATATAAAATTTAAAAAAAATATTAGGTTATTAAAGTAAGTAATAAATTATAATTGTGACTTTACTAGAAAGCTTATTGCAAACATTTATTTAAAATTTAATTCAAATTTTCTTTGCGATATTGAATGTAAACATTTTTAATAGGCTTTTAGTCATTTGAATTTAGCATATAAACTGCTCTTCAAGAATTGGAAATTGTGGATTTTTCTTTTGACCACTTATAAAGGCATTGCTCTAGATATTAACCATTGTATCTCAGTCATGTGCCATTTTCCCCTTAAATCTATCTTTGGTCAGTTTTCATCAATAATTTTATATTTGAAGTTTTAGACTATTCCTTTCACTATAACAGAATTTCTTAGACCAGGTAATTTATATAAAGAAAATAAAATGATTTCTTATAGTTCTGGAGGATGGGAAGTCCAATATCGAGTTAGTCACATTTAGCGAGGACTTCTTTGCTGCTTCATAACATGACAAAATGTCAGTCACACTGTGCAAGTTGGATCTGGCCAGCTAAATTCTCTCTTCCTCTCTTAGAACGTTGCCAACCCCTTTGTGGAGGCTCTACCTTTATGACTCATTTAATCCTAATTACCTCCCAAAGGTCCCACCTCCAAAGATGATTTACAAGTTAAGTTTCCAACACATAAGCTTTTGAGAAACATTTAAACCGTAGTATTTAACAAAGATATGTTAAAATTTCTATAATTAAATGTTTGTTTTTATTTTAAAGATTCTAACATTTTATACATATAAAGAAATTATTCCCTGCTTTCTGAATTTATAGATAATTATCCATTATTTTTTAAAATTGTTTTTGCAGTTAAAATATTTTCTCCATCTGGAATTCATTTTATACCTACAATGGAATAACATTCCAACTATATGTTCTTCCAGAAGACCATTTGTGCTAAATTTAAAAAAAAAAGGAAATTAAAGTCCATTTATTTGGAAATGAGTAATTTTGTCATATATCAATATCAGTATTTTATCTTTTAAGTATTAAATTACATATTATAAAATATAAATTCAGACTGTCTTGGTTTGCTGTTGTGTTGCAGGGATCTATTTTTTTTCTAATTTTACTATAATAATTTAAAAATTATAATGACTTTTTACTGTGCATTTGTTTCTAGTAATGTGAATCCCCATCACTGTTGTTTATGTGCTTTTAAAAATTACCTATTTACTTTTTATTTGTTGAGAGGTAAAGAAACACAGGAAGGCAGGTATACAGAGATCTCTCATCTATGAAATAAGTCTTCCAATGCCTGTAACAGCTATTAGTGGACCACACCAAGGCAGGAGCTGGAAACTCAATCTAGATCTCCTATGCCAGGGAAAAGGATCCCACTATCTGAGCCATCTGCTGCTACCTCTCAAGGTGTGCATTAACAGGAAGCTGGAGTTGGAAGTAGAGCGATGACTAAAAACTAAATATGGGGTGGGAAAACATCTGCCTTCTGCATTTTGATGTGGCCTGTAAAGAACTTAGAAATAGACTCTCTCAACTAAAAAGTAAAAAGTTACTCAAACGAAAAGAATCAACAATTATTCTAAGAGCCATCACAGAAGTGAAGTTACAGAATAAACCACTGTTCTCAAACTGGAGAAACAGACAGATACAGATAACAGCTTACTAGAGTTGAAATTAATGAGCAAAATCTTCTATGGGAACCTGTGTCAAGATAGGAAGAACTAGGGCAGGTATTGTTGCTTAGAGGGTAAAGCCACAGCCTGAAACTGGCATCCCATGTGGGTGCAGATTCGTGTCCAGGTTGCTCCATTTCTGATCCAGCCCCCTGCTAATGGCCTGGGAAAAAGCAGCAGAATATGGCCAAAGTGGTTGGGAGACTTGGAAAAAGCTCTTGGCTTTGGCCTAGCCCAGGCCTGCCCATTGGAGCCATCTGGGGAGTGAACCAGCAGACGCAAGATCTCTCTGTCTCTCCCTTTCTCTCTGTAAGTCTGAGTTTCAAACAAATAAATAATTTTTTTAAAAAAAGGAAAGATAGAAAGAACAAAACTAGAATTGACAAATTGCACTGGTTGAGTGTAGACACATTTTAGAATTTAAAACTTGATGTGGACTCACTGATGGGACGTTCCCCACACTTTAGTAAGTGTTACCTCTGTGAGCTTCACCAGGTCACTGGAATGAGTATGAGTCTCCTCATGTTTCCAGTGGGATAGAGGGAAAGGGACCATTTCCAAACATGCCAGAGCGATCTGTTCCTCATTGGAAGGCCTCTGCTCGGAAGAAACTATTTTCAGAGCTTAAGCTGCTGGGCTTTTTATAGAACCTAATTTATCAGTGGGAAGAAATAATCATTGATTTGTATGTTACAAGAAAAGAGCATCAGCATACACGAGCCAGTATTTGAAAGAATACAAGCAGAAATAGCATACAATATTCTAGTCATAGACTTAATATCCCTCTCAGAAATGGTCAGTTCCAGCAGGCAGAAAAACAAACTTGACTGACTGGATGTAATTGGTATCTATATATTAGTTTTATATCAACAGCAGATTACATATACTTCTCAAACTCACATGGACTATATACCAATTAGATCATATTCTGGGCCCCAGTACGTATATTAACAAATTTAACAGAAAAGAAAGCATATGGCATCTGCTGTCAACACAATGTGATTAAACTAGAACTTGATAATAGAAAACTATCTATACAATCTTAAAATATTTAGAGTGAAAATCATATTTTGAAATAATACAAGTCAATGAAAAATGCTCAAAATAAAAATGTTTTGAAAAAATATTGAAAGTAATATTTATAGAATTAATGAAAGCTATTTATAATATTTTACACATATATCACAAAATATAACATCAATAATATATGATCTCATCTTAGAAAATGATATTTTTTGCTGGTGCTATGGCACAGTAGGTTAAAGCCCCAACTGCAGTACCAGCATCCCATATGTGCACCGGTTTGAGTCCTGGCTGCTCCACTTTGGGTGCTGGTTCGAGTCCTGGCTGCTCCACTTCTGATCCAGCTCTCTGCCATGGCCTGGGAAAGCAGTAGAAGATGGCCCAACTCTTTGGGCCCCTGCACCCACGTGGGAGACCAGGAAGAAGCTTTGGGTAGGCTCAGTTCTGGCCTTTGAGGTCATTTGGGAAGTGAACCAGTGGAATGAAAGACCTCTCTCTCTTTGGCTCTATCTCTCTCTGTAACTCTGTCTTTCAAATAAATAAAAAAAAATCATTTAAAAAAAGAAAATGATATTTTGAAAACTAATCCCAAAATAAAGCAGAACAAAGCTAATAATAAAATGTAAAGCAGAAATCAATGAAATTGTAAATAAAAAATAGAGAAATCAATAAAACCAAATGTTTGTTTTTCAAAATGATGGGTAAAACAACTAAGACATCAATAACGCTAAGAAAACTGGAGAGATGACACAAACTACTAATGTTATAAGCAGAAAAGAGGGGATCACCATGGATACTTAGACATTGAAAGGATAATGAAGAAATATTATGAACAACTCCATGCCCAAAAACTTGAAAACTTAGATGACATGGGCAAATTTCTTGAAAGACAGAATGTGTAAAAACTCATGTAAGAAGAAATGAGAAATCTGAATAGATCTAAATCTCTTAAAGACTTTCATCAAAAACTAATATGCCTGGAAAACAGATAGCAGCAGGTGCAGATGAGTTCACTGGTGAATTCTACAAATTATTTATTTAATAAATTACCCAGTTCAATACAATGTCTTCCAGAATACAGAAACAGAGAGAATACTTCCTAACAAATTCTGTAAGTACCAAAATAGGCCAAGATTTCCTCTAGTAGGTGAAGCAATAAAAAACAGAGTCTATCCAGAGAATTGAATAATCTTCTCTGCCAACATAAATCAATGAAGCCATGAGTAGGCACAAAGAACGATAATTGCATATTATAAAGTAAAATGAGGCTGTATGAAAAGTCTGAATATTGTAGAATGTAAGTCTACATACTGTCCAACATTCTGGAAAAGGCACATGGTTGCTAGGTGTTGGGGGGAGAGAAAGGAATGAAAAAGCAGAGGGTAGAGGACTTTTAGGGCAGTGAGGCTACCTGTATGATGCTAAAATAATGTGCACATGTAAATATACATTAATCAATACCCACAGAGTGTGCAACACCAAAAGAAACTCTAAAGTAAATTATGACCTTTGGGTGATGATGTGTCAATAAAGACATCAATTGTAACACATGTATCAATGTGGTATGCTGTGTTGAAAGTGGACAAGGCTGTGTGTGTGTGTGTGTGTGTGTGTTAAGACTAGAGTTATACAGGAACCCTCTACGCATTGCACTCCATTTTGCTATGAACCTAAAATTGCTCTAAAATACATTTATTAATTAAAACAAGAATTATTTGGCATATATTTATCTTTACAGATCGTTTCAAGTTAACAAGCACACAAATATACCAGTATATGAAAATTTTTTACATTATATTTATTAATAAAATAATTTTCTTCATTGTTATTTCTCAGTTATTATTACTTTCTTGCTCATATTATCCCCAAATCACTGGTTAATACTGAATTCACTTCACTGAAGTATAATAAGACTCATTGGTGAGATTATTAGTTCCTCATCACACAAGAACAATAGCAAAATGTTTTAAAAGAGAACAAAGATAACATAGTTTTATCACATTGGGTTCCTGTCTAATTGTATGTAGTATGCAGTCTAAACCCATAATGACTGTTTCTTTTCTCCTGAAGCATGCAAGAGAGATTTAGGAATCCAAGATGAGATGTAGGTGGTGCCACTCATAAAAAATAGTTAATAAATCCTTCCCTCTCTTTTTTCTCCTCTCTCTGTCCTTTCCCTTCCTCCTTTGGCTACCACATACTCCCTTTCTTTCTTCTTTTCCTTCTCTCTTTTTATTTTCTAGTTTCTCTTGCTGTGACTCTGAGCTTTGCTGAATTAGAGTCTTAATGCACAAGTAAGAGAGTTTATGAAAAAACAAAGTTCTATTGAATTTGGAAATGAAACTATGGTGTAGGGCTTAGCTTGTCACAGCGTGAATATAATTAAAGCTGTCAAGGTGATGCCTAATGAAATTGTTCCTAACTGTGAATAGCAAGGCAAGGGGAACTGTGAAGAAAAGATGAGATTCCCTTGGATGCCTCTTGTAACCGCATATCCAGGTACTGAAATTAATGGTAAAACACTGCAGTTTTATGTAGGCATAACGAACAAGGTTACAAATTCTTCAAGAAAACAACTTAAGTAAAAGAATTGATAAAGAAGGCTAATTGGCCAAGGTGCTAGCAGAAGATAAAAAAAATTGAATTAGTTAATAAAAAGTCATAGCAACTAGCTAGGTCAACTTACTATAATAAATAAACACTATAAGAATTTCCTTCCTATTTATCTATCTATCTATCTATCTATGTATATGCATGTGTGTGTATAATATATACACATGCATACCTACATACACATATTTACATAGGCATATGAGTGTATATATATATGGATTTATTCATCCCTTTTATTTCTGCTTTTCCTCATATTTTATACAGTACATTGAGGATAATTAAATTTCAAATATAGACCTTGTATTTATGAAAATATGAGAGTAAGATGGTATTAGACTGAAATTGGAAATATGAGGCTGGCATTGTGGCACAGTTTGTTAAGTTACCACTTGGGAAGCTCACATCCTATATCAGAGTGCTGGTTCAGGCACTAGATACTCTGTTTTGGTCCAGTTTTCTTCTAGAGCACACGAGAAGGCAATGAAAGTTGGCCTAAGTTGTTGAGCCCTGCTACCTGCCTGGGAGACCTGGTTAGAGTTCCTGACTACTGGCCCTGACTTGCCTGTTGTGGCCATTTTGGGAATGAACTAGAAAATAATAATATCTTTCCCTGTGTCTCTCCCTCTCTCTCTGTTGTTCAGCCTTCAAATAAATAAGTAAATACAATTTTTAAAAAGTAGGAATTATATAAATACCCTAATCTGTGAATCTGATGAAGAAATTTAGAATGGTTTGAGTTGACTCTCCTTGAGCTTGAATATAAATTGATTATTCACTGTAGAGGACCATTGCATTAAGTTATTTGGAGCTAATTAGGCACACAGAGATGTAAAATTTAGGTGATGATAAAGTTATAGCCACTGTTGTCAAATGAGTTTTTAACTTTATGGGAAATATTCTGGGGGAGAATCCAAATGCACTGACAGACTTTCTCAGATGGGCAAAATGATCACATGCTTCCACATGGCCAAGTCTGTGCTATTGCCTGATTGTTTTCAAAGTTGTTACCCCCTATAAGTAGTAGGGAATACAATAATGAATGAAACTAATCCTTTTTCCACCCTATCCCATTTTTTTTTTTTTTTGACAGGCAGAGTGGACAGTGAGAGAGAGACAGAGAGAAAGGTCTTCCTTTTATCGTTGGTTCACCCTCCAATGGCTGCTGCGGCCAGTGCATCACTCTGATCCAAAGCCGGGAGCCAGGTGCTTCTCCTGGTCTCCCATGCAGGTGCAGGGCTCAAGCACTTGGGCCATCCTTCACTGCAATCCAGGGCCATAGCAGAGAGCTGGCCTGGAAGAGGGGAAACTGGGACAGAATCCAGTGCCCCAACCAGGACTAGAACCTGGTGTGCCAGCGCTGCAAGGCAGAGGATTAGCCTATTGAGCCACAGCGCCGGCAATCCTATCCCATTTTCATATCTACTTTCCTGAGAATGCATTTCATACAATTATTTATTTAAGTCTGAGATCTTGAAGGTTGTGTGCTGTTACTAAAAAAGAAATCGAAAATGTATGTGTTCAAAAAACTGGTAATAATCCAACTTCATAGCTATTCTAGTGAAAAATAAAAATACAAGTTGAATTAAATATTTATGGAATAGGGGTTGGCACTGTGGCCTAGTGGGTAAAGCCACAGTCTGCAGTGCTAGCATCCCATATGGGTGCCACTGTGAGTCCCTTCCATTTGCGATCCAGTTCTCTGCTATGGCTTGGGAAAGCAGTCTGTGGGCCCCTGCACCCTCATGGGAGACCTGGATGAAGCTCCTGGCTCCTGGATTCAGATCCGCAGAGCTCCAGCTGTTGCAGCCATCTAGGAAGTGAACCAGAGAGAGGATGGAAGACCCTCCCTTTCTCTCTCTCTCTCTGCCTTTCTGTAACTCTGCCTTTAAAATAAAAAAAAAAAAAAATCTTTAAAAGATGTTTATGGAATAAAGGGATCATCTTTCTTAAGATAAAATATTAAGAGAAATAAAATAAAATATTAAGAGAAATGAAAGAGAGGAATAAAGAGATCTTCCATCTTCTGGTTTACTCCCCAGATGGGTACACTAGCCAAGGCTGGTCCAGGGCAAAGTCAGGAGTCAGGAACTCCATCTGGACCTCCCATCTGTGTTGCTGGGGCCCAAGGATGCCATTTTCCACTCCCTTCCCAGGTGCATTAGCAGGGAGCTGAATCAGAAGTGGAGTAACTGGCGTTCCAACAGGGGCACTGAGGAGAGATGCTGGCATTACAGCCAGTGTCTTAACTAACTCCACCTGCACACCAGCCCCAAGGGATCAACTTTCCAAAATACAAAAGTCAGAAGGGAAGAAGTTGTCAGTCTTCATCACTATACAATTTCCTACCAACTGGGCACTGATACAGGACCAAGATTTAGACAATGAAAAGCCTCTGGAGAAACATTAAATTGAATATAGGGTAGAAGACTCAAACCAACTACGATCATGTGGAGAGGCAAGCACAATGCCACGTGGCAGTAAGTGTTTACAGTGGTGAGATTTTCCACTATTAGTGACAGCAATGTCCAACCTAGACTCTTCCAGATAAAACATGGTTGTTGGGATTAACTCTTTATTCTCTCTTGATTCCTGCCCCTGTTCCAGACTTCTGCTCCCATCATTCCATGCATTTTTAATACATCTTTCTTATATTTAGCAACATTAATTTCTGTTGTATGCAGGCAAACAACCAAATTGATATATATTTGAACATTAAGCATGTTTCATTGTCATCAAAGCCTCATAACTAAGTTTAAGTTGAAATACCATATCCTACTTTACTTATACTATTAAGTAAATGATAATTAATTCCAAAACCCTAATCTTCAATCTGTTTTAAGATCCACTGCAGTCAGCTTATGGAACACCCAAAAACTGAAGATCTTGGATAAGCATTTGGTTAGCACACTCACACCTGTCACTGGAGTGCCTGGGTCCAACTACTGTTCCAACTCTGGATTGCAGCTTCAGGCTTATGCAGTCCCTGGGAGTCATCAGGTGATTACTTAAGTAATTGTGTTCCTGCCAGCCATGTGAGATACACACATACACACCCACATACACACACACACATCTATTTGGATATCCATATCCATATATATATATATATATATGTACATACATTATTTATATAATGGTGTTTGTGTTTAAAATCAAAGTTCTTAAATACCAAAAATCTCAAAAATGCTGCATTTAGGAATCCAAAGAATGTAAAGGACCATAAAAACTATCAAATTATCATGTCACACCTATGGCAGGAAATTTAGGAGAGAACCATTGTATTTAAAATGTATATATTTGTGGTAGAAACAGGACATAGAGGCCGGCGCCGCGGCTCACTAGGCTAATCCTCTGCCTTGCGGCGCCAACACACTGGGTTCTAGTCCCGGTCGGGGCACCGGATTCTGTTCTGGTTGCCCCTCTTCCAGGCCAGCTCTCTGCTGTGGCCCGGGAGTGCAGTGGAGGATGGCTCAAGTACTTGGGCCCTGCACCCCATGGGAGACCAGGAGAAGCACCTGGCTCCTGCCTTCGGATCAGCGTGGTGCAGTGGCCATAGCGCACCAGCCATTGGAGGGTGAACCAACGGCAAAGGAAGACCTTTCTCTCTGTCTAGCTCTCTCACTGTCCACTCTGCCTGTCAGAAAAGAAAGGAAGAAAGAGGACGTAGAGCCTTACAGGAAATTATTGTTTTTAAAAGCTGACAGTAGAGATTCAGTGAAATTCTGCATAGGCCATTGATGAGAACAATCATGAGAGTCTAGAAATGATTAGGTTTAGCATCAAGAGTCTGATAATTTATAAGAGACCAAAGTCTAAGAAATAGTGTAATCAACATGCTAAGTGTGGAAGTTCACTTAATCATATGGGGCTTATGGGGATTTAAATACTCATTCAATGATGCAAATCTTTCTATTTCAGATATTTATATTTCCTTTAAAATTGTACAGATATGCGATAGTAAACTCTGCTCTCACTAGTAGTTTCTACATTCTCCAATCTGCATACTTAGAGCTCTTGAATTTTCAGAAATTTCAGCCTTTGGTTTCAGGTACTTCAATGCTAAATTGAGTGTGGAGTCTGTCAGGTGATGTTTCCTTTTCTCACTCCACTGTGCAGAGTAAATTGAATTTGTAGCCACCAATTCTCCATTCAGAGTACCTTTATTACATATGCCAAGTCCTGTATTGTCTTCTGTTTTTCTCCATCCTCAGACCAAGTACATTTTTTTAACTCTGTGTTACAATATCACCCTCCTTGTTTGTTTGGTTGTTTTTTTTTTTTTTTTTTAATTTTTTTTGGTAAGGATTTTCTTAAGTATATAATCTATTCATGATAGCGAATTTCTCCCTCAGGAGTTTGGATTTGATTCACAACCTGGGCTCCCAAGGACAGTATGGGAATCCCTGTCCCTGACAAATACTCACCCCTTATATTATGCCATAGCTTTTGATTTTCTAGAGTTTTAGAAATCTTTGATAATGCAGAAACAGTAGAAAGATCCCATTCTGCTATATATTTTTCTGTGGTTGCAAAACACACTTCCTGTGTTTCATTTTCATCTATTATTCCTATATTCTTTGTAGTCAGTCGTGAATGAGTTTTAAAACTCTGTATCTGCTCTTAAACTGTTCACATTTTCACTCCGCCGTGTTTGTTAGGTTGAAATACAGTACTGTATTACTCTAATTTCATGCTATTTTCTGGTCCAGAGATATATTTTTAGCTTTTTAACTTAGCAAGTTTGTTTTCCTATCCTACCTGCTAAAGATTTAACCTGTTGGCCAGCGCATCGGCTCACTTGGCTAATCCTCCACCTGTTTCACTGGCACTGCGGGTTCTAGTCCCGATTGGAGCACCAGATTCTGTCCCGGTTGTTCCTCTTCCAGTCCAGCTCTCTGCTGTGGCCCGGGAGTGCAGTGGAGGATGGCCCAAATGCTTGGGCCCTGCACCCCATGGGAGACCAGGAGGAAGCACCTGGCTCCTGGCTTCGGATCAGCGCAGTGTGCTGCTGCAGAGCGCTGGCCATTTAGGGCGTGAATCAATGGAGGGAAGACCTTTCTCTCTGTCTCTCTCTCTCTCACTGTCTAACTGCCTGTCAAAAATAAAAAAAGATTTATGCTGTTTTTCCTGTCTGTCCTATGCCCTTGAGTTTCCCTTCCTTCCTATAATTCTATAACATATTCTAGGCATGATCTCTGAATGAAAGGGAATAAGTATATCATCATCTAACAGTAATCACCATGTCACCTTGTAACTGATACAAAGAATACTAAAAATATTGTACAAACGTTTTCCTGGTATTGTCATCTCCAATTATTCTTCCTGTTTTTTTTCTGTAATCATCTCATATAGCTGGTTTAAAATGTTCTCATTATGGATTATTATTATGGATTACAAATCAGAAGCCTTCACAATATTTCATTCAATAACTTCCTGGAATCCAGCCTGTCTCTGAGAAAATCAATAAAACTTTTTTTCTTATTCAATTATTGCCTCTCTTTTGTTAGATATTGTCAGGTATTTGTCATTGTATATAGCCCAGTAAAGGAAGATGCTTCTTCTTTTCCAAGTTTTATTTCCTAAACATGTAAATTATTATTATTGTTTTATGTAGAAAATACACTAATATTTAATGATACATTCATATATATTAATTTCATGACAGTCAACTTATTTTTCTAAACTTCCATAACTTAACATGTGTAAAACATTTTAAAATTTTATTTTCTAATAGCAATACCTTTAATATCTCATCTGTATTTTGTCAGATTCTTCTTGCTTATTAATATATTCTCAACCAGTAAATATGACTTATATCCTGTAGTGCTTGTAATTATATATATTTTCATTGTCAACCCACATGAACTCAGAAAAGTTTTTGAGGTTAAGCTTTAAGTAATGGTCACCTGAAGGAATTTGCATTACTTCTCCCAGGGCTAGTTTGATCTGAATTATGTGTCTATGAGGATTGAATTATGATGGATTCTGGCTTTAAATGTAGTCAGATTCTGCTTGCAGTTTCTCAAAGGATGGGGAGAATGCTTCCTTGTTCTTATTTCCCACCCAAAGCTTATATTGATACCAACAGTTCCTTAGTTGTCTCTTTATGCTGCTATCACAAAATCCCATAAACTGAGTAGCTCAGTATAGATGTCAAATGTGTCCACCTTTGCAAAGAACAAACTGATGGTTTTGTTAGCTCTCTGTTGTTTTCCTGTTATATACTTTATTCATCTCTACTCATCACTAATAGTTCCTTGTTTCTTCTTAGTTTAAATTGTTTGCTCTTCTTTTTCTACTAAGTAAAGGGGAAGCACAGATTATTGATCTGAGACTATTCCTCACCATGTGGACATGGATTGCTATGTATTTCCCTCTGCCGTCAGGGTTCCCCATGAGCTTTGCTATATCACATTTTGTTTTCATAAGTTCAAAGTATTTTCTTATGTCTTAATTTCCCTTTTGATTTCTTTAATGATCCATTCATTATTTGAAAGTGAATGTTTCCTGTGCATGCATTAATAGATTTCCTAATTTTTCTGATTTACGGATTTCATTCCATCATGACCTAAGAACATGGTCTACATTGTTTACATTGCTTTGTATATCTTACTACTTTTTTATGGCCCCCATAAGGTATTTGTGGTAAATAGTTCAGCCTACATTATCTACTAAGGCCAAAAAAGTAAATTCAAAGGTGTTTCTCAAAGGAGAGTACTTATACATTGAAATTGACAGGACTTCCCTCTGATATTCTAAATGCATGTCTGTTATTCATCTAAGGGAATCTACCAAAAAGCTCTAAGGATCATTCCCATCTGCCACTGCCACTTCATGTACCTTGGATATGATGAATCATATGACCAACCCCATTTGGTGTTGCGGCTTGCACAATAGCCTGTATGGAACCTCTAGACTTCACTCAAAACTAGCAGCCTTTCAGTGCACTGAAATATAATGGACCTCAGTAGCAAACCCAGATATTCATATATTACCTTGCAAGATTTAAAGAGGCTTATGAGGAGTACTGTCTTTTTTTTTTTTTTTTGATTGCAGGATTCTCCAATGCAAGAACTTATATTTTACCTTATGAGTTATTTCTCAATAAACCTAATATCCCTGGGCTGCTAAAAATTTCACTATACCAGAGAGACTAAATTTTTGTCAGTTTTTTTTCCCTCCTTCTAATTAGCAAGTGTATTACCAATAAATGTAGAATAAGGAGTATAAGAAGTTAATGGAAAGATAAAGAATACATATACCAAGAAGTTGCTGTTTCTTGCTCACTAGGTCCAATCAATATACTGTCACTAATAATGGATTATTGTAATATCTTGTTAAAAGAAGAGGTTAGCAAAATCCCTTTGAAGTAAATAATGACATAGGACTGGAGAGTTGTTATATATGATGTAAATATGTATGCAGGCCTTTCGAGATAAAAGCAAACTGCTTATGGTGATCTTTACCAGCACATAATGAGGGAGAAAAAAGCATAGTCTAGGTTAATAACTGAATATCTCAAATACCATGGGATGTGTTAACTTGCTCAAACAATGAAACTGTATCTTATATATTAGTGAGAATTGAATTGATCATTTACCTGAATTTACAATAATCCATTCTCATTTTCCATGATCCAGTTGTTTTTTGCATAGTCCAAATGGGTGCATTGAAGAGATGTGGTAGAAATCACCATCATTGCATTCTTCAAGTCCTTGAAATTTTTACACAGTTATGGTATTGAATTTACTGGAGTTCTAGTAGCTTTCACTTGCCCTTATTCACGAGTATAGTCCTTACTTCAGAAATCAGGGAACCCTTGTGGGCAATCTATCAGTTACTTATTATGTCTATTCTAATTAAGCATTTCAAAACTGGGACCAAAATGTGCATTTGGTGACCCAACAGGTCTACTAGCAATGCTATGGGTCTCTGCTAGTCATGCTATTCTGATTAGTGATTCATTTCTGATGTCAGTTAAAGAAACTCACCTTACTTTTGTGATTATGTCCCACTACCAAGGCCACTCCTGCTCAGTAATCCCATGACTTCCATTGCATTTAGTTTTGCCAGTACACTGGCAGCAGCTCTCACTATAATTTATAAGCTACAAGAATAGCTGTCACAGCACACTTCATGGATTCTGCAGCTACTCTAATATATTCATTTCTTTTTTTGAATTATTTTATTTATTTGAGTGGGAGAGTTACAAGCAGAGAGAGGGAAAAAAAGAGAGAGAAGTCTTCTATCCACTGGTTCACTCTCCAAATCGTTGTAATGGCCAGAGAAGGGCCGATCCAAACCTAGGAGACAGAAGGTTCTTCCAGGTCTCCTGTGTGGGTGCAGCGGCCCAAGCACTTGGTCCATCTTCCACTACTTTCCCAGACCATTGCAGAGAGATGGATTGGAAGAGAAGCAGCTGGGATATGAACTGGCACCCATATGGGATGCCGGAACTGCAGGTGAATTCTTAACCTATATTTGGGCCACAGCTCTGGCCCAAATATATTCATATCTCGCAGTTGTGGTGAAAGTTGTGTCCTTTATACTACCTCCCCCCACTCCCACCCAGTACTGATGAGCATATCTTACATGATCAGAATGTTGCAACATTCCATTCTCCATAATCATTTAGATATCCTCTTCTAAGTTATTCCAAACAAATTTCAACATGTCAATATAGGTCACCTTTTGAAATGCATCTCAGTCAATCTATCTGACAAATTTTTGCATCTCCTTTAATCCTACCAAACTAAAAAATGTTCAGAAATCTACCTAGTGGGGATATACTACTATGTTTGGCTTGGTCCTTCTTTATGTTTTTTCTACCTTTATCCCTCTCTCCTATTATTCATTCCCAGAAGTATGTCCAAGATTTCTGTCAATATAAGTGAAAAAATTACATAATATTTTTAAAATGTAGTATATCTCCTCATATTCATATCTTAGTCCTCACTTTTTGGAACTTGCTGGTACTTACCTTTAGGTATATGATGAGAAGCAAAAATGATGTGGTGGTTGTTCCTGAGAAGAAAAGCAATGTTTTCAAGGGATCTATAACAGGAAAGGCCATTGTAGTTTCTTCACTAAGGCTGAGCAACTGGAACAAGAGTAGAATAGCTGCTGAGGATTAGTGGAATGTAGATACTGAGTAGCTCCTGCATCATCAGGATCTTCGCTTATGTCCCATTCCCTTCTCCAGGATCCCAATACTTTGCATTCTCATGTTGGGGATATGATGATTGTAATTCCACCCCTGGCAGAATGATGCTCTGGCTTTGGTCTTAAGCATTCTTAGGTCTGTAGCTCCAGCTGATAAATATCATAGCTGATATATATCATAGCAGATATATAAATGTTCAAGCCACTTATGCAATGGTTTGAAAATTTAAATCCCTGAGCCATACTTTCTCTCCTCATGCTGTATAGGATCAACCAGCCAATCTCATTACGGTTGTTATGCTCTAAGATACCAAAAACACAGTCACTAGAACTGTACTTTTTAAAATATTTTTTAGTGTATCCAGTAGTAATATTTAGTATACCTCCATTGCCACAACTTACCATAGAACATCAGTGCCCTGTTTACTACTGGAAATATAATTTTTAGTACTTTTAAATCTAGAAAAGTTAGGAAAGCAATTCTAAAAACTATTGAGCCAATTCTCAAAATTCACCCATGAATTTCTGTAGTGGCAAGATGGCGCAATAGGAAGGGAGCACACTGATAGTCCAGGGAGAGACAGTTTAATAAAAGTGGAGATACTGCAGGTTCAAGGAAGAGTAGGGGAGGAAACAGCAGAAGAAACTCTTCCGGAACTAGTGATTCACAGTGGACCTGCATGGAGAGCGTGGGAGCCCACAGTTCAGGACACCAGCAGCAGACTCAACACACCAGCGCTGGAATGCGAGGTGAGCTGAACCTCAATAGCCCGAGACACCGGCAGGCAAGCAAAAAGAGGAGACTAGAGGGAACAACCCAGGGGGGAAAAGTTCACCAGGCTAACTGGAAGAGAGAGAGAGAGAGAAAAAAAAAGGTGACTGGTACGGACACGGGTTTCTCTCTCTCCGCTCACCTCTCAAGGGCGAGCAAGACAAAGAGCAGGCGCCATCTTGGACATACGTCATAAGCAGCGCGACCTCAGGTCTGCACCAGCCCTGAGCCTAGCAGAAAAACCTGACTCTGGGCGGGGTGAATTAACAGGAGATTAGGACCTAGTGAATTTGTGGTGCTACTGAACTGAGACTGTGAAGAAAGAGACGGTGGGTGAGAAAACTCACAGAATACACATGAGTACTCTCCAGAGATGCTACAATTCCGTAACTTTGGCAACCCAGTGGGAGACTGAAGGAGAATTGGAGCCCACACGGAGGGCAGAAAAGATTCCCTGTGTGGTCCTTGGGAAAGAACTTCCGATCTCTGGATCTTGTGGGTATATCATTTGCCTGCTAACTACCTCCAACTTCGTTCAGCTGTGCGGAATTACTTCCCTTTTGAATCAAAATAAGAAAGAAAGAAATAGAGATCTACCATGCCTAACCTGGGAGTGTCACCTTTGGCACACCAAACAGAGCTCTCAGGCCACACCCATCTCAAGCCTCTAAGGCTCCATCAAAAACAGTCCACTTAATCTAGAGTAACAGTATAACAAGAAAAAGCACCACAGTGAAGAAACCAAATATCTCCAATATGCCAAATAACAAACGCAAAAACCAAGGTAATAAGAACAAGGAAGTCACTATGACGCCCCCAAATAGCCTTGGCAGCTCATGACAAGAGCCTAGGGTGATTACTGAGGCCATAAACAAGAGTGTCAATTTGTTAAGTCAACAACAGGCATCACTGTGCACTTACTCCTCATGTAGGATCTTTGGCCTTAGTGTGTTGTACATTGAGATTTAATGCTATAACTAGTACTCAAACAGTATTTTTCACTTTATGTTTCTGTGTGGGAGCAAACTGTTGAAATCTTTACTTAATGTATGCTAAACTGATCTTCTGTATATAAAGAGAATCGAAAATGAATCTTGATGTGAATGGAATGGGAGAGGGAGTGGGAAAGGGGAGGGTTGCGGGTGGGAGGGACGTTATGGGGGGGAAGCCATTGTAATACATAAGCTATACTGTGGAAATTTATATTCATTAAATAAAAGTTAAAAAAAAAAGAAAAAGACACCACAATTCAAGATTATGAAGATGATGAGATAGAAGAAATGCAAGAATCAGATCTCAAAAAATTGATAAGAACATTAAGAAGTTCTCAAAAACAAATTCTGGAACTACACAAATCCTTAATGGACAAGATAGAAAATCTCTCTCATGAAAATGAAATATTAAGGAGGAATCAAAATGAAATGAAACAACTAGTAGATCATGAAACTGTGATAGTGACAAGAAATCATAATGAAGTGAAGAATTCAATAGATCAAATAAACAACACATTAGAGAGCCTTAAAAACAGAATGGGTGAAACAGAAGAGAGAATATCGGACTTAGAAGACAGAGAACAGGAAAGGATACAGTCAGACCAAAGAAAAGAAGAGGAAATTAGAAATCTAAAACATATTGTCAGGAGTCTGCAGGATACTATTGAAAAACCCAACATTCGGGTTCTAGGAGTTCCTGAAGGCATGGAGAGGGAGAAAGGATTAGAAGGCCTTTTTAGTGAGATATTAGCAGAAAATTTCCCGGGTTTGGAGAAGGACAGAGAAATCCGAGTACAGGAAGCTCATAGAATCCCTAATAAACATGACCAAAAGAGATCCCCACCACGACATGTTGTAATTAAACTCACCATAGTGAAACATAAAGAAAAGATCCTAAAATGTGCAAGAGAGAAACGTCAGATTACCCTCAGAGGATCTCCAATTAGACTCACAGCTGACTTCTCATCAGAAACCCTACAAGCTAGGAGGGAATGGTGAGATATAGCCCAGGTACTAAGAGAGAAAAACTGCCAGCCCAGAATATTATATCCTGCAAAGCTATCATTTGTGAATGAAGGTGAAATAAAGACTTTTCATAACAAACAGAAATTGAAAGAATTTGTTGCCACTCGTCCAGCCCTGCAAAAGATGCTCAAAGATGTGTTGCACACAGAAACACAGAAGCATAGTCATCATTATAAAAGAAGGTAAAGGAAGGAAACCTCACAGCAAAAGATCACAGGGAATTCAAAGCATATATTAGAACTTATCTTTGGCAAATGGCAGGGCAAAGTCACCACTTATCATTAGTCACATTGAACGCGAATGTCCTGAACTGTCCAGTTACAAGACACCGATTGGTTGATTGGGTTAAGGAACAAAACCCAACTATTTGCTGCTTACAAGAAACACATCTTTCCAACAAAGATGCATACAGACTGAAAGTGAAAGGCTGGAAAATGATATACCATGCCAACAGAAATGAAAAAAGAGCAGGCATAGCCATCTTAATATTGGACAACATAAACTTTACCACAAAAACTGCTAAGAGAGACAAAGGGGGTCACTATATAATGATTAAGGGATCAATTCAACAGGAAGATATAACAATTATCAATGTATATGCACCTAACTACAGGGCACCGGTTTATTTAAAAGATTTGTTAAGGGACTTAAAGGGAGACTTAGACCCCAATACAATAGTACTGGGGGACTTCAATACTCCACTCTCAGAAATAGACAGATCAAGAGGACAGAAGATCAACAAGGATACAGTAGATTTAAACGACACTATAGCCCAAATGGATCTAACAGATATATACAGAACTTTCAATCCTACAGCTAAAGACTTTACATTCTTCTCAGCAGTACATGGAACCTTCTGTAGGATTGACCATATACTAGTCCATAAAGCAAGTCTGTCAGAAAATTCAAAAGAATTAGAATCATACCATGCAGCTTCTCAGACCATAAAGGAATGAAGTTGGAAATTAGCAACTCAGGAATCCCTAGAGCATATGCAAACACATGGAGATTGAACAACATGCTCCTGAATGAACAATGGGTCATAGAAGAAATTAAAAGAGAAATCAAAAATTTTCTGGAAGTAAATGAGGATAACAGCACAACATACCAGAACTTATGGGACACAGCAAAAGCAGTGTTAAGAGGAAAGTTTATATCAGAAGGTGCCTACATCAAGAAATTGGAAAGGCGCCAAATAGATGAGCTTTCAATTCACCTCAAGGATTTAGAAAATCTACAGCAAACCAGACCCAAATCTACTAGGAGAAGAGAAATAATTAAAATCAGAGAAGAAACCAACAGGATTTTACAAAAATCAGCCAAACGAGGAGCTGGTTTTTGGAAAAAATAAACAAAATTGACACCCCATTGGCCCACCTAACTAAAAAAAAGAAAAGACCCAAATCAATAAAATCAGAGATGAAAAAGGAAATGTAACAACAGACACCACAGAAATAAAAAGATTCATCAACAATTACTACAAGGACTTGTATGCCAGCAAACAGGGAAACCTATCAGAAATGGATAGATTCCTGGACACATGCAAAATGCCTAAATTGAACCAGAAAGACATAGAAAACCTAAACAGACCCATAAGCGAGACAGAAATTGGAACAGTAATAAAGGCCCTCCCAACAAAGAAAAGCCCAGGACCAGAAGGATTCACTGCTGAATTCTACCAGACATTTAAAGAAGAACTGACTCCAATTCTTCTCAAACTATTCAGAACAATCGAAAATGAAGGATTCCTCCAAATTCTTTCGATGAAGCCAGCATCACCTTAATTCCTAAGCCAGAGAAAGATGCAGCATTGAAAGAGAATTACAGACCAATATCCCTGTTGAACATAGATGCAAATATCCTCAATAAAATTCTGGCCAATAGAATGCAACAACACATCAGAAAGATCATCCACCCAGACCAAGTGGGATTTAGCCCTGGTATGCAGGGATGGTTCAATGTGTGCAAAACAATCAATGTGATACACCACATTACAGAGTGCAGAAGAAAAGAAATATGATTATCTCAATAGACGCCAAGAAAGCATTTGATTAAACAACACCCTTTCCTTTCATGATGAAAACTCTAAGCAAACTGGGTTTGGAAGGAACATTCCTCAATACAATCAAAGCAATCTATGAAAAACCCATGGCCAACATCCTATTGAATGGGGGAAAGTTGGAAGCATTTCCACTGAGATCTGGTACCAGACAGGGATGTCCACTCTCACCACTGCTATTCAATATAGTTCTGGAAGTTCTAGCCAGAGCTATTAGGAAAGAAAAATAAAATAAAGGGATAAAAATGGGGAAGGAAGAACTCAAACTATCTCTCTTTGCAGATGATATGATTCTTTATTTAGGGGATCCAAAGAACTCTACTAAGAGACTATTAGAACTCATAGGAGATTTTGGCAAAGTAACAGGATATAAAATCAATACACAAAAATCAACAGCCTTTGTATACACAGGCAATGCCACAGCTGAGGAAGAACTTCTAAGATCAATCCCATTCACAATAGCTACAAAAACAATCAAATACCTTGGAATAAATTTAACCAAGGACGTTAAGGATCTCTACGATGAAAATTACAAAACCTTAAAGAAAGAAATAGAAGAGAATACCACAAATGGAAAAACCTTCCATGCTCATGGCTTGGAAGAATCAATATCATCAAAATGTCCATTCTCCCAAAAGCAATTTATACATTCAATGCAATACCAATCAAGATACTGAAGAACTTCTTCTCAGATCTGGAAAAAATGATGCTGAAATTCATATGGAGGCACAGGACCTCGAATAGCTAAAGCAATCTTGTACAACAAAAACAAAGCTGGAGGTATCACAATACCAGATTTCAGGACATACAACAGGGCAGTTGTAATCAAAATAGCATGGTACTGGTACAGAAACAGATGGATAGACCAATGGAACAGAATTGAAACACCAGAAATCAATTCAAACATCTACAGCCAACTCATATTTGATCAAGGATCCAAAACCAATCCCTGGAGTAAGGACAGTCTATTCAATAAATGGTGCAGGGAAAATTGGATTTCCACGTGCAGAATCATGAAGCAAGACCCCTACCTTTCACCTTACACAAAAATTCACTCAACATGGATTAAAGACTTAAATCGACGACCTGACACCATCAAATTATTAGAGAGCATTGGAGAAACCCTGCAAGATATAGGTACCAGCAAAGACTTCTTGGTAAACACTCCAGAAGCACAGGCAGTCAAAGCCAAAATTAAATTTGGGATTGCATCAAATTGAGAAGTTTCTGTACTGCAAAAGAAACAGTCATGAAAGTGAAGAGGCAACCAACAGAATGGGAAAATATATTTGCAAACTATGCAACAGATAAAGGGTTGATAACCAGAATCTACAATGAAATCAAGAAACTCCACAACATCAAAACAAACAACCCACTTAAGAGATGGGCCAAGGACCTCAATAGACATTTTTCAAAAGAGGAAATCCAAATGGCTATCAGACACATGAAAAAATGTTCAAGATCACTAGCAATCAGGGAAATGCAAATCAAAACCACAATGAGGTTTCACCTCACCCCAGTTAGAATGGCTCACATTCAGAAATCTACCAACAATAGATGCTGGAGAGGATGTGGGGAAAAAGGGACACTAACCCACTGTTGGTGGGAATGCAAATTGGTTAAGCCACTATGGAAGTCTGTTTGGAGATTCCTGAGAAACCTGAATATAACCCTACCATTCAACCCAGCCTTCCCACTCCTTGGAATTTACCCAAAGGAAATGAAATTGGCAAACAAAAAAAGCTGTCTGCGCATTAATGTTTATTGCAGCTCAATTCACAATAGCTAAGACCTGTTACCAACCCAAATGCCCATCAACAGTAGACTGGATAAAGAAATTATGGGACATGTACTCTATAGAATACTATACAGCAGTCAAAAACAACGAAACCCAGTCATTTGCAACAAGATGGAGGAATTTGGAAAACATCATGTTGAGTGAATTAAGCCAGTCCCATAGGGACAAATATCATATGTTCTCCCTTATTGGCGACAGCTAACTGAGCACCAAAGGGGAAACTTCTTGAAATGAAATGGACACTGTGAGAAACAGTGACTTGATCAGCTCTTGTCCTGACGGTTGATGTACAATGTAATACTTTATCCATTTTAGTATTTTTTTTTCTAGTACCATTGGTTGAACTCTGTAATTAACACACAATTATTCTTAGGTGTTTAAATTTAACTGAAAAGTGATCCCTGTTAGGAATTTGGAAAACATTATGCTGAGTGAAATAGCCAATCCCAAAGGGACAAATACCACATGTTCTCCTTGATAGGTGACAACTAACTGAGCACCAAAAAGGAAAACTGTTAAAGTGAAATGAACACTATGAGAAACGGTGACTTGATCAGCCCTTGCCCTGACTGTTGATGAGCAACTTGATATGTTATCCCTCTTATCGTTTGTTTGTTTGTTTGTTTGTTCTACTTAATACTTTTGGTTGAATACTGTAATCAATACACAATTCTTCTTAAGTGCTGAAACTTAACTGAAAAGTGATCACTGTTAAATGTAAGAGTGGGAGTAAGAGAGGGAAGAGATGTGCAATTCGGGACATGCTCAAACTGACTTATCTCAAACGGTAGAGTTAGAAACATACCAAGGGATTCCAATTCAATCCCATCAAGGTGGCATGTACCAATGCCATCTCACTAGTCCCAGTGATCAATTTCTGTTCACAATTGATCATAATGGTAGAACTAAGAACCAAAGGGATCACATAAACATGACTAGTGTCTGCAAATACTAGCTGATAGAATAAAAAAGGGAGAGAACGATCCAACATGGGAAGTGAGATACACAGCAGACCCATAGAATGGCAGATGTCCTAAACAGCACTCTGGCCTCAGAATCATCCGTTAAGGCATGTGGATCTGGCTGAAATGCCCATGAGAGTATTTTAGGCATGGAAAGCCAAGACACTCTGGGGGAAAAAAAAAAAAAAACTAAATAAAAGATCTCCATGAATGAGGTCCCAGTGGAAAGAACGGGTCATCAAAGAAGGAGGTACCTTTCTCTGAAGGGAGGAGAGAACTTCCACTTTGACCATGGCCTTGTCTAAATATGATCAGAGTCGGTGAGCTCAGGGGGCTTCCATAGCTTTGGCAGCTCATGACAAGAGCCTAGGGTGATTACTGATGCCATAAACAAGAGTGTCAATTTGTTAAGTCAACAACAGGAGTCACTGTGCACTTACTCCTCATGTAGGATCTTTGGCCTTAGTGTGCTGTACATTGAGATTTAATGCTATAACTAGTACTCAAACAGTATTTTTCACTTTATGTTTCTGTGTGGGAGCAAACTGTTGAAATCTTTACTTAATGTATGCTAAACTGATCTTCTGTATATAAAGAGAATTGAAAATGAATCATGATGTGAATGGAAGGGGAGATGGAGTGGGAAAGGGGAGGGTTGCGGGTGGGAGGAACGTTATGGGGGGAAGCCATTGTAATCCATAAATCGTACTTTGGAAATTTATATTCATTAAATAAAAAATTTTTAAAAATCCAAAAAAAAAGAAATGAAAGAATGAAAAAAAAAAAGAACCATTGTAGGAACTGGTGGAATCCTTAGGAACTGGTGGAATCCTTATTAGTCAACATTCTCCAGAGACCCAAAAATAATAGAATGTGTTTATGTGTGTGTGTGGAGACAGAGATTAAGAGAGAGGGAAAAGGAGGGAGAGAGAGAAAAAGAGAGAGAGAGAGAGAGATTTTATTGCTATTTGCTCAAGAAATTGTGATCACTAGAAAATCTGCAGTCTTTAGGGCAGGCAAGAATCAGAAAATTCCTGAAAAAACTGATGCTGCTGTCTTTAATACAAAAGTAGTCCAGAAGCACAATTCCTTTTAGTTCAAGTGACCTCAGATTTTTCTCTAAGGTTTACAGCTCATAGGATGAGCCCCTCCAGTATTATAGAGGGTAATCTGTTCTAGTCAAAGTCTAATGATTTAAATATTAATCACACTTGAGATTTACCATCACAGAAACATCTAGACTGATGTTTGACCAAAACACTGACTGTCCACCAGAATATAGTTAACACTAAAATTAATCATCATACCCGTTTAGAGATTCTGTTTAGAATGTTTAGTGTGCAAGTTATTGAGATGATAAATCAGTGATGAAGTAAAGCAGGCATGATTGAGTTGGAGAAGCTGGCTGGCAATGTGGTGACAACTTTTTTATTATTATTTTTTAATTTAATATTGAAGTTTTTGATTTTTTTTAATTTTACAATTTAACAAATTTTTAACATTTTTCATATTCATTTCTATATATCATATACATACACATATGTGCTATTTTTCTTGAAAACAGAGATATTAATATCACAAAATGTTGTGCCGGTGCCATGGCTCGCTTGGTTAATCCTCCACCTGCAGTGCTGGCATCCCATGTGAGCGCCGGATTCTAGTCCCGGTTGCTCTTCTTCCAGTCCAGCTCTCTGCTGTGGCCCAGCAGTGCAGTGGAGGATGGCCCAAGTGCTTGGGCCCCTGTGCCCACATGGGAGACGAGGAGGAAGCTTCTGGCTCCTGGGTTCGGATCGCCGCAGCTCCAGCCATGGCAGCCATTTGGGGAGTGAACCAATGGAAGGAAGACCTTTCTTTCTGTCTCTCTCTCTCTCACTGTCTGTAACTCTACCTGTCAAATAAATTAAAAAATTTTAAAGAAGAATTATAAAAAAATCACAAAATATGGGACTCATGACAATGATCATAAAGTGAGGATAGAAGGGTATGTTGTCATATGCATAGTTTAATTTAGTATAGACAATATTTATAATTTATATCAAATAATATGATACCCACATTCTAATTCTTTCTGTATATTAACTACCACATATGAGAGAAACATGATATTTGTGTTTCCAACAACCAATCTTATAAAGATTTGATGAGCTGAGAGGCTGCACTGGAGGTGTCTGAAATTGAAGAAAAGAGGCTGGATCTTTTAACCATTCTTTCCACTAATCATGTGACCCTGTTTGTGCAATAGTAACTGTGGGTGAGATCACTTTTCCTGTAACCAAAAGCAATTGTCCTTGATGAATGCAGATGTAAACATGGAAAATAAAAAGAATTTTCCCAACAGATAGTACATAAAGGTAAACGTTATGGAGAATCAAATTTCAAAACACAATATAAACTATAAAAGACAAAGGAAAATCTATTCAATGATTACATTGAAAAGAAAAGATGAAATTTTAAAAAACCTATTCCTAAGGAATGATTGTAGTCAAAATCTATAGAATCCATGTTTTTTTATATGATAGTCATCATTTAGCAATCTGTTTTTGGAAAACTTAGTCTGAAATGAAGGAGATACATTTTTTTATAATTTTGTGTTTCTAATTAACCTATTGTATCCACTAGGAATGTGGGAGACGTTTTAAATGATGAGCACTGCACTGGAAATTGTTTCAGGAATAACATTGCAATTAATTATAGTTATATTCCCTTAACATAATGTTTATGTGCAGCTGCTGACCATAATAGCAAGTTGGACAGATTCCTTGTCATCCCACACATTTCAGTCTCTTTAGAAAAGAAGTAGCAATGATATTTTCTGTTCCCTACATAGAAAATAGCAATGCTTCATCACAATTCCCTTTAATCATCATTGAAACATAAGGAGAAAAAAAGCTGGTGAAAAAAAAGATCAATGAATAACATCCAGTTAGAGAAAATTGAAGTCCACAAATATTCTTTCAGTGAATTTCTTTGAGTAAATATACTTTTCAAGTATTCACAATATAGAAATAGAATCAATATTCCGGAATTATCATATAACTCGGCCATTGAAAGTTTAGCCACACATTAGTTCTGGCTTGCAGTGAAGAGTTGTAATGTGGAGCACTTAAAGATATTTATAAGAACTCTAAGTTATTTAAGCAATCATTTTTTATAGCCAAATTCCTCACAATGAAGAGTCTCAGAAAAAGTGAGGTCCTTCCTCTAAAAGCGCTTTGGTTGCAGTTTTAGCATAATGGTTTTCTTTCATATGGATGTGCTTTCTAGATATACTTAGTTCACTATGAGTAAAGCATGCTGTAAACATATGTACAGTACTTATATTCTCTTTTTCTGTCCCTTACTTTCTACTATACGTCTTTATCATACTAACTCCCACTTTCAAGACATTTGCATTTTTAGCTATATGAATGAGTGAATGAATGATTAAGTGAATGAAAAATATGTATGTGTGTCAGATTTTGGTTAGTTTAATTAAATTATCTGATACATGTTACTTATGAAAGAAGAAAGTTTATTTGGGCACATAATTTTGAAGGTTCAAAGTCAAAGACTGAGTGGTTTCCTTGGTGAGTGTCTGCTAGGATAGTGGGTGGTAGAAGGAGAGAGTATCACACGGCAAGCCAGGAAGTAGAGAAAAAGGGAGCATGCTTCCTTAAATAACCCACTCTTGAGAACTATCTTCTGAGGGCAAGCCTTCAATGACTGAAATACTTCTATTACACTCAATTCCCAGCTATTATAATTGGATCAAGTCTCTACCCTTAATCTTTCAATTATTAGCATTAATCCATTACCCATTAATGTAAGACCTGGAGGTTTACATATCTGCCTCATGAGCCAAATTATAGTCAAATTATCATAGAATGAATGACTAATACATTTAGAATTTTGAGTGATCTTTGATTCTTCTTCTGGGTAGATTTAAATTTCAATAGAATAAAATATTGTAAACTTTATTGTGTAACAGTCAGAAGACACAGTGAGGAATTATATTAGAAAAAAATAGGTTATTGTCTTCTCCGTACCCCTTAAATAAAATGCACAATCAACTATCTATTAAGAGTTGAGGCCTACCTATGTGAAACAGAATACCCCCAATTTCTCAAATTTTTATGTTTTTGTTTAGCATTTAAGTGCAAACCACAGTATATAGAACTTTCTCTCATTGTCACTCATATTTATTTCAAACTCAGAAACGGAAGGATTACTCTGAAACAAAAGTATTGAGTAGAAAACCATCTATTTTCCATGTACTAAGAAGAGCAGAAACAAATTTAAGTCAGGATCTAGATCTTTTAAGAAATTTTACTATGGCATTGAAATATTCCCATTCATAAGGTTTGGCTTGACTTTATTTTATCACTTCTTGAAGTTCATTATATTACTTCTAGATTTATTATTTTTCAGAATAATTGAGTTATGCAGTCAGAACTCTAAATATATATATATATATAATATACATCACTCTATATTGAATTTTTCATGATCAATAAGCACATTCAGAGAAACATCTGATGTTTTGTATTCTGTTATACTTCACCTCGGTGGTATAATGTTATAAAACTTGTGTTCTTCATACTATTGAACACTCTTAATTACCCTGACATAAATTCTTCTATTGCTTGAAAAACTTCACATACAAACATGCACGCATGCACACATAAACACACAAGGGTACTTCAGAAAGTTTGTGGAAAATTTAGTTTGGTCAAAATTTTTGGAATCCATGCATAGTTTCTGTTCATAGTATGCATTTTCCATGAACTTGTTGATGTTCCTCCATACATATATACATAGAACTGGAACTGTTTTAAGTTGTATTTTTCCTTTATACACAATCAGCTGACTGTGTCACCTTAGCTATATTTTACTTATGTCTGTACATTCTCTTCTGTGTATGACTCTAGGTTAAATTTGATCATCAAAGAAATCTGACTGGTAAAACAGCAGCCACAAAACTAGTGGATGGCAACTACATTTATCCTTAGTTTTCCCCCTTCCACATCATTCTCTAATTCCAAACTGCTGGTATTATTGGTGAACAACAATTCAAGTTCACCGTTAGATATTTTGCAGAAAACTCACATAGTGAGTATGAAGATACAGCCAACAAATACAATAAACTTCTATAATGGTTTCCTTCACATTACCATTCCAGGAGCTATTGCTTCTTTTAATATTCCTTCATTTTATTTATTTTATGTGTTTGAGAAGTAGAGAAAGAGAAATCAAAAGAGAGCCCATATTAGCTGCTTCAATACTCCAATCAGCTCACCAGCTGTGGCTGGCAAGGCCAAAGCAAGCAGCACTGAACTCACCTTAGTGGCATGAACAGAATTACTTGAACCATTGCCTGCTGCCACTAGGGTGCACATTAGAAGGAACTAGTATCAGAAATAGGGACTGGACTTGATCCAGACTCTCATATGTGGGATGTCAGAGTTCCAACTGGCATCCCAGCCTGTAGGCAGTTGCCCACCCCAGCTGAAGCTTCTTGCAAGTTCCAAGCCTCTGAGGCTTTGCTCAGATCCTGCTCAGGGATTTAATTCTCTAGCATTTTTTTTTTTTACATGGAACTGAGTTTCAATTAAAAATTATCTTCCACTTAATATCCTGAGAAATTCACATTGTTTTATCTCATTCATTGAACTTTGACAGATTGAACCATTAACTAACATGAAGATTTGTTAAATATTAGTTAATATTTATTTCATTTCACATATTGAATATTACTTTCAAGGAGAACAGGAAGGAAAAGCAAGAACTTGTCAGGATTACCAGCCATCAGGGAAATGAAAATGAAAACCACAGGAGTGGTCATTTCACTCCAGTGAAAATTACCGTTATGCAAAAATAAAAAACAAATGCTGGAGAGATTGTGATGAAAAGAGTACCCTAATACACTGTTGGTGGGAATGCAGATTGTTCAAACCATTATAGAAAACTGTATGGTGATTCCTCAGAAAAGTAAAAATAGGTCTACTGTATGACCTGTCTTTCCCACTCCTGGGAATGTATACAAAGCTAATGAAGTACCTGCACTCCCATGCTTATATCAACTCAATTTGCAACATCAAAGATATGGAATAAACCTGGATATCTATCAACTGATGATGGGATACAGGAATTGTGGCAAATATATGAAATGGAATTCTCTTAATTATCCTGGAAAATGTAATTAAAATTGAGTTGGAATTTTTGAAATCCATGCATAGTTATTGTTCATAATGTGTTTGGCATCATCTTTAAAACTATGTGCCTGTATACTACATTTCTCATGCTAAAAATTTTCTCCAAGATGAATTTTTTAAAGATTAATTTATTTATTTGAAAGAGTTACACAGAAAGAGTAGATGCAGAGAGAGAAAGAGAGAGAGAGAGAGGTCTTCCATCCGATGGTTCACTCCCCAATTGACCACAATGGCCAGAGCTGCACATTTCTAAAGCCAGGAGCCAGGATTTTCTTCTGGGTCTCCCATGCGGGTGCAGGGGACTTGGGCCATCTTCTACTGCTTTCCCAGGCCATAGCAGAGAGCTGGATTGGAAGTGGAGCAGCCGAGTCTCAAACCGGTGCCCATCTAGGGTGCCGGCGCTTCAGGCCAGGGCATTAACCTTCTGTACCACAGTGCTGACACCCCCCAAAGTGAATTTTAAAACTCTATTCATCTTCTCTCTTTTCAATATCTATTATGTATGTGATCAGAGCTCCTTTTCTGAATGTTTTGAATGAATGATTAAGAGATATGTAGCTAAAATGCAAATAAATCCTCTAAGATAAAAAAAGATGCTTTGCCCACATCTTAAATATCACATGGATGGTTTTTAAGACAGCCATTCATACATTTTTTAAGGATCATTGGGAAATCACTGGAATCACATTTATAAACTATACTTACTAAGGTTTACCCTCTATGTATTCTATAGTACATTATAAATTAACTATGTTTTAAAATATTTGTGACTTTATTTCCAAAAGTAATTTGGCAAATTTTAATAAAATATTAAATTTTTTGGTCTGAAGGCACAGGATTTAAAATTAATGAAAACAGGCATTTCTGATTATATATGTAGATCATAAGCATTGTATGTTTTCCTATTTTCACTCATATTTGACGAAAAACAACACATTGTTATTATCAGTGTTGTAATGATAAATATTGAGCTTTTGCTTTATATTCAGTATCTTAATTTCCATAACTGAAAATTTGTAAGAAAAATATTCATTACCTACTCCTGTCAATTAGTTTTCAAATATTTTGTTTAAAAATATCATCTGTTAAACTGATTACTCTTGTGAGTATTTTATTTTTTTATAAATTTTTATTTTTTTGGATCCCAGAAATAATTTAACCCAATCCCAGACAATGCTGCATTGTCATTAATCTGTCGAAAAGGACTTCAGTTCCTACTACACATTCTTGAGTATAAATAATTATTTAGGGAATATATTCTGTCACCCAGTGCAGTGCTGAAGGATGTCGTTCTGCCAGACAACAAAATGAAGTAACATATCTTGGCCAACTCTGAAAGCAGAAAGAGATTCAAAAGTTTTGAACACATTTTATTATTTTAGAATACTTGACACCTGTCATTTTTGTATTATTTCTTTTCTTGTAGAAAAGAAAAAATTTCTTTTGTATCTGACAGCTTTTCTCAAGGTCAGTGGAGTGATTCTTTTTACAGTAAAACCTCACATATGAGAAGTCTTTAAGATGTTCATGAAGAATGTGTATTTTGAAAAATTATGGTTCAATTTTTGCACTAAAATGTTATTTTATTCCACTTTTGCACAAGCTTTTTGAATCATTCTCATATTTTTATTTCTAAAGGCAAAAAATAAAAAAAAATAAAATGGATTTTTAACTTTAATGTATATACCCAGAAATTTGATGTCAGACCTACTACATAGATCCACTTCTCAGTACACCTTAATTCTATTGCCCATAACTTTATTTAGTAATGACAATGATATCAGTAAATAGACCAGGGTAAAGAGAATTGAGCAAGGCTTGGAATTTCTGGAACTGTTTTCTAATGAAACTGTAAAGGTAGAGAGTAGCTTAAAGACATTTAGGCTGACATCAAAGCTTGAGTCCCAGAAAAGTCCTCTACAAAATGGCCTAGCTGTGGAAAACTATGTAACGATCTCTGAGATGGCACCAGGGTGAGGACCAGCTAAAGGAATGGAGGTACAAAGAGTGAAGTGAGAAGAAACATAATACATGGATTATGTTCAGGCCAGAGAAACACAAGTCTTCACGCAGACAAAATCCATGTCTGCAGGGTGGGAGGGAGCTTCATTTGATGTCAAATTTTTAGAAAAGCTACCTTATGGTTTGACCTTAATTCATACATATTTGCATAAAAAATAAGTGTCAATAATCTGTTTTGGATTTATGTTTTTATTAGGGCTTGGTTAATAAACTTAATTCTGTTCCCAAGTGACATATCTGTAATGACGTAAGATCCAAGGAATAAAATTATGAAAATGATGACTATTGGCTGCGCCGCAGATCAATAGGCTAATCCTCCGCCTTGCGGTGCCGGCACACCAGGTTCTAGTCCCGGTCGGAGCACCGGATTTTGTCCTGGTTGCCCTTCTTCCAGGCCAGCTCTCTGCTGTGGCCCAGGAGTGCAGTGGAGGATGGCTCAAGTGCTTGGGCCCTGCACCCCATGGGAGACCAGGAGAAGCACCTGGCTCCTGCCATAGGATCAGCGCGGTGCGCTGGAGGCAGTGCGCCAGCCGTGGCGGCCATTGGAGGGTGAACCAACGGCAAAAGAAAGACCTTTCTCTCTGTCTCTCTCTCTCACTGTCCACTCTGCCTGTCAAAAAAAATTTTTTAAATAATTAAAAAAAGAAAAAAGAAAATGATGACTATTAATTTTTCAGATTTTTTTCTACTATTAAGTTTAGAAAAAAAATCTAATTTTCTACCAATGAAATATGATTGCCACTTATAAGTAGTGAATAATAAGGCCCACCTGGTACTTTTATATATTAAGAAATATTTATTGGCCTTAAGATACATCCTCAAATGATGAAGGCATGATACATTTTTAATTTTTATAAACTTTAATTGAATAGAAACAAAAACACTTTTGTAAAATGCAGCGTATTAATCAACTTTTTATCACTAAATTAAATAGCTGAGGCAACTTCATAAAGAGAAAAGGCTTGTTTACCTCATAGTTTGGAGGTGCAAGTTCTGTAAACGTGGTGGATTAACAGTGGTGGAATGTGCACAGTAAAATAACCACACAGAGCCAGCAACCAGAGAAGACTGGGCTCCAACTCAGCTTTACTAATACTTTGCCACTGGAGAGTGATCTCCTAAGGACACACCTCGGATGACATCAGAACCTCCAACTAAGCCCCACATCCCCATAGTTTCACCACCTCCCAACAGAACCATTGTGGGGTCCAGACTTTTTAACACATAGGCCCGTGGGGGCTACTGATTCTGTCACATTCACATTCAAACCACAGAAGGCAGAAAAACAAATACATTAAAAGGGATTGATCTAAAACGATGATGTGCTTTAATAATTCAATCATTTAATCTGGTTAGGAATCTTTTATCTTGTGGTTTCTCAAAAATGTGTTGCTATAAACATTAATAGAATAAATATGGCTAGTATATTCAAAAATAAGAAGATATATTATGAATGGAATTCTTAGTGCCTTTCGAAGTTTGTGATTAAGAACTTACTCCATATCCAAATTACATGTAAGTGATCACTTAGACAATGTGAACATGACCATCACAAGGGTACAGTATTTATACTATAAAAATTGAAACTTGTTAAGAAGAAATCAATTACTGTGTGTGTATGTGTGTGTTAGATTTTAAAATTTGTTCAGTGTATGTTACTGAATACTTACCTGCGTAGCACTCAAATTAAATAGAGAGATTAAAGTCATAAAAATATTAGCATTCTTTAAAATCTGTTAAATATTGTACTTGTTGCTGCATAGGTGTAGGCATGTAAAACTACTTGCATTTTTTTAAAAGGTTTATTTATTTACTTGAAAGGCAGAGTTACAGATAGGCAGAGGCAAAGAGAGGGAGAGAGTTCTTCAGTCACTGGTTCGCTCCCCAGATGACTGGCAATGGCTGGAGCTGTGCCGATCCAAAGCCAGGAGCCAAGAGCTTCTTCTGGGTCTCGCACAGGAGTGCAGGGGCCCAAGGACTTGGGCCTCTTCAGCTGCTTTCCCAGGCCATAGCAGAGAGTTGGATGGGAAATGGAACAGCGAGGACTTGAACTGGTGCCCATATGGGATGCTGGCACTGCAGGCGGTGGCTTTACCCGTACCTACCTACCCCACTACTTTCATTTTAGTATTTATAATTGTCTACTGAAATGGAAAGCAAAAGGTTTATCAATTTGTCTAAAAAGTTGTGTTGAAAATGGATGGTTTTTGAGTTAAGAGGATAAAGAATGCACCTAATAGCCTTGTAGCAAAGGCTAGTGAAAATGGGAAGATAATTATGTCACAGCAAGCATCAGCTGTTTTCTTGATTTGCTTGGTATTTGTAATCTAAAGTTCAATTCAGACCTATTTGCTGTTTTCTTTTTTTAAAAGATTTATTTTATTTATTTGAAAGACAGTGTTACAGAGAGGTTGAGTTAGAGAGACAGAGAGAGGTCTTCCATTCCACTGGTTCACTCCCCAAATGACTGCAACAGCCAGAGCTGAGCTGATCCGAAGCCAGGAGCTTCTTCCAAGTCTCCCACGTGGGTGCAGGGGCCCAAGGACTTGGGCCATCTTCTACTGCTTTTCCAGGCCATAGCAGAGAGCTGGATTGGAAGTGGAGCAGCCAGGACTCGAACCGGTGCCCATATAGGATGCTGGCACTGCAGGCCACGGCTTTAACCTGCTGTGCTACAGCACCAGCCCCTGCTATTGTTTTCTAAATGCAATATGAATAAAATTTATTTTTAAACTTTGCTAGCTAGCATTGGGGGAACATTTAGGAAGCCAGAAAAGAAAGGTAAAATGGAGAATTCCTTTGCAGAACTTCTGGATAATTTCCCTCAGCGTTGGCTTTCTTTTCATGGCCTCACAGTCTGTTGGTTCCTTCCTGCTTTGCCCTATGAATTATAAGCACTTTTATCTGAAGTTGTCAGCCCAGTCCTTCACAGATAACTTCCAAACTAGTCAGACTTATCTATAGGGAGGAGCAGGGAGTGGCCTGGAGCACTAATAGATTTCTCAAGGGGCACTCAGAATACAGTGATAGTATAGAGGAATAATATAGAGGAAGTGAATCCTGTCAAATATGCTCCAATTAAATTGTACAGACTTGCCCCAGGAACAGCTTCTTTCTGTTAGGAATTTAGTAATGTTTGGTGACTTTATTCCTCAGGCTAATACTGGATTTTTTTTTCCAATATGCCAGAAGAAAGTAGATTTAGAACATATTTTTCCCTGTCGTGTCAAGATTCAGAAATTCATTGCCAACAGGAGTCATTTTGTACTCAAGCAAGCTTTCGTTAGTAAATGATCCTCAGAAGAGAAAGCTCAAATTTTTTCTTTAGCTTCAAGAGAGCTAGAGTCATTATACTGATTGAGTCATCTTCTTTGATATTACAGACCCCTTACTAGTGAGGGACTGCAGTCAAATTTATTTAAAATGACAAGTTTTACTCTAATGACTTTAAAATATCAAAATATACATAGAAGTTCTAACCTGAAACAATAACTGCTCCTAGAATTTCCAAAGATTTAAGTGAATTTCTCCTTACAGTTAAAAATGATTTAAAACTGTCTTTTAAACATGGGATCTTTCTTGTCTTTCATTTGCTCAGGATTTCATGTTGAAAGGAAAGCTAGTTTTCATCAAGCTTTTTCCCCTCCTTTCACTGCAAGCCAGTAGATGTTATACTATGTATCAATTGCAAAATTCGTTCATCTTAAAATACAGCTGATATGAAATATAACTTATTTTCTTAACTTCATCCAATGGCCCTAATAGAAATTGCAAACCAGATTTTATCAGAATGACATAATTTGGTAATGACCTTATAAAATCAAGAATTTACAAGAATCAATAATTCAGTTCAGATAAATATCAGAGTTCCAGTAACATGTTAAAACATTCTTGAAAGATGCTTAAACATTTAAATCATAGAAAGAATGCTTATGAAAACTTTTTGGTCCTCATTAGGGATGTCCTCTCTGTTCCATGTAGGCTGACACTGGGGCCAGATTTTCATGATGACTTCTTCACTCAGATATCTGTGCCTCCATTAGAATGACTGGGATAGCTGATAACAATGAGGCTTCTCTAACTCTTTCCTTCTTGCCCCACACATGGCCTCTCCACGAAACTAGCTTGAGCTTCCACTAGCACTGGTAAGCAATTTCTTACATGCTGCTATGCTTACTCTATGAGCCCAAATATGTACACTATAAAACTTTTTTAATGCTTGATCTAAAAGCCCCAGCCTGCCTTTCCTCTGAATTCAGTTGATCATAGCAGTCACGGGGCGGGGTAGGGGGGTAGGGGTGTGTGCTGACTTTCAAACACAGATTGAGTAGACTTCACCTCCTGATTGGGAAACATGTGGATCCCATGCAAAAGACCATGTGGAAGGTAATTACTGTTGTGCAATTTTAGGAACCGTAACCTGCCAAACCTTTGTGGGTCATTTTTTATGGAAGATGAAAATTTACTTCAGAACAAGAAAGTTAGGAAGACAAATGTGATTAGCAGACAAAGCTTCCATTGTTGGACATGAAATTGAGAGCACAACTTTGAATATATCATTAAGATTTCTTATATATATATTCATTCATATATGCATACACATATATGTATATATTTCATTTAATATATGAAATATTCAGTGGCAATTATTTTTAAAGGCTTTATTTATTTGGAAGGTAGAGTTATAGACAATGAGAAGGAGAGACAAAGATCTTCCATCTGCTGTTTTGAAAGTTAGAGTTACAGTGAGAGAAAGAAACAAAGAGAGGTCTTGCATCTGCTGGTTCACTCCCCAAATGACTATAACAGCTGGAGCTGGGCCAGTCTGAAGCCATGAGCCAGGAGCTTCTTCCTGGTCTCCCACGCAGGTGGAGGGGCCCAAGTGCTTGGGCCATCTTCTTCTGCTTTCCCAGGCCATATAGCAGAGAGCTGGATTGAAAGAGGAACAGCCAGGACTAGACCCAGAACCGATATGGGATGCCAGCACCACAGGCAGAGGATTAACCTACTGTGCCATAGCACTGACCCCATCAGTGGCGATTTTAAACAAGTGAGATCAAGATCCTGAAACTTCAAATAATTTTAACAGGTGATGAGACATTACTTTACCAGTATCATTTCTAAGACAAAATGAAATCAAAACAATTTCTACCAAGAAGTAGAACTGGTCCAGTCAAATCAAAAATGAACTGGTCAGCAGCAAAAGTCATGGCAAAAGATATTTGGGATACTCAATGTATTTTGTTTATCAGTTTTCAAGAGGGTCAAATCTGGTCACATTTGCTTATTATGAGAATCTTTTGAGAATGTTAGCCAAACTTTTAACAGAAACCTTCACTATAGTCCTTCTCTACACAATGATATTCTGCTACCCCTGCTCATTTCTCTCATCACACAAGGGCAGTTGTGTACAACGGGCAGTTATTAGGCGTCTACCTTTCAGTCATGATTTGGCTCTTTCTGGCTTCCTTTGTTTCCCGATCTTACAGAGTCTTGAAAGGTCTCCAATTTTTTTAGGTTAATAATGAAAAAAACTACTACATTTTCATTATTAAATTCTAAGGAGCCTGGTTCTTTAGGTATGAACTAAATGGCTAATATTATTACTTACAAAATATCTTTAACTTGATGAAGATTATGTTGAAAACTAATGTTTATATATTTTTATTTAATTTTTTCCACAAATATTTTGAAGTTCGTGTGTGTGTGTGTGTGTGTGTGTGTCAGAGAGAGAAAGAGAGAGAGAGAAAGAAAGGGAGAGAGAGAGAGAATTTGGAAATCTGAAAAGCAGAAGTGAGACAGAGCTCATCTTGCTGTACTTCTGTTTGTTCCTGCTGATTGTGTGGCATAAAGATTTGGGGAGGTTGCAGTAGCTGTCCTGTTCACAATCACTGACCCTGTTGGGATTGAGAGTCACAATAGTGATCCCTAGACGACAAGAGTGGGAATATTGGATTGAAGTGAAGAGTTCCAGTGATAGCCTCCTGATTCCAACTTTCTGTACAGAAAAACACCCTTAGAGGTTAACTGTTTTATGGATTCATTCTAGAATCCACTCTTCTAGTCCTCTTAATAATATCAGCAGCTAATACCTCAGTAGTAAATTTCTGTATGCTAAGATAGCTGGAATAATGTATTTTTCAGCAACCAAATTATTGAGACAGCCGGCATTTGGCAGATATCAATAGGGAATGGGCCAGCACCACTGCTAAATAGGCTAATCCTCCGCCTACGGCACCAGCACACCAGGTTCTAGTCCCAGTCGGGGCGCCGGACTCTGTCCCGGTTGCCCCTCTTCCAGCCCAGATCTCTGCTGTGGCCCGGGAGTGCAGTGGAGGATGGCCCAAGTGCTTGGGCCCTGCACCCGCATGGGAGAACAAGAGAAGCACCTGGCTCCTGCCATCAGATCAGCACAGTGCACCAGCCGCAGCGCGCTGGCCGCGGCAGCCATTGGAGGGTGAACCAACGGCAAAGGAAGACCTTTCTCTCTCTCTCTCTCACTGTCCACTCTGCCTGTCAAAATAAATAAATAAATAAATAAATAAATAAATAAATAAAATAGGGAATGGAGTTCTCTTAAGAATAGCCAGCCTGAAATGGCAGCACAGTGCCCAGTAGGGCATCCATCTTGTGGAGTAAGACAAAAACTAAAATTTGAAAAGAAAGCATTAGGAGCCTTTGTAGGGGAGGTCACCAGATTTACTTTTTAACAGCTCTGAGATACTATGAGAAGGTATGCAGAAACATTTGTTAAGGGAATATACAAACTACATCACCATCAGTTTTTGTTATAAAGGTTCTGCCTTTCTTGAATTAATTCTGAGAAGTGGGTGAAGAGTGTGGCAATGAGGCTTTATTCTGAAGATTTTGAAAGATATCGTCCTTATTGAAGTACTGGTAACACAATAAATTTGGTGTAAAGTCTATACTTGATAAATTGTTACATAAATGTACAGATGGAAATCATTACCAAGATCAAAATGATGAATGTATCCACCATATACAACAGATATTTTACCTTTTTGGGATCTGTTCTTCATGCCCTTCTCTATCTACTGTATCCTCCCTGTCAGCACCACTAACAACTAATCTGCTGTCCGTCACTATAGAAGAGTTTCCATTTCTAACTTTCTTATGTTAGAATCAGGCAGCACTTACTAATTCTCCTTGTTCTTCCACTCAGAATTATTTTGAAATTCATCAAGTTATTGCATGTGTCATTAGCTCATTTATTTCTTCTGTTGAGTAGTATTCCATTGTGCAGATATATAGTACTGTAGCAGCATAATTCACTTATTAATTCATATGTTGTATTTGGGTGATTTCCAGTTGCAGCTATCATCAATAATGTTGCTATGAATATTCCTGTCCAAGTCTTTGTATATGCATACACTTTCATTTCTCTAGTTGAATGACTGGATCATATAGTAGCTATTTGCAATCCTATACAGTTTACAACTTTTGCATTTCTATTAATTTCACTTGTACAGGTATATAAAATGAAATCTGCTAAAAGTAAGGCAAGATATTTCCATGTATGTGCTCATGCACATGCAAAATATGTATGTCTTTGTTTTGTTTTGTTTTGTTTTGACAGGCAGAGTTAGAGAGAGAGAGAGAGAGAGAGAGAGAAAAGTCTTCCTTCTGTTGGTTCACCCCTCAATGGCCACCACGGCCCACGCACTGTGCTGATCCGAAGCCAGGAGCCAGGTGCTTCCTCCTGGTCTCACATGCAGGTGCAGGGCCTAAGGACCTGGGCCATCCTCCACTGCACTCCTGGGCCACAGCAGAGAGCTGGACTGGAAGAGGAGCAACTGGGACAGAATCCGGTGCCCCAACTGGGACTAGAACCCAGGGTGCCAGCACCACAGGTGGAGGATTAGCCAAGTGAGCCACAGCACCGGCCAATGTCTTTATGATTAATCCTGCACATATTTTGCACAGATTTACCAATGTCTGTATACAATTTATTTGGTGATAAAGGTAAATTTATTATAATTTGATTTTATTTTATTGAGATTCTTATTAAACATTCTAGTTTAAAGCATTTCTATAGTTTTCTATAGTAGATGTATCATTTGTGATTCTATTTTTAAAAAAAGCTTACTTATGGCTTACTATACAGTGGCATATGAGAATTGGTACCAAACTGTCACTATGTTCACCTTCTTATCATATTTGCTTGGGTTCCCTGAATGGAAGACTTTGTTAGAGGTGGAACACATACATTACTGGCTATAGAATAGAGACTTAGGCATAAAAAAAATGGAAGGCTAAGAAAGAGCTTGTTGCTAGTATTCATTATTTAATGTAGCTCTGGTGGCCTATTTCCTTATTTTCAAAACAGATTTTTTAAATTATCACATTTTCACAGGAACTTCATTTTGTAGAGTTTAAATGGCTTTACTAGCTTCTTTAAAGATAAAAACAAGAGGCTGGCGCTGTGGCATTGCAGGTAAAGCTGCTGCCTGCAGTGCCAGCATCCCATTTGGGCACTG
This sequence comes from Oryctolagus cuniculus, assembly GCF_964237555.1. Classification (NCBI taxonomy): domain Eukaryota; kingdom Metazoa; phylum Chordata; class Mammalia; order Lagomorpha; family Leporidae; genus Oryctolagus; species Oryctolagus cuniculus. The sequence continues at coordinate 23,875,467 of NC_091440.1, read as the reverse complement.
GTTCAAAATTCAGCTGCTCTACTTCCTATCCAGCTCTCTGCTGTGGCCTGGCAAAACAGTGGAAAATGGCCCAAGTCCTTGGGCTCCTGCACCATGTGGAAGACTCAGAGGAAGTTTCTGCCTGGGTCCTGGCTTCAGATCAGCGCAGCTCTGGCCATTTTAGCTACCTGGGGAGTGAACCAGTGGATTTAAGACCTTTCTCTCTCTATCTGCCTCTGCCTCTCCCTCTCTATAACTTGCCTTTCAAATAAATAAGTTAATGAAAAAATACTCCACACTTACTTTTAATCACTTTTGCAGATATTTAAAATTATTGAAAAAATTTAATCCTGTCATTAGGATGTCATTATATTAATATTTCAGTTATTTCAGTTGCTATTACCATATGATTTGGTTTTTTAAATATTAAACAATGAACATTAAACAAGGATAGGATGAAAACATCACAAAGGAGAAAATTAGTGTTTCTCCTTCTACCTTAAATAACAACACTGTCAAATACTTTTAATGAAAAACATTTAATCTCATGTAAAACAAAAGTAAAAATATTCTAAAAAATGCAGGGTATCAGTGGTACATTTTGATCATGCAGAAGCTTTTCTGCTTTTTATTTTTATTTTTTTATTTTTATTTTTTGACAGGCAGAGTGGACAGTGAGACAGAGAGACAGAGAGAAAGGTCTTCCTTTGCCGTTGGTTCACTCTCCACTGGCCGCCGCGGCCAGCGTGCAGCGGCCGGCGCACCGCGCTGATCCGATGGCAGGAGCCAGGTGCTTCTCCTGGTCTCCCATGGGGTGCAGGGACCAAGGACTTGGGCCATCCTCCACTGTACTCCCAGGCCACAGCAGAGAGCTGGCCTGGAAGAGAGGCAACCGGGACAGAATGCGGCGCCCCGACTGGGACTAGAACCGGGTGTGCCGGCGCCGCAAGGTGGAGGATTAGCCTAGTGAGCCATGGCGCCAGCGCTTTTCTGCTTTTAACATGATTTCTCAACTACTGAATTTGCTTACTACATCCGAATCGACAGTGTAACAGTACATTTACTTTATTGATTCGTTTCAGAGTTATGCTAAAGGAACACATGTGCCTTTTTCTTGGAGTAACTTTGTTGTGTTCTATTTACCAAAACCCTGGAGAACATACCTAAAAAGCACGGCACACTTGAGCAGTGTGCTGTTCTGTCATGAGTGGCAGGCACTGACACCTAGACCACTTTCCTCATCCTACTTACATAAAAGTAAGGGTCTATGAGATTTGACCCACCTGCTTGAAGTTTAGGTATCTCATTAGCACAAATAACAATAATAATGCCTTTGTCTACATTATAACAATAATCCAAGAATCTACTAAATGAGATCACTGAAGTCAAAGTGCTTGTTTTACTTCAGACTACTATAAAATATATTATGATTTAAGCACGAGGTCTGGATTTATGTATGGTTTCCTGCTTCAGCAAAGGCAAGGGTAAAGCTCCAATTTGATTTTTAGAATTGAATTATATGTACAGATAGAGATATAATATGGCATTCTCAGTACATCTCTTTTATTAGCTCTTTATTATAGTTGTCAGTTTTATCTTGATGTCCAGTAATAAATGTAATTTTTAAGAGACGTGCAATAGGAAGGAGCTTTATTATTACCAACAATTTTGCTTCACTCATTTTACTATCATTGTCCTTGCTCTAACTCTGATTCTGGGGCTTTGGTAATGTTTTCTAATCACAAAGTATTCTAAATGCAAAGAGCATTGTCTTGTTGCTGAAGAAGTTTGATAAAGAGAATATTGCATTTCATGACGAATTACAGAACAAGCCAACATTAAAGTTCAATCATTAGGAGAATATTGAGTTCATATTGGAAAACCTTAGATATTCAGAAAACTCAATGATATTGTTCACTTTTCACTCAGATTATGATATTAAGTAAGATTTTACTTACATTTAAAAAAATCAGGTATGTTAGGTATATAACTCAAGAAGAGTGAGCAAAATGCTTGTATTTTGCATATTTTTTGTGATATAATTTACCTAAAAACATTCTCATTAAAATATTACTGACAATAATTGTACATATTTATGGGTTACAATACATCATTCCAGTATGTATATAAAATGTGTAAAACTATATCTTGATTTATTTCCAAGTGCCTTCAAAGATCAATATGTTTTTAAAAAGTGTAAATTCATATCTAAATTCAAAAGAAAGTAGCAAAGTAGCTTACATTCAGGAAGAGAAAGGGAAAGAGGGAAGAACTGTGGGAGGGAGGAAGGTAGGGAGTCAGGCAGGAAAGGGAAGGGAGGGGAGGGGAGGGGAGGGGAGGGGAGGGAAGGAAGAGTATTCTGTCAGTCATTTATTCTTATTTGAAATAAATAGGCTTTAGTTAATAGTGCAAATAGGGATAAGAAAAAGATTTGAAACCATATGATCTGGGAGTTCAATCTGGGATAAATTTTAAGTTCAGGACTTTTGAAGCAGGCAGGCATACAGGTAAAATTGATTAGATTTCTGAGCTGGAAGACCACGCCTTCACCACACCCCTGTGTGACTTCAGGCTCTATCTGATACCTTCACCATGCCCCTGTGTGACCTCATCTCCCTACCTTGGCTTCCAGGCCTAGATGCTCCTCCACATGGCTGGTTCCTGGTGCTCGGTATAAACCTGTATTTATCTCTCTCTCTCAAATAAAGCTCTCTGCCTCTGCTTTGCTACCGGTGATAAGTGGTGGATAGCAGCTCAAGGTGCTCGCTGCACATGGCTTTTGGCCTGCTCTCTGTGTGGTATGGATGCTACCCTGGTTTCCAGACTTTCCCCTCTCTCCAACCTGAACTAAAACCCTCACTTTCTTAGATACCTCTCACACTAAATAAAAGCTTAAAACGTACCGTGCTGCCTCATTTATCTGTGCCGGTATTTAGAATTTTTCTCTAGGTATTAGGCAAGAACCCTCTTGGGCTCACTAATATTGGGGATTTATTAGTAAGCATATGGTGAAATTGTATGGCACCCCAAATTCCGGTAGCACATGTGGCACACCAGATAGCACTTCTGGGACTTTAAGGGGCCACATTTTTGTGTAAATTTAAGGGGGTCATGTCCGATTTCACTTTCAAAGAGTTTCAATTATTTAAGTTGTAGAATAGAAAAAAAAAAAGTGCAAAGTGTGATGGCATCAGTTGATTATTTGGGTAAAGATTAATGTATTTTCATGCAGGAAGGTATTTGATGCAGCACTTAAAATGCAACTTGTGATTCCTACAAAGCACATCAGAGTGCCTGGCTTTGAATCCTGGTTCCACTCCTAATTAAAGTTCCCTGCTAATGTGCACCCTGAGAGGCAGCTGGTGATGGCTTAAGTACTTGGCTCTCTGTGATTAACCGGGAGACCCAGACTGAGTTCCTGCTTAGGCTTGGCCCAGCCTCAGCAATTGCAGACTTTGGGTAGTAAACCACCAAATGAGAAATATTCTCTCGCTCGCTGGCTCTCTCTCTCTCTCTCTTTCCCTCTCCCTCTCTCCCTCTCTCCCTCTCCCTCTCTCTCTCTCTCCCCCTTCCCTCTTTCCCCCTCTCCCTCTCCTGCCTCTCATTCCCTCTCTGCCTTTCAAATAAAATAAAATAAAATAAAATAAAATAAATACAATGTTTGAATAAACTAAATAACAGTAAGTCTATTCTGAGGTGAACCTGAAATTGGTTTTAATGTTGCCTTAATAGTCTGTAAGACCTCAAATCAAGAAACCAACAAAAATAATATTTCAAGTAGGTAACATGCCTGGAATACCTGATAGTAACAAATTACAGGCTTCTCAAGAAAGCTACACTATTAACTAACACTAGTACTAGGAAATATGCCAGCCTGAAAAAGCATTAAAAATACATACAAATAAGCTGAATAAAGCCACAAGAACTGTAAATAAAATAATTAGGAGACACATAAGCACTATATGTGTATGTGTATATTTAGTTATTAAAGATGCGTTATATGGGACTGGTGCTGTGGCACAATGGGTAAAGCTGCTGCCTGCAGTACCAACATCCCATATGGGTGTGGGTTCAAGTCCTGGCTCTTCTAGTTCCAATCCAGTTCACTGATAATGTGCCTAGGAAAGCAGCAGAAGATGGCCTGAGTCCTTGGGCCCCTGCACCCATGTGGGAGACCCAGAAAAAGCTCCAGGCTCCTGGCTTCCGGTCACCCCAGCTCCAGTCGTTGCAGCAATCTGGGGAGTGAATCATTGTATGGAAGACCTCTCTCTGCCTCTGCCTCTCTATAACTCTTCCTTTCAAATAAATAGATAGATCTTTTAAAAAGTAAAGATACATTTGAAAAGAAGAGCAAAATCAATCTATTCGCTGGAATTTTAGCTGAGGATAAGACTTTTCATAAAGGATTTGAAAATATCACTACAATTTAAAACACAAAATTAGAAATCAACAGGAAAAAATGCAAACATAGAATAAAAATAAATGCTATCAAAAATAGTTCTACTCTTGAAAACACATCCAGAAATATATATACGTATATTTGATGTTCCTCTCCCAACCCCACTCTGTCACATATGTGTGTGTGTATAATCTGAGTATATATAAAATCTCCAGATCTTAAGTGGAAGATTAGGTAAAACAAAAAAATAATGAGTAAGTTAGAAAATAAATTTGAATAATTAATACTTGATTTGTATGCAGAGATAAATTGAAACTCTGAAAGTGATTTTGATTCATAGTTAGAAATTAGAAACAGCGAGATTATTAAGTACTATTATAAAAGATGTTAGGAGAAGGAATTTGAGATATTAGAAATAAATCAGAAATATAATATTAAAAATTCTAGGGTATGTGAAACACATAAATCTTCAGAGGAAGTGATCCTAGCGTATATAAAGTTGTATAAATGGTAGAAATATATACCAAGAGACATATTGCAAAAAATAGAATATCAGATATAAATAAAAAGATCTTAAAAATAGAAATAATATAGCTATTGCTCATTAACAACAAGTTCACTTAGATAAACTCCACAAGTCACAAATAGAACCTCCAAGATATCATCACATGTCTTTTATGTTTTAAGGAGAGAGTAATTATTGACTGAGAATTTTTTCACTGGAATTGTTCAGTATTGTAGTATTTCCAGACTACCTTCTAATCCTCTCAAAGCAATTGAAAGATTTTTGCTACCAGTGGATTCACACTCTAAGTCCTTTTGAAGATTATTTGTTAAAACAAGATAATTGAACTTCAGATTTAGATGACAGAGAAAAATGGAAGCAGAGAATCATGTTAAGTATGGAAAATATAAGTATTCATAAATTCTCTAACAATAATACTATTAATGATTAATTTAACAGGTTGGTTGTAGAGTAATAATTGAGAATCAGTGACATTTAAAATTCAAATGGGTGATTAAATTTCGAGATGCCAGAGTTTTTAAAAACATTTATAAGCAGGGTAAAGTTATTGATATAGGTGAAGTTTTTTATGTTTTAAGGGCAAAAAGATAATAAAAATTTGATGAATAACTATAAAAGAAACAACGCAGGAAACCAACATAAAAATTAATTTGCACAAAATAAGTTGAGGGACAAATTCATACAAAAAAACTAGAGGATATATTTATATATTTATTATATTAGAAAATGCTTTCAAAATTTTTAACAAGTTGTAAAACTCTACAAATGAAAGATCAAACTTGAAAATTAAAAATTATAAATTACATGCAAATATTAAAGGAATGCTATATAGTCATATTAATAGTAGGAAAAATTAAATTAGATTATAAATATTTATAGGAAAAAGTTTGCAAAATGAAATTATATTTTAATCCAACAAGAAACACAAGGATTCTAAAGGATTTTTCATTTAATATTATATTTCAAATTATTGGAAAAACAGAATCTTACAAATGTAGTCAAATGAATTTTTCCACACTTTTCTTGGTGGAATATAAAGTTTTAGAAAATAGGGAAACTGTGCTTATTTTATTAGAGGATGGAAGGCTTTCTTAAGTAGAAGGAACATATAAAACAAAAATAAATAATAATAAATGGCTTGAAAATAAGATTTTCTATACAATAATGTAATCATATACAAGCTGAGAAATAAATCATTTCACAGAAATTATTAATAATTTTATTCCAAAGCATAGAGTCCATCTAGTTTTACCAAATCTGTACAATAATGTTGTCAATATCCTACCTATTTCTATGAGCAAGTTACAGGGATAAAATAATTTCAGAGAAAATAAACTGTATGTATCTGATAGAGTAATTTGAAATACAAAGAAAATTATAGAGGAAAACAGCTTAATAATGGTAAATATTATATTGGCACAAACTTAATTCTTTAAATCAGTGATAAAATGTCATCAATAATAACAACAAAAGTGTAAGTTATCTGAGAATAAAGTCAGTAATACATGTGCATGACATTTGTGAAAAACTTTTAGTTGAATTAAAATGAAACAGATTAAAATGATCCATGGGAAAAAGATACAATATGATAAATCACTCTTTAGACTCACTGTATTTGTCCATCTTTCAGAAATCTCAGCATGTGTGTGTGTGTGTGTGTTTTGCTAATATTTGTCTTAGAAACCAGCAAGCAAACAAGTTCTTGAAAGAACAAAGGGCTAAACTATTGTTTTTAGTAAAGTTCTTCAAGTACCTCCACAGTAAGGATTCCTGTATAAATACTTAAAAAAAAAAATACATGCAGAAATTGCTAAGATGATGAGGAAAACAGGCCACAGACAAGGAGGGAAGCTAGCACGTCTGATTTCAGATAAAGTGTAGTAATGAGTACATTCAGGTTGGGTCCATTGGGAAATTCTGGAGTTAAACTGCTTGCAATTATTTTATTTCTTTTCAAGATAATCTATGTGGTCTCCTATGTATCTGCACTTTCTGAGTCTTTGGTTAGGGGCTGCTTCATGTTTCCTTTTATGAACAAAGTTGGACTTCAGCAATGCAAAGATGCTTGGAATGAAAAGCACACTGTAACTGAAGATATATATATATGAAATAGTTTTTAAAAGAAACTCCAAGATTAAATTCCACTAGTCAAAATAACTGTTAAAGAAGCATATGGCGGGTTTTTATTGTAAGTTACAAATAATTATTAAAGTAGTACAAATAATACCATGCAATATTTGTGCAAGAAAGGAAAAAATAGGCCAGAGGACCAGAAGCAAATAAATTAATATTGGGAAATTTAATATGTAAGAAAAATGGCTTTACAGAATCTGTAGAAACACAATATACTTTTGATTAAATGATGTTGAGAGAAATAAGTTCCATAAAGATCAAAATGAGGTTAGATGTCACTTTCATAATTATTTAGACATGGATCAAGCCATAAAATGGGAAATATAACAGAACTACTCTAGAAGACAATATATAATTTTTAGAATATTTCTAGGGTCGGTGCCGTGGCTCACTTGGTTAATCCTCCACCTGTGGTGCCAGCATCCCATATGGGTGCCGGGTTCTAGTCCTGGTTTCTCCTCTTCCAATCCAACTCTCTACTGTGGCCTGGGAGGGCAGTGGAGGATGGAACAAGTGCTTGGGACCCTGCACCCGCATGGGAGACCGGGAAGAATCACCTGGCTCCCGGCTTCAGAACAGCGCAGCACCGGCCTTTGTGGCCATTTGGGGAGTGAACCAACGGAAGGGAGGCCTTTTTCTCTTTCTCTCTCTCTCTCTCTCTCTTTCTCTCACTGTAACTCTACCTGTCAAATATATTAAAAAAATGAAAATAAAATAAAAATAAATAAAAAGTTACAAATCAGGGGCCAGCATTGTGGCTTAATAAAAAAAAAGAATATTTCTATAAATTAGAGTGGTATTTTTTGACTGTAAGAACAGACATTATAGTTACATCATTACATAGTGATTACAAATACACGTGTTTGTGTGTGTGTGTGTGTGTGTGAAGTTTGGGAGACTTATGTCAGCCTATGAGGTTATTATGTCTACCCAAAATACATATGTAACATTTTATAAGAGTTTCTTCAAAGACTAATAAACTTGCAAAACCAAGTTAAATTGACCATAATTTAGTATTTTTACACTTAAATTCATTATGAGCCCAAATAAAAATATGCATGGTCAAAACTTATTTCAAAATATCTCTTTTATAATGGGAAACTTTCTTTTTACTTAAAAGAAACATTACACTTTTGCATAAAATAATAAAATATATCCATGCATGAAAATTTTAAAGTTACTTTTTTAAAAAATATAACTGCATAATTTCTCTAACCTTTGACTTGAATGGTAAATAGAATTTTCCTTTAGATCATGCATGATCAAATAGGCAGTTATGGAAATGTGCCATCCCAAGGAGCAGGAAAAGATCATTTGATTTTTTTTATATCTAATTTGATTTTAGTGACATGTAATCATCTTAAAAGCTAAGACCCATGCATCAATCAGCCTTTCTTTAGCTTTCTTTTTTTTATTTTTTATTTTTTTATTTTTATTTTTTGACAGGCAGAGTGGACAGTGAGAGGATTAGCCTAGTGAGCCACTGCACTGGCCTTCTTTGGCTTTCACTGTGATAGTGTAATCTATTGAAACAAAGTAATTAAGGGATCTAAACAGAAGGAAAACAGTTTCTTCATCCATTTACTGTTTTCTATATAATATATAACAATATTTATGCTTACTAACTTTTGACAAAATAAATTTTAATCTAAAGCCACCATTTGTTTTATTCTTGTTATTAAAAAGTCTTAGATCAGTGATAACATGGGGTAATAATACTATAGTATTTACCAAGTATTAATATTATGCCAGATATGTTTGTAATAGCTTAAACATATAAATCCTCATAACAGTGGAATAGATAGGAAGAAATATTCACGTTTACAGGTAAAGATACTTGGCAGATATACAAATTCTCCTGTGTATTATGTATGCATTTTTCTCTCCTCTCAGTGGGTGAGTTATGGTGGCTTCAGCAACCCAGGGAGAATCAAACCCATTGCAATCAAACAATAAAAACTTGCACTGAGTTTAGTGCCACTTAAAAAAAAAAGCAAGAAATTTATCCAAGATCACACATCTAAAGGATTCATGATTCAGTCCCAAGGCAATCTGGCTTCTGTGCTTTTTCACTTAAATGTAACAGGATACTTACTACTTCTAGATAAGAAAGCCAAGAATCAGTCTCAGGAATCCAAATTGTCAAACCCCCTTTTATACATTTTACACTATATTGCCAGAAATCTGCTTCCCATCATGGCAGAATAAATTGTTTCTGACCAGCACTTCCACTGCAAATTTGAACCAAGATGCTTCTCAGAACCAGTTTAAATGTTTTGGGAAGTCACAAAAACAATAAGGAATTGGAGAGCAAGAAAGAGGAGAAAATACAAGGCAGAATGATAAGGACATTGGGGTCATCAACTTTTGAGGTATGTGCAGATTCAAAGGTATGATGCCTGAAAGGGTTTTCATAAAATTTTGTTATAGCCAGAACTATGTAAAAGTAAACAGGGCCAGTGCCGCGGCTCACTAGGCTAATCCTCCACCTTGCGGCAGCGGCACACTGGGTTCTAGTCCCGATAGGGGCACCGGATTCTGTCCCGGTTGCTCCTCTCCCAGGCCAGCTCTCTGCTGTGGCCAGGGAGTGCAGTGGAGGATGGCCCAAGTGCTTGGGCCCTGCACCCCATGGGAGACCAGGATAAGTACCTGGCTCCTGCCATCGGATCAGCGCAGTGCACCGGCCACAGCGCGCCGGCCGCGGCAGTCATTGGAGGGTGAACCAACGGCAAAGGAAGACCTTTCTCTCTGTCTGTCTCTCTCTCTCTCACTGTCCACTCTGCCTGTCAAAAAAAAAAAAAAAAAAAAAAAAGTAAACAGGTTGTTCAGGAACATAGGGTAGCCTTCTTTACAATTGTTTATGATTTGGAAAGTGGGGGACCTTAAAGTAAGGAGTAGGAACATCTGAGTGAGTACATTGAGATATTTTATATCCTCAGTTTCCAAGGAACATGTAAACTTCATAGGCCCTGTATGTGAATAGAAGCTAAAAGTAAATTTTGACTACCATATAGTCCAGATATGGGCAGGCCTAGAATATGCAGGAAGTATTTCTACTTCTTTTCTTTTTTTTTAAAGGTTTTATTGCCTTCTCCCCCCAATAATCCTAACCAGCAAGCATCTGAGACCAGCAGAGGTGATAACTGAGGATAATGGGAATCTTTCTGGAATGAATGTGAGAAGAGAGAAATGATAAATATTAGTTGCTCTCCCAAGACCGACTTCTGTGATATTAGACCAAACAAACCTGGAGGAACTTTTTCCAGAAGGAAATTTTAATCTAAGAAAGTAGATATGAGTTGCAAAACAGGTGGACTGCAGGTGGATGTCACCGTATGCAGTCCAGATTCTCCTAGACCTCTTTGTGGCTGAGACATTAAATCCAAACTGAGTCTGGGGGCTATTGGTAACTTCCGTTTGAGTCAGTGAGAATATCTGTCAGTCTAAGAGCATTACCTTAACAGACATCATGGTCCCCTTCTAGTTGGTGTGAGAGGTGAGCTATAAGGCCTATCTCAATTCAGATATCTTTGAAATGCCCTCCCACATTGCTGTTGTAACTGAATCACAGTTCAAATTTCTCTCTTTCTCCTAAGATTCCTCCTGGGTTCCCCCACAGTTGATATTCTTAACAGTGTTCCAAAATAATGTCAGAGTGAACAACACTGCCACATAACTTAACCCACAGTGGAAAACCTTCCACTGAGAAAATAATTAATATCTGGTAAATAGATAATAAGTCATATGGAGAAACATGAATATATTTGTGGCAGAATACATGCAGATAGTAGAGAATTAGCATTTGATACTTTTTAAAGATTAATTAAGAAACGGGATGGGGAAGAGAGAGAAAAAAAGAGATCTTCCAAACATTGATTCACTCCATAATCGGCTACAGTGTCCAGGATTGGACAGACCCACATCAAGGATCTGGAACTGTATCCAGGTTTCCCATGGGGATGGCAGGGCCCCACACCATTAGGCCATCATCCATTGTCTTGCCAGGTGCATTAGCAGGGAGAAGGATTGGAAGTGGAGCAGCTGAGACTCCAGCTGCCAGTCTAAGAAGGAATGCCAACATCCCAGGTGGCAGCTTAAGCCACTGTTGCATAGTGCCAAGTGATATTTAACTGGGCGTTTTGTTGGGGTGTGCATTGCAAGTGAAAGGAGAGACAGGGCGTAGTGACTGCTCCTCTGAAGAGTGTGCCGGAATGCTCTGGGTGCTGCCCCAGCATACATCAGCCATGTGTGCAGCACATGCGCGTGTTCTAACATTACTTGTACCATTACTTGATAATCTTCAGAACATGATTGTCAAGACATTGATGGGACACTTGTGACTTGGTTTACTGGAAATAAAAGCCTGGGAACGTAGCAGCATGTTACTCCTGGCAGTCTTGTCATTCCTGGCTCGTCCTTGAAGTATGATAAGGAGTTTTCTTTGAAGCAATACCTAATAATAACCCACACCTTCTGCTTACTGCATCCGCATTCCATTTAGGAAGATGTGCCTTCACAAGCCTGCTTAGGCAGAAGCAGGAGTGCAGCCATGGTCAATATTCAGGAGGCCGTGGTCGCACTGCAGTATCTTCACTTAAGCGATATCCTCTACAATTTGGAAAGAATGACTGGTTACCCCAGAGTTTCAGAAAGTTGGGTATCAGATCATACTCTATTTAATGTGAATCAAGAAGAAAGCAGAAATTGGGGAATTAATGAAATGACTAATTTTGGATATTATGAGTTTACTTGTTTTGAGACCTCTCAGCATGATTAGCAGTGTGTAGATGAGAACTCAACCCATGGAATTAGAAGGAATCATTTCAGAGGAATGTTTTATGAAATGAAGCAAACAGATTAGAGCCAAAGTAATGCAGACCTTGAAAAATAAGCAGAGGAATAGGGATCTGCTAAGGAGAGTGCATAAAAATAAATGTTGTGATAGAATAAAATGTGAGGAGGATGGGACTTTGGCATAAAGTTAAAAGGATATAGCTTCAAAGAGAGAAATGTTTCAAGATGATACTGTTAAGTGACAAAATAAGAAACAAACTGAGGATTCTCCACATTGTTTTAGCAACACATTTTAAAAAATTAGTAACTTTTTTGGAAAATTTTTGAAATATTTAGAAAACTATTGTTTGATGATACATAAAGAACTGAGAGAAGAGACTTAATGAAATAGTATGGATAATCCTAGTGAAAGCTAAAATTATTAACATAGTTTAGCATTGCTGAGGATAAATAAGTAACAGGAAGTTTTGGAGACTTGGAAAATAAAAGACGATCTACAAAACAAAGTCTCAGAGGAGGCAGGAGTAGGGGGATTCAGATCAGAAAATTAGCATTGGGGATTAGGAGATATACTTCCCCAGTTCTCACATTGCTCAAAGGAAAATGTGTAGATGAAATTACAATTTCACTAGTGATTTCATTGTATGACTCGGTTTACTCTTATAAGCTACGTAAGATATGAACATTATGAAGAATTTCTGAGGTGGGTGACTTGGCACAGCTGGATAACGTACTGATTAGGATCCCTGTATCCATATTGGAGTGTCAGAGTTCTAGCTAATTTGCTTCTGATTCATCTCCCTGTAATGCATTTCAGAAGCAATGGATTATGGCTCAAGTACTTGAATTCCTGCTACCTGCTTGAGATATCAGGATGGGATTCCTGGCTCATGGCTTTGGCCTGACCATGCCCAAACTTGTGATCATTTGGGGAGTGAACTAGAGGATGAAAGATCTCGGTGTGTGTGTGTGTGTGTGTGTGTCTCTTCTTTCTCTGTGTGTCATTCTACTTTCAAATAAATATAAAATCTTAAAAAATAATATCTAATATGCTATAATGATGCATTATGTGCAACTACTTGAGTTTCCAAAATATTTCTGAAGAAATTAATAAGTTAACCTTGAGTTTAATTCCATATTGAGGATTCATTTTGAGAATATATTGACTTTAATTACAGAATTCCATTGAGTTTATTACAAGTAAAGAATTATCAAGGGAAAAACAAAGTCTTCTATGTGAAGGAGGAAAAAAAAGCAAAAAGCAATCTAACAGTGAAAGAATTTTATACCACTTACTATAAACTTAATACAATGCTAGAGGTAGAAAGTAGAATAAAATACAGACACAATGATTAAAATTAAACAAGAGGTTCTATTCAATGTGAAAAAGTAAAAGTTAAATAAAAAGTCAAAGAGATTATGGGAATTGATACAATTTTTTGTAAATGACTTCAGCTTGGGGCAGCCTCAACTATTGTGGGCATTCCGGGAGTGAACCAGCACATGAAAGACCTCTGTTTCTCTCTCTGTTTATGTATCTCTCTGCTCTTCAAACAAATGAAAATAACGACATTTTGTAAATTTAATAAAACTTTAAAAATTAAAATAAATGAGTGTGAGGATTCAGATGTTAACATCTAGTTAATATACAATGCTATATGTTGTGCACTGGAATAAGAAATGTTAATATTTGGTGTTCATATAACTAAGTTTCTTTTTCTTCAGTAGACTCAAAATATTTCAACAATTTTGATTTATTTAAATAATTTACTAAGTCAATTCGTTAAAAATAAATTCAGAGTGATAAAAAGTATGCTTTTCAAATACATTGTTATGAATTATTAATAAAACAGTTAATATATACATTTAATTTACTTAATTTGCTCATTAAAGAGATTTCCATCCTCTAACATTAGACATTTCTTGCGAAACTTATTAACATTTGCTTATCTTTCAAAACAGATGATAATGGTATTTTAAAGTTCCTCTATTTAATTTATACCCCAATTTACACATCTTTGTATAACAAAGCCAAGTCCCTATCCTAATGGAGGGATGATAAGTTAGTGGAATAGCCAGGCGAAATACAGAAGATTAAAACGTAAAAACATAAGGAAAAAGATACAACAAAAACGTAATTTTAGGAGAGCTAGGTAAGCAGGAGAGAGATGTGATTGGAGGATGGTCAGGAGAGGCCTTTCTAGGCACTGACAGTGGAGCAGGGGGCTGAGTGATCAGAACAGAGGTATTCTGTGAGACCATGTGGAAGGACTTCCAGGAGGGAGGGCTGAATGTGGATGAGTCTAACTTGGTCTGACAACCAAGAAGATCACTATAGTCAGAGTCGGGGGTGCAAAAAGAAGAGGAACAGATGCAGTTGAGAGACAAAGGCCAGAAGATGATATACGAACTTTGGGTACAGCATAAGAGAAAAATAATTAGCTTCCACCTCTTATTTGATGGCAAATATTTTTCTTTTTGCAGTTTTCCTTTCTCACTTAAAAAAATAATTTTCATCAGGTTTTCCATTTTTCCTACTAGCTGGAGTACTAAATGAAAACGATTTATCAAAATAACTCCACAGTGAATATTTATCCCATATTTTCTCACTTAAAAACATGGTTTTATGAACTCAATATATCCTAATATAAAGTTAACTAGGTAATACTGAAAACAATTAAAATAAAAGGAAAAATTCCTCAGAGAAAATATCATGGTTTTTTTTTAAAGATTCTCATATCTTGTCCCTGATAGCCAAGGATCCAGTTATTTTATTTTCCTAGCAATATTGAAGACATTTTGGTAATCATAGATTTTTGTTGTAACTCTTGATTTCTTAAGTCTTTATATATGTTGTTTTACTGAGTTGAATATTACCCTCCTAAAATGCATGTCTACCCGAGTCCTTGTGAATAAGACTTTATTTGGAAATAGGGTCTTTATGCAATCAAATTCAGACAAGGTCCTCCTAGGTAAGTGTGGGTCCTAAATCCACTATGACTGGTGTCCTTATAAGGGAAATTTAGACCAGAGTATCACACAGAGAAGATGGTCATGGGAAAATGGAGGAAATAATTGGATGGATACAGCCCCAAATTGAGGAATACCAAGAACTACCAGCAACTTCTAGAAACAGTAAGAGGCAATGAAGGATTTTCCTTTAGAGCCTATAGAGAGAGTGAGAATATTTTTCTCCTGATGCCTCGATTTCAGACACCCAGCCTTCTGAGCTCTGAGAAACAAATTTCTGTTGTTTTGAGCCATCAATTTTGTGATAATTCGTTACTATTACCCTAGGGAATGAAAACAATCCTTTATACAAAGAGATATTTGAAAATACCCATGTTTTGGTTTTTACTCATATAACTCTGCATTTCACTGTCTTTAACTATTCTTTTAATATTAGAAAGTACCATTTGGAGTTGTGCCTGTGGTGTGTGTGTGTGCGTGTGTGTGTGTGTGTGCACAGTCTATAAACTAGGATATATGGTCTTCTTAAATATTGCTAAAATCATCACATATTCAACTGTGTGGACAGCTATGCATTTTTTCAGATTTCTTTTATTTATTTGAAAAACAGTGTTACAGAGAGAGGTGGAGCCAGAGAGAGAAGTCTTCTATCCTCTGATTCACCCCCAAAATGACTGCAACTGCCAGAGCTGAGCTGATCCAAAGCCAGGAGCTTCTTCCAGGTCTCCTCTGGGGGTACATGCACTGAAGGACTTGGGCCATCTTCTACTGCTTTTCCAGGCCATAGCAGAGAGCTGGATCAGAAGTGGAGCTGTCAGGTCTCAAACTGGTACCCATGTGGGATGTGGGCGCTGCAGGCTGGGCCTTTAACCCACTGCCCCACAGTGCTGGCCCCAGCTGTGCATTTTGAAATCTATGACATGTCACCAACTTTCCCATTCTTCTCAAAGATATTTTGTGTATTCTCTCTTTCATTATGCAAAAATGACCCTTCCATATGGTGATATATCATACCCAAGAAACACCTAATATAATACAATTTGTTTTTTGTTTGTTTTGTTTTTTAATAAGCCTCCTTCTGCTATTTCATTACTAGATGAGAAATAACACCAGGTTATTCTTTATAAGGAAGTTTTCCAAAAGTACAAGTATGAACACGTTAGTATGAGATGGTGAAGTCCTCATTCCCTTCCTCTTTTCTTTCCATTGAGTCTGAGCTAGATGGCCTTAGAGTCCTCAGTTTCCCTATTAGTCATTCCTGACTCTGGGCCCATGACTGCTCCTTTCTACTTTAGAGCACTTGTAATTAAAAATTCTTTCTGTTATCTTTTGAGGTATAAATCTTTTAAATATCTTCTTGCCAATCTTAAAACCCTGGATAGTCTTTCGCAAGAATTGGGGCTCACTCTTTGAACCCTAATCATAAAAGATTATAGAGTCCTTGCTGTCAGCTGCCTTTATCCTAGTTACAAAGCAGCCTCCTGTCATGAACATGTTAAAGTTCACGTTTTCTTTGGCTGACGCCAATTAGCAAACACAAATACCCTGTGATTCCCCAAACCCAGCTCTTAAACTTCTCCAATTATTTATTTCAGCACAGTTGAGTGCAGGCTGAGTTCTGGCCTAAATGCTATAGCACAATGGCCTTCAATAAAATCTCCCTGGTCTGTTTGACTTCTGCATTGAGAAGCCCATTTCATTGTATGTTCACAGCAATACCACTACTTCCTGGTCCCAACTTCTTTTCCAGTTAACAAACTTTCCTTTTTAATAATGTTACATTGAAATCAAAGTGTCCTAAATAGTGAGGAAGTATATTCTTATCACAAAGTCCACAAAAAAAGTAGTATTCATGATGAACCAACAGTTCAGTTGTGTAATCACAGTGTATAGGTATTTCTGGGTCTCAATATGAGGTCCAAAATGTTGGATCACTGATAAGGTTATATGAAGTCTTGGTTGCACAATGGTTCACTCCAAAAACTGAGGCTGAATACTCCTTTTTTAATGGGATGACAGAAAAAAAAAGAGAGAGAGAGACATGGAAGAGATTGAGATTTCCTTGTACCTGACTTGAAAATTGAGAACTAGCAAACTTTCAGCTACTTTCTGATGATACCTTTTGCTTATGTTTGGACATAATTTGATCATATGCATAAAACAAATACTGGCAGCCACATCAACATTATGTTATGATCATAGAATGAAATGGCTGTTAATATTTAAAAATAATGTCTGCTATATTATATCCCTAGATTTATAAATTATGTCTTAATCCAATTTTTAAAATTTAAATGAAGTTTAAAATTGTGATTTTTTTAATTCCTAAAGATTACTTGTATGCCTTTTTCCACAATATTCATATATTTCATTCTGAAAATGCTGTTTGAAAATAACAATGTACTGCTATACTTTGCTGGGTGCCTTATTTTTGAAGTTCTTCACTTCTGTCATTTTACTGGAAATATTGATTTGGTGTTTTATTTGATAAACTTTTAACATAATTGAATAACTTTAATTTTTTGTTTATTATGAATATGTTCCACAATTCTTCAAGCATGAAATTAATTAAAATGATTGTCATAATCATAAACTTGAATGTTGTTTACAAGGCAAATGGATATTTAACATTGGATTCATTGTCGCAGGACAATAACTATAAGGAAAAAAATTGATGACACATTAAAATCTTTATGATGTATCTGGCCATCACATCATGCTGAAAATACATATATTCAAATTAAGATATTAAATTTATATTAAAATTCAGTTTAAATGGTGAATAAATTTTGTTAGATTAAATCAGATGTTTTAAGTTTGATGTAAATGTTGATTATTATTTTGAATTTCCTATTTGCTCTTCTTTGTTATAGGATAATAACCTACGGATATAAATCTGTGGGTTTAGTCTCATAGAAAATACAGTTTTACGGTTACTAACCATGTAGTTTCTTCTGTACCACCAAATTAAGATATCTCCAGAGAGACAATCTAAGGATTCATATAGACAGGGGTTACATCATTTGCTTTAAAATTATATGATAGTGTTCTATTGTTTTCTTTAAATTTGAGAACAATCCATTTTAAATTTCTTAAAACTAGCATCACTGAGTATAATCCCATTCTTTGTTCATTTCTTATAGAATTTCTCAATCATGTGAGAAATTTTTTAACTCACTGCAAACAGTTGATCTGTTGTTGGCATCATTAATATCTGTACATCACTGATGACTGTTAGATCACCTGTAAACTTGTTGGCTTAATTCCAGTATATGTTAATGAGACTTACAACTGAAGTAAGAGAAAGATAGCAGGGGTGGGTGTTCATTCTATCTCACGTAGTTGTAACTTCCACCATTTAGCAGATATTTCTAATAGTTCAATTTAAAAAACATCAAAGATAAAATATATTTTAAATATGTAAATTGTCTATCTACTTGGAAGATATTTTAATTAGGCCTTCATAGTTTAATCAACTTTATTTATATACAATTAACATACAATAAACTATACAATTTTAGGTATCCATTTAAATGAATTTTGACAAGTTCAGACACCACAATTGAAATATGATGTTTTGTATTACTTACAAAAATTTTCACTATTCCTTTGAAATCTATCTTCTGGACCACTGTCCCATTTATTTTATTTTATGCAAACATAAAGTGAGTTGCATCTTCTAGATTTCCATAAAAATGAACAAAAGATTGTACCTTTTTGTGTCTGTGTCTGATTTCTTTTATTCTACATAATTACTTTGAGATTTATCCATGTTGAAGCATGAAACAGTTACCTTTTTTGTATCTGAATATCAAAAATTACAAATATGCTGCAATTTTTTATCTATGTATCTGCTGTTAAACTTTTGCGATGATAGTTTTATGAATTTTGTCACACAGTCTTTTTGTTTATATTTTCATATATCTAATTTTAATTTCATATTTCTAATTTTAATTTCATATATCTATTTAGATATATCATATATCTAAAAATAATTTATTTTTCAGAAAACCCATAGCAGTTTAAAATTATAGTCCCCAGAATTTTATTTTTACTTTGCATCTATCATCTATCTATCATCTATGTATCAATCCATTCATCCATCTACTATCTGTATCTATTTGTTTTTTAATTTTAATTAAGCTATAAAATTTCATGTATTTCATGTATACAGATTTAGAATTATAGTGATACTTCCCATGCTACCCTCTCTCCCACCCATGCTCCAACCCTTCCTCCTCCGTCTCCTATTCCCTCTCTGAATTTTTTACAATGATATACTTTCAATTTATTTTATACTCATAAGATCACCCCTACACCAAGTAAAGAGTTCAACAAATAGTAAGGAAAAAACAAACCTCTGTTGCTCAACAGAAGAGACAAGGGCAGTAAACAAGCATCAGATCTCATCAATCTCGTCATCTTCACATTCTAATATTAAAATGTTGCTGTGTTCCTATGGGGAACTCATGTTGTCTTCCTTGTTCTTGCTTCTTAAATTTCTGTGTTCATTTTTAGGCATTTGTGGAAATACTTGCTGGTTTTCTCCTTTGATGGATTTTATTTTTGAGCTATGCCTCTGTGGCTTAGGAGAGTCTTTCAGTGAATACCCAGAGACGTGTGCTGGGTATGGCCTGGAGCTCTGCTCAGTGCCCCAGGGTGGGCCTGTGCTATATTGAGAAGCTAGGAGCATCTCACAGTCATAACTGGGTGCCCAGCCCCCTGTCAGTACTCCCAGCCAAATCAAAGTCATTGGTAAACGTGGACTTTTCCCTCTGGTAATATCCCTAGATCACATATGTGCACAAGAGGGGCTGCAGCCACTATTCATTTCAAAAAGATGACTTCTCTCTGTCCATTGCTGGCTGCATACCCTCAAGCTGCTGCAGATGCTACTGGTGTCAAGATGGTGCCTTGTCCCCACCAGTTGCTGCTGCTGATGTCAAAATTGGGATCCCTCCCAGCCAGTTGCCATGCACCATTGTGGAGTGGTGGTGAGAGAAACTTTCCCTTTTTTCCTGGTTTAGGAGGGTACTCTGTTTCCATTAGGGCTCCAACCTAGGCTCAAAGAAACATACTCTGCCAGGCTGTCGTTCAGCTTTGAGCCCCTGCACCCATATGGGAGACCAGGAAGAAGCTCCTGGCTTCTGGCTTCGTATTGGCTCAGCTCCGGCCATTGTGGCCATTTTGGAAGTGACCAAGTGGATGGAAAATCTCTCTGTGTCTCTGTAACTCTGTCTTTCAAATACATAAAATATATCTTTGTAAAAAGATTATTCATGGGGCCAGCACTATGGCGCAGTAGGTTAATCCTTTTAGTCACATAATCTTAACTGTTGCTGTTTTAATGTAACTTTGCCTAACCTTTATTCATTCTTTTTATTTATTTAATTAATTTTTAAAATACTTTTTCTTTCTTTTTTTGTCATTTTATTTTATTGTTTTAAACTTTTATTTAATGAATATAAATTTCCAAAGTACGGCTTATGGATTACAATGGCTTCCCCCACATAACGTCCCTCCAGCCCGCAACCCTCCCCCTTTCCCATTCCCTCTCCCCTTCCATTCACATGAGGATTCATTTTCAATTCTCTTTATATACAGAAGATCAGTTTAGCATACATTAAGTAAAGATTTCAACAGTTTGCTCCCACACAGAAACATAAAGTGAAAAATAATAGATGATTTTTTAAATGATGATGAAATCAGATCAGACCTATTGTCATGTTTAATCCCAGTGAGAGTCAATTTGGGAATTGCTAATTTCTTCTCTTTTTTTTTAACAGAAGATCAGTTTAGTATACATTAAGTAAAGATTTCAACAGTTTGCACCCCCATAGAAACACAAAGTGAAATATACTGTTTGAGTACTCGTTATAGCATTAAGCCTCAATGTACAGCACATTAAGGACAGAGATCCTACATGAGGAGTAAGTGCACAGTGACTCCTGTTGTTGACTTTACAAATTGGCACTCCTGTTTATGGCATCAGTAGTCTCCCTATGCACCAGTCATGAGTTTCCAAGGCTATGGAAGCCCCTTGAGTTCTCTGACTCTTATCTTGTTTAGACAAGGTCATATTCAAAGTGGAGGTTCTCTCCTCCCTTCAGAGAAAGGTACCTCCTTCTTTGAAGACCTGTTCTTTCCACTGGGATCTCACTCACAGAGATCTTTCATTTAGTTTTTTTTTTTTTTTTTTCAGCCAGATCGGAATTCTGTAATTAATACACAGTTATTTTTAAGTGTTGAAATTTAACTGAAATGTGATCCCTGTTAAACATAAGAGTGGGAATAAGAGAGGGAAGAGATGTGCAATTCGGGACATGCTCAAGCTGACTTGCCCCAAATGGTAGAGTTAGAAACATACCAGGGGACTCCAATTTAATCCCATCCAGGTGGCATGTACCAATGCCATCTCACTAGTCCCAGTGATCAATTTCAGTTCACAATTGATCATAATGAAAGGACTAAGAGTCAAAGGGAGCACATAAACAAGTCTAGTACCTGCTAATACTAAGCGATAGAATAAATAAAGGGGAGAGTGATCCAACATGGGAAGCGAGACACTCAGCAGACTCATAGAATGGCAGATGTCCTAAACAGCACTCTGGCCTCAGAATTTTTAAAATACTTAAGATAAACAAATTCCATGTATTTTATTATATACCAATTTAGGAACATAATAATACTTTATTCAGTCTTCAAGCTAAATAAACTTGGAATTAAGAGGAGACTATTGTGTCTCATAAACTTGGTTTGAAATCTAATCACAATGCTAATGCTGGTGGTCAGACATAGTGGATGTTGCAATCATAAATACAACCAATGATCCATTAATCATGAGTGTATTGAATATTCACTAAATGCCATAAATGGCACTGCAAAATTAATTATGCTTCAGATGATCACATTCTAATGGCTTGTTGTGAGAAGCAAATAAGACAGTTGAGAAATTTAATATGGGGCTGGTGCTATGACATAGCAGGTTAAGCTACTGCTTGCAATGCCGGCATCCCATATATGTTCCCATATAGGTGTCGGCTGTTCCGCTTCCAATTTAGTTCCCTGCTAATGTGCCTGGGAAAGCAGTGAATGGTCCAAATGCTTGAGCCCTGCATTCATGTGAGAGACCTGGAAGAAGCTCCTGGCTTTAGCCTGCAGAGTCCCCAGCTTTTGTGACTATTTGGGGAGTGTTCCAGCAGATGAAAGATCCATCTCTCTCCCACTCAATCTCTCACTATATATAACTCTGCCTTTCAAATAAATAAAAATAATCTTTTAAAAAAGAAACTTAATGTATTAAAATTGAAAAAGATGTTTAAAAAGATGATGAGAAAAGCTAATACAGAAAATTCATAGTGCAGACAAGCTCACAGTGGTATACAAAATAAATGTACGTGTCCCTTACTTTCATGGAACACAAGTGAATATGGCTGAATATAAAAGTGGGAAAATTTGCAAATTCTGAATCTACAACTGCATCCAAAGGAGATCTTCTAGACTGTGTTGTTGACCACATGTGCAAAGTGGGGGAGGCTGGGTTTTATTCATTATTTAAACCGTTTTTTCCACTTTCAAACTGTTACATTACCGAGTTCTCACACATTCATCTGTTTAGAATTTTTAGTTAATTTTCACTTAATTTTACTAAATCATAAATAGCACTGATACATACATTTCTAATCCTGCTTTGCAATTAAAAATAAATTTATTTTTAAAACTCATTAAATATGAATGATCTGATTTCTATATGATAAACATTGTGCTAAGTATCAGAAAACTAAAAATGGGGAAAAGGTCCACTGTTCTTAATTTTTTCAACTAGGAATTCAAATTAAACAGAAACTTTCTCTTTTCAATTCTTTAATTATGAATTTTTAAATATTTATTTATTTATTTGAAAGGCTGAGCAACAGCACCATGGAATTATAGACAGAGAGAGACAGAGACAAAGAGAGTCAGAGATCTTCCATCCACTGCACTGGTTCACCACCAAATGGGGCCAAAGGTAGGGCTTGGCCAGGCAGAAGCCAGGAGCCAGGAACTCCATCAGTGTAGGGTCCTAAGTAATTGGGCCATTATCAGCTGCCTGTTCAGGCACATTAGCAGGACTCGGAATTGGAGGCAGAGCAGCCAGTACTCCAACCAGCATTCTGATACGTGATGGCAGCGTCCAAAACAATTACTTAATCCACTGTGCCATAACACTAGCTTCAGAAAAATGCCTTTTCAATAATGAATTGCTGAACCTTTGCTTGTGACTATTTGACAATTATGATTAACATTAATATAACATGAAAAATTATGAATCCTAAATATTAAAATGTATTAACACATGAAAGTTTTGAGTCACATGGTAAACTTTGCTAATGCAAAGTAATCATACTGTTAGGATAAACTTTAAAGCCATAAAGTAGGCTAAAATCCCAAGTATAGGTCAATACATTTTATATGAAATTCTGTCACTGAAAGAAATAAATGCCGCATACTATTTTAGAATTGTTTTTAAGCGTTTTCTGAAACTATCTACTTGCTAAGAAAGAAATAAAAGTCAAATGCAAAAGATAACCATAATGTATTCATGTCCTTCAGCACTCAGTAGATAAATCATTCTTATTCAAATGAAATCCTTGACTTATTTTTTTTCTGCTTCTATGTTCAAGAGATATGCTAAGGGTATATGAATTCTCAGAGAACACTCTGTTTCTTCAATTTTTTTCCCCTCTGAGGATGAAGAATGAAACTAATGGGAAGAATGCAACCTAAAATGAAACCTCAAAGGATAATTCATTGAAAAATGATGCAGGACATGGACTGTTTGGCAGAGAATTTTCACGTCTTGTTATTTCTATCCATAAACTCCTGTGGGATTTTTCTCCTTATCATACAGAATGTTCAATGTACTAACTAACTGTAAACTTAAGGAGAATTGAGACATTTTATAACTCCCCTATTACTGAAGAAATGTTATTTTCCTCTAAATTGGCTTAACAGTAATTGCCCAGGGACCAGTTTGAGGTATCAGGAAAAAAATTAACGAGAACTGATACCATGTACAAGTATATAGCTAAGACAGAATTATTCATCGTCAAAATGGAGACAAATTTAGTGGAAGCCAGGTATGGAAAGAGTCAAATGTGCCTTAGCATAATAAGGGTAGTGCTATTTTAATTTTAGAAACTGTGACAAGATTCTTAATAACAAAAGAAATATGCTTTTAGAATGAGTTATCGCTAGAAAAAATAGCAAGTCAAAATAGAATTAATCTCACCTTGTCAGTGTATATTTGCTTTTTAAGTAATTACTGATATCAATATAGTTCTTATTGCATTGACAACTAAAATAGCATTATAACATATACAACTAGCTGAAGCAAACATTCCGCCTCCAAGTCTGGAAACAAAGACAGAACGGTTCTCCCTGGCACCAGGTCAATTTCTGAGCGAGTTACCTTTGCAAGACAAAGGAGGTGAAACCATTTCCGCCATCCTATCCTGAGTGAAATCCCTGAAGGAGCAGAAACATCAAAGTGAGATTCTTGAGGAGCAGATCGCAAGAGTGCAGAGAGGAATTTAAGTCTATTAATACAATCTTTGACATGTGTCCATTTTATACTTGCACTAGTCATAATTTTTCCTTTCAGTAAATTACGGTGTGTTTTCTAAATCATTCGCAAGTACCTGAAAGCTCCAATATGATGTATTTCCAGAGAAGTGTACTTCATATCTGCTGGAATTCACTAATACCTTTTCGCAGCTCTCAGAGTAAAGCCTATTTGGTTTCATTTTCTCCATTTTCTTTTTCTTTCCCTTATCTACCGGAGGGTCTCATTTAATCAGTTCTGACAAGGATACTATTAAGGAAATGAACTGACTTTATAAGTGGAACCAATGCCTACAAAGTCCTCAAGAAAATTGATTTGATGTCTAGCTTGCAGGGATTCTGTCTATGCTAAAGCCATGGCAGGCCAAGAACTTCAACAGATGTTTAAAACCTCAATAAGAAATGAATTCACTCATATATATGGGTTCTAAAGTTAAAATCTGATTGGGAGATCATCAAAGGTATTTTCCTCCTATAAGGATAGAAGTGGTGATTGCAGAAAATAATTACAAAAATAACTGTTTATTTAAATTTAGTTTTCTCATATATATATATATAGAGAGAGAGAGAGAGAGAAGAGAATAGTTCTTTTACTATATCTAGGAAAATAAATAAGCAAACCTAATTAGAACAGACCTTTTGTAGTCATAATCATAGATTATTTATGAGTACATGTGGCTAGATTTCCAGGACACTCATCAGAACCTGGGGTTAGGCTAAGGAGTTTGCTATTTATGTACAATGTTATACTGGACTTGATCTTTTCATAGATTTACTAGGTAAGGAATTATCTCATTTTCTTATAGAAGCAGAATTAACTGGTCATTATTTGTTACAGAAGTAAATAATTTGTCTCCATTGGGAAAGATAACCCCCCAAATCATAATTTATTGTTCAGTTGTTATCTAACCAGTTTTGCATCTACTCTAATATTATTTTTATAAAATTCCATTTTTAAACACCTTATGAATATTCAGCTCTTAAATGCATGTAAAACTAGTTTTTAACATATCAGTAATTCCATTAGTTAATAAAATAATTGACACATAAAATATATATTAGTATAATATACATATTTGAAAATAGTCAATGGAAATTTGAGAAAAATGATGAAAACGAAATACTTCTTAAAGTAGTAAAAACAGTGTAGGCAATAGTGTCCTGAAATAGAAATAAATGGCTTAGTATGGTAGACTGAAATATCCTACACAAAATATATAAAGTGAGATATTTTTTAGTTTATGAGGTAAACTTTAAATTCAGATAGTTCAACATAAACAACCTATATGAAACATAAAATTATGAAATTATAAAAAAGTACACAATTTGACAAAAAACAGTTTGCTTCTACTGAGAATGTGCATGCTGGTGACTGATCAGACTGGGTGTATGCAGATCACATTGGTTCAGAATAGCTTTGGCTTTGAAAACTTTCTACTTCTATTGCCCCTAAATGGCACTTGTCTGACTGATTAAACCTGATCATTCATTATTCAACAACAATTTCCACAAGAAGTAGAGTTCTGGTACATGGTGAATATGGTCAGGATACCATTGCTCTTTGATCTAGGGGTATAAAATCATACAATTCTTGATCTAGTGTTATAAAAGGGATTCTACTTAAGGTCACATTTTCAACTGGAACCTAGAGAAAAGGCTACAGATTTCAAAGATGGTAATTTTTTCTTCCAGTGCATTAAATTATTTGGAACCTACTGACCATTAGATTTGTAAATGATCATTTAAATGACTATCTTTGATAGTCTATTTTTGATATTTTTTCATATTTATTCTTGGATCCTATTAAGATCCAATAGATTGTTATAATTTCACAATAAATATTTACTTTAAATGAATAGCTATTTGCTTTAAAAATTTTAATTTTTTGCATATATTTTTAAGAAAAAAGTATTCTCAAAGAAGCATGTATTTAGGACAGATAAATTTGTTAGACTTCACTAAAATTCACAGAGGAAAATGATTATATACACTATATTGACATGTCTTAATTATCATTTTAATAAGCAATAATTTGTTACTGCTTTAAATAGCAGAGAGACTCTGTTAATAATACTTTGAAAAGTGTTTTATGGAATGAAGAGAAACCACTGCCTTCATACCTACATATTTTTTCATGTATTTCATATATTTTCAATTTAACATGGTCAATTGATATGATTTTTTTTTTTTTTTTTGACAGGCAGAGTGGACAGTGAGAGAGAGAGAGAGAGAGAAAGGTCTTCCTTTGCCGTTGGTTCACCCTCCAATGGCCGCCGCGGCCGGCACATTGTGCTGATCCGATGGCAGGAGCCAGGTACTTATCTTGGTCTCCTATGCAGGTGCAGGGCCCAAGGACTTGGGCCATCCTCCACTGCACTCCCTGACAACAGCAGAGAGCTGGCCTGGAAGAGGGGCAACCGGGACAGAATCTGGAGCCCCGACCGGGACTAGAACCCGGTGTGCCGGCACCGCAAGGCAGAGGATTAGCCTAGTGAGCCGCGGCGCCAGCCCCAATTGATATGATTAACAATTGCTTCAACTGGGGCCAACGTTGTGACACTGTGGGTTAAGCCACTGCTTGCACCACCGGCATCCCAGATGGGCACTGATTCAAGCCCTGTCTGCTGCACGTTCCATCAAACTCCCTGCTAATGAGCCTGGGAAAGCAGCAGAGGATGGCCTAAGTATTTGGGCCCCTACATCCATGTGGAAGCCCGGATGAAGCTCCTTGTCTCTGGCTTGGCCTAGCCCAACTCTGACTGTCACGGACATCTGGGGAGTGGACCTGCAGATGGAAGATATCTTTATCTCTCTCCCACTCTGTCTCTCTCTCTTCCTCTCTTTGTAATACTGCCTTTCAAATAATAAATCTTTTAAAAAATAATTTCTACCAATCAATTGCATTGGTGTCTGTTTCAATATTGCAGAAGCACAGTGCTGTGGCATAGAAGGTTAAGCCTCCACCTGCAGTGCCCACATGGGCACCAGTTCCAATCTTGGCTACTCCACTTCTGATCTAGTTCCCTTCTAATGTGCCTGAGAAATCAGTGGAGGATGGCCAAGTACTTGGGCCCCGCACCCATGTGAGAGACTTGAAAGACCTGGCTTCTGCCTGGCCCAGCCCTGGGTGTTTTGCCCATTTGGGGAGTGAACCTGAGGTTGGAAGATATCTCTGTCTCTGTCTCTCTATCTCCTTATCTCTCTGTATTTCTAACTTTCAAATAAATAAAATCTTAAAAAATTATTTTAACAGCTTGTGCAAATACAAAGAAAAAGTGTTAATTTTATTAATTGTTAAAGTTAATTAAGGGATATTCCTCAGTCTCACACTTCACTTTTTAAAATTCAGTACTAGCCTTGGGGGTCTAAAACACCATTAATAGTTGACTTACTATTAGATTCTCCTAGCTGGAGAATCATGGGTCAGACCATAGGATTCTGGATCAAACCTAATCTCTTCTGTATAAAACTATTCTTTTGAAAAAAAAATATAGTATGGTGCATAACATGACTCATCATAAAACCTCAAATCTGTGTGACCTCATCCATGAGTCATAAAGTAGGGGCTCACAGTGTCACAATGCTAAGCTTTATGTGTATCACGTGGAAGTACTATTCTAGAAGATCCTGAATTCTAAGGTAGTTGGCTATATGATCAGATTCCAAGGATACACATAGCAAATATTTTTGCAAGATTTGTTTATTTGAAAGACAGAATGATAGAGAGAGGGAGACAGAGAGAGAAACAAAGACAGAGAGATCTTTCATCTGCTGGTTCAATCTCCAAATGGCTGCTACAGCCCAGGCTGGGACAGGCCAAATCTAGGAACCTAGAATTCCACCTGGGTGTCTCACGTGGGTGGGAGGGGCCCAGGTACGTAGAGCCATCTTCCATTGCCTTTCCAGGCAGATGAACAGGAAGAAGGATTGGAGGCAACTTAGCTGGGACTTGAACTGGCACTCTGACATGGTATGCCAACATCACAAGTGGTGGCTTAAACCATTGCACTACAATGCAATTGCTCCAATTCAAATATTTTGTTCTGTCTTTCCCCATCCCTATCTGTTGCCTCATTTGCTGTTTCTTAGGACCACCAAATATGGGAAATAAATTTTAGGCTGGATTTCTAAATGGTTTTTCACAATATGTTCTCACCAACCAGAATTACACTGCTGAAACCTCCATCCTCCATAGGAGTCACATCCAATGGCAGCAGAAAGGAAAAATCCTCCCAGTTAAGCAAAAGATGAAGGGGTACATTTGATGATTGATTGTGCCTCATTGCAGAGATAGCTGGAGGAATAATTTGAAACTGATTTGTGAGCAATTTAATAGCATAGAAACAGTTTAGTACAAAAATCAGAAAGAAAAAAATATTAAAAAGGAAGATGAGAAAGAGAAAAAATTGACCATTAATAATCACACACAGTGGAAGGGCGTTAGTATCTAATGTGAGTGCTCCCACAGGCATCCATTACAGAGAATGATCTGGATAATTTGTTAGTGACTCCAATTGTAGGTGCTATTCAAGCTGTGATCTCTTTATTGGAACAGATTAGCAGAACAAGGCACTGAATATTTGGCTACTGATGTGGAGAGAAGAAAATAGTCTGCTTTCTCTTATTTCCTTCCACCTCCCTTATGTCAATTAGCTAGGGCACCCCATGCAGGCATTTTTTTTTTTTTTTTTTTTGACAGGCAGAGCAGACAGTGAGAGAGAGAGACAGAGAGAAAGGTCTTCCTTCTTCGTTGGTTCACCCCCCAGTGGCCGCTGTGGCCAGCGCACTGCGGCTGGCACACCATGCTGATCCGAAGCTAGGAGCCAGGTGCTTCTCCTGGTCATGCGGGTGCAGGGCCCAAGTACTTGGGCCATCCTCCACTGCACTCCCGGGCCACAGCAGAGAGCTGGACTGGAAGAGGGGAAACCGAGACAGAATCCGGCGCCCCGACTGGGACTAGAACCCAGTGTGCCGGCACCGCAGGCGGAGGATTAGCCTAATGAGCTGTGGCGCTGGCCCATGTAGGCATTTTTAAACTTTCTGGTCAGCAGTCAGGCTACCTTTAGTATCTTTAACCCAAGTTTTACCATTATTCACTCTCCTCCATAATTATTACTCATGGACCTTCATCTCTTTCTGCACCCCATAGGCCCTGTGCAAATCTGCTACATTGCTGGCAGCTGTTTAGAATGGTGTGCTGAACGGAGCAAGTATCTCAGATTCCATTTCCCAAACTCATCCATTAACACTGAAAAACTGTACTCCTGACCAAAGGTAAATAAACTCCACTCTCTTTTCAAACAGAGAGAAAGGTCGATAGGTGGAATTGGTCACAAAGTTGCTGGAAGTACAAGGTCAACCAAGGAGTGAGAGAAGGACTACAGGAGTAGAAAAGCAGGGAATAAAGAAATCAGTCTGGCCCTGGTTCCTATAATTGTTTTCTGACATGTGGGTTTATTCTGGTTCCCACTGACCAAGGAAGAAGCAGAGCCGTTTCAGTGGTTCCAGGCTTGTTTGGGTTGCTCCCTATGGACAGGATCATAATTAAATACAACATCATTTTTACTGCAGTTTAGGTGTTGATTTGCATGTTCTGTTTCTTGAGTATCCTTTCTTCCTGTCGGGTTCTCTACCAGCAATGCCTCTTGCTACACTGTGGACTTTTCTAATGGCTG
This sequence comes from Oryctolagus cuniculus, assembly GCF_964237555.1. NCBI lineage: Eukaryota > Metazoa > Chordata > Mammalia > Lagomorpha > Leporidae > Oryctolagus > Oryctolagus cuniculus. The sequence continues at coordinate 23,845,388 of NC_091440.1, read as the reverse complement.
TGCAATAGATTTGCTATTTCCATTTCACTGAATGAAAATCTCAGACTGCTTTCTGTGCTTCTGTCCAGACCTGATTGAAACAATAATAATTAAATCGCTGAGCCACTAATGATATGTAACTTTAGTGAGGGCTTGTTAACTACTGACCACATGTTCTTGCTGTTTTATTGCCTTGCAAATACATCAACGTGCCATGAGAATCATCTTTCAGTTAAATTCCACTTTAGAGGCCTGGTTACCTGGCTCAGTATATCCATGCCATAACATGAATTCTTATGATTCTTTCTAATAACTGTGTTAAAAAAAATCTGGGTCAGATTTAGCTGGAAATTTAAATATGCTGAATCTGATGGGAAATTAGTGTCTCTCCAAGAGAAAGCTGTGCCCCAAAAGGTAAATTGAGTTTACAATATGTATTCTACAGTAGTATTAATTTCTTGGTTTCTCAGACATTTCTGTAAACTGAGACTCATTGTCAAATTTATAGCCCAATTTAATGCTAATTCGGAGATTGTCCTCCTTTTCATTTTTGTTGTCTTTTCTATAAGCATGATTTTATAACTTATAACTTAAGAGTAAACAGGATGAAATGATTATATAAGCCAGAACTTCAGTAGCACTGAATTGGCATTACAATAAGCAATAAATCAAGTAGGTTTCCTTCTGTGAAAGCAAGGGTAATATAAACGGCATACACCCTTGATAAGAAGAGAAAGAAAACTGCTGCTGCAAGCAGAGCCATAATCTTTAATTTATACAAAAACAACAAGAAGTAAATGATCTATTTTTCTTTATATATGCTTATTGTATATATTCTCCTCACTAAGTAATTTTATTATACATTCCTATCTTTGAGATTCCAACATGTGACAGAATCAAAAAGCTAAAAATCTGATCTGGAAGAGCTGGTATAATTGATTTAGAAGCAGTAATTGGAAAATGTTTAAATGTCAAGATTTAAAGTTGTTAAGTAAATTTTATTTTAATTTTATTTCAAATACATACAAACCAGGTCAGGAAAAATTCATGCCTATTTTTTTTTTAATTTTTATATTTGGGAAAGCAATATTTGAATTTAGATTACTACTCAGTCATTCCCCTAACTCAGCAGATGCCCACCAGCCTTTTCATGGAAATAGAGTTTTGCTTAGGTGGAGAGCGACACAATGCTGGATGATGACTGAGTCTTTTTGGCTCTTCTTCCTAGTCACAATGTTGTATTCCATCCCTCAACCTCATTGCAAATCAGTGTGACCATGTGACTATGTACTAGTTGCATGGAAGCAGTATGGATAACTTCTAGCCCTAGCCCAGGTCCCCTTATACTTTTTCAGTTGCAGATCAAGGATCTATAAGTGTCTTGTGTCCCTGAATTACTACCTCTATAAGGGAGACGACTGTTTCAGAATTAATACAGGGAAAAAAGTTCTGCTCTGACAAGGCATTGGGACACTTCTTTATTATTATTAATATCACCATAAACAGTAACAGGGATCAGAGAAATCAATTAACACATTTTAAAATAATTTGAAGTAATAAAGTACAGAAAAGGCTTGGGCATTTTAAAGTTTATTCTACCTAGCTTAAAATTTCTGTAAGTAATTTCAGTCTCATGATAATGACCTCAAAAAATGACCTATAACTTAACATCAGGTGCTTTCAAAAATGGTCATTTAGCTGATTACTCAGCCTGCCTGTCTAGCCAGCATCTTACCGGTCAGGAATGCTTTTTACTTTTTTCCATCAACTGACTTTCCTTTATCTATTATCACTCAAGAATGAGAAAAAACATGTTTTTTCATCCAATTTATGACATAGCAACTAAAGCTTCTGATATATTTTTTGAAGTTTAATTTATAGGAAAATAGTTTTTTTATTAATAAAATACCTCCAAAGGAACATTATAGAATCTTTTTTTTTTTTTTTTGACAGGCAGAGTTAGACAGTGAGAGAGAGAGAGACAGAGAGAAAGTTCCTCCCTCTGTTGGTTCACCCCCCAAATGGCCGCCGCACCCGGCATGCTGCACTGATCCAAAGCCAAGCACTTGGGCCATCCTCCCCTGCCCTCCCAGGCCACAGCAGAGAGCCGGACTGGAAGAGGAGCAACCGGGATACATATGTAAGACTCTATCTATCTATCCTTCTATCTATAGTTTTGATTATATATTACATTGGATATTTTCATTCATTTTAGGTCTAATATACTTCATAATATTGACAGGTCTTTAAATGACACTTCAAGAAGTCATAACATTTGAAAAGAGAGTCTCAATTCTGTTTTTAAAAATCGATCCAAATGCTTTGCTGAAAGAAAATGCACAAAAGTCCTGAAAGCACTTAATTATATGAAGCTACTTGTTTGCATTTGGTTATTCAAGGTAGGAGTTGATGGAATAAACAACATATTTGATGTGTTCTTTTAGCTTTGTGAGGCAAAATGGCACACTTGACCTTATATTTCAAAGAAAAAGACTGATTTGTTATAAAATCTTAGAGTCAACCAATTGGATTTTGTTAAGTATAAAATATTTTCATTTAGTTTAATATTTTGCTTTTTACAAAGAAAAATACCTAAGCATATGATAACTCCATGGGAAAAAGAAACCTGACACAATTCACAATTTCAAACATAAGGAAGAGACAACTGGGAACATTTTCATAGAGGCCATGGACCATTTATCTACTTGCTTTCACTCACTCAGAAATTTCAAGGTTTATTTTGAACAGATGCTGGAGGACTCAATATTAAATAAAGCACTCAGAAATCAGTTTCCTCTGATGTGTTAAGAGTTTTGACTTTCAATAATGCTTAGTATTTCAGTTTATCTCTGGATGGAAAAGCCAAAGTTGAATCAAAACCTGCAAAAGAATTTGATTAAACCTAAGATGTCAGTCCCAACAGATGAAGCCACTTTTGCTCAGGGAAGTCATTGGTGTACAGAACAGTTGCTATACAGAGGTTACATTAGCAAGAGGCCATGGGAGCAATCATCTTGACTACATGGTTTGAATTGACAATAAAAGATCTTAATATGCTGATGGTTTGTTAACTTAATTTAGTAGATAATGGTTATATTTTACTTGCTGCTGAATTATCAAACCTGTAACCAGATGCAAAGAAGAATGAATAAGGAAGTTTAAAAAGTCATATTTAAAAGTTCAGAACAAGCATGACTTTTTTATTTGCTTATCTTTATGGTTCAAATAAAATAAAAGAACTTTCCTAAGACAAAATCTTCAGGGATCTTACCACTGTGATCTCATAAAACTAAGTTATATCATCATACCTCCAAATTTATGGGTGGATCTCCTGTGCACATTTAAATCAACTAAATCTACATAGATCTAAGAATCAAGCTCATTATTATTATAGCAAAGGCACAAATAGGAAGCCAATACAAAATAGTCTAAATAAAGAGATAGATGGGGGGCCAGCACTGTCCCATAGCAGGTAAAGCCACCACCTGCAGTGCTGGCATCCTATATGGGCAACAATTTGATTCCCGATTGCTCCACTTCTGATCTGGCTCTCTGCTATGGCCTGGGAAAGCACTGGAAGATGGCCCAGGTTCTTGGGCTCCTGCACACACATGAGAGACCCAGAAGAAGCTCCTGGCTCCTGGCTTTAGATCGGCAGAGCGCCAGCTGTTGCAGCCATCTCTGGAGTGAACCAGCAGGCTGAAGACCTCTCTCTTTCTCTTTCTCTTTCTTTTTCTCTCTCTCTCTCTACCTCTCTACCTCTCTGTAACTCTGCCTTTCAAATAAATAAATGAATATTTAAAGAGAGAGAGAGAGATGGCTTATGTCAGCAGATGCTGCTGAAAATATAGCATACTCATTTTTAGAAACTGTTTAAGAAAAAAGAAGCTTCTGTCTTTTCCAGAATAGAAAATATTTTCAATTAAAGAAAAAAAAAGACAGTTTCTTTATATACAGGTGTGTGGATACATTTTATAAACTTTTTAAACAGCAAGTCAATTAAGATCATTTAAAAAGTGACATTAAGAAAGAAATCAGAAAGCAAGATTAACATGTAATAAAAATATCCCATATCACCTTTTGAAAGACATTAATATAGAGTGTATGTATTATATAAAAACAAGCATTTCCATAATAGGTTTATGAAGTTTGTCTTCAATACATGCAGACCATTTTAAATACATGCATACATGTATACATTTTGTCCTGATCTGACTGTAATATTTAGTATATTCCGAGAAGCTTTGTCAATGATAAAAATGTTTGGGTGAATGAACCAAAGAATCAATCATGCTGTATTTAAAGTGCCATTCTGGAAAATCCACTCATAAGCCTTTACAGTAATTCTGATACAATCTATAAACAATGTAATATAATTTGTTTAGACAATAAAGAAGTAAGCCCTTTCTATGGAGTGACTATTACTTAGAGGATCTGATAGCTAAGCCCTTAAGGGTTACCAGGAAGCTCTCTGGTCTTTGTTCTCTTTCTGTCCAGACAGAATTACTCTTCATACTTTCTAATACTTTCTTTCCTTTTCTGTCCTACATTATTAAAGTTGGTTTTAAACATGTCTGAGCTTAAATAATGAGACAATGTGAAAGAAATTATTCTCTCTGATAATTCTGAAACTAATGTAACTGATAACTTGGCATTTACAAAGATAGCAGAAAATTGTTTATCTCAGATCTGAAACTTGGAATGATAAATTTCTAGTGTAAGAGTGTCAAGCAACAAAAACTTACTTCTTTATCCCTTTGAAACTTTTCATTATGGGAAATCTCAAAGACATTCAGAAGTTGAAAGCATAGGATAGTGACTTTGATTTAGCCAGATTTCAGCTTCAACAAATGTCCATTTTATTTTGTTTCTGTTCCTACCATTGTTTTGTATCAAATAAAAATCTAAAAAAAAAAAACATTATCAACATAATTCCTTTGTATTCTCATACATCTAGTTAAAGTTCACAACTTATATTTGCATAAATTAGATTTTGAAATCAAATAAGGCCTATTATATTGCCTTAGATTAAAATATCTTCAGGCTGTCATTGTGGTGCAGTGAGTTAAGCCACCACCTGTGATGCCCACATCCCATATCAGAGCACCATTTTGAGTCCAAGCTACACTTATATCAATCAATCTTCCTGGTATTCTGCCCGAAAAAGCATCAGAAGATGGCCTTAGTGGGGCCAGCACTGTGGTATAGTGGATTAAGCCATTGCCTGCAATGCTGGCATCTATATGGGTGTGGTTTGATTCCCAGCTTGTCCACTTCTGATCCAGCTCCCTGCTAATAATGTGCCTGGGAAAGCAGAAGGTAGTCCATGTGTGGTAGACCCAGAAAAAGCTCCTGGTTCATGGTTTAGCCCTGCCCCAGCCATTGAGGCCATTTGGAGAGTGAACCAAGGAATGGAAGATCTCTCTCTTTCTCCCTCTCTCTGTAACTCTGACTCTCAAATAAATAAATCTTACAAAGAAAAAGGATGGCCCCCACATATGGGTCCCTGCCACTCAGGTAGGAAACACTGATGGAGCTCCAGCCATGTGGCTTAGCCTGGCCCAGCTCTAGCTGTCGTGGCAATTTGGAGAGTCAATCAGCAAATGGAAGATGTCTTTCTCTCTATGTGTCTCTCTGCCTCTCAAATAAGTACAGTAAATATCTTAAAAAATTAAAATTTCTTAAATTGTAGATACTACATCCCTTTCATTTCTTGCTACATTGAATTGAAGAAACAGCTTTAGTAATTCCTCATTTTCAGATGTCTCCCAGGGAGACAGCTCTCCATCTCCCCACACATACTGCATTAGCAGATATTATCAGAATAATTACAAATCACCATGGAATCAGCATGCACAGTTGCTGATAGGAGTAATTCCTAGATATAGCTCAGAGGAGAGAAATCAGTGGTGTTCACTCTGTCCTTCAACCTACAATTTTAAACACCTGAAAGTGAACAGAGGTAAAAAAACTATCATCTACTATTTGATATAATTCAATTATCATAGCATAAATATTAAATTTATTTTTTATTGTAGGCACAGTCATTGAACTCCAGTAAGATAGAAGTCATAAAAATGCCATGATTTGGTATCTTTAAGAGTTTTTCCTACCAATGGCAAATTCCTATCCATATAAAATACAAAACAAATACATTGACTGTATTAATGGGAAATTCTTGAACTGTTGTGTTTTATTGTGAAAATTTGTAGAATTGCAAGATCAAACATTACATCCTAAAGCCACACACACCATCACTATATTTTAAAACATGTAGAAAAAAATTTTAAATAACTTTGAAAAATTAACATTATATTTATAAATTCATTTTTAGAGAGCTGGATCAGAAGAGAAGCACCTGGGACTTGATCCGGTGCCCATATGGGATGTGAGCACTGCAGGGGGTGGTTTTGCCCCATAGGCCACAGTGCCAGCTCCTAGTCTCTTAATTTTTCGGTTTTTATTTTGTTAAACATGAAACAATTTGACAAATTAGGTTGTTCTGTCAGATACTGATCAACACTTCCAATAATGTATTCATTTCATACAAATTAAAGGTAAAAGTTTATTCCAATTGTATAATAATTATTACTACTATAATTCTCATTACTGGTATTACCCCGTTTATATAGATAGATAGATAGATAGATAGATAGATAGATAGATAGATATAGGTAGATAGATAGATAGATAAAAACCTGCACAATTTTACAAAAGTATTAAATGGCAAGTCAGCATTTCAACCCATTTTGAATTCCAGGTCCATATATTGACCATTGTATGGTCTCTCCATTCCACATTGTTTCCTGTTTTAATACATAAAAGTAAATAAAAAAATGGTTATTTATAAAGAACATCCTAAATTTCATGAAACATAAATCTTTCCTAAAAGGAATTACTAACATGAGTTTACTATTTAGATTTCAGGTCAATTTTAATCCACTTACATCCATATAAATCTGCATGAATAATCTGTGGTATGTTCTTCTATAGATATATTTTCATGGACGTAAAATACATGCTGTTTTGATTTCTTTGTAGCTTTGTTTTAATCAGTCATATTAATTTTATCTATCTCTGGTTACATTTAAATAATTCTTCTTAATTGGCATACCGTATTCCAGCCATTGAGTGTAGCATGATTGATTACTCTGTCTCCTGTTTTTGACTAGTAGATAGAATGCTGAAGTATTCATCCTTTGACATAGTTTTCTGCATATATGTGGAGAAGTTACTCTTACTAACATATTTCTGAGATGGTATTACCGAAATGCAGTACACACTTGTAATTTAATTAGACACTACATTTTTTTCCATAAAGATATTCATGAAATGTAATAAGAATTCTAAAGTAATCCAAGAGATTTATGTCTTGTTGTACCCAGGCTTTGTATATTTCCCTCTTGGGTTTGACAATGACTTGAAACCTCTCTCTAAACTACGGGATATGGCCGATGTGACAGGCTATCATTCCTGTGATGTTAGGCTAATTTGAAAAGGTGGAAGTATTTCTAAACATTTTTAGACCTCTACGCAGTTGAATGTGATCTATTCAAGGAGGAGATAATTCCTGCAGAGGTCGATGTAAACATTATACTATGTAGATGATCAGATTCTAAAAGCAAAGCCTTGAAACAGCAGAGATCTGCTCTGTTTTCATATAGTCTTTGGAAGAGGCAGTTGCCTGAATTCTACAGTAGCACAGACATAAGTGATGCCAACATGTTATCCATTTTGAGCCTCCACTTGCAAATGAACACAGCTGACGTCTTGATTTCAATCTTGTGAAACCATGAACAAAAAATTCAGGTAGGTCACTGTTATATTTAGACTTTCAAACCATTGATACTGTGAGAAAATAAGTGTATGCTTTTGTCTGTGAGTTTATGAAGATCAGCCCAAATAATGATAGAAAATTAATATACTTCAATTTCTGCTGCAGAACAGGAATTTTCAAATTTTACTATACCTTATGAGGAGCTGATTGTTCTATTTGTTTAAATTATTGCTAATCATGTAAGTAATGATGCATTATTTTAATTACCATTACTCAGAATATTAAACAAATTGAGAACTTTTTTAAATGTCAATTATTCATTTATATTTCTCATTTTGTAAATTTTTTCCTTGTTGTTGGATCAGTTGTTTTATTCTGATTGATTTGGATGAATTTTACATATTCTGAAAATATATAATTTCTATATAAGATTCACATGCCATCTCAGAGTTTGTCACTTTATACACTTTATTTATACATTCCTTTGAAATGAATCTGCTTGTATGTATTTGTATGTGTATATTAGTAATCTCATGTGTATATTTGTGTGTGTTATTTCATTTTATTTATTTTATATTTATTTGAAAGTCACAGAGGGAGAGAGAGAGAGAGAGAGAGATTTTCTATACGCTGATTCAATCCCCAAATAGCCTCAATGGCCAGGAGTTTCATCCGGGTCTCCCAAGTGAGTGCAGGAGTCCAGGCTCTTGAGCTATCTTCTTCTGCTTTCCCAGGCAGATTAATACTGAACTCAATCAGAAGTGCAGCATCTGGGACTTGAACCAGTGCCGATATGGGATGCCAGCTCTGTGAACTGCAGATTAACCCACCATGCCACAGTGCCAGCCCCACTTTCATTTCATTTCTAACAATGTTTTGAATTCTTATATATTACCATGGTATGACGAGATTTTCCTGTAGAATTTCAAGAATTTTGAGCCTTAATATTAGTATTACTATTTTGCTTTAAACCATTTGAGGATGTGTATTTATTTATTGTTTAAGTTACCCATGTAATATAAAGTAGAAATCTAGTATTCCCAATATTTATTTGATTATAAAAACAGTAATGCATATTATATACAGATGTCATATACATGTAAAAATTATTTCATAATAGATTATATTTGTCATTTTGTGGTTCCGAGAAAGAATTTAAATACTAAACTTAAAAGTGTAGAATATGTAGTGTATTGGCCGGCGCCGCAGCTCAATAGGCTAATTCTCCACCTGCGGCGCCGGCACACTGGGTTCTAGTCCCGGGCAGGGCACTGGATTCTGTCCCGGTTGCCCATCTTCCAGTCCAGCTCTCTGCTGTGGCCCAGGAGTGCAGTGGAGGATGGCCCAAGTGCTTGGGCCCTGCACCCGCATGGGAGACCAGGAGAAGCACCTGGATCCTGGCTTTGGATCAGCGCGATGCGCCGGCCGCAGCGGCCATTGGAGAGTGAATCAAAGGTAAGGGAAGACCTTTCTCTCTGTCTCTCTCTCTCACTTTCCACTCTGCCTGTCAAAAAAAAAAAAAAAAAAAAAAAGAATATATAGTGTGTACCACATAAGAGAGTTCAACATACAAAGCTCCTTTTATTTCTTAGTATACTGGCTATATTTTCATACAACACTATTTTAAAATTAGCTATAAAAGCTCCACAACTTGAACATCTGTGCTTTTATTGACCACTAAGATAGCATCCTTGTATTTCTTGCTTCCTACTTCCTGATTTAAAATTAATAAATCATACAATAGTTTACCCATATAAAGTGACTTTTAGAGAAAAATTCTTCTTGGATTATACTAACTAAAGAAGTTATTGCATGATGTAGGAAAGTACGTATGGTAAGTAACCAGTAAATAATGCGTATTTAAATATTCTTAGGAAAAAAGGCCCTTTTCTCTAAATCCAAGACAAACTGAGGTTTGACACTGAGACAATCTTATCATTTCTGTAGAGCAAGTCACACACAAGTAAGCATTCATTCTGCACCTTTGTCTTCTCTTTCTTCTTAACTGATTTTGTTCTCCGTGTTCTCAACTGGAAAATAGAATGGTCTGACACAGTGGAAATAAAGTGCAAACTATAAATTGACTCATGAAAAGTATTCAATAAAAAGTCATGTGCTTTAATTCTCTTGGAAAATGTTAAAATATCATATTACATATTTATGTACCATATTGGTTGATGCATGTAGTTGATATTTAGTTTTTAGCCTTATATCTGTTAGAACTAGGTTGCAATTTTAATTTCTGCAATTCTGAAAAATAATTCTTTGATAAGTATATTAACCAGGATTTCCCAGAGAGAATGAAAAGGTTATAGTTATGTAGATATATAAGTAAGGATATATTATAGAATATAGCTCACATAATTATAAAGAATGAGTAGTCCCACTATTGGCCATCTTAAAGTTAGAGAACCAGGAAAGTTTAGCCCAAATTCAAAGGTTTGAGAACCAGGGCACTGATGTATACCTCTCTGTCCAAGGCCAACAACCTGAGAACCCAGGGTTCTGCTGATGAAGGTCCAGGAGGCCAAAGGTTGGAGAACCTGAAGTTGTGATATCTAAGGAGAGAAGGATTTCCCATCTCCATAAAATGGAAAGAGAGAGCAGATTCATATGTTCTCTGTTTGTTGTTGTTGTTGTTGTTGTTGTTCAGGATGGTTTTGAACTGACTGGATGCCACTCACCCATATTGGATAAGGGTGCATATTCCTTACTCAGTCCACTGATTCAAATGTCAATCTTTTCTGGAAACATTCAGAAAGAATGCTTTACCAGTGAGGTGGACATCTGTTTTCCGAGTCAAGTTGGCACATGAAATTAATCACCACAAAAACATAGTAACATGAAAGCAATCTTACGCATCTTATTGTGGTAACACAAACACATATGCAGTTATAAGTTGGAATTCAGCCAGAAGATAAAGTGGATGGTTTCCAAATGAAAATTTGCAAATTTTGCCTATACTAGTTTTAAGAGATAATAAACCATGCAGAGAGCTCCATTTCTTTCCAGTAGTAGCAAGAGAAAATAAAATGAGAAGATGGATGGCAGAATGAAGTCAATTTTTTTGTTTTTATTTATTTTTAAATATTTATTTGATTAAAAGGAATAATGTTAGATAAAGAGAAAGAAACAGAAAGATATTCCATCCACTAATTCACTCTCCTAATAGTGACAACAGCCAGGGATAGGCTAAGCTGAAGTCAAGAGCCAGGAATTCCACCAGTGTCTGCTACGTGAATGACAAGAATTTAAGTTCTTGAACCATCATCTGTTGCTTCCCAGTTAGGGAACCGGATCAGAAGCATAGTAGCCAGGACTGCAAATGACAGCTTTATACGGTTTATGAATGTCCCAAGAGGTAGCTTAACCTGCTGTGCAATAACACATGCCCAGGAGTCAGATTTTTAGTTGGGCCCTGCTATGCTTTGCCATTGAGCTCTGCAGGATCCAGCTAACTTCGTGTAATTATGTGTACTCTTAAAGAAGGTAGAAGACATATATTAAATTTATCAGTGATGGTCAACTCAATAAATAATTTCTTGCCTCTGGAAATAAAAAGGACTTAGTCTAGCAAATTAGCTATACAGTTATGGGGAGCTAAAAGATGAAACAGGGAAAATACTAAACCTAGTGTTAGCAGTTTCAAGAAATTGTCATCACATTTATTGTCGACAAAATGAAAACTAACCTAAGAGCTCAGAAAAGAGTGCTGGAGAATGACTCACAAAGGAAGAATATCTTTGAGCAGGTTTCTGATGTTGATTCCAAAGGCCAAAACAATCTGGAAGCTGAAATCAGCTGGTGTTTCATTGTGAAAACAGGGCTGCTGGGCACACTGTGTCTATGAGGGCAATGCTAGCATAGATAGTAGGTACAAGGGTACACAGAAGTTCCATCTAATTGCTCTCTAGATGGAATTTTTCTGTAGTCAACTCTTGTTGCCAAGATCTAATGAAAAGCAAACTAGCAAAGAAGAATCTTAATGATGATTTTCAAACAGATTTCTGATGAATTGTTTGGAATTGAAAGATAAAAGCTAAATAAGCGGCATGATCAGCATCCATCCACACTTTACTAAACATTATTTATTTTATATAAAAATAATATGCTTTTCCTCAGTGAGACCCTTTGTCCTCTACATAAGCAAAATCACTGTCATCCTTCAACACAAAAGAGAGAAAGTATCGTTCCCACTTAAAGGCACATAATTAAGGTATATTTGAGGCATCCTGTTTTGTCTTTTATTTTAGCCATAATTCTCTTGGAATATTATTTCAGGTTAAGTACTAAATATAGAGTTATTTACAAAAAAATTACTACCTAAAAATAATGAGAAAGATGAGGAAGAAGTAAAACAAAATTAGTTGATGGTAGTTAAAACAAAGAACATTATAAGCAAGAAAGAAAATATAGCCATTATATTCCTCATTTTTGTAATTGGGCTCAATATTTGCTGTAGCTTCTTTCACTGTCCATTTTATATATTTTTTTTCCTTAGTAAAACCTCGTATGATTGGCATTCACTAGCAGAGAACGGATGGTCCAGTTCCCTAAGGAGTCCTATTTATTGTGCTCTGTAAAATTGCATGAACATTTAAGAGTGAGCCCTGGTCCTGTTATATATTTCCCCTTCTCACCTCAATTATGTATGAGCAACATCATATCATCATATCACCTTGATTATTGGATCAATAATTCCAGCCATAAACATTATCTCCTTTTTTGGCTACTGGTTCTGTGAAATAAGAAAAAAAAAAAAAAAAAAAAAAACCCAGATATCAATCTCCAATTGTTCTCTCCCTCTTACCCTCTCTCCCTCTTTCCCTCCCTCCTTCCCTCCCTCCCTTCCTTTTTTCCTTCCTTCCTTCTCTTTTTCTTTTTTATAAAAATATTTATTTATTTATTTGATTTATTTGAAAGGCTGAGTTACAGAGAGAGAGATTCCATCTGCTGCTTCAACTCCCTAAATGGCCACAATGGCTGGAGCTGCCTTTATCTGAAGCCAGGAGCCAAGACTTTCTTCTGGCTCTCCCACAGGGGTGCAGGGGCTCAAGCACTTGGGCCATCATGTGCTGCTTCCCCAGGAGCATTAGCAGGGAGCTGGATTGAAAGTGGAACAGCCAGGATTCCAACCAGTATCCAGAAGGTGGCTTAACTTGCTGCGCCACAGCACTGGCCCTGCTATCTCTATTTCTGATGTCATTTAGTTTGGAATCACTTGATGGAGGCATTCTTCTTATTAGGAATTAAGATTTCTAAACCAGTGGAGCCCAGTTATGGAGACAGGAAGCAAAAATTCTTCAGGGAATTCTATGTTAATAATGAGAAAAATATAATCAATCTATTGTTTCTCTTAAGTCCAAGCATTCTAGTTATGACAAAATATTGTAAACATCTATGCAATATACATCATTTCAACCTTAGAGATTATTCTACATATTATTAGGTCAGTTGCTTCTGTATAATGAGCTGCATGGTGAGACTATTATAACCCTCAGGAATGAACACATTGTCATATACCTTTTCAGTGCAATGCATTCCTACAATTAAAAAATATTGGATTGGGTACCATGGCACTGAATAAGGTTTGTAACTCTTCAGATGATGGTGTTAACAGACTACTGGGGAAGGGAAGGAAATCTGTATGTAACAGAAGGGTCAATTACAATGAGAATAGATCATTTGCCTTTTAAAGGAGGGCAACAATGCCCTTTTGTTTTGCTATCATGTGAGTGAATTCTAGCCTCTGGAAGAATGCTATATGAGAGGTTCAATAAATGGTGCCTACTTTTTTCAAGTTTTTCTATCAGTAATTGTGATAGTTACATTAGCCTTAGCAAGAAAAAACCCACAATGTTGTGCCCGTGCTTAGCCTTCATCCGTGTTGCCATTGCAATCATGCAATCAATGAACTAAAGATAATTTTTGGTGTACCTAGAATGTATCATTTTGTCCCTTGATTTTTATGAGCTGACTCTTCTTTTGATATACTTTGATAATCATTCATATTTGACACAAATACCTTTACTCTTGTACATTTTCTAAGAAGTGCATCTATGTACTTCTTTTTCTGGCCCTATTATTCATCAGTGCTCCAATATAATTCTTTCTAAGATGATGACCATCTAGTAAATTAGATGCTGACCATCTAGTAAATATTTCAATTATAATGTTAATCATCCAAGGAAAGTTTCACTGATGCTGGCATATTGACCTAGAATCAAATAGGTCCATTGTTGTGAAATGAGAAGAAGGAAATAATTTAGCAAGAATAGATCAGTGAGAGCTGTATGCATCTATAATTCATTTTCATCATGAAGAAGTAGTCGCACCTGCTCATTTGTACTTATTTCCACTTAATGATTAGTTACACTTGTCATGGCAAATTTTATCACACATTGGATCAGATATAATAAAATTTCTAATCATAAATTTGTTGGTTTTTGGGAGTAGATGTTGTGGCTCAAAGGGTTAAGTCTATGCTTGGGACACCATGTCTCTATTGGAGTGCCTGGGATCAACCATTGCTTCCATTTCCAATCCACTTTCCTGCTAATGCACCTGGGAGGCATCAGATGATGGTTCACATGCTTGGGTTCCTGCCACCTGCATGCAAGAGCTGGATAGAGATACTAGTTCCTGGCTCTGACTGACCCAGCCATGACTGTTGTGGACTCAAATAGTCCACAACTATCGAATGAAGACCCCCACCCCTCGACTCCATGTCTCTCTCTTTCTCACAAACATACACACACTCTGTCTTTCAAACAAATACCTTTTTAAAAAGCTTACAAATTCTATGATCAATACCTTTTTTATAGATAACAGTAATATGATAAGAGCTGTTTCTCACAACTGGAAGAAAAGGGCATGACATTTCTCTACCACTCTAAGATTTTACAATGGATCTATACAGCTTTCTCTTTTTCAGAAATGCTTACATTATATTTAGATCTGCTTGGTTATAAGACAAAAAATACCATAATAGGTTTTATAGGAGCATAAAATTGGTGCAGAACATTTACTTGCACCAAGCCCTAGCCAAAAGGGCAACTTTATGGTTACCTCATTAATAAGCCATACAAATGCACTCAAATGTGATTTCATTATTTCCAAGGTGGAAAAAAAGTTCCATTCAGTGTGTTTCCTCTTTTTCTGTAATAGTTCAGTAACAAAAGTAGCAAACTGTTTTTCCAGCCTCTATCCCACCTGTGTAAAGCAGCTGGACAGAAATGCTACCAAAAAAGTTTTTGAAACACATTTGATACTCCAATGTATCTCATAAGCGTGCTACTTCTTTTCCTTGCTTGGCCCAGTCAGCATGGTGGCATGAATTTAACTGTCCACTGTGATTGCTTACAGGTTATAATTAAGATTTTGGTGTACTTACTCAGTGATACTCAAAGCATTTCTCATGTTCTTGTACTGATTTAGAGTTTCTGGCTCACAATGTATTAAGTACATAAATTGAATGTAGGCTTTCACTTATCTCAATACAGACAGACATACTTTCATGGACTAGTCTAGTATTTGAAAAGATAATGCACAAGAGTAAGAAAGCTTTGAGGCCAGCACTGTGGCACAGTAGGATAATCCTCCACCTGCAGCGCCAACATCCAATATGGGCACCAGTTCTAGTCCTGGCTGCCCCTCTTCTTATCCAAATCTCTGCTATGGCCTGGAATAGCAGTAGTACATGGCCCAAGTCCTTGGGCCCCTGCACCCACCTGGGAGAAGCACCTGGCTCCTGGCTTTGGATCGGTGCAACTCTGGCTGCTGTGGCCATTTGGGGAGTGAACCAACGGAAGGAAGACCTTTCTCTCTGTCTCTCTCACTATCTGCAATCTACCTGTCAAATAAATAAACAAAATTAAAAAAAAGAATAGGAAAGCTATCCTAGCTCCAATTTGTGCATTGTGTCACTCAGATACTAGCAAACCATTTATGGTATTAAACACAATTTGGTATAAACAAGAAGGGTCATTTGCCAGATCAATACCTGCAAACCAAGAGTTGGACCCCATTTGCTCCAGGTGAAACCATTTATCTGGAAAAGCATTTTCTACTGGGTCTGCCATCTGTTTATGATTATTATAATCCATAATTTATTACTATAATTCATCAACCTTTTGAAAAAGAAAATAGGCAAAATAAATTTGAATGTGATAGTAATCCTCCTCTCTGCATCTTTCAAGTCTTTATTTGTGGCCCTAATTTCTGCAATTTCTTAAGATGTGTGCTATGATTTTATGCATTCACCATGCTGGTAAGAGTTATTTACAGCATGCTTCATACTATGGTAGTTTAGATGAAGATTTAATTTATTATACATATCAGGAGGATGCAATGATTACATTTTCTTAGATGTGTAAATTTAATTTGGCAAAAACATAAAGTAAATAAAATTGTCATTTAATTCATATGTTCATAGGCCAATGGTGAGAGTCTGGATGCCTTAGGCTATGTCTATTCCAACTATGCACTCAAAAATTTATAAAATAAGGCCCAATTGTTGTGGGGCAGTGGTTAAGCCTCTGCTTGGAAGGTCTATATCCCAATTGAAGTGCATAGATTCAAATCCTAGTTCATCTCTCTTTCTCTCTCTTCCTGTCCTTCGAAATACTATAGAGAGTACTGGGTTTGGTTCTTTAGAAATATCATTATATTAAAGTTAGTGTCTATTAATCTTAAAACATTCTGAATATTTCCCACTTGCCATTATTCTGTCAGATTTGTAAAAGTTTTCAGTTCCTTTTAGGATAATGTGCTCATAATTACAGTATATATCTCAGTTTTGGAGGCTTTTTCCATAAGGAAATCTACCTGCTTCTTGCATCCAAGGATTACAGAACTTTGACTAAGCTAAGGTCCATAAATTTCTTGAGAGGCTGTTAATCTCCAATGTAGCAATATAAGGTTTCACTCAACCAAAGGACATTTCACAAAAAATATATGTCAAGTGATTCTTGAGTATATTGACCTCATAGGTTGTTGCTAGTAATCCATCATTGAGTACTGTGAAGATGTTGTTAGCTTTCTGATTACTATTTCACTCCTGTTCCTTTTTGTGTTTAATCTTACTTTGTCTCTGATTATTAAGTACTCATGTTTAGATTCTGAAGCTATGGTAATAATGCCATGCAATCCACATTTTCCAACTCAGTGAGGCCATTCCCAACGTCAGCCACAGCAAAGTTTATGAGAATGATGTTGCTCCTCATTAATGCACCTAAGCTTGAATAAAGGTGAGGATATTCTTTATCTATTACAGAATGTATTATTCAGAGCGGTGTAGTGTGGGGAGCAGGGCCTGTCTCCCGCAACATGGCGAAATAAGTACTGAGACTACCGAGACTAGACTAGACCACTGAGACTATTAAGACTAACTCTATGCATCTGATCTCCCATCATATGGCGCTGAGAGAGAGTAAACAAATCTTACACAGCTGCTTCGTTAATTAGCTGATTCCTGACGCAACCCCTTAAAAGGGGGAGAGAGACAACATGCGCGGCCACGCCCCCCTGAGATAGCCAGTCGGAGAGCTCGCCGGTGCCGCTCCTCCACGGAGGTGGGGGAGCAGCAGCAAACCCGGGAAGGGCGGGGGAAAGAAAACAGCGCAGGGTCTGGTGTGTTCCTCTGCGAGTGGTGGAGCGACAGTGTAGCAGCAGCATGTGGTAAATACACTCCAGTATTATTCCTGTCTCACTAAAGCTTTGGATTTCCTCCTGTCTATTATTCTAGGCCATTTTTAGAATCTCATCCTAATTGAATCTAAGCTAGCACAATTTAAAGTCAAGCTTCAATCAATGTCTCAAACTGAGTCAAAATCCAACAATGCCAGCTAGCCTCTTAAATACAAAATCATTAAGTAGAGCCAAATCAATAAAGTCAACTACCCTTACATGAACGTTCTTAGAATCTATTCAGGTAATGTTCACCAGGTTTCACAAAATTCCCATTAGGTGATATTAATTTTTAAAATGCTCTGTTGATTTGCAGCATAAATTTTCTATACAGGTTCAGAAATCTGAAGTTGTTTCTCTGGTCTACACAGGAATTGACCATTCAAAAGGAAACATAGAGGGTGGTCTCACAAATCTAATATCATCCCTTCCTTTTAAACAATGAAATTTGCAAAGTTTTGACATTTTCAATTATTATTTTTCCTTTTTTCTCTCTTCTTTATGCCATCACAAGAGATCTCTGAAACTCTTTATTTTTGTTCATTCTTATTTCTTTGCGTTTTTAGGTTAATATTTCACCAGTTCTTATCTTGTGCTGAGCTTCTCTAGCAATAAGTATTAAATGTGTGATTGCAATTTCTAAACTATAGTTTCTATTTGGTGCTTTTTTAAAATTTTTATCTACTTGCTGTTCATTATTGTCATACTTTAATATGATTTTCATAGCATATTTTCTTTATGAACATATTTATGTCTTTGATTGTTAATATTTAAGCTTTAGTGATTGTTTTATTCCCCTAAATGAGTCACTTTCTTGTTTCTTTGCCTGTCTTAAAATTTTGCTGTTGTCATTGAAAACTTGACACTTTAGATAACATTTAGCAAATCTGAATTATGATGGCTGTGACGGGTGTTGCTGGTATTTGTAAATTTGTTCAATGACTTACAGGTTAATTCAGTCATATGCCCCTCCTGTTGTATGAGGCCAGGATGTAGCTGCTAGTCTTTTTAGATTTTCTTTTTTAAATTCTTATTTTTGTTTTTAAGCCTAAGGACCGTATTTGGTATAGTATAATTTAGTGATTGGAAAATATTTGGTCACAGGGTGTACTTCAGCGTATGGAGCCAGTGAGACTTCCACTCTTTGCAGTGTCTCAGTTGCTGCTCATTCAGGGGCTCTTGTGTGTACAGTGACTTTTAGGTGACTGGCGCCCTCTCCAGTCTCTCTGGAGCACAGGTGTTCTTACTTGCATATTTGCTCAGACTTTCAGAGCACTATGGATGTCCATTAATTTATTTTGGCTTGCCTAAATGTATACTCTGAAATTTACAAATGCTTGATTGAATGATGAGCATATTAGACAGCTGGGAAGTTGGCCTTCCAGATTGTTTGCACTAGGACTTCTGTTTTTTGCAAAGTTCCTTTCAATAAGGCCAGTCCTCCAGGCAACAAAACTGTCAGTTCATGTGGTTTGCACAGCCCTCATGTAACTGCTCTACAACACATCTCAACTGGATGATGGCAGGATACTCTACTAAAGTATCAAGGAACCCCACTCTTCTTACTGAGATTCAGCAGTATACCTCAGGTAACTATTAGTGAATTTGCTATATACCTTGGCTCTCTCCTTTGATGACTTTCTCCAGTTGATTATTATTTTTTGAGGAAAAGAAGTGTTGACATTCTGGAGGTTCTACTCATCTAGTTAATGCTTAATATACATAGTATAAATTTCAGTTGTAGAGGTGTAACAGTGATCTTTTTATGTCTTTTATGTTTCAATTGAACATTTTGACATGTAGGATGCAGTTATGATAAGTGTTTTAACATCCTTGCATTTGAGTATAAATTTGGGGTCAGGTTTGATTGATTCTTTCTCCTATTACATGCCATTTTTTCTATATTTCATGAAATTTTTAATGTAAAAATTCATGAATATTACCTTTGTGTCTGTTGTATAGGTTTTAATCTTATGTAAATTGTTGAAAATTTTTCCTGAGGTATAGTTAATTTACTTGGAAATATCTTGATACTTTCAGGTGTTGCTTTTGATATTTGATTTGAACTGGAATCATGCTCATTCTGGGACTAATTGCCTTTCAGTCTTAAAATAAGACAGCTCACTGTCCATCATTATTACTATTCTGTGATTTAGAATTCATTTCTAGCTCTGAGTGCCAGACACTGCCGGCATTAATGGATATTCATATGTGTTCCCTTGATAATCTACTCTACTGACTTGGTCTCTCCAAAATAAAAGCTCTGTGTCCTCATCTCCAGGAGTACATCAGACATTATATGAATTTCTCTACCCTGAACAATGAATTTGAAGTCTTCTAAGGATAATTAGCTGGGCTGTGCAAATGGGCTTTACATTCCATAAGGATCATGGTACTTCGTTGCCTTTGTCCAGTGTGTCAAAAATTATTTACTTTATCTTGCCCATTTTTGTTTGTACTCTGTGGGAGTAAGAAGGTCCTTTAATCATTTTCAAATCCAAAATACTTTTATTATATAAAGTTAATTTTGATAGATAAGGAATCTATTGAACACAAATTACACAAAGAGTGATGAAACAGTGTCAGCTAAAAAATGTTGACCTCTTCTTTTAAAACAGACCATATAATAATTCTCTTAATATACACATAGTTGTTCAGGCCCAAATTATCTATTAGACACAGTGCCCTGGCCTAAAGTGTCTTAGGTGTTAGAATCAGATGTGGAGCCAGGACTCAAACCCTGGTACTTCAGTACGCAATGTGGGTGTCGTAAGTATCATTTTTTTTTTAATAACATCTTAACTATTGTACCACACATCCACTCCAGTTTCTCCACTTTAAAAAAAGATTTATTTATTTATTTATTTATTTATTTGAAAGTCAGAGTTACAGAGAGAAAGGCAAAGAGATCTTCCATTCTCTGGTTCACTCCCCAAATGGCTGCAACAAGCAGAGCTGGACTAGGCCAAACCCAAGAACAGGAGATTCATCTGGGTCTCCCATGTGGGTGGCAGGGCTTCAAATACTTGGGCCATCTTCCCCTGCTTTCCCCAAGCCATTAACATGTTGCTGGATTAGAAGTGGATTACCTGGCACACGAACCAGTGCCCAAAAGGGATGCAAGGCGTTGAAGGAATCTGCTTTACCCACTGTTCACAACATTGGCCGCTAGATCTCTACTCTTTATATTTGAAAGGCAGAGTTACAGAGAGAGAGGGAGAAAGAGAAAAAGACATCTTCCATCCACTGGTTCACTCTCCAAATGGCCACAATAGCTGAGACTGGGTCAAGCCAAAACCAGAAACTTCATCTGGGTCTCCTACAGGGGGGGAAGGGGCCTAAGCACTTGAATCATCCTCTGCTATTTTCACTGGTGCATTAGTAGGGAGCTAGATAAAAAAAAAAGTAGAGCATCTAGGACTAGAACTGATACCCATGTGGGATGCTGGCCTTGTAGGTAGCGGCTTAATGTGCTACACCACAATGCTGGCCCCAATTTCTCCACTCTTGAAACAAGTATACCACACTTTTTTTTTTTTTAATGTTCAGCAGATGAGTAATATGATTTATACTGTTTAAAAAATGAAACTCTGAAGTTCTTTTTTTTTAAAGATTTATTTATTTGTTTGAAAGTCAGTGTTAGAGAAGGAGAGGCAGAGAGAGAGAGACAGAGACAGAGAGAGAGAGAGAGAGAGAGAGGTCTTCCATCCACTAGTTCACTCCCCAGTTAGCCCCAAAGGCTGGAGCTGCACCGATCCAGAGCCAGGAGCTGCTTCCGGGTCTCCCAATTGAGTGCAGGGGCCCAAGGACTTGGGCCACCTTCTACTGTTTTTCCAGGCCATAGCAGTGAGCCCGATCAGAAGTGGAGCAGCTGGGAGTAGAACCGGTGCCCATATGGGATGCTGGGTACTGCAAGCGGCAGCTTTGCCTGCTATGCTACAATACTGGCCCCAACTCTGCAGTTCTTGTTACATATCTGCCATTTTAAATAATATTCACACCTGTATTTCCTTTCCATGAACAAAGATAGAAGCATCCTTTCTCCTAATTAAGATGTGTGTCTCCTTGGCTGAATTCAATCAGGTTTTAAGGAACAACTATAGTAATGCTTATGAAACAGTAATTTTTTCTGTTTACTAGTTGTTGAATATTTAATGGAAGGTTAATTTTATGATTATAAAAGTATGTCATTTTAAAAATTAGAAGACTAAGAAAGGAAGAATAAGAAAGTTAGGCGGAAGGGTAGGGTGGGAAGCAGCATTTTGCTACTAAATTTGTATATATGAAATTTGTAAATCTTAGATAAATAAAATTAAAAAAATTAATGAGCATGCAAATTACTGGGGACTCTGCTAAGAATACTGATCTAAGATGAACTGTCAGACTCTATATCTGGTGAGTTTTTTGATGATACTGATATTTCTAGGCCACAGAACATGTTTTATGTAAAAATAACCTAACAAATTTCACCCTATAAATTACATGTTTTCTTCGTAACTCTTTTTTCTAAATTATTTTACATGTGAATTTCAGCTCAAGTCATCATCTTATACCTTGATAAAAAAGAAGTCCCTAGCTTCAGGGCAATTCTGTTTATTGTGATCTGTTTCCTCTCTTCTGCAAGCATTGTATAAATATGGTCTAAAATTAGCCTTCAGATTCCTTTCTTCCAAGTTATTTGTTTATGGTTTTGCAGTCTTTTTTTCATCTGCATGATTTTTCTAAAACAGGTAACCATCAACAGTTTTGAAAAGTTTAACTCAATGGATAATTTTCATTCTTTTTCTTATTTTTGTAACCTATGGTCATAAAGTTGCTGACTCTGACTCTTTCTGAATATTTTCTGCATTTTCCCTGATTTTATTTTGACCATGCTAATTGTTTTCCTCTCTCTCTGGTGATTTCCTTTCCTGTGCTGATTTTCTTGTGTTTAGCCCTTAGCATCTCTTCCCACTCTGAGCATCACTCCTAGCTGATGGACATAGCATGTCTTCAGAATCTATAGGTTGATTTTTCCCATATATTTATCTGTAGTCAATTTTCTTTACCTGAAAGCTGTAAATTAAATTGCTTATTCAAGAAAGACATTTTGAGACTTTCTAAAAATATACAACTTAACAAGTTCCAAATTGATCTCATCTTTTCTTGAGTTCATCCCTCAGTGATTTTATTTCACTGTTATTTCTATCCCAGAGGATGCCTACTTCATCTACAGTTACACAACCACAACTCCCTTTATGTACACATAGAAATCCTATAAATCATCAAATCCCATTGACTCTGTCTGCTAATTATCTGTTAAATGAATCCATTTCTGCCAGTATCAACCACCATTAGTACGTTTGCATCACCATTGCCATTTTTCATTTGGATTCCCACAACTGTTCCAAACTCTTCTAACTGCTGCTTTTTTGGTCCCATAATAGATATATATTTCTTAGTGAAGACATAAAAATGGTTCTAAAATGTAAATATCTCCATTCCATTTGTCTACCTAATAGTGTTTAAGAGTTTCCATTACCCTCAGGAAGAGGTCCAAACATTTTTATGTGCCATATATAAGCTTTCCTTTATAAACTTACCCACACTTATCTTTTTGGTTTTTATAGACCACTATTACTTTGTGTTAAAAGTATAGTGACTTTCTTCCTACTTCCCAATTGTGTCATTCTTTATCTTCTTTATAGTAATTATTTGTGTTCTCTACCAATAACTTTCTTTAATTCTCTTATGTCTATCACAGATTCCTTTCAACTTCAAGAGCCTTTGAGATTCTGATACAAACATTGTGTTGCATTGGCAATTCCTCACATGCTCTTCCATGTGACAAAGAATATACCTATTATAGTCTGTTTCACAATAATTTTCTTATATTACTTGAACTCCTACCTCTTGTAAGCTTTTTGAGGACAGAGATTAATATACCTTTTAAATAAAACCAGCAAACATAGAGATATACACATAATAAACATAGATTAAATGAAAAACATGACAAAAGGAAAGACCTTTTATTATTTAATTTAATGTTATATAATATCTATTGCGTTTATAGTTGAGTAGAAAACATTCAGCTAATGTGACTAGGTTACAATCAGTAGAGTCAAACGTAGAGTAGTTTAAACTTACTTTATATATTGGGATGTTTTTTCTTAACAAAAGTCAATTCACAATTGATCATAATGATAGGACTAAGAACCAAAGGGATCACATAAACAAGACTAGTATCTGCAAATACTAGCTGATAGAATAAAAAAGGGAGAGAATGATCCAACATGGGAAGTGAGATACACAGCAGACCCATAGAATGGCAGATGTCCTAAACAGCACTCTGGCCTCAGAATCAGCCCTTAAGGCATGCGGATCCGGCTGAAAAGCCCATGAGAGTATTTCAGGCATGGAAAGCCAAGACATTCTGGAAAAAACAAACAAACAAACAAACAAACAAACAAACAAAAAACCTAAATGAAAGATCTCCGCAAGTGAGATCCGAGTGGAAAGAACGGGTCATCAAAGAAGGAGGTACCTTTCTCTGAAGGGAGGAGAGAACTTCCACTTTGACCATGGCCTTGTCTAAATATGATCAGAGTCAGTGAACTCAGGGGGCTTCCATAGCCTTGGCAGCTCATGACAAGAGCCTAGGGTGATTACTGATGCCATAAACAAGAGTGTCAATTTGTTAAGTCAACAACAGGAGTCACTGTGCACTTACTCCTCATGTAGGATCTTTGTCCTTAGTGTGCTGTACATTGAGATTTAATGCTATAACTAGTACTCAAACAGTATTTTTCACTTTATGTTTCTGTGTGGGAGCAAACTGTTGAAATCTTTACTTAATGTATGCTAAACTGATCTTCTGTATATAAAGAGAATGGAAATTGAATCATGATGTGAATGGAAGGGGAAAGGGAGTGGGAAAGGGGAGGGTTGCGGGTGGGAGGGACGTTATGGGGGGAAGCCATTGTAATCCATAAGCTGCACTTTGGAAATTTATATTCATTAAATAAAAGTTAAAAAAAAAAAAAGATAATTGAACATGAAAAAAAAAAAGTCAATTCAGCTTGAACTAACTACATTATCACACTTTCCTATATTCAAGAAATTACCTTTCATGTAAATTCTTTGGGTGAATTATCATCAGTACAAAATTAATATATTTCTGGGTAAATAGTACCCTACGCTCCTTCCTTTGCCTCCCATTCAACCCTCACCGTGTCTTGTCTTCCTTCATTTCCTCTTCTCCTCTTCTTGCTCCTCCTGATCCTCAACCTCCTTTTTCTTTTCTTCTTCTACCCACTCCTCTTCCTCAGACTTTTCTATCTCCTTTTCTATTCCTTTTCCTTTCCTCTCTTTTCCTTCTTCTACTCCAACACCTCCTTTTCTTTGCTCTTCATCTTTCTCTTGTCCTTTTCTTCTCCTGTAATCCCTCCTCTTTTTGCTCTTCTCCTCCTTCATTTTCTCTTTGCTTCCTTTATCCTTTCCTCCCTTTCAGGTATTCTCCCCTATCCTTCTTCACCCCCCTTTCCATTTTATTCTTTTCCTTAGGTAAATACCTTTCCTTCATGGTTTAGGGTTACAGGGTTACACCTCTCTACTCAGACTCAAGACCCAATACAGATGTTTTATCAAAACTTTCACTTTACAGATCGGTATGTTTAACTTTCATTTGAAGGGCAGATGTTGGAATTTGTTGTACCAGAGCATAGGATTATGACTGTTGTTTTCCATGTAGTGATTTATCAATGACTGCTTTTTATGCTAATGTCTCCATTTATTCTAGTTGTTTTATTAAGGTTGAGCGGCATAATGTTTAAGAATACTGTTTTTGATACTCTGTTTATACAGTAAGCAGTTCATTTCACTATTGCATTTTGACAGTAATCTCTCCTCTACTTCTTTATATAATTTACTAGAGATTTTAGTTTTTCTGTGTGATGGTAGTATTTAGTCTAAATTTTGGGTGTTATGGATTTGTGCTGTTTGTGTACTTGTTTTTTTCTGTCATTATAGTATGCCTGTTTGTGTCAGTCATAGTGAACTAGAATTCATAGGAATATTTACAAAATATAAAAATGTCCATGGGAGGGCTGGCGCCATGGCGCACTGGGTTGATCCTCTGACTGCAGTGCCGGCATCCCATATGGGTACCAGTTCTAGTCCTGGTTGCTCTTTTTCCAGTCCAGCTCTCTGCTGTGACCCGAGAAGGCAGTGGAGGATGGCCCATGTGCTTGGGCCCCTGCACCCACATGGGGGACCGGAAGGAAGCATCTGGCTCCTGACTTCAGATTGACGCAGCTCGGGCTGTTGTAGCCACTTGGGGAGTGAACCAATGGAAGGAAGACCTTTCTCTCTGTCTCTCACACTGTCTGTAACTCTGCCTGTCAAATAAATAAATAAAATCTTAAAAAAAAAAAAGTGCATGGGTATTAAATATATCTGAGTTGATATATAATCAATACATATTCTCCTCTTGGTCATGATTTTACTGTGATTTTAAATTCATATAAATGATTTTTGATGTCTCTAATAATAAATTTTAGAGGATTCAGTTAAGTTCTTTCTATAGAGAAAGCAGATTTAAAATGAAGTGATGTGAGCTAATTTTCATTTGAATCTAAAAATGCAGAGGTACCGTATTAGATCCTTTGACTTTAAAATAACATACAATTAATTTATTGCAATTTTACTTGGATTTGACAACATAAAGGATGTTTTGAGAAATCATAGAAATTAATAAATAGACTAAATCAGTTTGATTAGTGAAAATAGGTTGATGAAAAATTGAATGACATGAGAATCATTACTGTTGATTATACATGCAGAGTTTGGATCTCTTTGAAAAGTTAAGAAAGCTCTATATGTAAGTAAATAAAGAGTAGAAATGTGATTTTTCCTCTGATGTGTCCTGGGATATATTGAATTACTTAAAATCCATGAATACTCTCTTATGTACCCAGCCAAAGGAGGAGGACTTTTAAAGTGAAGTTTTCACAAGACTTTTAAGGTAAGTATATATTATTAAACTAGTCCTTTTAATATTTTAACCTAAGGGAAAACTGTTTATGCATTTTAAGATGTCAATTTTCTTTAAAAGATAATATTTGTTTATTTGAAAGGCAGAGTTACAGAGAGAGGAGAGGGGAAAGAGATCTTATATTTAGATAACTTAGTGGAATGATAACTCAGCATATCCTTTAGAGTTCATATTTTTCCCTAGATATAATTGATTAAAAACATTTTAATTTTTAAAAGTGATATGTACAGGGGGCCAGCTCTGTGGTGTAGCTGGTAAAGCCACTGCCTGCAGTGCTGGCATCCCAGATGGGCACCAGTTCAAGTCCTGGCTGCTCCACTTCCAATCCAGCTCTCTGCTATGGCCTGGGAAAGCAGTATAAGATGGCCCAGCTCCTTGAGCCCCTGCACCCATGAGGGAGATCTGGATAAAGCTTCTGGCTCCTGGCTTCAGCCTGGCTCAGTCCTGGCCCTTATGGCCACTTGGGGAGTGAAAAAGATGATGGAAGACATTCTCTCTCTCTCTTTCTCTCTCTCCCTCTCACCCTCTTACCCTTCTTCTCTTCCTCTCTCCCTCCCTCCCTCCCTCCTCTCTGTAACTCCCTCTTTGAAATAAAATAAATCTAAATAAAAATATTCTAAATAAAAATAATCTAAACAAAACCTTCTGATAATTTTAATGAAACACTGCTATATTAATAGAGAGCTTCTTTTGGATCTGTGTCTTCATTACTGGACCTCATTTTCAAAGTGAAATGGAGAACAGTCCTCAGTTCTTAGCACATGGTACCTGGTGCGCCACTACATATTTCATGTCCTTCCTTGTTTTATGATGACATCCAGGTTGTTTCTACTCCTACCCCACAAAGAAATGACACACAACAAACATTCTTGAATGTGAGTACTGCAAATGTTTTTTTAATTTCCTTTTTTATTTGGATAAATATAACACACTTCATGTATTTCATATAAACTGTTTCAAGAGCATAATAATACTTGCACTGTACCCTCCCTCCCTCCTTCACTGCCACCATCTCTCCTCCTCCTTATTTTTCTTTTAACTTTTATAATGACCTAGTTTCAATTTTCTTTAAAATCGCAATTTTAACTCTTCACTAAATAAAGAATTCAACAAGCAGTAAGTAGAAAAACAGTTATTCCTCAAGCCTAAGGACAAGGGCTATAAACAATAATCAAATCTCAAAATGTCAATTTTACTCATCTGTGGGGAGCAATCCGGACTAGACTAGGTTGCTCGAATTAGGACTTGTTCTGTGCATCTGCTCTCCCACAATATGTCGCTGGGAGAGAAGTAAACAGCTTCCGCACAGCTGCCTCCAGTTCAACCAATTAACTGTAGGACTTGCTCCTGATTGGAGAGCAGCGTACTCAGCCGAGTTGGGATTGGCGGAGGAGGACTATAAAGGAGGAGAGAGACGGCATGCACCAGGAACATCTATGGGGAACATCTAAGGGAACCCGTGCAGCCCCCCAGAGAGCCGGCCGGCGGTGTGCCGCTCCCCTGCGGAAGTGGGGAATGCGGCCAGGGGGAACTGCCCTTCCACGGAGGTGGAAGGGATAGTAGCCAACCCGGGAAGAACCAGCAGAAAACCCGGGGAGGGCCGAGCAGACGAAAGAACAGCGCAGGGTTCAGTGTTGCTCCTCCACGAAGAGGGGGAGCGACATAATGGTGCCGTGACTCGGATATGAAGCCTAGGCAGGGTTTAGTGTCGTTCCTCCATGAAGAGGGGGAGCGACATAATGGTGCCGTGACTCGGATAGGAAACCTAGCTTGGATAGGAAACCTAGGATGGATAGCAAACTTAGGAGGGAAGAAACGGGAAGAATTGGGAAAATATCGGAGAGAGAGACTAGCAAACAGCCTAGGGAAAATACCGGAGAGAGAGACTAGCAAACAGCCTAGGGAAAAGCCGGACGAAAAGGGTGCCGGAAGAAGCTATTGAAAGCCTAGGCATAGACTCGGATACGGACTACGGGGGGAAGCTGGGAGGAATCTCTAAGGTCGAAAGCGAAAGTGAAAGCTAGAACAAACAGACTCGGACGCGGACTGTGGGGAGAGGCCAGGAGAAATGAGGGAGGAATATCGTTGGAGGAAAGCTTGGGGAAACATACCGGGTAGAGAAAAATGTTAGGGAAATTGAAGCCGCGGGGGGCAGGCCAAGGCGGAAACGAAAGCCACTTTGGGATTCTCAAGTTAGCCCGGGAATAGGGGGCGAAAAGTTAAAACCAGAAGCTGAGACGTAAGCCAGATTGGGATCCGTCTGATTAGCCCGGGGAGCAAAGGACGGGAAGCCAAATCGTGGGGCGGAGACGTACGCTGGGTTGAATTCGCCAGGCTAGCCCGGGGAACTTAGATTGAATCCTAGTGGCGGAGACGCAAGCTACGCTGTGTTACTCGCGGAAGCCGCCGCGTGCAGAGAGAGCACGGGGCGTGAATAGATAGGGAACGCTGGCGTAGGCCGTGGTTCAGACGCGAAAGGGTTAAGCGTGGAGACCGCGGAGCGCGCGAAGCCGGGAAGCCGCGCAAAGCCGGGAAGCTGCGCAGATGAGAGAGGCGCGCGGGCTGAAGCGGCGCAGAGCCGGGAACCCGCCGGCGGGGCGAGGTGCCGGGAAGCTGCGGGGATAAGAGAAACAGAAGTTTGGAAGTGAAGTAAAAGAGAAATGGGAATGCTGGAAGATAGAAGTGAAATGGGAGAAATAGGAATGCCCGGAGATAGAGAAATAGAGAGAAATAAGGCCTCCCCTCAACATGCCAATTAGGAGGCTTGGATTCGGTCTGCCTGATTTAAGGCGGTAAGCGCCAGCAAAGCTCGACCAGAGTATGAGCTGCAGGTCACCGAAGATAGGCACGAACCAACACTAATAAGTCTCCCCCACAATAAGGCAATGAGAAGGCTTGGATTCGGTTTGCCTGATAGGTTTTGTAAGCCCCTGCGGGCAGAGCAGAGCATGCGCTGCAGGGCACCGAACACAGGCATGCATCAGCGCCTAAAAACCTCCTCACAATGGCGAAGAGAGGACCCGGATTCGGTTTTCCTGATTGATAGGACTTGTAAGAGCCTGTGGCAACTCTAGCAAGTAGAGCAGAGTGTGTGCCGCGGGACACCGAAGACAGGCGCGTATCAACGCTAAAAAATAAAAAGAAAGGGGGATCTGTGGGGAGCAATCCGGACTAGACTAGGTTGCTCGAATTAGGACTTGTTCTGTGCATCTGCTCTCCCACAATATGTCGCTGGGAGAGAAGTAAACAGCTTCCGCACAGCTGCCTCCAGTTCAACCAATTAACTGTAGGACTTGCTCCTGATTGGAGAGCAGCGTACTCAGCCGAGTTGGGATTGGCGGAGGAGGACTATAAAGGAGGAGAGAGACGGCATGCACCAGGAACATCTATGGGGAACATCTAAGGGAACCCGTGCAGCCCCCCAGAGAGCCGGCCGGCGGTGTGCCGCTCCCCTGCGGAAGTGGGGAATGCGGCCAGGGGGAACTGCCCTTCCACGGAGGTGGAAGGGATAGTAGCCAACCCGGGAAGAACCAGCAGAAAACCCGGGGAGGGCCGAGCAGACGAAAGAACAGCGCAGGGTTCAGTGTTGCTCCTCCACGAAGAGGGGGAGCGACACTCATCTACATTACTTTTTCTATTCTGCATATTAATATACACACTTAGATGTAGGATTTCTGTGTACATGGGTTATACATATACTTATTTCCACAAAATATTGCTTGTTGTCCATTAAAAAATCAAATAATTTGCCCTACTATAATACCTATAGTGTAAAGTTATTTTCTTCTCACATTCATTGTAACACATTAAAATGAATTTTTCCAAGATTTATCATTTTATAAATATAATGTACTGAGTGTTTTCTCAGGCTTTCAATAGTCAGACTATTTCAGAGAAAATTTACTATTTCATTCTCCTATGGAATAGCCTGTATTTTCATATATAAAATAAGTCTTTTAAAAATATTCTTTAATTGTCTATATTTTTTTTCAATCACATTTATCATTTTAGATATCAGGATCTAATAGTGAGTATGATATCAGATAGTATATTTCGTGTTTTTTCACATGTAACACAATAATGTTTAGTAAATAACATGTCATTCCCATTACTTATTCCCTAAATTTCTTTGTTGTCCATCAATTCACCATAGAAATACGGCTTTAGTTTTGTTCAGTCTGAATCTATTAGTCCCATGATGTTTTATT
Organism: Oryctolagus cuniculus; assembly: GCF_964237555.1. Lineage (NCBI taxonomy): Eukaryota > Metazoa > Chordata > Mammalia > Lagomorpha > Leporidae > Oryctolagus > Oryctolagus cuniculus. The sequence continues at coordinate 23,814,706 of NC_091440.1, read as the reverse complement.
ATATTATACTTTAAAATATTAAAACAGCAAGTGAATACTCTTGCCTGGCTATACATTTGTTTAAGTGCCTAATTTGCTTGTACATCTATACACCTATGTAAATCATATATTGAATTTGAAACTTTCCTTACAAATTAAAATTAAGGGTTTAGCAAACATGCTGCCTGCCACTCTGCCTTCTTTTAATTGCATTGACTTGAGTTGTGGCTGTTCCACTTTTGATCCGATTGGGCCCTTCCATTTATGTGGGTGTTCAGGATGGAGTTGCTGTCTCCTGGCTTCAGCCTGGCCCAGACTCGGCCATTGCAGCCATTTGGGAAGTGAACCAGCAGATGAAGACCACCCCCCACCCCGCCTCTGTCTCTCTGCCTTTCAAATAAATAAATAGATCTTTAAACATATTAAAAAATGAAATTTTCTCATTTTATTGAATTGACAAATTTGAGGGGGACATTTAGTATTTTATTTAAAAATTATTAATATGAAAATAGGATTTATACATTCCATAGATACAGTTCCGAGAAGACAACCACACTTCCCTCAGTCTCCTACTCCCACCCTGCTCTGCTTCCTTCCATTCCCTTTCTTCATCAGTTTTTGCAAACCCATCATTTTAATCCACTATATATTCACAGGCTTAATTTGCCTCTAATCATTATATTCGACAAGTATAAATAGGAAGATGACAATTCCACAGGAATATAAACAAGAGCTAAAAACAACAGACATATCCCAAAAATGACCATTTCATTCCCATACATTTTTTGATATTTTATTTTAGCTACTATTTTAGCTACCACATATCAGAGACAACATACAATATTTGTCTTTTGAGACTGGCTTATTTCACTAAGTATGATGGTTTCCATTTTTATCCATTTTGTTGTGAAATAAAGCATTTCGTTTTTTATGGCTGAATAGTATTCCACAGTGTATATAGCACATTTTCTTTATCAAGTCATCAGTTGATGGAAATCTAGGTTGTTTCCATATCTTAGCTATTGCTAATTGAGATGCAATAAACATGTGTGTACAAAAATAACTCTTTCATATGCTGATTCCATTTCACTTGAGTGAATTCCAAGGAGTGGAATGGCTAGGTCAAATGGTAAGCCTATCTTTAGATCTCTGAGGTATCTCCACGTGTCTTCCATAATGGTTGTGTTAGTTTACATTCATACCTAACATGGTTTAGTATACCTCTTTCCCCACATCCTAGCTAGCATTTGTTGTTTCTTGATTTTTGAATGAGAGCTCTCCTAACTGGGGTAAGGTGATACCTCATTTTGATTTTTGTTTCATTTCCCTTGTGGCTCGTGATCCTGAGCATCTTTAATGTGTCTGTTGGCCATTTGTATTTATATTCCTGTTTATAGGGATTAAATATTTCTGTATTCAAATACTGATTTATGTAATTATATGCATTCTCAATTTTTCTACTTAGATATCGTATGCCTTCTTTTAGTTTGAATAGTATGTATTTTAGGTTTAAACTACTGCTTTGAATAGTATTTTCTATGATGTAGAGATAAATGTTGCTATTGATTTTTAAATTATAGATTTATACCTGACAGTAATGTTGAATTCTTTTGATTATGATAATCTTTTTGTTTTTATGGTATTTTTATGTCAGCAGTTCTGTTATATACAGATATTGGTATTTTGATTCTTTCTCTTCCAATTTCTTTTTCACTTAAAACACTGGGACATCAAGCATATGCCATGTCTTTGTCTTTTAAAGTGCAATGATAAATTTTTGCAGCAATATGTTTTGTCAGAGATGAATTGTCAGGTTTTCTGTCAAGAAAAACAAACAGGAAAAAAAGCACACTCAAAAAAAATTGGCAGCTTGTATTATCTGTTTTCTGTATACGTAATTCCTCTATTCGCTAATGAGGCCTCTTACACTGCCATTTAGCTATTTGTTTTTCTCTGGTTTCTCCATCATTCCCACTTCTGCAGAACCCGTCATCACCAAATACAATGGAGACATTTTGGGATTCGTTCAACTGGATCTTTTAATTTTCATTTCTTTCATTAACAAGTAAGATTTCTGATAGTGTTTAGAATACCTTCTTGATGCCTTTTAAAAAATAAATCCTCAATTTGCACATTCAGAAATCTACCAACAATAGATGCTGGAGAGGATGTGGGGAAAAAGGGACACTAACCCACTGTTGGTGGGAATGCAAACTGGTTAAGCCACTATGGAAGTCAGTCTGGAGATTCCTCAGAAACCTGAATATAACCCTACCATTCAACCCAGCCATCCAACTCCTTGGAATTTACCCAAAGGAAATGAAATTGGCAAACAAACAAGCTGTCTGCACCTTAATGTTTATTGCAGCTCGATTCACAATAGCTAAGACCTGGAACCAACCCAAATGCCCATCAACAGTAGACTGGATAAAGAAATTATGGGACATGTACTCTATCGAATACTATACAGCAGTCAAAAACAATGAAACCCGGTCATTTGCAACAAGATAGAGGAATTTGGAAAACATCATGCTGAGTGAATTAAGCCAGTCCCAAAGGGACAAATATCATATGTTCTCCCTGATTGGCGACAACTAACTGAGCACCAAAGGGGAAACTTGTTGAAATGAAATGGACACTATGAGAAACAGTGACTTGATCAGCTCTTGTCCTGAAGGTTGATGTACAATGTAATACTTTATCCATTTTAGTATTTTTTTGTTCTAGTACTATTGGTTGAACTCTGTAATTAACACACAATTATTCTTAGGTGTTTAAATTTTAACTGAAAAGTGATCCCTGTTAGGAATTTGGAAAACATTATGCTGAGTAAAATAAGCCAATCCCAAAGGGACAAATACCACTTGTTCTCCTTGATAGGTGACAACTAACTGAGCACCAAAAAGGAAACCTGTTACAGTGAAATGAACACTATGAGAAACGGTGACTTGATCAGCCCTCACCCTGACTGTTGATGAGCAACTTGATATGTTATCTCTCTTAGTATTTTTTTGTTTGTTTGTTCTACTTAATACTTTTGGTTGAATACTATAATCAATACACAATTCTTCTTAAGTGCTGAAACTTAACTGAAAAGTGATCACTGTTAAATATATATAGAGTGGGAATAAGAGAGGGAAGAGATGTGCAATTCGGGACATGCTCAAGCTGACTTACCTCAAACGGTAGAGTTAGAAACATACCAGGGGATACCAATTCAATCCCATCCAGGTGGCATGTACCAATGCCATCTCACTAGTCCCAGTGATCAATTTCTGTTCACAATTGATCATAATGATAGGACTAAGAACCAAATGGATCACATAAACAAGACTAGTGTCTGAAAATACTAGCTGATAGAATAAAAAAGGGAGAGAATGCTCCAACATGGGAAGTGAGATACACAGCAGACCTATAGAATGGCAGATGTCCTAAACAGCACTCTTGCCTCATAATCAGCCCTTAAGGCATGCGGATCTGGCTGGAAAGCCCATGAGAGTATTTCAGGCATGGAAAGCCAAGACACTCTGGAAAAAAAAAAAAAAAAAAAAAAACAAAAACAAAAACAAACAAACAAAAAAAAAAAACAAACTAAATGAAAGATCTCCACGAGTGAGATCCCAGTGGAAAGAACGGGTCATCAAAGAAGGAGGTACCTTTCTCTGAAGGGAGGAGAGAACTTCCACTTTGACCATGGCCTTGTCTAAAAATTATCAGAGTCAGTGAACTCAGGGGGCTTCCATAGCCTTGGCAGCTCATGACAAGAGCCTAGGGTGATTACTGATGCCATAAACAAGAGTGTCAATTTGTTAAGTCAACAGCAGGAGTCACTGTGCACTTACTCCTCATGTAGGATCTTTGTCCTTAGTGTGCTGTACGTTGAGATTTCATGCTATAACTAGTACTCAAACAGTATTTTTCACTTTATGTTTCTGTGTGGGAGCAAACTGTTGAAATCTTTACTTAATGTATGCTAATCTGATCTTCTGTATACAAAGAGAAATGAAAATGAATCTTGATGTGAATGGAAGGGGAGAGGGAGTGGGAAAGGGGAGGGTTGCGGGTTGGAGGGACGTTATGGGGGGAAGCCATTGTAATCTATAAGCTGTACTTTGGAAATTTATATTCATTAAATAAAAATTTAAAAAAATAAATAAATAAATCCTATTTGTTTACTTTCATGTTATTTGAAATGCAAAAGGACAGAGGTGGAGGGAGGGGTGAGAGCTCTTCTGTCTTTGGTTTACAACTCAAATGCTGGTTACAGCCAGGGATAGTTCAGGACAAAGCCAGGAGCCAGTATTTCTATTGCGATCTCCCACATGAGTGGCAGGGACTTGTGCCATCATCTGCTACATTACAAGGTGCACATTAGAAGGAAACTGGAATGGGAAGTAGAGCTGGGACTGGAACACAGACACTCTAATATGAGATGAGGGTATACTGAGTGGCAACTACATCACTGCACCAAAGGTTCACCCCTTTGATACCTGTAGTCACTACTATTTTAACTAATGGAACTGGCTTATGAAAAAATTTGTTGGTTTGTAGACTATTAATCTGAAGAAACATTATTTCAAAATCTTCTCCAATAACACATTTCTTTGAGAGCTGGTTTATAACTTAATTATGCTTCTAATAATTGAGTTTTTTTATTGTTTTAAGTTTCCATTAAGTGGGACCTCTATATCACTTGTGTTTGCAATTGAGTAATTCATTGCTTAGCTCATATATTTGGGATAGAATCACATGCTAGAGATGCTTATTAGAAGTACCAGTCTTGCCTGAAATTTATGTAAGTTAGAATGATCTAATCTTTTGGGAAGAGCTGTGCTGTTTAGTTTTCCCTGTTTTGCTTGAAAATTTGATTTATATCCTTATTTCCTGAGACTTTCCACATACTTTACTGGAAAAAATAAATACAGAAACTCAAGGAGGAAACTCTCTATGCTTTACTGAGATTTTGAAGCAAATTTGTATTCCTAGTGTAGATGATTTGTAACATTTAAAAAGTGGTAACATCACCATCATTATGTATTTAAAAATAGTTTGCAAGTTTTTAATATGGTACATATACTTTTTTTTAATCTTTCATAAGAAGTGTAGTATGCTTTATCTAAGAAAGCATAGCATAGTTTTGGCAACTCAAGACATTGCTAGGTATTGGTCTCTCAAGACAATAATTCAACTTTCATATTGTTTTCAAAGTAGAATATTGTATTTAAGTGCTATCATTAATATGAATTTTGGACACTAAAATTATTTATGAGAAAGGATGGAGCTCTCAATTATACATCTATGTTTTTAATGGAGATTTACTTCTTAAAATGTAAGTGAGTATCCAGGTTTAATTCACTTTCTACACATAACTAGCTGGTTCTTTTAAAACTTAAGATTGAAATGTGCTCCCAGAATATAGAAGTCATGGTTTAGATTTCTTATGAAATATAATGATTTTGACATTTCTATTTGAGATAAAAATAATGATTGTGTGTCATGAATATTTCCTATAATGTACATGGTTATGTCAGAGGAGAAAAACACCTGAAATAATCTCTAAATAGAAGCTTTTGGAAAAATAACTTTCTCTCCTGGAATTTAATACTAGATAGATTTTAATAGCAGCAAGAATCAATCACAACTATATAGTCATTAGAAGATAATAGTAATTTGCTATTTCTGTTTAATATATTGATTCTTTAATTATATTTGTTTAGCAATATAGTTTTCCTATTAAGAATTTGTTTCCCAGTGGAAAGAACAGGTCTTCAAAGAAGGAGGTACCTTTCTCTGAAGGGAGGAGAGAACCTCCACTTTGACTATGACCTTGTCTAAACAAGATAAGAATCGGAGAACTCAGAGGGATTCCATAGCCTTGGAAACTCATGACCGGAGCATAGGGAGACTACTGATGCCATAGACACGAGTGTCAATTGGTAAAGTCAACAACAGGAGTCACTGTGCACTTACTCCTCATGTAGGATCTCTGTCCTTAATGTGCTGTGTATTGAGATTTAATGCTATAACGAGTACTCAAACAATATATTTCACTTTGTGTTTTTATGGGGGTGCAAACTGTTGAAATCTTTACTTAATGTATACTAAACTGATCCTCTGTAAAAAAAAAAAAAAAAAAAAAAAAAAAAAAAAAAAGAAATTGTCAACTCCCAACTTGACTCTCACTGGGATTAAACATGACAATAGGTCTGATCTGATTTCATCATCATTTAAAAAAAATCATCTATTATTTTTCACTTTATGTTTCTGTGTGGGAGCAAACTGTTGAAATCCTTATTTAATGTATATTAAGATAATCAAAAATGAATCTTGATGTGAATGGAAGGGGAGAGGGAGTGGGAAAGGGAAGGGTAGTGGGTGGGAGGGACGGTATGTGGGGGAAGCCATTGTAATCCATAAATCGTACTTTGGAAATTTATATTCATTAAATAAAAGTTAAAAAAAAGAATTTGTTAATTATTCCAGAATATTTAATTTTGTTTCAAAAACAAAATTTTCTGAAATGTTCTGATACAACTTAAGGCATTTTACTATGGTCTACTGTTTAGAAGTAATGAGCACATTTATATGAGAAAGTGATACTAACAATTGATTAATGATAGCAAATGTAAGTAATAATGAACATCATTTTCTCCTTCATACGTATTCATAGAAGGGAATGATGATTAAAATACATACAGGCAGAAATAATTACATGCTTATCTGACTATATAGAAACTCTGAAAAAAGTGATTAAGGGATTATAAACAAATGCTTAAGAACACAGGATCCATCTAATTCAGAAAAAATATCTTTCCTTTGAGAATTTTATTGCTCCTTTTTGGTCACATTTCTGGCTACATAGCTCATTACTTTCACATTTTATTTCCAGGAATCTGGTATTTTTGATTCCTAAAATGTTTTGTGCTCTCTTAGATTAAAAATTTCCAGGATATCCCTTGAAAATTATCTATACAGTGTAATCTATTGTGGAAGTAGGTGAGTGCTAAGCAGATTCTTCTGAGGACTTGTAAGACATGCATTGCAATGGCTAACAAAATCTCACTGCTTCCGGGTACAACTAAGTACAATTCTAACTACCACTGTATGAGTATGTTCTGTTATTATTTTAAATTCTCCCCTGGTTCTTTTCTAGTTCTTTCCTAATCTCTCAATATCTCATATTTAAAAACACTGCTAAAATGTGAACAAGTTTAATTGTATTTAAATTCTTAGACTGAAACTTTTTTCCATTCCTGAGATTCCATTCCTGAGAGGCTATTTCTTTTGTAGTCTTAGTGCTTGGAGCTGTTTTTTGTTTGTTTTGTTTTGTTTTGTTTTTGAATAGTGTGCATCTGGCATGGTCTGCTTCTCCCACTGCTAGGTCACTGTTTTTCTACCTCCATGTTGAACCATTATTCCTTCAAGTTCCATGAAGTTAAAATTTCTCACCTTTGCACATTCTTACTACCATCTGAAAACCTCCTACCAGAATATTTAATAACAGAACAAGAGAATTATTTTCCAAACTCCAAATTATGCTATTAAAACACAAAAACTACGTTTTTCAAGATAATACAGTAAAAGTTGTCAATCCTTGATTCTTCAGTTTTCTTAACACCAAAATAATTTACTGTATCATTTCATGAACACCTCCTGTGCCTCGTCAGCTGCAAGTAACTGCTAGAATGCTGAAATTACTATCCAGTTAACACACTTTTTGATGAGAGCTTTCCATACCTCAGCTAGTTCTTGCAAGAATTCCCTATAATCACAATAACATACAAAATATAGCAATTTTTGTTTAGTCATAATTCTAAGTGTTTTGTGATATTTATTTTTCCAATTTCCATCATTGAGATAGATATTATTATGGCCATTTCAAACTCCGGGAACTGAAGCTCTGGAGATTAAATCACTATATTAGTAAAATACAGAGCCAAATTCCAAACCAATGGAGCAATGTTTAGTATTTCTGCCCTCAATTGCTACACTTACATCTGGAGAGTTATCAGTGTTTATCATCTTTTCATTCTAAATTATTCTATAGTTAATATCTTTGCAGTTTGGCTTTTACCTATATATTTCTATCAAAAGACTGACAGAAATTAGAACACGGCATCTATCAAATTGCATTTTCTTTGCAAGCCCCCAGATTGTACAGTGTTTCTGAAAAAAAAAAAAAAAACTTACAAAGTGAGACAGATTATTCATCCATAACTACTCTCAACCTGACACATTAGTCCTCCCATATTCCCTTATCCAATTTTTTCTCCCATTTTCCCCACTACTTAAAATAGACTTCATTCCATTCTTATATTTTAATTCTTCCTTTCCTTCTTTGTTTTGTCAATTGAACTTTTTTCACTAATTGAAAGCTTGCCAAACATATATAAATATTCTTACATTTTTTTCCTTTATTGCACTTATTTCAACACAGCTTTAAATGTTAATGAATGCCCAGAATTCATATCTTATTTTAGATATTTAATAAGTTAAATTTGTTTAGATTAGTGATATAAAGCAAATCTATCATTTTCCATAATTTTACACACAATAAAATTTTTAACTTTGCAGAAAACTGAGTTAATAATATAGAAAAACAAAGTAAAGTTAGTTAATGGTAGTCAATTATGCTTTTTGATTTACCTAATGACAGTCAATGATAACAAAAGGCAACAAATTGACTAATTATATTTAATACTTAGTTGAAATGTTGTTTTATGAACAAATGAATTTTTCATGTCTTTTCAACCTTTTTATTTGTTAAGGGTTGTATTCTTTATGACACATATTTTATAAGCATCTTTCCTTCAGATTTGCCTGCTTTTTTTGCTGTGTGTGATCATATAAATATATACAAGCTAAAAATTACAATTTTGCATTAATGTTTTCCTTTCTTATTTATTCCACTACTTTTACTAATAAATTCATCATCATTCATGGTGCAGCTATTCATCTATCTACTAATTTTCAAAACTGTAATTTAATTTTTGTAGAATATTAAAGGTTACCATGCATAAAATATCATTCATTAAATGTTGCTCTTCATTTTATTTTTAGTTGACATCATTTAGCATGTTTATGTAAAAAATATAGTCTGTTCAGGAATTCTATTCTTTTAATTTATTCATTCATATTACTTTCAACTTGAGAAAAGTTCTTCACTATACATCTTGATATTTATTCTTGTGATATTCGAGAAACAATTTCCTTATCAGGTATATAATTTGCAGACATTTTCTCTCATTTGATTATTTTTATAGTCCTTGTCTATTCTCCTACACAACAATGGTCTTTCTCCCTTCTACTTGTTGAATTCCTTATTTACTGTATGGTTAAGCCTGTGGGTATAAATTAAATTGAAAATATATTTATTATTGCAAAAATTAAAGGAAAAATAAGTAAGATGATGGAGGTATGAAATATCATTATGGGCTTGAAATTATATATATGGAATACAGAAAATCTGTTCTCTTTATAGAAATAAAATTATTTTCTCTCTTTATGCATTATTCTTAATGTCACATTTGAAGCATAAAAGTTTTCATTTTGATGAATTCCAGTGTACTTACCTTTAGAAATAGTTTATTATTTTTTTATTCGAAGAGTCAGAGAGAGAGATTTTCTACCTGCTGTTTTACTTCCCAAATATCCTTAACATCCAGGACTGTGAGAGTTAGGAGCCCAAACTCCATCAAGTTCTCCAACATGGATGGCAGGAATTGAAGGAATTGGGCTGTCATCTGTTGCCTTCTCAGGGGCATTAGCAAGAAATTATATCAGAGGTGGAGCAACTGAGACTCAAATCGGCACTGTGATTTGGGGTGTGGAAATTGCAAGCAGCAGCTTAACCTGCTGCACCATAACAGCCCCATAACTACCTTTTATTTTAAAAACTTCTATGCTAGAAATAGTCAATATTGAAATTAAGTAAAATACAATTAAGAAAAAATATGACAGAATATGTATAATACTTGCATACAAAACCTATGGAACAATGTGGCAAAATTTTGGGCACCTAAGTAAGTGTAAAGATGTTTCCTCTTCATGGACTGAAGGGCTCAGTGTCGTTAAAATGACAGCTTTTCCCAAAGTTATAGAGATAATCTTGGGGCCAATGCTGTAGCATAGCAGGCTGAGCCTCCACCTGTGGTGCCAACATCTCATAATGGTACCAGTTTGAGTCCTGTCCCACTCTCTGCTATGGCCTGGAAAAGCAGAGGTAGATACTCCAAGACCTTGGGCCCCTGCATCCGTGTGGGAGACTGGGAAGAAGCTCCTGGCTCCTGCCTTCGGATCGGCCCAACTCCAGACATTTTGGTCATTTGGGGAGTGAACAAATAGGTGAAAGACCTTTCTATCTATCTCTCCCTTTCTCTGTAAATCTACCTCTCAAATTAATCAATAAAATCTTAAAAAGAAAATCTTTAATTTTTAAGATAAATAACTAGGATATAAATATTCACAGCCTTTTCATAGAAATTGATATACTGATTCTAAAATTTTTAGACCAATTAAGGAAACAAATTTGCTCAAATAAAAAAAAAATTAGCTTGAAGGAAGAGAACCAAATGGTGTACTTACATTGCTTGATGTGAAGACATGCTATAAAACTACAGTAATAAAGAGAAAATAATAACATAATTCTTGATATATAGTTCAATGGAATGGAAAAGCAGGCCAGTGAATAAGTTGGCAGTGTATATAACAATTGATTTTGATAAGAGAGAAAAGGAACTTAGTGAAGAAGAGCACGTTTTAATTGTGGTGCCAAAACAATTGAATATCCATATGCAAAGAAATGAAACTTTCTTGATTCATGTTATAAACTTACATGAAATTAAATAAAAATACAACATGGACATAGAAGTGAAACCCAAAATTTCTGCATGAAAACTAATAATGGAATTTTCTGACTCATATTTAGTCAATAACTGTTTAAATATTATAACACCATCACAATGCATGCAGGAAAAATGATCCACTGAAGTTTATCAGTATTTAGAACATCTGTTCTGAAAAGATGTGCCAAAAGAATAAAAAGCTAAGCCAAAAATAAAGAACAATATTTTACAACCCATGTAAGAAGTAAAGTATTATTAATCAGAATATATGAAGAACCCTTAAAATTTAGCAAAAGAAAAATCATAAATTTTAAAAAGGAAAATAATTTTTTAAAGATTTTGTTTGAAAGGCCTATCATTTGCTGGTCACTCCCCAAATGATCACAACAGCTGGGGCTTGGACAGGCTGATGCCAGGCCCTGGAACTCCACCGAGTTTCTCATGTGGGTGGCAGGTCCCAACCACTGGGCTATTTGCTGCTGCTTTTCCAGGCACAGTAGCAGGGAGCTGGATTTGAAACAGAGCACAGATGCTCATATGGGATACTGTGTTGCAGGCAGTGGCTTTACCTGCTATGCAAAATTCCAGCGCTAAGAAGCAGGAGCCACTTTGTAATTTTAAAGTTGAAAATAGCCTTATGAATTGTTTAAGACCAACTTTCTCACAATAGTTATAAGAAATCCAGGAAGATTAGGAAACTTGCTTAAAGTTATACAAATAGTTAATGACAGAAATGTTCCTCAAAACAGCTTTTTTACTCAGTCCAGGAACATATCTCTTATCTCTTCTCTCAGTATTTGGTAGTCTTGACCTTGTTTAGAAAAATATTTTTGGGTATTTTGCACATATATGTGTGTGAAAATGTACAGTCTGCAAATAAATTTTAAAAATACTCTATCATTCATCTTTTGGAAAACATTAATTAAAGCTGTGATAATATACCCAGGGAAACCTATCAGATTGGCAAATGTAACTTGTCTATAATGCTGCTAGGTATGTAAAATATGCACTTATTTTTCAAATCACTTGAAAATTTCTTAAAAAGATAAATGTACATTTCCCATTTACTACATCAATATGGGAGCCCATGAATTGACTCTCCTGAAGAATGTAACCTCGCCATCATTAGACATCACTTGCTGAGTGAAATCTTAGTCTTTTTTTGTCTATTATATGCCAGCAGGTCAGGAAATACAATTAAAACTTCTCCAAGGTAACCGAACTTTACCACGCAAAAGCAACTGTCATGTTTCTATTATCAGTCTTTGCATCTTCAGTGAGCGTGTGTTCATAAATCTTTTTCAGGGTTTTAGAAATACATTTGTCATATTTTCCCAGTGTTTTTATATGCTTCCTGACAGACACTTAGTACGTCATATTACAAGAAATAGAGAACACTGTCAAAGTTTATCATTTTTTTAGCTAATTCACTTTGGCAGGCCCGTTATGAATGCATATAACATTTAATCTTATTTTACATATTTATGTTTAAGTTCATCAATTTCTTCTCATATATATATGTATGTATGTAGATATATCAATCTAATACTTTTTACTGCAGTTGTCAGAATATTATAGTATGTCCTAAATAGTTTTTAGAGAAACACTGTGATTTATCTGTTCTGAAATTATAACTATACCCAATTTCCAAAAAATTATTAGTTTACCTTAAAATAGCTATCCTGTGGTCTTTCTGTATGATTCTCAATGAAGTTTCTTTACATTAATATTCATGTGCTTGTTTTTTGTTGTTTGTTTAAAATACAACAAATAAATACCCAATTTGAGAGTTACTTTAAATTTTATGATAGGAAGGCAGAATTTTATCAAAACCACATAACTTTGTAAACCTATTTGTAAAGTTGACAAGTGATTTGAAGGGAAAAATCTAATTGCACTGCAAAAGTAAGAATAATTCACAAGTCATGAGATTTACGGCATGCAACATGAAGTAAACAAACTTTACGTGTCGAGAATACTTCACAAAATTGTAAGCATTTTCTTGAAAGCTAAATTTTCCTTAGATGATATGAAAGTTGTTCATCTTAAAGTAGTTAACTTGAAAGCATAAGTGTTCCATGAGTTACGGAACACCTCAAAAAGCTTATGGAAAATGTGTGTTATTGAAAAACTATGTGTAGACTTCAAAATTTTTTGCACTAAAACATTTTATATGAACATTTTGAAGTAGTCTTACACATAATACCATGTGTATACATTAAAGTTGGGGAAAAAAGGACATTCATTGTATCCTGAGTGCTACTGTATTTAAGAAAAATTTACCCCATATTTTTTTCCATTCTATTCTTTTAGGGTATGTAATTTTTTTTCTGCACATAAGAAAGCTAATAGCAAAGTAAAATACACTTAAAATATAGAAATCATGATCACTTTGTTTTATATTTAAACTAGAGCAGACTAAATGATATCGTTGCTTAGGGTAAAGGGAAAACAGCTGCTGTAAGTTGATTAGCTTGTCCTTCTTACTGAAGCCTTAATTAGGGCACCGCTAATTAATGTAGTGTTCTTCCAGAGGGCTAAATAGAATTGTTCTGAATTATTTGATTTTTAACCTGAAAGGATATGCCATGATCTCTACCCTTTTAAGAACTTAAGAGGTTCAAATTTTCAAATTCAGCATCTTTTAAATATATTCAGAAGATGTATAAATGCAAATTTCCAGTTTAAAAATTACTCTGCTTTCCCTTAGCTCAGATATATTTTGCTTTAATGACTAAAGTACATTCTTAGTAGTGATACTCTTTTTAGTGTTTGTAACCTCTGAGTACATGTAAATATATTGAAATTGGATAATACATAGCATGCGTTTGCATTAAAATATATAAATATGTTAAATAAATCATAGAAGATCGAGTTAAATTCATTTTTTTCTTTTATTTATTTGAAAGTCAGAGTTACACAAAGAGAGGCTAGGCAGAGAGAGCGAGCGAGCAAGTGAGAGAGAGGTCTTCCTTCCGTTGGTTCACCCCCTAAATGGCCACTATGGCTGGAGCTACGCTGATCCAAAGCTGGGAGTCAGATGCTTCCTCCTGGTCTCCCATGCAGGTGCAGGGGCCCAAGCTCTTGGGCCATCCTCCACTGCCTTCCCGGGCCACAGCAGAGAGCTGGACTGGAAGAGGAGCAACCAGGACTAGAACCAGGTGCCCATATGGGATGCCGGCACCGCAGGTGGATGATGAACCAAGTGAGCTACAGCATCAGCCCCTAAATTCATTTTTTAAAAGATTTATTTATTTATTTATTTGAAAGTCAGAGTTTCACAGAGAGAAAAGGAGAGGCAGAGCTAGAATGAGAGCGAGAGAGAGAGGTCTTCCATCTGCCAGAGCTGGGCCGATCCAAAGCCAGGAGCCCGGAGCTTCCTCTTAGGTCTCCCACATGGGTGCAGGGGCCCAAGGACTTGAGCTATCTTCTACTGCTGTGCCAAGCCATAGCAGAGAGCTGGATTGGAAGTTGAGCAGCCAGCACTCAAACTGGCTCCCATATGGTTTGCTAGCACTGCAGGTGGCCACTTTACCCGCTATGCCACAGCATCAAGTTAAATTCTAATTAAAGTTATTTTTTTTTAAATTTAGGTAGAAAATTGTAAAAAGTATTTTACCCATTATTTAAAAGTAGAAACATTATTTCTACATATTCTCTAATGAAACATTTAATAGGAAAGGAATCATATGTGCCTACATGCATCAGATTCACTATTCTTGGAATTCCATAGTCTTTCATAAAATATGGCATTTACAGTTAGGAGAAAATAAACTTTACTTTCAAAGGCTATATCTAGGTTTTTTTAAAGATGTGTTTATTTATTTGAAAGGCTGAATTATATAGAGAAGCAAAGAGAAAGAGGGAGGTCTTCCATCTGCTGGCTTACTCCCTAAATGGCCACAATGGCTGGAGCTGAGCCAATTCCAAGGCAGGAGCCTGGAGCTTCCTCTGGGTCTCCCATGAAGGTGCAGGGCCCAAGGACTTGGGCCATCCTCCACTGCTTTCCCAGGCCACAGCAGAGAGCTGAATCAGAACTGAAACAGCTAAGACTCAAACCAGCACCCATATTGGATGCTGGCATTGCAAGCAGTAACTTTACCTGCTACGCCACAGCACCAGCCCAGGAATATCTTTTTTCATCCTTTCATTTGTGTGTCTCTTTACCAGTGACATGAAATAGGAGCATATCAAGGATGTTTTGTGTGTGTGTGTGTTTAAAATCCATTCGGCCTGTCTTCATTTCTTCATTGAGGCAGTTGGTCCACTTATATTCAAGGATGCTATTGATGAGTAATAATTCGTCTCAATCTTTTTTTTGTTTGTTTTATCTCTTTGGTTTATTATGAATATTCTTTTTATATGGATTTGTAGTTTCCCATGTTTTCATGACTGTAGTTATGTGTTTTTGTTTCTTACTGCAAACTATTTCCCTTAGGTATCTTTTCATAGGCCAGTCTGGTGATGATGAATTCCTTTAGTTTTTGCTCATTTGTGTAAGATTTATTTCTCCCCTTTTATAAGGGATAGTTTTGCTGGGTGTAGCATTCCTGGTCGTCAATTATTTCAGAACTCCAAATGTCTCATTTCATTCTCTCCAGGGCTATTATATTTATGCAGGAAAAAAAATAATAAAACTTTGCTATTAATCAAATGGGGGTCTCCTTTAAGGTTACTTGAAATCTTTCTCATGCAGTTTCTTCTCACCTTACTTTGCTTTTCACATTTACCTCACCTTTCTCTTGTTTGTAATTTTGTCAGTTTTACTGTTTTGAGAAGCATCTTTTCTCATTACAGTTATTTCCCCACTGGGCTCCCTGTACTTGAAAGTCTATACATTTCAACAGATTGGGACATTTATCAGCTATTAGTCCATTGAATAAATTCTCTGTGCCATAAGTCCTCCATTTTCTCTCAGGAATTTCCATGATTATTTTTTCATTTAATGACATTCCAATGATATCAGACATTATTTTCATTTTTAAAATTCTCTATAATTTTTTTTGCTTGATAAGAATATTTCAAATATTATTTCTTATGCTTCATATAGGGTGCTGTTGACACTCTCAACTGTTTTTACTTGGTTTATTGAGCTCCTCATTCCCTAAATTTCCATTAGATTCTTTTTTTCCAGATCTCTGTCTCTTTGCTGAATTTCTCATTCATATTGTGCATTGATTCCCTAATTTTGTTTGTCTGTATTCTCTTGTGTATCTTTGCATATTCTTATAATTCTTCTTTGCAGTTCTTCCTCAAGCACTTAATCAACCTACCTTTCTTTGAGTTTAACACTAATGAATTATTGTATTCCTTTTCAACTGTCATATTGATTTGCCATTTCTCACTTTCTATGTCCCTGTGTTGATGCTTGTGCATCCAAAATATCAGTTGTCTCTAGCACTTTTAAAGAAAGATTTTATGGATTGAAGACCTCATCCTCCAGATACATGGATTTGATAAACTAAATCTGTGATATGAAACATATCCCGGCCGGCGCCGCGGCTCAGTGGGCTAATCCTCCACCTAGCAGCGCCGGCACACCGGGTTCTAGTCCCAGTTGGGGCGCCGGATTCTGTCCTGGTTGCCCTTCTTCCCGGCCAGCTCTCTGCTGTGGCCTGGGAGGGCAGTGCAGGATGGCCCAAGTGCTTGGGCCCCGCACCCCATGGGAGACCAGGAGAAGCACCTGGCTCCTGGCTTTGGATCAGCGCGGTACACCGGCCGCAGTGTGCCGGCAGTGGCGGCCATTGGAGGGTGAACCAATGGCAAAAGGAAGACCTTTCTCTCTGTCTCTCTCTCTCACTGTCCACTCTGCCTGTCAAAAAAAAAAAAAAAAAAGAAAAAAAGAAAAAAAAAGAAACATATCCCTGTGTCTTCTTTCTTTTTTTTTTTTTTTTTTTTTTTTTTTAATATGGCAGGTAGAGTTGTAGACAGTGAGAGAGAGAGAGACAGAGAGAAAGGTCTTCCCTCCGTTGGTTTACCCCCAAAATGACCGCTAGGGCCTGAACTGCACAGATCTGAAGCTAGGAGCCAGGTGCTTCCTCCTGGTCTCCCATGTGGGTACAGGGCCCAAGCACTTGGGCCATCCTCTACTGCCTTCCCAGGCCACAGAAGAGAGCTGGACTGGAAGAGGAGCAACCGGGACTAGAATCTGGCGCCCATATGGGATGCCAGCACCACAGGTGGATGATTAACCAAGTGAGTCACGGCGCTGGCCCCTCTCGTTTCTTTTTTTTTTTTTAAAGATATATTTATTTATTTGAAAGAGTTACACACACAGAGAGAAGGAGAAGCTGAGAGAGCGAGGTCTTCCACCAGCTGGTTCACTCCCCAATTGGCTGCAAAGGCCGGAGCTGTGCCAGTCTGAAGCCAGGAGCCAGGATCTTCCTTTGGGTCTTCCCACATGGGTGCAGGATCCCAGGGACTTAAGCCATCTTCTACTGCGTTCTCAGGTCATAGCAGAGAGCTGGATCAGAAGTGGAGCAGCTGGGACTCAAACTGGTACCCATATCGGATGCTGGCACTGCAGGCGGCAGCTTTACCTGCTATGCTACAGTGCCGGCCCCTTCTTTCAGTGTAATTAATGACAACTTGTTAAGGAAATAGAAGCGCCTCCTAGTTCCAGCATTATTAAGTATGTACCATTGACAAAGGCCAGGTGCATGGTATTGCCAGAGTGAAGACAGGTAGAAGTATGTGCATCTGCCCATGGTCATATACTTCACTCTGGCAAATACTCATCCAGATGTGAAAAAGGAACTGTTTTTGGTTTTTTGTTTGTTTAATGACTCATCTTAAAGTGTTTCATGGTGAATGTCCACTGATATATGTTCTCATTTAACAAAAGGTTATCCTTCTGCCTGAGAATGAAGTGTTTTTAAATGTCAAATAGGATTGATAATTTGATGTCAAATATTCTAGACCATCCCCAAGTTTCTATTTGTTCTATTGGCTACTAAAGGCAGGATATTAAAGTCACAAAGCAAGTGTAATTCGTTTTTAATAAATGTTTAAAATATTTAAAAAAATTTAACCCATTTTAAAGTGTGTAAATGTTTCAGATTTATACTTAGTCTTAGAAATGTTCACTCTGTTATATCATATTGCTATTTATCTCTGGATCTCCCACATGGACCATCCTTTACTGCTTTCCAAAGCCATAGCAGAGAGCTGGATTGGAAGTGGAGCAGCCGGGACTTGAACCCGCCCCTATATGGGACGCAGGCAGTGGCCTTATCTGCTAAGCCACAGCACCAGCCCCAGGCTATGTCGAGTACTAATCAGTTGTCTACTTTTACTATAAATTATTTAATACTATTAAATGCCTGACACAATGAACCAATTTTATCAATGTTTGCTGAATGAATAAATAAGGATAATAAATGTCTTTTACAGCACTCTCAGCAGGAGTGAGTGTGTGTGTGTGTGTAAATTCTATGAATGTCTCTTTGCTATCTTTTTATCTGGCTGGATATTAATTTTATGAAAGGCACTAAAATATAGTTTATCTTATGGTAAATACTGTTGATATCATTAATGAATTTGACCATGATCTTATAGCAGATACAGTTTTAGAGTTAGAACTATCATAATTATATGCTTTTGTAGAACCTTTCTTGTGAAATTCATATAATTCGGTCATGATATTTTACCTACCCTCACAAATGTTCCTATAAAGCTTTATGAACAACTTATTTGAAAGCCATAAAAAACACAAAATAACATTTATGAAAGTGTACATTATACCTCATAGCCTTAAGACAACGCATATATATCCATATTATAAGAAACTGGAACATAATTTTAAAGTTCCAGTTCCATTGAACTGATGGAAACATTTACATTGCTATAATTATTCAAGAGTATCTCCTATGAATAGACTCACAGAGCAATGAGGGTGAAAATAGACTTATAATGTGTACAGGATATGGCTTTGTAAAACTATTCTGTATGGAGTCCCAGTAAACAAATTGAATTATATGAACTTATTTCTCACAATGGAAATAGGATTATGTATTATATATTCTGTATTAGATACCAATTATACCATCATTGTTAAAAAGAACTTCATTATGTACAACATAGTATACTTGCATGACTTTTGAAATACTTGAAAATGTCAAATAATAAGCTATGTCTATCCCATAACCGAATAACAATTTAGTGTGATGTGGTATGATATAAAAAAGCCTCCTGGTTATTTTATCTTCTCAAAACATTGTCTAATATTTGATGGGAATTGATTAATTGTAGACAATAATAGAATTAGAATTCACCCCTTCATTGATATGCATGTTGTAAACACAGCAACTTTGAGGATAATATGGAGAAACAAGATTCTTTTAGGAAATAAATATATGCAAATAGTGGCTTTGAAAGGGTTTAATTAAGAAGTTGTTTACACAGTGGTGGGCTGGGTTAAGGAAAACAAACAAAAAATAGTTACTCAGAATCTCCCATTTCTACCTTTAGAATTGAAGGGAGCAGTAAGAGAATTTGCAATGACTTGTAGTTAATCTGGCCACCAGGTGATATGTCTTTGATTGGAAAAACACAACAGTTGGGGCACTCTGTCTCAAAAGGGGTAGAGTTTGTGGATGGCAATGACTAAAATGCCTTGTGAAGGTCACATAGCCTCCCTATCATGTTCTTACTGTATTTCTTTATTGTTTGACCCAGTTGAAAACCATAGATAAGGATCGGCTTTTTATGTAAATCATGGAGGTCTTGGAGCATAACATACAGTGAGGAAGAGTGCCATAGGAATCATTTGGAGAATATTTCAGTAAAACGTAGCATTGGTTAGTTATGTTCAAACTCTTTATCTTTTTGGACCAAAAGTGTGTATAGCAAGTTAAGCTGCCACCAGTAATGTGGACATTCCATATGCATGCCAGTTCGAGTCCTGAATGCTCCACTTCCAATCCAGCTCCCTGCTAGTGCACCTGTGAAAACAGCAGAAGATTGTACATATGCTTGGGGCCCTGCATCTATGTGGGAGTCACAGATGGTGTTCCAGGCTCCTGATTTTGATGTGGCCTAGCCCCGACAGTAGCAGCCATTTAGGGAGTGAAGCAGCAGATGAAAGATTCTCTCTCTCTCTCATTCTCCTCCCTCTCTCCTCTCCTCTTCTCTCTCTCTCTCTCTCTCTCTCTCTCTCTCTCTGTCTTTCCTTCTCGTAATGCTGCCTTTCAGATTAATCTTTTACAATTGTATTGTTTTCCTTTTTTAAGCAACAAAATAAAAAATAATACATGGAAATTAATGTTTATGTTTTGGACATTTTTGCGTCACATGGACTAGAGATCTACTCTTTTGCCTGTCTCTTTTATCTTTGTGATATCAAACTGGACAGTCTGAAAATAATGGAAACATTATTCTTCAAGAAATTCAGTTGAAAAGTTATCTTGAAAAAAAGATTTTTTTTATGGTTCTTCCTCCACAATTGCTTAGGACATAGTGGATCAAGGAGAATATATTCACAAGCATGATTCTTTTGATAAAGCAGCGTATACCAGAAGCTACAGCTTTCCTTGCCTGTTTCTCTTTACTGTCACATCCAATGCTCTACTGTAGAACATTGGATTGAGTGTATTGTTCTAAAAGAAATGCAAAACCCAGATTAATGTGGGAATCATGATATAAAAAATTAAAAAAAAAAAACAGAAAAGCATAGTGCTGAACAGATAAGTGTTACCTTATCACAGAAGCACTTTGGCATGATGTGTAAAATTCCAACAATTATTTCTTCTTAAGTTTAAATTATATGAGAATAATATTTTCTTTTTTTTTTTATTTTTTTTATTTTTTTATTTATTTTTTTTTTTTGACAGGCAGAGTGGACAGTGAGAGAGACAGAGAGAGAAAGGTCTTCCTTTGCCGCTGGTTCACCCTCCAATGGCCGCCGCTGCAGCCGGCGCACCGCGCTGATCCTGGCAGGAGCCAGGAGCCAGGTGCTTTTCCTGGTCTCCCATGGGGTGCAGGGCCCAAGCACCTGGGCCATCCTCCACTGCACTCCCTGGCCATAGCAGAGAGCTGGCCTGGAAGAGGGGCAACCGGGACAGAATCCGGCGCCCCAACCGGGACTAGAACCCGGTGTGCCGGCGCCGCAAGGTGGAGGATTAGCCTATTGAGCCACGGCGCCGGCTATAATATTTTCCTTAAAATAAGAGCCAATAGTTAGGTAAAGCATCTCAAAAAAGGTACAATAAGGCTTTAGATTTAATGCATGATGTAACCGAATACAAGAAAGAAAAAAAAAAAAAAAAAACAGAAATACACAGGAGAATAATAAAGAAGTGTTGGAGTAAGAGGTTAAGCCCCAGGCTGGCAATGTAGCATTGTGGGCTGAACCTCTGCCTGCGGTACCAGCACCCCACGTTGATACTGGTGTGAGTCCCGACTGCTTCTCTTCTGATCCAGCTCTCTGTATGGCCTGGGGAAGTGGAAGAAGATGGTCTAAGTTCTTGGGCCCCTGCACCCGAGTGGGAGATTTGTAGGAAGCTCCTGTCCCCTGGCTTCAGATCGGCGCAGTTCTGGCCACTATGGCCATTTGGGGACTGAACCAGTGGATGGAAGACTTTCCTCTCTGTTTCTCCCTCTCTTTGTCTGTAATTCTACCTCTCAAATAAAATAAAAAATCTTTTTTTAAACATTTATTTTATTTATTTGAAAGACAGAGTTACAGAGAGATGTAGAGCCAGAGAGAGAGAGAGAGAGAGAGAGAGGGAGAGAGAGGTCCTCCAACCATCAGTTCACTCCCCAAATGGCTGCAACGGCCAGAGCTTAAACTGATCTGAAGCCAGGAGCCAGGAGCTTCTTCCACGTCTCCCACGTGGGTGCAGGGACCCAAGGACTCTTGGACCATCTTCTGCTTTCCCAGGCCATAGCTGGATCGGAAGTGAAGCAGCCAGAAATCTAACCAGTGCCCATATGGGATTCCAATGCTGCAGGCCAGGGCTTAACCCGCTGTGCCACAGCGCCAGCCCCAAGAAATAAATCTTAAAGAAAAAAAAAAGAGGTTAAGACCAAGGCCTTTGAAGTCAGACTTCTTAAACTGAAATACCAAATTTGCCACTTGCCAGTCCTCTAATCTTAAACAAGTTACTTAATTTCCCTGTGTCTGTGTTCTCTTATTTTATTATGTGGAAAATAAAAACACTACTTAGTAGGGTTGCTTTGAAAATTAATTAGATTAATATATTTCAGGGCTTCAAATATTATCTTATGAGCTAGTGCTGCGGTGGAGCAGGTTAAACCATTGCCTGCAGTGCTGCCATTCTGAGTGAGGGCTAGTTCACACACGGGCTGCTCCATTTCCAATCTAGCTCCCTGCTGGTGTGCCTGGGAAAGCAGTGAAAGATGCTTGAGCCCCCGCCTCCATGTTGGAGAACTGGATGAAGTTACTGGCTCTGACTTTGGACAGAACTAGTGACTACCATTGTGGCCATTCGGGGAGTTAACCAGTGGGTGCAAGACCTCTCTCTCTCTCTAACTCTGCCTTTCAAATAAATAAGATAAATCTGTTAAAAATGAACCTATGTATGGCAAATTAAATGTGCTATTTATATTGTATTATAGATATAAGTGCTAAATTGAAGATGCAAAAAAATGAAACTAAAAATACCTAAAATGCTCCATATAAGGAGACCAACAAATAAATAAAACTCAGGGAATGTAGAACTAATGAGCTTTTCTTTTCAAAAATTTTACAATGACAAAAAACAACCTTCCAAAATGAGTCAAAATATTTTTATGGGATAAATAATTTCACATTAGAAATGCATTTGGGGTTCTGATAAAATTTAGATGAATACTGACCTAAATGAAGATAATTACATCCATTAATCCCTTAGGAAAATATGTTTCTCTCTCTCGCTGTCCACTCTGCCTGTCAAAAAATAAAAAAAAATTAAAAAAATGCTAAATATTACAAAGAAATTATTTAATAACTATCAAAACTAAGGAAGAGGGAATGGAAAATATTAGAAGTATGTTTACTTCTCCCTGTTTTGAACCTGTGACTCAACAATTATTTCAGCTACTTGTTTAATAAAAATCTGTGGAACCTGTGGAATTATTCATGTACATGTGGAAATAACTCTAAGTATTTGAAATACAGCACTGAGCAAGATAGACAAAACTCAAAATTTCATTTCAAGAAGTATATTTTCCAAAGGGAAAGATAAAATAAACAAATTCATAAGCAGGAAAACATCATCTTACGTTAATTGTATAAAGAGAAATAAAACAACTAGTGAATTGATCTTATAAAACAAAGCAGAATTAAACAAAGAGAGGTCAAGGATACATAGATACTGCATAAGATTGACAAATCTCTTACGGTCTTAGATAATGATTTTTTTTAATAAAAATATTTTATTTACTTGAAAGGCAGAATTACAGAGAGAAAGAGACAGAGAGGGAGAGATCTTCATCTGATGGTTCACTCCCAAAATGCCTGCAATGGCAGAAGCTGGACCAGGCTGGACCCAAGATATTTGTCCAGGTCTCCTACGAGGTTATAGGGGCCCAAGGACTTGGACCTTCTTCCACTGCTTTCCCAGAGGCAATAGCAAGGAGCTAGAATGGAAGTGGAGCAGCAGGGACTCAACCAGTGCCCATTTGGGATGCTGACAGGTTAACTTGCTGTACCACAGTGCTAGCCTGGAGAATGATAATCCTACCTCTGGCCCACCATAAGTACATCAACAAGGACAATAGTAATTTTAATGTTGTTAAATCTATTTTGGAGGCAGCGCCGTGGCTCCCTTGGCTAATCCTCCGCCTGCAGTGCCAGCACCCCAGGTTCTAGTCCCAGTTGGGGCACTGGATTCTGTCCTGGTTGCTCCTCTTCCAATCCAGGTCTCTTCTGTGGCCCGGGAGGGCAGTGGAGGATGGCCCAAGTGCTTGGGCCCTGCACCCGAATGGGAGACCAGGAGGAAGCACCAGGCTCCTGGCTTCGGATCTGCACAGTTCCAGCCGAAGCGGCCATTTTGAGGATGAACCAATGGAAAAGGAAGACCTTTCTCTCTGTCTCTCTCTCTCTCTCTCACTGTCTAACTCTGCCTGAAAAAAAAAATCTCCTTTGGAGATCTCAGCTGAGATCTGAAGACAAAACCTGTTGTTCTTTTACCTTTTATAATAGAAATATTTTAAAATAGCTGAATGTAAAACTGTGGTTTATTTCATACAATAAGGTTTAAACAGTCCTAAAGGTAGAGAGACACAGGATGCAGCTCCAGGTCTGGGCTTGAATCTCATCCAGGTGTTTTCAATCACATGGGAACAGTGCTGGAAGGATAATGCATGCATGTTGGTTCACCCAAAATAGGAGGCAGAAATTAATGACTCCCCTTGGTTAAATGTGAAAGAAGTAAATAGGGAAGTAAGAGAATAATTTGGGGTTTCAGACTCATTACTATCTAGTACAGAAGGTTCCTCTTTTTGACAAATATTTGAAAGCAAAATATTTTTACCTACTACCAATTATATATACACAGATATATTTAGAAGAATATTATATGCATGCAGTTTTTCTGAATTACTAGAATTGAAGTAAAATATAAATAAAATTAAGTCACATAGCAAAGAACAGATAATTATCAAAAATTGAAAGGAAAGCATAAAAAATGATAGAATTAGGCAAACCTTGATTTTTATGTAAATTTGCTAACACAGTGAAAAGCAACACAATGTATTTTGCCTGTCATTCTTTAGTGTCCATATAAATCAAAAGACCAAGAATATTTCAAAGTTCAGAAATGGCTTTGGTTTTAAAGTTTTTTTTTTTTTTTAAGATTTATGTATTTATTTGAAAGTTAGTGAGAGAACTTTCATGTACTAGTTTACTCACCTGGTGGCCAAGTGGCTGGGGCTGGGACTGGGCCAGGCTGGAACCAGGAGCAAAGAGCTTCTTCCAGGTCTCCCACCTGGGAGGCAGGGGCCCAAAACACTGGGCCATCTTCTGTAGGTGTTCCTAGGCCATTAGCAGGGAGCCAGATTGGATATGAAGTAGCCAAGACATGAACCAGGACCTAGATGGGATGCCAGCATTGAAGGCACTGGCTTTACCCACTATACTGCAACATTGGCCCTTGGTTCTATAGTTTTTTGTCATTTGCATCTATCATACTTTTTGTTTACAAAATTATTTTACAGTATTGTTTTGAATGAGATCATTATTCACTTAGCATTTAAGAATTTTATACAGATTTACGTGTATAAATTTATTTCATATTTCTTATTCTATCTCCATTTTGCTAATATGAGAAACCTTATGTATACATTTCCCTCTTGAATATACTTCTGGATAGTTTCTGGGTTTTGGCTGTGATATTTATGGACATACATGCTGTTATGCATGTGCATTAGCTCTGAGTGAACATTGAAAAGAAAAATACTAGTTTAGTGGACTCTGTAGCTTTACTTCTATCCTCAGAGATATTCAAAGACTTGATGAATGAATCCTTCATTAAACATTAATAGAAGCAATATATAAACCAATTTATGATGTATGAATTTCAAGTAGAAATTCCTGTGTACAGACCCATGGAACTCAAGATTGTTTCACTGAGTAATGACACTAATATTGGAGAGACATAACTGAATAGAGAAATAGGAACTAGTTCAATAATCTTGAGTGATATTTGAAACTAGGTAGGTATATAAGCTATTCAGACAGGAAGGATGATGATTTTCCTAAATTGAGTAATTTGTTTTGTGTGCATCTGTATTTTATCAGGGAGGAGTTTATAGGAGCATATACTACATCTAGAAATCTTTAGAACTCCTGTATTATTGCTGTACCTGATGCAGTTCCAACCCTAAGTCTTTTATTTAAAAATTCTGATTCAATCAGATTATTTTGTATGCATATTTTTGTTTTATGGGAGCATTTTATAGCAGCTGTACTGTATTATTTTTAAAAATTAAGTTTGCAAACACATCCACATACCTCAGGGTTTCTGGCCTAGACTATTGCAAAAACCTTCTAACTGGTCTTTATTCAATTATGAGAATATGTCTGATAGTCTTTCATTTACCTTGCTGTTTGAAAGATCTTTGGACATCAATACTTATAGCTATTATCAGTAGAATAGAATTAAAATACTATGTTTGCAAATGGAATTATAAAATTCTTACTATTTCAGGAAATGTCTCTGTGTAATTTCTCTGGTGAAAAAAGAAAATAAAGGAAGGAATGGACAAGAAGGGGGAATATTAAATGGCTAGGAGAAGTTAAGGAAAAGAGAAGACTTGGAAGATAAACTGCTGTGGATTTTTTTAAAGATTCATTTATGCATTTGAAATTCAGAGTTACAGAGAGCGAGGGAGAGACAGAGAGAGATTTTCCATCTGCTGGTTCACTCCCCAAAAGACCAGAACAGACAGGGCAAAGCCAGACCCATGCCAGGAGCTTCTTCCAGGTCTCCCATGTAGGTGTAGGGGCCTAAATATTTGGATCATCTTCTGCTGCCTTCCTAGGCACTACACCAGGGAGCTGGATGGGAAGTCAAATAGCTGAGGCTTGAACAAGTACCCATATGAGATGCAGGCATCACAGGCGGTGACTTAACCTTCCATGCCACAATGCCAAACCTCATTATAGATATTTTAAAAGATGTATTTATTTGAAAGGCAGGGCAACAGAGAGTGTGTGCCCAAGAGAGAGATCTTTCATCTACTAATTCAATCCTCAGTGGCTGTAACAATCAGGGCTGTGCCATGCGTTATCCAGTAGCCAGACATACCATCTCCTACATGGATGGCAGTAGTCCAGACACTTGGGCCATCTTTTGCTGCCTTCCCAGACACATTAGCAGGAGGCTGGATAAGAAATGAAGTAGCCAGGACTGGAACCAGCTCTCTGATGCCCGCATCACAAGCAAAAGTTTAACATGCTGTGCCACAACACCAGCCCTCCCAAAACCATGAATTTTATGATGCATGATGAGCATTATGTTTATAAACCAAAACTGCATACCATTTAAATGACAGAAAACTATTTAGAAATCATAGGAATTTGACAGAGAAAACAATGGAGAAAAACAGGAGGATGTCTTAAACACTCTTCTATCAGTTTGTACATAAACAATTTTCGAAATCAACTGAAAGTATGCCCTGTTTCCATATAAGCGGCAAAGGCAAACCATGCTCTTAGTCACGCAGTGTTGATAATATGGAATTTCTCTGAAAGTACAGAGTGGCTTCCTAAAACAATGTGGCATGTTGGCCAATTACTGTAGGAATAAATAGCTATTTCAAAACCAGAGTTGTTGATACTGGCAGTGTCCTTTGTCTCCAGATGGATAACACCAAACCAGTCTGCCCATCAGATTAATTCATTTCATGATCTGAGGTAACATTTTATGATTTTTCATCCTGAAAAGCACATCAAAATGCAATTTGACTTTAAAAATGAAATGATTTTCAGAAGTCATTCCTTTTTCTGTATTTATAGGTGCATTTGTTTTTGTTTTATGTATGCTGATGCTTGATCCTTAAAACTTCCAGTTCTTATCATTGACGCATGATTTCCATAGATTGTGATGCTGGGTTCCAAGGTTTGAATTTGGAACCAATGTGAACATTTGCGCTGCAAGCCTGAGTACTTCTCATCTGCTCTGGCCTGACTTGGCATCTGCAGAGCCTCTTGCACAGTTGAAGCATTCCATCCATCTGTTTCTATTTTTAACTGTATATGATTACAACAAATCATGCCTGCCTCATTCATCTCTCTATTTCTATCACCCATGATTTATTTGACTTTTATCCCTGTGTCTTTCCTGATTTTATTGTACCTGTACACACTTTTGAAAATTCACTGAAAGTCTTGTTTAGATGCAGTCAGTTCTACATGTAGCTAGACATTTATTCAGGTTCATGCTTTTAAATAGCCTCATGAATGAGGGGCAAAGGTATGATTTTAACAATTGAATTTCAGGGATGTGAAAATTGTGTTATTTCTTTGAGAGAAAAAAGCTGTATTTGTATGTAACACACTGTGAATATTTAGTGTTGAACAGGTTTTGTTTTAAAGATTAATTTTTTTTGAAAGTCAGAGTTACAGGAGAGAGGGAGATTCAGAGAGAGAGAGAGAAAAAGAGAGAGATCTTCCATCCACTGTCATTCCCCAGATGGCTGCAACAGCCAGGGCTGGGCCAAGCTAAAGCCAGGAACAAGAATCTTCTTCCAGGTCTCCCACCTGGGTAGCAGGGGCCCAAACACTTGGACCATCTTTCACTGCTTTCCCAGTCACGTTAGCAGGGAACTGGATTGGAAATATAGCATTGCAGGTAGCTGCCCTACCCATTGCACCACAATGCCAGCACCAAAATTGAGTTTTGTTTCATGAAACAAACTCAGTGAAGCTGAGTCATCTATTTCAGAGTTCTGTGGGCACATTAATTGACATATTAACACATTTTACTAAATAAAACAGCAAAACTTAAAATAACTTCATGCCCCCCTAATCTAATGTCTAAGTTATTTGTATGAGAATACATAAACTCCTTTAATATTGAAGGCAATTCTAGCTCATATCCTTATCCACTCTAAAAATCAAACACATTAACTGAGAATCATAAAATTAATTTTTCTATGAGGTATCATTATTAGCAATGATAATGCAAAGAAATAAGTTTTATTGAGCTCCACACAGGCCAGCCACATATTTCGCATGCTTTAATTAATTTAACATTCATAACAACTTAATTAAGTAGGTACTATTATCAAACTATTTTAATAAAACATGGTATGTCACATGGAGAAGTCATATAATTAACAAAATGTCAGGAAATTGCAAGCTTGTGCATTAAAATGTAAAATGAAATAGAAAAAAGGGAAGGCTTTGTAATACGAATTTCCAAAAGAGCCTTAGAGGCCTTTTTTGAACAATACTGAGTTGACTGGGCAAAAAATGGGAAAGGATGAGCTATCATTATCTCTTCATTAAACCAGGTCTATGGGACCTTGGCCAAAGTCACATAATGAGGTAGTAATAAAGAAAAGTTGTTCTGACCTTTTTCCTTGTTATACTTTGTTCTGAAAGTTTGCTACTACTCTTTCTATAGAAGCCTGTTTATAATCAGATAAATATCTTTTTTGAAAACACATGAAATAATTCCTTTTTTGTCATGTTTGTTTATATGATGGAGTATAATTTTACTCTTTTTCAATGAATAAATTTTTCACCAGTTATATTCATTTTATCAATACATAGGGGAAAGCAGAAAATGATCATATTTCCAAAGAGGGTGGCAGTGCTAAAAGTTGGATGATAAACAAGTAATATTCAGCCAGGAAAACTCTATTATCTTGAAGATATTAGCAATTATAAAGCATTTTAAATAAATTCACTGTTGAATACATAAAATATACATTTTGATATTTTTAAATATTTATGTATTTATTTGAAAGCCAGAGTTCACACAGAGAGAGAAGGAGAGGCAGAAAGAGAGAGAGGGGTCTTTCATCCACTGGTTCGTGCCCCAGTTGGCTGCAACAGCCAGAGTTGTGCTGATCCAAAGCAAGGAATTAGGAGCTTCTTCTGAGTCTCCCACACAGATGCAGGGGTCCAAGAACTTGGGCCATCTTCTGCTGCCTTCCCAGGCCATACCAGAGAGCTGGATCAGAAGAGCAGCTGGGACTCAAACCATATGAGCCCTGTGCGGCAGCTCAATAGGCTAATCCTCCGCCTTCAGTGCCGGCACACAGGGTTCTAGTCCCGGTCGGGGCGCCGGATTCTGTCCTGGTTGCCCCTCTTGCAGTCCAGCTCTCTGCTGTGGCCCGGGAGTGCAGTGGAGGATGGCCCAAGTACTTGGGCCCTGCACCTGCATGGGAGATCAGGAGAAGCACCTAGCTCCTGGCTTCAGATCAGCGCAGTGCGCCAGCAGCAGCGCGCCGGCCGCGGCAGCCATTGGAGGGTGAACCAACGGCAAAGGAAGACCTTTCTCTTTGTCTGTCTCTCTCACTGTCCACTCTGCCTGTTGAAAAAAAAAAAAAAAACATATATGGGATGCCAACACTGCAGGTGGTGGCTTTACCCACTATGCCATAGCACCTCAAATGTAGGTGATTAAAAATGAAATTCACATATTGCACACTTAAAAATCCTATTGAACACTGGCGTATTAAACAGGAATAGAGTTTTTTTGTTTGTTTGTTTGTTGTTTTTTTTTGTTTTTTTTTTTTTTTTTAAGGGAAGGGGTTTATTGGGGGAAACTCAACAGACCAGAGGGAAGGGGCAAATAGGGAAAAAGAGGGTGAAGGAGAATGTAAGAGAGAGAGCGAGAGAGAAAGATCAAGAGGCAGAGAGATCCGGAGACAGAGAGAAAGAGAGACATGTGTTCAGGAACAGGTCCTCTTAAAACTTTGCCAGGGGGTGGGCAGGGAAGTAAGAGCAGCAAATCTCATTAGGATGAGAGTGGAGCTTGACGGCAGTGGTTGGGCCATTTGGCCACCTGACTTTCAGCAATGGTGGCAAAGGCTAGAGACTAGGAGGGTGTCCGGGGTGTAGATCGTGCCATAGATAAGACTGTGCCATTTTACTAACATTCACCCTTTTTGTTTTTTATAAAGCAAGAGTTGTATGGGATTACATTAGCCCGACATGTCCAAGAAGGGTAGAGGGACGATGATCTGTCTTTAGAGCTACTTCCTGCTGAAGTGGGGTGACGAGGTACTCTTCGCTGGCATGGGGCGATGTCTCAAGCTGCTATCTCCTGGGTGGGGAGCTGAGTATATCCCTGTAGCAGCATTTAGTTGACCGCCTGGCTGGTGAAGGCCTTGATTCATTCCATTATCACCTCCTGTAAACACTTAAACAGATACGATAGTATAAAAGAATAGCAACCAATGGCCCTGGGAGTGGCATTAACCAAATAATGAGAGGATTTCATAGAGGAGAGGAAATTAGGGAGGGACTCTGGACCCTTATGAAGACTGTTTGATGGTCATGGTTTAAAGCTGACCCCAACCAAAACTGGGAGAAAGGACTGCTTGTCTCTTGTGGGTAGAGGGGTTTGAAAATTCATAATCATTCACTACACATCGCTTACACTCACTAGGATATCAAATATGAAAAAAGCATAAAACATAATTCAGTATAATCTGCCTATTTTTCTATTCAGCCTGTGTATTAAGTCCATTTAGACTTAGTGTACAGGGGCCCAGTCCTCGGCTGTTCATTATTAGAGGTAATGGAGATGAACCCCCTTCTCCAGCAGCTCCCATTCTAATACTTGTTTGAGTATTTCTCTTTAGTTTACATGTTAGACTGCCTCAATCTGTTTATGTTTCTGAAAGGAATTTCAGCATCTATTAATGCAATCATCTGTGTATAATTTTGAATAAAGCAAATTCTATTTTGAATAAAAGCAAAGTCTAATTGTTTGGACATAATACTAATACTCACTTTTGATATTTTCACTGTACTTCTTCAAAAACAATCTTAAGCTCATATTATTTGAATTTAAAAATATGACAAAAACATTTCTTCTGCTGTCTGTTCTCAGTCTATTCCTTCTATTTTGATAATCCAAACCTCTCACAGGAAGTATGTAAATTCTGGTGTTAGCAAAGTTCTGACTAATTATGCACATCCTTTCATTACAATTATGAATAAAGATTACTTTGTTTTGTAACAGTTTGAAAAAATTAAGCTAGCCAGATACCAAAACCTAGCTTGTTCAAAGCTCAAATGAGATACCAAAATTAAAATGATTTCTGCACATAAAGAAATCAGATAATATATATTTAGATTTGAACTCATAAAAAAGTCTTAAAAATGCATGCATTCATTCATTCATTCATAATAAATATTTGTCACACATTAACCGTGCACCTGGAACACATGTAGAAGCTGAGATACATCAGTGAAACTATCAAAAACAAAAACAGAGACCAGCGTTTTGGCATAGAGAATTAAGCTGCCTCCTACAAGGCTGGCATCCCATATGAACACTGACTTAGTCCCAGCTGTCCAACTTCTGATCCAGCTCCCTGCTAATGTGCCTGGGAAAGCAGCATGGGCTAGTGCATCTATGTGGGAGATCTGGAAGAAGCTCCTGGCTCCTAGTTTCAGCCTTGCCCAGCCCTGGCTTTTGTGGTTATTTAGGGAGTGAACCAGCCGATGGAAGATCTTTCTCTCTGTCTCTATCTCTCTCTGTCTATCTCTCTCTAATTCTGACTTTCAAATATATAAAAATAAATCTTAAAAAATGAAGATTGTTTTCCTATCAGAGAATAATAAACAAAAAGTATATATCAAATATTAAATCTGGGAAATAAATAAATTGTATAGTGTGTGAGAAGATAGTGAGTAGTACAGAAAAAAATGCAACAAAAAATGAATAAAGATAATCTGAATTTTTAACTCTGGTAGATGAGTGGTACAAGCTATTTATTAAATTTTTTGGACTTTATTTAATAAGATATTTGAGGGGCCAGCGCCGTGGTGCACTAGGTTGATCCTCTGCCTGTGGCGCCGGCATCCCATATGGGTGCTGGTTCTAGTCCTGGCTGCTCCTCTTCCAGTCCAGCTCCTCCTCTTCCAGTCCTCCTCTTTGCAATACCCTGGGAAGGCAGCGGAGGATGGCCTAAGCCCTTGGGCCCCTGCACCCACATGGGAGACTAGAAGGAGGCACCTGGCTTCTGCCTTCTGATCAGCGTAGCTCTGGCCATTGCGACCATTTGTGGAATAAATAAGCAGAGGGAAGACTTTTCTCTCTGTCTCTCTATCTCACTGTCTGTAACTCTACCTGTCAAATAAATAAATAAAAATCTTAAAAAAAAGATATTTGAAAAAAACATATGAAGTATTTTGGAGATTTGATTACAGTGTATCTAGGAATAGTTTGATCATAACTCTGCAATGAGAGCATACATGTTGTACTCAAGAATATTAATGCATCAAGTGCTAAGGAAACAAAAAAAATAGCAAGAGAACTCAGAATATAAGTGACAAATCCTATGGGATTTGATAAATCATTGCAATCACACAGGGAGGTACCAAAAATGAAATTTGGAGGTATTTTGAGATTTGAGATAAAAGAGTAATTACTTTGACATATTTGAGCAGCAATCTGTGTCTGTGATCGGTATGAAAGCAGTGGTTACTATTGGAGACTGTTTGAGGAAAGAGGATAGAAGCTGTTAGTTGCGATAGGAAAAAGTAGTGTGAATCCATGCTTTGCAGCCTGACAAAGTAGAAGAGGATCCATCAACTAAGATGGACTTTAATGGAAATCAAGTTTTCTACATGAAGAATTTGACACTTTTATTACATATCCAGAGGTGATTTCAAGTAAATATAGTTTTTTAATTTATTCATTAAAAATTTTGGAATTAACTTATGATAATGGTGCATTTTTAAGGGGTACAGTAACAATACTTCAATACAAAGAGAGGTTTAAGTAAGAGATATAAAGATGAAAGTTTTAGGTATATAGAATAGTACTTCAAAAATTTTGCAGTATGGTGGTATTAAAAGATAAGTTTAGTGGAAAAACATTTTTTAAAAATCATGCATAGCTATTAAATAGTATGTATTTTTTGTAAACTTTTTGTGACTGCTCATCTTTATGTGTATGAAATTATTACATAGGACCCATAAATATGTATAATTTTTATGTACCAGTTAACAATAAACATTAAAAATCTCATCCAATGTTAAGTACTTATCTGAAAGCTTTACCATTTTAAGAATTTCATATGCATTTCCAAATCTTCTATAGAGCAGCATAAAGTGCAACATAGTGTAAATACTTCTTTAGAAAATAGGTAAGTGCAAAATATTAAGCATCAAACAAGACACTATTAATAAATAATTTAGCATGGTCCAAGAGAGTGATGCTAGCATGATGATGAGATAGCAAGTACCAGCTCTTGTCCTCACATAGAAATTCTGATTTAATATCTTCATGAGCTCACTATGTTATAAGAAAATATCGATAGAAACTAAATTTTATTAGGAAAATGATACAGGAGTGAAATGAGAATATCAATAAAAAAGAAGAAAAATTAGGAAAGTAGGAAGGAAGAAAGGGAGTAAGGGAGGGAGGAAGGAAATAGGGAAGGAAATAGGTGGGAAGGAAACAGAAATTCTTGAGCTAAAAAATGCCATAACTGAAATAAAAATTTTAGGAGAGTGTTTCATATATATATACATATGTATATATATGCATATATATATATACATATATATATATACACATAGTACAGCAGTATTGGTCCTGAATTCCCAATTCTGAAAGTACTATCTGGATTATTGAAATTCAAATAGCTCCAAATAGATTGGACATAAATGTGTCTTTCCTGGGAAGAATATAACCAATAGATTTAAAAAAAATCAGTAACAATTGACTTGTTGGTATTGGTGTTGTGGCATTGTGAGTAGACTCACCCCCTGTGATGCCATCATCCTATATTAGTGCTGGTTCATGTTCCAGCTACTCCAGCTCTCTGCTGGTGGCCTGGGAAAAATAATGGAATATGGCATAATTTTTTGGGTCCCTTCCACCTATGTGGGAAAACTGGATGAAGCTTCTGGTTTCAGTCTGGCCCAGCTCTGGCTGTTGCAGCCTTTTAGGGAGTGAACCAGTGGATCAAAGACATCTCTTTCTCTCCTTCTGTGTCTTTCCTCCTGCCTCTGTAACTTTGACTTTCAATTAAATAAATAAATCTTTTAATAAATTGGCTTTTCATATGCAAAAGAATCCCTACTATCAGTAGTTTCGTAGGAGAAACTTCCCAAGCCAGAAGAGAGTGGGATGACACAAAGTGCTGAAAGACGACAACAAATCAATTTCAGTTCACAATTGATCACACTGATAGGTCTAAGAGTCAAAGGGATCACACAAACAAGACTAGTGTCTGCTAATACTAGCTGATAGAATAAAAAAGGGAGAGAACGATCCATCATGGGAAGCTGGATACACAGCAGACTCATAGAATGGCAGATGTCCTAAATAG
Source organism: Oryctolagus cuniculus (assembly GCF_964237555.1). Classification (NCBI taxonomy): domain Eukaryota; kingdom Metazoa; phylum Chordata; class Mammalia; order Lagomorpha; family Leporidae; genus Oryctolagus; species Oryctolagus cuniculus. The sequence continues at coordinate 23,779,913 of NC_091440.1, read as the reverse complement.
CCCTCTGGCCTCAGAATCAGCCCTTAAGGCATTCGGATCTGGCTGAAGAGCCCATGAGAATATTTTAGGCGTGGAAAGCCAAGACACCCTGGGGGAAAAAAAAAAAAAAAAAAAAAAAAAAAAAAAAAAACTAAATGGAAGATCTCCATGAGTGAGATCCCAGTGGAAAGAATGGGTCATCAAAGAAGGAGGTACCTTTCTCTGAAGGGAGGAGAGAACTTCCACTTTGACCATGGCCTTGTCTAAATATGATCAGAGTCAGTGAACTCAGGGGGCTTCCATAGCCTTGGCAACTCATGACTAGAGCCTAGGGAGATTACTGACACCATAAACAAGAGTGTCAAATTGTTAAGTCAACAACAGGAGTCACTGTGTACTTACTTCTCATGTGGGATCTATCCTTAGTGTGTTGTCCAATGTGAAGTAATGCTATAACTAGTACTGAAACAGTATTTTACACTTTGTGTTTCTGTGTGGGTGCAAACTGATGAAATCTTTACTTAATATATATTGTATTGATTTTCTGTGTATAAAGATAATTAAAAATGAATCTTGATGTGAATGGAATGGGAGAGGAAGAGGGAGATGGGAGGGGTGTGAGTGGGAAGGAAATTATGGGGGGGGGGAGCCATTGTAATCCATTAACTGTACTTTAAAAATTTATATTTACTAAATAAAAAATTGAAAAAAATGGATGCACAATCTAAAACACAATTTTTTTTAAAAAATTAAAAAGCTTTTACTTTGAATTGAAAGAGAAAAGACTCAAATTAGTGAAATTTTAAATGAAAGAGGAGATGTTAAAGCTGGTGTCAAAGAAATGAAAAGAATCAGGAGAGATATTAATGAACAATAACACACAAGGATTAGGATTGCATAGGAAAAATAGATAGATTCCTGGAAACATGAAATCTAGCTATCCTGAATCATAAGATATACAAAGTATGAACACACCAATAACAATTAATGTGATAGAATTAGTAATCTGTAATCTCCCCACAAACAATACCAAGGACCAGATGAATTTATTGATTAATTCTACAAAACATTTAAAGAATAGTTAATAACAATGCTGCTGAATTCTTTCAAAAATTTTGAAAAGGAGAGAGCACAGAAAATTTGTTTTATGTGGCTAGGATTACCCTCATGCCAAAGCAGCCAAGTACAGCATACAAACAAAAAAGAAAGCTAGAAGCCAGTTTTCCTGGTGAACAAAGATGTACGGATCCTCAGCAAATACCAGGAAACTGAATTTAACTTCATATTAAAAGAATATGCATTGTGTCCTAGTGCAGTTTATCCTTGGGATGCAAAGATGGTTGCCCATATACATGTCAATTAATGTAATACAACATTTTAACAAAATGAATTATAAAAATCCCACGAGTATCTCAATAGGGGCAGAAAAAGAATTTTACCAATTTTAACACTCTTCTATGATAAAGCCTCTAAGCAAACTAGAATTAGAACAGAACTAATTCAACATAATTAAAGCCAAATCTCACAGCTGATATCACACTCATTGTTGATAATCTAAATGATTTTCCTCTAAGATCCGCATTAACACAAAGACATCCAACACTTGCAATTTGTATTCAACATAGCATGTGAATTATTCAGTTTTCTGTTACTACAAAAAAAACAGGGATTGAGTAATTTACAAATATAAGAGGTTTATTTTAGCTAACAGTTCTGAAAGTCTAAGGGTATGACACTGGCTAGTGGTTCGCTCTGATGAAAACCCCATTGGCTATAAATCTCATGACAATTACATCACAATGGTAGGAATGCACTGGTGCTTTTTAGGGATGATTATAAATGAAAAGGTGCCTAACAACGTTAATAATGAGACTAATCCACACCAGACCACAAGGAGTTAACCATTGTGTCCGTTAGAATGGCTATTACTAAAGAACAACTGACTACCTACTTTCCCATTAAAAAAAATTATTTGCTTCTCCTAATGCTTTTGGTGCTTATCAGCATGTTCAGATTTAGGTCTTCCTTCACTCACCTGATCTCTTTCACAGTCAGTTCAATAATGAGAAATTCTATTATTCCTGATAACCATAAGTCACATAAAATCAAAGCAAAACAGAAAATAAATATAGGAAAATGGAGTATGACTAAATTAAAGGGTTCAAAAAAAACCCTAAAACTTCTGTATCTTACTATGGGTAAAAATGACAGTAGAGTAACTTTAAAATATTTATTACAAAAATACAAATTGTGATTGTTTAGACTTTCCATTGCTTTTATTCTGCTTGGCTTTGGGATTTATAACTTGCAGAAATTGTAAATGCATCATGCAACGCGAAGTGTCTGATGTCCAGGTGCTGGTGAAGACTAGAATGTTATCCCCACAGAAGCCACTCTGTAGGACTCTATGAAACATACTAATAATGTCTGTATTTACACACACCTTCTTGTATTACAAGTTGAGCTCTGAGCCAGCCACAGGAAAAAAAATGTGAATACAAATCTTGCTAATATTGAGGAAGTTATTCTATAGCTTTGATTACAGAAAAGTAAACAAGCTATTCACATCTGGTCAGTGAAGGCAATGACATGGTAAAATAAAGTTCATGAACTCTGGCAGCCTAGATAAAGAAAAACCAACCCATGCAAGAGTTGGGGAATAATTGTCAAAGTATATACTATGCTAGAGGGTCTGGAGCAAAATAAACTTTAAATGTAAAGGCTCTTGAATTGATCTTTTAGTAAAAGTGGCCTGTGACAATTGTTGAAAGAATTGAGTATCTAGTATATTTTAGGAAATGAGCAGGCGAATATGTGTGTGTTGATATGGTGTGTTAAGTAACTGTCATTAACTGAAATCCAGAGGAGTTGAGAAATCTACCTACGATATACCCATGGCAAGATAGGAATTTAAAAATCTGGATTTAACTTAATCCAATGTTTGGGTTTCTCTACTACATCAGAGATTCTTTATGGTTGATGCTCTCCAACCCATAGCTCCAAGTAAATCTGGCAACAGAGGGAGATATTTTGGATTGTAACAGTTGAAAGAAGCATGTTACTGGCATTTAACTGATAGAGGCTAAGGATGCCACTAAACAGTAAAAAATGCACAGACTTGTCCTCACAACATTTTCCCAATGTCAAATGCTGATAGCACCAATATTGAGAAATTATGTACTACATTATGCAAAGCAGAAATAGCTGAAAATGTTATATTAAAGCATAAGAGATGATATTCTGAAGAGAAGTGAGAGAATCAAAATTTGTAGTTGAGTATCATATCATAGAATCTAAAATTTATCCTAATAGCCAATGTTTTTAGAGAAAATTTTAAGTTTATTATGCTTTTCTTGTGAATTCTGTTCAACTTACCTAAATAATTAGAATTGGCCATATTTCTGCTGTTAAAATGACACTGTCATCAAGAAACACATAATAAAAACAGTCGCATACATAGCATCAATTTAAAATGAATGCCAACATAGGAATTGAATGCTGAAATTGTTCCTGATAATTAACAACATTAAATACTTTATACATAGTAAAAGAAAGTGTCTTGGTATTTCTATACTCTCATAGTTAACATGTCAATTCCCATTCATGTAATGCAAAACCTTGGAAGCAATTCCACTTGTAAGTTCTCCACTTTCTTAGGAGAAATTTATAGAAGGACAGTGAGCTAAGATTTAACTATTCATTTCGATGCTACCAGAACACTTTGTCAGGATGGGGAAAGAGAGAAGGAAAAACAGAAACAAGGGAAATGAGGATAATAAAAATCTCAATCTGATTGTTACATACTGATCCCCCCCTCAAAAGAAAAGAAAAGAAAAACCAAAAATGGCCAATGAATCAGCCCTTAACGAAACATAGACTGACCTCTGAGACACTTCAACTGGCACCACATTAGCACATGGGAAGTTAAGAGAGTTGGCTTTTGGTAAGAAAAAGGAAAGTAAAAACAATGCATTCCTATAAATATAATAAATAGTCATCATTTTTCAAGAACAACTAATAGTATTCCCATAAAGAATGTTATATATTTGACCCTTATATCCTGTGATGATAATGACTATTATACCTTTATTATATAATTATAGTTTTTTGCTCAGGAATGCATTTCTTGATTTAAAGCAAATGCCTAGAGTCACAAAGAATTCAATACCTTAAGAAATCATAAATAAAAATGAAGATTGTGGGAAGGAATGAATGAGCAGAGCATAGAGGATTTTTAAAGCAGTGGAACTACTCACTATTATACAATAACATTGGATACCCATCATTACAAATTGACTGAAACAACAAACATACAACACCAAGAATGAACCACAAAGTAAACTGTGGATGCTTTGTTGTAATAATATGCTAATTCCTTGATATGTTCCCATGGTAGGCTCATCAGTTGCAATGAGTACACTGGGCTGATGGGAGATGTTGATAGTAGAGGAGGCTAAGAATGTGTGATGGTAGTGAATCTATGGGAGATCTTTGTATCGTCCTCTTAATTTTGCTGTGAACTTAAAATCTGCCTAAAATTAGTCTTAAAAATGGGTTAATCACCCAACTAATGAAATTATTCTCCCTTTCTTTTTCCTCCTACACCCCTATTTACCTTTCTTTTCAAGATTTATTTGAGAGTCAGAGTTACAAAGAGGGAGAGATAGACTGACTGATGGATTGATTGATCTTCTAGCCACTGGTTTACTCCCCAGATGGCCACAATGTCTGGGGCTGGGCCAGATGAAAGCTAGGAGCCAGGAACTTCTTCTGAGTGGGTGGCAGGCACCCAGGTACTTGGGCCATCTTCCACTGATTTTCCCTGGCCATTAGCAGAGAGCTGAGCAGAAATGGAGCAGCCAGCATCCCTTATGGGGTTTCAGCACTGGAGGCATCGGCTTTACTCCTTATAGCACAATGCTGCTGCCCCTCCCCCCATTTATCTTTCAACCAAAAATCTACTGGTGATCAAATACAAGTTACTGGGAGTTAAGGTTTCATCCAGTAATAATCTAATTTATTTAGTATTGACAAATATATAAATATTTCAGTAAATTTAGTATTTTTTCTATTTCCGATTATTATCTTATAGATGCATCTCCAAAATGTGTATAACCTTAATGGTACATGTATTTATTTTTATTCAAACTTTGAAGAGTCAATTCTCCCAAGTTATTTTTTGAGCAAGAATAGGTAAATCCATAGACTGCAAATTTTCTAATTAGGAGTTAATGTATGTCTATTTCACATGTGTAAGTTAAGCATTTTCCCATTAATCTTGTATTCTTATTTAAAGATCTCAGTGAACTGTAATGAACAAAAAATGTCAGATGCCCTTACCTTTTTTAAATGATTTTTTAATTAATTAATTAATTAATTAATTTTTTTGACAGGCAGAGTTAGTGAGAGAGAGAAAGGTCTTCCTTCCATTTTTTTTTAACTTTTATTTAATGAATGTAAATTTCAAAAGTACAGAATATGGGTTACAATGGCTTCCCCCCATAACGTCCCTCCCACCTGAAACCTTCCCCTTTCCCACTCCCTCTCCCCTTCCATTCACATCAAGATTCATTTTTGATTCTCTTTATATAAAGAAGATCAGTTTAGCATACATTAAGTAAAGATTTCAACAGTTTGCTCCCACACAGAAACATAAAGTGAAAAATACTGTTTGAGTACTAGTTATAGCATTAAATCTCAATATACAGCACACTAAGGACAAAGATCCTACATGAGGAGTAAGTGCACAGTGACTCCTGTTGTTGACTTAACAAATTGACACTCTTGTTTATGGCATCAGTAATCACCCTAGGCTCTTGTCATGAGCTGCCAAGGCTATGGAAGCCCCCTGAGTTCACCGACTCTGATCATATTTAGACAAGGCCATGGTCAAAGTGGAAGTTCTCTCCTCCCTTCAGAGAAAGGTACCTCCTTCTTTGATGACCCAACATGGGAAGTGAGATACACAGCAGACCCATAGAATGGCAGATGTCCTAAACAGCACTCTGGCCTCAGAATCAGCCCTTAAGGCATGCAGATCCGGCTGAAATGCCCATGAGAGTATTTCAGGCATGGAAAGCCAGGACACTCTGGGGGAAAAAAAAAATGAAAGATCTCCGCGAGTGAGATCCCAGTGGAAAGAATGGGTCATCAAAGGTCTTCCTTCCATTGGTTCACCCCCCCCCCCCCAAATGGACACTACAGCCAGCGCATTGCGTCTGTCTGAAACCAGGAGCCAGGTGCTTCTTCCTGGTCCCCCATGCAGGTGCAGGGCCCAAGCACTTGGGCCATCCTCCACTGCCTTCCCAGGCCCCAGCAGAGAGCTGGACTGGAAGAGGTGCAACCGGGACAGAATCCGGTGCCCCAACCAGGACTAGAACCCCAGGTACCAGCACTGTAGGCGGAGGATTAGCCTAGTGAGCCGTGGCGCTTGCCAGATGCCCTTACTTTTACAATAAGTTGTTTCTTAAGGATATAATAGTAATACATCTACTAATCACCTGGATTATTTATCAAACATTCCAATTTCAAGAATAATAAAAATTCCCCTAAAACATTAAATATAGAAAACCTCTGAAACATAAAATAGGTGTAAAATTGTGGTTTTTAAACCTTAGCATTATAATAGAGTGCAATATCACAACTAAAAACAGAAATGGGATGTCACAATAACATTTCAGTTATTAATGGACATATAAAGTGAAGAACAGCGTTTAAAATATCTATTTACTTTGAGTGCTAAGAGTTTGGGGTTTAAGCACAACCATTTGACATAGCAGATAAGATGTTGTTTGAGATGCCTGCATATGGAATACTTGGGTTTGACTTCTGGTTTCAACTCCCGATTGCAGCTTCCTGGTGATGTACACCGTGGGAGCAAAAAGGTGAGGGTCCCTATCACGTGGGAAATCTGGATTGAATACTTGGCTTCCTGTTTGCACCTGGCATGGACCTGGCTCCTCTGGTTATTTGGGCAGTGAACAAGTGAATGGGAGATCTGTGTGTGCCTAACTTTCAAATAAATTTCAAAAATCAAAGAAAAAGAATTTGGGATTTGTAACACTCATGAATATATATCACATCTTTGAAATGGGGATGGAAAAAATAAAATAATTCATGCTGAAAGGGCAGACAACTTTGTGCACCTAGAACTACAGCTGAGGGAGATTAAAGCACAATAACAGGACATGCCCCCAAATATCCAGGGGGTAAATACTGGTCTATGGGGAAATGCAGGGTTAAGAGTCAAGTTTTTTTGCAGAACTCACTCCTCAACTGACAGCCATATCTGTGGAAACAGCTGTAAATAATAACAGAGAGGTGGAGACAGATGTTCGCTGAGACTCCATGCAAAGAGAAGATTAAAAGCAAAGCAAAGAACAGATACTGAAAAAACATTTCTGCAAACCAGCTGCACTCTCAGCAGAAGATATTGCTGGAAGAATTTGAAACCTCTTGTGTGTGATGGTAAAAATTGCAAAACAAAACAAAACAAAATATAAAAACTCCACTCTGCATTTAAAACATAAAGCAGTGTATGTGTGATCTTTCTGTAGTAATCTGGATAATTTGTCCTACTGGATTGCATTTACTTCCTGCTTCTTCACAATCTCAAATGTTTTAGGTTTATATGATTAATGTGTTTCAGTTGACAGCCTTTGGAATGTGAGTCTATGTGCTATGAGAATCTCAGTCGTAAACAGTGTTTTGATGCAATCTATAACCATCAACTCGAGGTGTTGACCCCTTTTGTTTTTCTCATCTCCATTGTGTATACTAGCAGCACTGAAACAAATCAATAGTCTTCTTGGATCCATCATTCTCCTTCTGTAAATTCCATCTAAGTGGAATTCTAGGCAATTCTTTTAAGTGGAATTGCTTCCTGGATTTACAATATTAAACACATCAAACTTAAAACTCTTTCTAAAAAGACACCCTTAAGCAAATGAAAAGACAATTCAAAAGCAGTGAGAATATATTTGGCAAATAACCTTAACCTGTGACAAAAATCTTGCATACATGATAACTTTGTATTTTGCACTTTTCGGGGGGGTTTGAGATTTTGAGATAGAATTTACATTACCATTTGATATATTTACTCTTTGTATTTTATGATTTTCATGTATTTGAAAGAGGGGGGAGAGAGAGAAAGAGAGAGAGAAAGAGAAAGAGGAAGAGGAAGAAGAAGAGGAAAAGAATGAGAATCGTCCATCCACTAGTTCAATCCCCAAATGCTGAGGCTGGGTCGGGCTGAAGCCAGGAGACTAGATCTCAATCCAGGTCTCACAGGTTTGTGGCAGGGACCCAAATACATGAGCCATCAGCTTCTGTCTGTCGGGCTGCAGATTAGTTTGAAGCTGGAATGAGAAGAGCTGGGACCCAAGCCCACATCCTCTGATGTGGAATATGGGCAACCCATGGGGCATCTTAACCAGTGCCAAATGCCAGCCCCATTTTCTGTTTTCTAGTTCATGTTTCCAGTGTTGTAAATTTATTTTTGAGCATTGCATTGTCTGTGTCCTACAGACATTAAAATACTTTATTTCATTTTCATTCAGTTCAATATATTCTTTAACAATTGTTTTGAGACTTCATTTTTGACTTGTACATTTTTTAGAAATTTGTTGTTTAGTTTATGAGTGTTTGGGGATTTTTCTGTTATCCTTCTATTATTTATTTCTAGTTCAATTCCATTGTGGCTGGAGAACACATTCAGTATGATTTGAATTCTTATAAATATGTTGCAATTCTATTTATGGTTTATCTTAGTGAATATTCCTTGAATATTGAGAAAAGTGTTTTCTGTTCTTGTTAGATAGAATATTTTATACATGTCACTTTGGCCTGATTGTTAGATATAATAATTTATTTTATATCATTTCTGATTTTCTTGGAAGTTAAATCAATTGCTGAGAGAGAACAATTCAATTCTAGCTGTATTTGTGTATTTGTTTGCTTTTTGTTCTATGTTTTTTTCATGTTTTGTGGTTCAGTTTGCTGGTAAATGTACATCTTGAATGCTAGCTATTACTAAGGGATTGAACTTTTGTCATTATATGTTTTTATCTCATTTATGTATTTATTCATTTATTTAATTTGAAACATAGGAAGGTAGACAGAGGTCTCCCATATATACTCGTTCAGTACCCAAATGCGAATTCAACCCTCCACATGTGTGTCAGGGATCCAACTATTTGATCCATTATCTCCTGCTTCCCTGGATATGCATTAGCAAAAAGATGGAAGGGACAACTGAGCCAAGACTCAACCAGGCACTTTGATATGGGATGCGGCTGCTCCAAGGTAGCTTAACCACGCCACCAAATACCTGCTCTCATTACATATTTTTCTTTATCTTTGAAACTTTTCTTTATGTCTACTTAATCTTTTGTAAATATAACTACTCTTGTTTCTTTTAATTTTTGTTGTCATGGTATTATTTTTTTCTATCCTTTGTTACTATATTTGAGTGTTTCTTGGTAACAGCATCTGGTATGCTCTCCATTTTTATGTATATCTGTTTACCTATATCTTTTTTTTTTTTTTTTTTTTGACAGGCAGAGTGGACAGTGAGAGAGAGAGACAGAGAGAAAGGTCTTCCTTTGCCGTTGGTTCACTCTCCAATGGCCGCCGTGGCCGGCGCGCTGCAGCCGGTGCACAGCACTGATCCGAAGACAGGAGCCAGGTGCTTCCTCCTGGTCTCCCATGGGGTGCAGGGCCCAAGCACTTGGGCCATCCTCCACTGCACTCCCTGGCCACAGCAGAGAGCTGGCCTGGAAGAGGGGCAACCGGGACAGAATCCGGTGCCCCGATCAGGACTAGAACTTGGTGTGCCGGCGCTGCAAGGCGGAGGATTAGCCTAGTGAGCCGCGGCGCCGCCAGCCTATATCTGTTTTTAATCATAGATTTAGAACGTTACATCTAGAGTAATTGTATGTTCAGCTTTAAGATTAAATTCATGTTTCTTATTTATTTGCTCTGTGTATTTCTCTGATTAGCTTTCTGCCTTTCTGTGGAGAATATGACTGACTGTGTGATTTCATCTAGGTATATCATTAGTTTTGATAGTATATCTCTGCTAGTTTTTGTGTGCATGTGTGTGCACAGTTTTTCTGGTATTATCAACAATTTATCAGTATGAAGTTAGCCTTAAAAACTTGCCGCCTTTCATGTCCTTTATCTGCTTAACGTACATATTGTTCTTAAATGATTTTTTTTCTACAGGCATTTGTAAGAATATCAAGTGTGTGATAATCTTTGCCTCAACAGTCAAACATAACCTAGAAGGCTTAATGAACAAAGATCTATGATATTTACATATAACTTTAACCTTATCATATTCTTTCTTCTTTTCTTCTTTTTGATGCTCTTCTTCTATCATGTCTTTTCTATTGGTAGAAATTTCTCTGACCATTCATTTCAGGTAGATCCACTCATGATAAGTTCTCTTAGTTTTATATTCTCAGAAAATGTCTTTATTTCCTATCCTTTTTTGAAGGATCTTTCCACCAGATATACAGTTTCCTGACAGTTCTTTTTTTCTAGCATGTATAAGAAATGATACTTCCAACTGGTACCTGTGCTGTCTGATGCCAATTCTACTGCCTTTCAAACTGCTTGTCCCTGCTGTATATGCGTGTGTTTTTCTCACTGTTTTCAGATTTCTCCATGTTTTTAGTTTTCAAAAACTTGAAAGTAATGTGGAGTTTTTTTTTTTTTTTTTTTTTTTGCTTTCTCATTGGTTGGATGTCTTTTAACGCATTGACTCTTTTTAAAGATTTGTTTGTTTATTTGATAGTCAGAGTTACATAGAGAGAGAAGGAGAGGCAGAGAGAGAGAGAGAGAGAGAGAGAGGTCTTCTATCTGATGGTTCACTCCACAAATGGCCACAATGGCTGGAGCTGCGCACATTTGAAGCCAGGAGCCAGGAGCTTCTTCCAGGTCTCCCATGCAGGTGCAGGGGCCCAAGGACTTGGGTCATCTTCTGCTTTCTCAGGCCACAGCAGAGGCTGGATTGGAAGTGAAGCAGCCAGGACTCGAACCAGTGCCCATTTGGGATGCCAGAACTGTGGGTGGCAGCTTGATCCAGTATGCCACAGCATGGGCCCCAACTTACTGATTATTTACATTCATGTCTTAAGCAAAATTTTGGAAGTTTCAGTTATTATTTATATGAGTACTTTTCAATTCTTGTCACTTTCTCCCCTCCTCTGAAATTCCAGTGGTATGAATATTTAAAGTTTTGTTATACTCTGACAGGTTCCTGAAATTCTGTTCATTATATTTTTCAATTTTCTTCCTTCATTTAATTAGATAATTTTTGTTGTTCTAACTCTAGTTTAGTGCTTTTTCTGTCTGTCCCAGAGTTCTTATGTTGGGAACATTCATGGTTCTGAAAGTTTTATTGTTCTTTTTTTCAGTTACTGTGTTTTCCAATTCTAAAATTTCCAATGTTTCTTTGTTTTTTAAACCATCTTAAATGTTCTTGTTTGTTTAACATTATTTCTGAGTTGTTGTTCAGGTAAATATTTCTAGATCTGTAACCTTGTTATGTTCATATATTGTGTTTTTTTTTTTTTTTTTAAATTGACACATAGGGCCAGTGCTGTAGTGTGGTAGGTTAGGCACCTGCCTGTAGCACTGACATTCCATATAAGCACCAGTTTGAGTACTGGCTGCTCCATTTCCAATTCAGCTCTCTTTTATTCCCTAGTAAATCAGTAGAAGATGGACGGCTCAAGTCCTTAGGCCCCTGAACCTACATGGGACACTTGGAAGAAGCTCCTGGCCCCTGACTTTATATTGCTCCAGCTGAGGCTGTTATGGCCAGCTGGGGAGTGAACCACTGGATGGAAGACCTCTCTGTCTCTTCCACTTTCTCTCTGTAACTCTGCCTCTCAAGTAAATAAATGAATCTTTAAAAAAAATTGACACAAAAATACTGTACAGACTTATAGTATACCATTTTCTGTTTTGAAATAATTTATGCTTTTTAAAAAGATTTAAATATTTATTTGAAAGAGACTTACATAGAGGGAGAGAGGAAGAGAGAGGAAGAGGGAGGAACAGGGAGAGAGGGACAGACGGAGAGAGGGGGAGAGGGACAGATTGATCTTCTATCAGCTGGTTCACTCCCCAAATGGCTGCAATGACTGGGGCTGGGCGAAGCCCAAGCCAGGTACCTGAAACCTCATCAGATCTCCCATGTGGTGGCAGGGGCTCAAATACTTGGGTCATCTTCTGTTGTATTCCCAGTATCATTAACAGGGATCTGGATCAGAAGTGGAGTAGCTAGGACTCAAACTGGTGTCCATATAGGCTGCCAGCTTGGCTGTCAGTGGCTTAATCCATTGTGCCACAAAGCTGGCCCCAACATACTTAGAGGTTATGTAGTGTTCAAATCAGGGTAACCATATCTATGTCTTCAAATATTTATATTTTGAAAGTAAAAGTATTAAAATTCCTTTCTTCTAGCTATTTTGAAATATATAGTACCTTATTACTATTGATAGTCACCCTACTGTGTAATATAACACCAGAAATTACTGTTTTATTCTAACTGTAACTTAATATCTGTTGACCAACCATTGCACCTATTCACTCAGCTTCTATGAAATCCACATTTTTAGATTCCACATATGATGTAGATCATGCAGTATTTTTGTTTCTGTGTCTAGCTGATTTTACTTAACATAATGACCTCTACTTCTATCCCTGTTGTCCCAAATGACAACACTTCATTCATTTTTTAAGAAGGAATATTATTCTATTGTGTTATACTCTGCATTTTGTTTATCTCTCCACCTGGGTATGTTTTCCTACATTGTTTTCATTTCTTGGCTGTTTTGAAGAGTGCTGCAATAAACATGAGAGTGCAAGTATCTCTTCAACATGTTGATTTCCTTCCTTTATATTTAGATCCAGTTGTGAGATTGCTGAATCATATAATAACTTTAATTTTAGTTTTTTTTTTAGTGAATTCCATACTGTTTTTCACAGTGGTAAAATAATTTGCTTCCCAGTAGTAATTCTATGTGGGTCCCTTTTCTCTACAACCTCAGCAGCACTTGCTATTTTTATCTTCAGTAATAGCCATTCTGAGTGGAGTGCGGAACTGGGTAACGATTTCCCTCATGATTAGTTATATTGACAATTTTGTATGCTTATTGGCCATTTATATTGCCATTATATATTTTTTTAATTTTTAATATTTAATTTTAATTTTTAATTATCTTTAACAAACACAGTTTGATTTGTGAATATAATTCCAGGAACATAATGATATTCTCTTACTACCTCCCTCTCCCTCCCTCCCTTCTCCTACTTCTCCCTTTATTTGTCTGTTTTTTTTTTGTTTTGTTTTTTTGATAACATTTTAAAATTATATTACAGTAAAAAGGCTTAATACTTCACAAAATAAGAAGTTTACAAGTTAAAAGCAAAAATATCTTAGTTAATAGGAATATAGACAATGGCCATAAAAAAACAATTGGATGGAAAAATGACCATTTCACCCATACACAATACATTTTAGAGAATCACAGAAGTGGAATTATTGTAGTATAGAATTCTTAACCACTGGTTTCACAAAGGTATAAAACAAAGTTTAACAAAAGTATATTTACAGCAGTACTGATAGAGAAATGTCTATTTGAATACATTGGCCATTTCTAAATTTGAATATTTAGTTGCTTTTTTATTCCATTTTGTTTGCTATTGTTCTCTAGTGTGCACATCATTTGGTGTCCTAACGCAAATATTTAAATCACAAAGTCTTATTGGTACTAAAAGAGTAGAAACTATCCAATTAAGCTTCTGAAGGCAGAACTTTTGGGAAGTGGTTAGATTACATTAGTTTGTTAGAAAGGAGCCAATAATTGAATGCTAATGGCTTTCAAAGGAGAGACCTCATAGTTAAGTGTGTTCCCTCTGTTTCTCTGCTTGTTGGATTGTGATGTGATCTTTCCAAAGAACATGTTCTGCCATGTACCACCCTCATCAGAATGACCATTGGAGTCCCCAGTCATGGACTGGAACCTTCGGTGAGCTGAAAAACGTTTCTTCTTTCATAAGTATTTTTATAACAATAAAATGTTTACTAACACAAATTTTTTTCACATATTTTGGATAATAATCCTCCCTTCTGTGATGACTAGTTTACAAATATTGTCTCTCATTTTGTAGGTTTTTCACTTAGCTCTCTAGATTATTTCTCTTGCTGTGAACCTGCACAGTTCAGTTAAATCTCATTGGTTGATGTTTTGCTTTTGTTCTTTGTTCTTTATGAATCTTACCAAAAACTTGTTTCCATTACTGAAGTACTGAAACATTTATTCAATATTTTCTTTTAGTAGCTTCATAGTTTTAGGTCTTAAAGTCTGTTATCCATTTAGAGATGATTTTCATATACCATGAAATATGAGAATCCTGTTTCATCCTATTGAAAATTGGATTTTCAAATGGGAAAATTTTCCCATTCATTGAGGAGAGAGTATCATTTTTGCATGTATGTTTTTGTTGCAATTGTTGAATATCTGGTGGTTGTAGAAGTATAGATTTATTTCTAGGCTCTCTATTGCATTCTATTAGTCTGTGTGTCTGTTTTTCATCCCAATACCATGTTATTTTGATTATTACAGCTTTGTAGTTTTTTTAATGTGAGGTTTTAAGACATCTCTTGCTTTGTTTTTTTGTTCCAGATTGCTTTGGTTACTCAAGTTTTTAATAGTTCAATATGAATTTTAGGATTTTTTCTCTAGTTCTTTGAAGAATGTTATTCACATTTTGAAAGGGATTGTATTTGATCCACCTATTGCTTTGCAATATATGGACATTTTAACAATGTCAATTCTTTCAATCCAAGAATGGGCTATCATTCAAATAGTTATGTCCTCTTCAATTTCATTCATCAATTGTTTTATACATTTTATTGTAGAAATCTTTTATCTTTTTGACTACTTTTTAAGAGTCCTATGTGGTACTAAAATATGAATGTTTTCTGATTTCTTTCTCAGAAAATTTGGTATTGGCATATAGAAACACTACTGAATTTTTGTACGTTGATCTGCGATCAATGACATTGCTGAATTCATTTATTAGTTCTAATATTTTGGTGAAACTTTCAGTTTTCTATGTATTAGATAATGTCATATACAAACAGTGAGGATTTGATGTCCTCTTATTAACTTTGGATCTCCTTTATTACTTCTCTTTCCTGATTATTCTGATTAGGGACATCTTGAATAAAAATGGTAGATGTGAGCATTTTTGTCTTGTTCCACATCTTAAAGAAAGAGCTTTCTGCTTTCTCTCATTCAGTATGATCCAGGAGTAGGCTTTTTATGTGTATTCTTAATTATGTTGTACTATGTTCCTTCTGTAATTTGTCTAGGACTTTAACATGAAGAGCTATTGACTGTTGGTAGCTGCCAGATTTTTAGATTCACTGGCCCCACCCTGAATTGCAAGCAAACATACTGTGTTTACTTCCTTGTCTAGTCCCTCAGCAGACGCAGTCTTATACTGTGACACCCATGGTTTGAGCTGGAGTGGTCAAGGAAGTCCGTCGGTTACCTGGCTGACTTGCATCCAGAGGATGTGAATCCAGGTAGTGGCATGGGATTCTGGATAAAGATACTCAGCCTTGCTTGGTGTGGGTTTCCTGTGGTGGGTTTGATACTCAGTTTCATGTCTAAGGCCTGGATTTATCTCCCTTTCCCTCTGGCAAGCAGGTTTTGCTCTGTCTGCTGCATTGCTTGCAATGGGGGAGTGCTGATACGGGTAACTCTTTCTTGTTTTCTTTAATGATTCATATTATTATGCTAAAATAAGGTGCTATGATGAGCCACCTTGTTTCCTTAGCTCTTCTGATAGCAATTCCCTATGCTAATAGGTGAAAAAAAATGATGTTTCTATAGAAAAATAATCTCTGGAAGATTTTCCTTGTCATCTTGCTTTGCCTCTCTGATTCTTATTTGTGTCTTTACTGAGACATTCCATATTTCATTTGTTTCAATGTGTTTGTAAAAGTTTATTTAAGCATTTTTATGATGATGGCTTTAAATTTTATGATCTGATAATTGTTATCTACTGCTTACCAGTTTTATTTGGTCTGAATCTTTCTAGTTCAGAGTATGATAAATTATTTTATATAAAAATGTGGATATTTGAGGTATTATGTCTTGTGTACCTTGTTGAAATCATCTGCTAGAGCGAGTTTCCTCTGATAGCACTTCAGCAGTGGAACTGACTGAGGTGTGACTTTGTTATGGCCAAAGTCCATATTCCGTGTCCGTCCTCTGGTGACACCTGGTGGTGGGGGCATGTTATTATGTTATAATACATGTATTTCTGTTTATCCCCAGTTCCTGGCAACGTTTTTAAAACCTTGTAGTAATAACTGAGAGACTGGAGTGTAAGTTGTTATTCACAATGAGTTTTTGATCACACTGAAGTTTATACTAATGAAAGGCCCTGGGGTGCAGCCCCTTAGAAATGATCAAGATGGGACGTGGCCACCAAAAGACCTAGTAAATGAAAGGTTTGAAAGCTTATTCTCACCCAGAGAAGCTCATTCTCGTCAATATCCAGAAAGAATGGAGGAGCTGGAGACGCTCTTGTGATGTTTAACTTATATCAGTTAAAGGGATTCTAGATAGGGATAAGTCATTCACCTTCCCTGTACAGTAAGAATGTATTGATAAAGGGTCTTATGGACATTTTAGAGTTGTAACTCTTACAGAAAGTAAAGGGGAGGTTTCCCCTGGCTTGCTACTAACTCTGTGATAGAAACTACTGATGAGAGTGGAATAATCTTATTTTCAGAAAGGCAGCTCACCAATGCTTATTTCCTCTTATGCTAGAACTGAGAAAGAGGAACTACATTGGAAATATTTCCTTCTCTATCACAAGTTCAAAAAGTTAGGTATAACGGTTGTTCATTTTTGTAAAGAAAGATGCAAAAGCTTCCCACAGCTAATGCTATTATAAAATTCATTCCTCTACAACATGCCTAATTTCTTGGAATCACTACGGTGACTACCAGAATGACATAATTGATATTAGAAATGAATTTAATATTTGTTTAGAGACTTCTACTCAGTGCTGCTAATATTAGTATAATTCTACATTTATAGTCGTATATTCTACTACACATACAGATTCACACACACGCATTCAAGTTGATTCTTTCTAAAACCTTTTTTAGAAACTAGCTTAATGTAATTATTATTTTCCCTGAAGTAGATTCATTGAGAAGTCTGTTTAAATTTAGAAATATATTTAAAAAGATGGTCCATGAAGATTGAAATATGAGCTGAATAGTGGCATAAACTACATTGTTTCTAAATCAAAAGCAAAAGGCAAAAATAAATTTGTCATTCTGTGTTGTCAACAATTAGAAAACACTTAAGTATTTAATTTTCATATCTGAAGTAATGTATCTGGGTAGACACTGATGGATGTTACACAGAGTGAGAAAGCAATGGAATCATGAACGGTTATTGACTTCAGATATCCATTACTGTGGATATCAAGTTGAAACTTAGTTGCTTTGTACAGATGGATACATTATAAATTTTCCATGTTTTGGTTTGTTTTCCTTCAAACAATTAAGATTCTTGGAGGTTTTATTCCTTTTTCACACTGAGGAATTTCTTTATATTTTCTAAAAAGTGTCTTTCATAGAACAGAAGTAATGCAATTAGTAGTGTAGAACCAGCGGTTGCAGACATTGGTAAAATCACATTGGGAAGAGAGTTTCAACTGGAGAAGGAAATATTGAGAACAGCTCTGAGACAGTAAATTAGCAGTAATCACTGAATAAGTGAGCATATAGATTGTCAAAGCATGCATAACAGAAAAAATGGGATATATTTTGGAAAGGTACCGTTTTCTATAAGAAGGAGTCAATCTGGAAATGTAGACATTCTCTGGAAGTATGACAGGGAAAGGAATTAGCAGAGCAAATGGTAGAAGTTAAAAGTGCAACAGATGGGATTCCAAGATGGCAGAATGCAGAACAGCACACTGCTCTAGGCTAGAGGTAAACAGTAAAAAAAAAAAAAAAAAAAGGAATATCAGAAATGAAGAATATAATATGTTAAATAAAAAATATAGTGGAAAGCCCCTTAACATCAAGTGCAACAGAAAGAAGAGAAAGACTAAATCTGAAATTTGTCAGACCCTCTCCCAGATAGTTCACTGTCATGCTTATATAAGTTCACATATTACTGGAAGAGAAGTCAAAAATAAGATATTTTAAAAGGGAGACAAAAATGGCAGGAAACTTTTAAACAGAGAGATGATATAAATCAGGGAATAAAAGGCAGTATATTTCATCAGATTGGAATTCTCATTCATAACCTATGTTACATTTAAATGTTAATATAAAATTATTATCCAATATAGTTAACTAATTCTCCTGATAGCATTAGAAACATTTAATTATAAGTGATAAATATCACATGAAATTTTTGTTTATGTTTATTCATTTATTTAAATATATATTAAAATGAACATTTTCCAGTGATTATAAACCCGGGGTTTAGTTTTCATACTTACTTACATGTAATTTATTTAATTGGTTATTTTATCTGTAATGATTAGCAAATATTAACTAAATGAACTATTATTAAGATAATTGCCTTTTCGTTACATGTTTTGTAAATAATTTGCATCTATAGTTTATTTTACTTTATGGCATGTTTATATTATACTTATGTTTATCATTATAAATCTATACTTGTGAAAAATAATTGCACCATTTGTAAACATATATTCTCTTATATGGTGTACCGTTTTGACTATCTTAAATAATTCATTTGTATGACATTTATTTTGTTATTGAATATGAAAATAAGAATCTAGCCTTTTTGTTTAAAGCTGATCAAGGATTTGCTCTAACAACATTTTCCTGTGTTACACATAGACTTTATGACACTGTCTCTCAGGGGGCATTATCATAATTAACAGCTTATAAATACTCACTGCTTTTTTACTACAATAAAAAATGCTTTTTTCAAGTCAATTCAGGAGGAAAATGGCCCATGTCCCAGTAGAAGATATTCTAGGGCCTTGGTAATCAATTCACGTTAATCTTAAAGTACACACTAATACATGTAAACTATTTCATTTGTTCATGATTGATTAAAAAATCCAGAAATAAAAACAAGGAAACAAAGAATCCATAGAACCAAATATATGGCTTCCTTCTCCTAAAAGTTCATCATTTCAGCATATTTTTAAATTACGATAGCAACTATATCTTTGTTGTCTCTGTGAGTGTGTGTGTGTGTGTGTGTTTGTATGTGTGATCTTCACTTTTCCCCCAGGCACCTCATTAATGTATTTGAAATATTCTTAAGATGTATAATTGCAAGTAGATGAAAAAGTTGTCCAAAGTGACAACTTGGTAACAAAAAAGAAAATTAAATTTTCTCCCACATATTTTCAATTAGAATATCTGTCTTGAGGATCACTTACTGGAGTTACGGTTAGAGTCTTGGCTATGCTGTATCCTATCTAGCTTCCTGTGAGTATTCCTGGGAAGGCAGTAGAAGATAGCCCAAGCACTTGGGCCACTGCCTCTCACGTGGGAGACCAGTATGGTGTTCTAGGCTCCTGGCTTCAGCCTGAGCCAGTTTAGGCTATTGTGACCATTTAGGAAATGAACCAGCATTCAGGCTCTTTATCCCCACATCTGTTGTTCCTTCTCTCTGTCAGCCTGTCTTTCAAATAATTTTAATGGTAGGAGCAATATTATTTACCTTGTGTATGGCAATAGCAATAATTTGACCACATAATTAAACAGAAAATACTCTTTTTCCTGCTCTTGGTTCTGAATGTGTCAAGGTTTGCTTTGCTTTACTTTAGAAATGAAATGTGTATACAGAGATAATATGTTCAAAACAAAAGAAAACAAATATCAGGCATTGGACATAGAGGTTAAGACACCATTTGGGAGACCAATATCCCATGTAACAGTATCAACATTAGAGCTCTGGCTCTACTCCCAATTCCAGCTTCCTGTTGAAAGAAGTAGTTAATAGCTAAAGTAATATGTTGGCTGGCGCCACAGCTCAATAGGCTAATCCTCTGCTTGCTGTGCTGGCACACCGGGTTCTAGTCTCGGTCAGGGCACCGAATTCAGTCCTGGTTGCTCCTCTTCCAGTCCAGCTCTCTGGTGTGGCCTGGGAGTGCAGTGGAGCATGGCCCAAGTTCTTGGGCCCTGCACCAGCATGGGAGACCAGGAGAAGCACCCAACTCCTGGCTTCTGATCAGTGCAGTGCGCCGGCCACAGCAGCCATTGGGGAGTGAACCAATAGAAATGGAAGACTTTTCTTTCTGTCTCTCTCTCTCACTGTCCACTCTGCCTGTAAAAAAAAAAAAAAAAAGTGATATGTTCCCTGACACTCATGTGGAAGACCAAGATTGAGTTTTAGGCTCCTGGATTTAGCCTGGCCCCAGCACTAAAAGTTGCAGGCATTTGGGGAATGATCTAGTGAACGGGAGCTATTCATTCTTTCTATCATCTCTCTCTCTCTCTCTCTCTCTCTCAAATGAAGAAATGTAGTGCTTTAACTATACGAATTTTCCAGGTATGAAGTGTAACTCAATGCTAAAATGAATAGTGCTGAATATTTTTTAATTTTAATTTTTATCAGTATAAAGCAACAGAATACAAGCAGTTCATAGATACAATTCTAATAATATGTTGATACTTCCCTCCCTCCCTCTCTTTCTCCTTTCTTTTTGCCTTTCTTTATCTAACTTATGTGATACTTCTAATTCACATTACACTAACATTATTGTTCAATAGTTAAACAAATTAAAAACAGCAAGACTATTTTTACCAGATATATAGACAATGGCTATAAACAATTGTCAAGTCTGAAGATTTTAACTTACTTCATATCTATTGAGTTTTTCTTTTTGTACTCCATAGAAGAGCCACTACAAATTAGAGAAAAGATATGACATTTGTCATCTTAGGTATGGCTTATTTCACTAAGCCTAATGGTCTCCAAATGCATCCATTTTGTTGTGAAAGACAGGATTTCATTCTTTTTTATGACTGAGTAGTATTCTATAGTGTATATATACCATAATTTCTTTATCCAGTTATCAGTTGATAGAAATATGGATTGATTCCATAGCTTAGCTATTGTGAATTGAGCTGTAACAAACATGGGTGTACAGATAATACTTTAATATGCCGATTTTAATTCACATGGGTAAATTTCAGAAGTAGGATTGTCTGTTCGTATGGTGTATCTATTTTCTGTGGTATCTCCAGGCTGTCTTCCATGATGATTGCTTCATTTTACATTCCATCATCAATGTATTAAGATAACTTTTTCTCTCCACATAGTCTCCAGCTTTTTTTTATATTGTTGCATGATAGCCATTCTAACTGGGGTGAGGTAATAACTCATTATGGTTTTGTTTGTATTTATCTAATGGCTAGTGATTCCTAGCATGTTTTTTCATATATCAATTGGTCATTTGAATTTCATTTTTTTTTCTTTTTTTTAAAGATGTGTTTATTGGCCGGCACCATAGCTCAATAGGCTAATCCTCTGCCTGTGGCACCGGCACCCTGGGTTCTAGTCCTGGTCGAAGCACCGGATTCTGTCCCAGTTGCCCCTCTTCCAGTCCAGCTCTCTGCTGTGGCCCAGGAGTGCAGTGGAGGATTGCTCAAGTTCTTGAGCCCTGCACCGCATGGGAGACCAGGAGAAGCACCTGGCTCCTGGCTTCGGTTCAGCGTGGTGCACTGGCTGCATTGCGCCAGCTGCAGCAGCCATTGGAGGGTAAACCTATGGTAAAGGAAGACCTTTCTCTCTGTCTCTCTCTCACTGTCCACTCTGCCTGTCAAAAAAAAAGATGTGTTTATTTTACTTGAAAGACAGAGTTAGAGGAGAGGAAGATATATATGTATATATATATATATATATATACATACATATCAACATTAGAGCATCTATATATATATATATATATATATAGAGAGAGAGAGAGAGAGAGAGAGAGAGATCCAAAGCCAGGAGCCAGGAACCAGGAGCCTCCCTGGGTCTCCAACGTGCTTATAGGGGCCCAAGGGCCTGGGCCATCCTCTACTGCTTTCCCAGGCCACAGCAGACAGCTGGATTGGAAGTGGAGCAGCCAGGACTTGAACCAGTGCCCATATGGGATGCCAGCAGTGCAGGTGGTAGCTTTACCCGCTATGCCACAGCACTGGTCCCTGAATTTCATCTTTTGAAATCAATGCCTGTTAATGTCCTTTGCCCATTTCTTAACTGGATTGTTTGCTTTGTCATTGTTAAATTTCTTGAGTTCCTTGCATATTCTATAATTTATCCTTTATCAGTTGCGTAGTTTTCAAATATTTTCTCCTATTCCATTGCTTGCCTCTTTACTTTGTTTAGTGTTTCCTTTGTTGTGCAGAAGCTTCATAGCTTGATGTAATCCCATTTTTCTATTTTTTTGCCTTTATTGCCCATGCTTCTGGGTTTTATCCAAGAAGTCTTTGCCTATGTCAATGTCTTGCAACATTTCTCATATGTTTTCTTCTAGTAAATTGATGATATCAGGACTGAAGTTTAGATCCTGCATCCATTGTAAGTTGATTATTGTATAAAGTGTAATGTGATAGTCTTGTTTTTATGATTTTGCATATGGAGATCCAATTTTCCCAATACTATTTGTTGAAGACACTGTCCTTTCTCTAGGTATTGATTTTAGCTTGTCAAAGGTTAGTTGATTATAGACTCACATATTAATTTTAGGGGTTTCTATTCTGTTCTATTGGTCCACATGTATATTTTTTATTATAGTAACACTGTAGTGTGTCTTGAATTCTGGTATTGTGATTTCTGGCTTTTTTGTATTGTTTAGGATTCCTTTTGCTATGCAGGATCTCTTGTGTCTGAGAAGAATGATTTTGGTATTTTTATTGGGATTGAATTGAATCTATAAATTGTTTTGAGTAGCATATATGCCTTTAGTATTGCGTATGAAATATATTCATAAATATGTACCAAGAAATATACATTTGAAACTTTAAAATCTATTGATTATTCCTTATGTATCTTTTTCCATTATACTTATTTTAGTTTCCTATGCAACAAAAGAAATAAAATGATTTTAAAATAATTAAGTAATAATACTTACGTCTTTGAGTTTATAGTGATTATTTACCAAACGAAAATTCATTACATATTTGCAAGTCCTTTCAAATATTTGATGAACTTCATATTTGTACATATGGAAAGCTAAAGATAAAAGCTAAATGTTTCCTCAGCAAACATTAATGTTGACATTAATTTTTTATTCTGTTATAGTTTTTTATATGGCCTTATCTGTAAGAATGTACTTATCACCTTTTTCACCCTAAATATTTTTATAAATTATTTTGTTTCAGCTCAAGTTATGGTGCAGCTCGTAGGCTAGCAGGTAGGAGAACAGAAGTAACTGCATATTCCAATGTGCAAAAACAAAGAAAAAAAATTTTAAAAGCTTTTTATGCAAGTTCTAGCAAGATATTCTTCCATTAGTAACTGTGGCTTCTTTTTGCTCATACTGCAGTATAGATTCATTGCTTGGATTTATAACCTTACAAGCATAGAAGCATTTGACGAAATTATGGTTTGCATTTATACATTTCACATGAACATACTTGATCCAAGAATAGCAAGTCTTGCACATTCTTATAGATTCACATTTACTTATATTCCCTATAAAATTTCCTGCAGTTGGTGTTAATGGAAATGCCAGATATCTTCTTTTAAACAGACATGTTTATAAATAGAGTAGAAGTAGACATAGATACAGATGTCTGAATTAAAATAATTTTCCAACAGGTAGATTAAGATTTGGAAATAAGATTTAAAGAATATATTGATTAATTTATGTATTCATCCTGTATTCAATTGTGAATATTTCACTGTTAATTACTAAAAATAGTGAATAAAACAAATATTGTGCCTGGATACATTGTACTTTCTAATTCATTTTCTATGAACTTTTGTTGACAATGTGTAGTTTCTCATGAACTCAGAGAGATTTACAACTATGAGATGATATGACCACATGTAAGGGAACTTCAGAATGTTCATGGAAAATAGGATTATATAATGAATTTATTTTGGTGCAAAGTCAACTTTGGAATCCATACATACTCTTGCAAAATATGCATTTTCTAGTATTATGAAAAAATTATTAAATAAGCTAAACACTAACATAAACTCATTTTAATTTCATTTTCCACAAGGATGACTTTCTGAAATATTCTCATTTGAAAGACTCTATAACACCAAGAAAGAAGTAGCTGAGCAGAGTTAAACCACAGCACAATGTGATAGAAAACAGCAGGTAATTATATGGTTTGAGAAAGGGCTAAAAAATTTGGCATCAGGAGAGACCAAAGAAGGTGTAGATAAAAGTAAATCATGACATGGATTTTATGTCCCAGAGAAAATTGAACATTATTATATATGCAATTTGTTGCCCTGATTAGTGTCTTAATAGATGATAAATGCAATGGCATTTTAGAAGAGAAACATTTCAAAAAGTTCAGGATCAAAGTAGATAGAGTTTAAGATGTAATTCGAATCATTGATGGAAGTGATATTAAAGGCTGAAACACTGCAGAGAAAAATAGACGGATGTGGTGGCTGAAGAGAAAAATAAGTCAGCTGTTTTCAGTTTCAGGATGATGCAGAAATGGTGCCTGGTTTTAGAGACTGGGTGGATGGTAGAGATAACTTGAGAAATGGCAATTTTTGCGGTAGGGAATTTGTTTTCAATACAGAAGGATTGCATTGTCAGGGTAAATGATTCTAGAAATATGTGAGCACTCAACTTGAAACCACAGATTTGGTGGGCTGGATCGGTGATAGGGTATTGTGGAAAGGAAAGATGTTGGCCAGTGTTTACAAAGTTACAGTCAGATAGGAAGGACAAATTTGTGGTGTCCTATTATACAGCATGGTGATTATAGTTAATAATAGTATATTGTTTAACTCCAAATAACTAGAGAGTTATAAATGTTCTTATCACAAAGAAATGATGGATATTGTAGGTGATGGAGATTCTAATTACCCTCATTTGAACCTCTACAATGTGTAGATGTAGACATCACATCATACCCTATAAATACACACAATTATTATTTGTCAATTGAAAACTTTTGAAGAGCCAACTATTTTGTGAATACTGACTGGGAATGTTTTCATGGAGATGATAATATAACCATATGAATATATTAAATGGTTTTATCTGTTTCTGCTATGTACATGTGTTGCAATATGCTGAACCCCATAAAATTACATAGTGATTTTACATAGTGATCAAAGGTGTTTTTTAAAGATTTATTTATTTATTTGAAAGAGTTACACAGAGAGAGAAGAAAAGGCAGAGGCAGAGACAGAGAGAGAGAGAGAGAGAGAGAGGTCTTCCACCCACTGGTTCACTTCCCAATTGGCTGCAATGGCTGGAGCTGTGCCTATCTGAAGCCTGGGGCCAGGAGCTTCTTCTTGGTCTCCAATGTGGGTGAAGGGGCCCAAGGGCTTGGCCATCCTCTACTGCTTTCCCAGGCCAAAGCAGAGAGCTGGATTGGAAGTGGAGCAGCTGGGACTTGAAATGACGCCCATATGGGATGCTGGCACTGCAGGCGGCAGCTTTACCTGCTATGCCTTAGCACCAGCCTCCAAAAGTGGTTTTTAAAAATAAAGAAAACTAAATGGTGCGTCAATAACAAATAACCTTATAGGTAAAAGGCTCAAGGTGAGTTGTTTTCTAAGCCGCAGAAAGGGGAAGTGGGAGAAGAGACAACAAATAAAACAATTACTGACAGTGTCTCAGAGCCTTGCAGTGGGGAAATCAACTCAAAGGACCAAATGAGAAAATTAGGCCAAGTAAGATGATAGCCACAATAATGCAGCACAACTCCCAATTGAAATGTTAGTAATATTGTTAGTAACCCTTGCATGAACACAAGCAGAGACTGGAAATCAAACTGAAATAGACTGAGGAGAAATTAAGAGGTATTGATGTGGTCAGATAGATTTTTGAAACTTATTTTGAGAGTATTCAATATAAACACAAAGAAATTGGGAGTCGGATGGAGGAATGCTCTCTGTTGTTATTCCATTGAAAGTAGAGAGATTAGAGATTGTTTACACACAAAGAAAAATAAATGTAATATTTTCCCACATGTTTAGTTTCCACAATGTGTACAGCATAAACTAGGGGTACCTGTATGTATGAGTATTTCCAAATTCAGCTGCCCAATATGACAATCTCTATTCTACTGTGTCAATAAACTCACTAACACAAAAACACACACACAAATACACACACAGAGACTGATGTATATTGCTTGATACTTCAATTTTTTTCTGTCTGCCCATTTTGGGAGGAGTCAGGTGTTGCAAGTATAGTTCCTTCCTTTGTGTGTGTGTGTGTGTGTAAAGATTTATTTATCCATTGAAAGTCAGAGTTACAGAATTGGAGAGAGGGAGGGAGGGAGACATAAATAGAATGAGAGAGAGAGATCCTTCATCCACTGGTTTAATCCCAAGACTCACAAAAAGCAGGGCTGAACCAGGCCAAAGTCAATAGCCAGGAGCTTCATCCAGGTCTCTCACTTCTTTGACAGGGACACGGTCATTGGCCAGTCTTCCTGCTTCTTTTCACAGGCCACCAGCAGGGAGGGAGTTATATCAAAAAAGGAGCTGCATGACATCAGAGGTGTGGCATTCCTGATATGTCATAACGCCAAGCCTGAGTGTGTATGTGTTTGTGTGTGTTACTGAAAGTGAGAGCGTGAGCTATGGGTGGGTGAGTAGATGCATTTGAACGTGTGTAGCAAGTGTTTGTGAGAATAGATATTAACAAGCATATTTGAGTGTGAGAAGCAAGGAATGAGTGAAAGGCTAAGAGAGAAAGTTTCAATAGAAGACAGAATGAATAAGAGTTAGAAATGAGGAGGGGAGTCAGACTGAGAAAGAATGATAAACTAGCATGTATGTCAATGTACATGAATGTGTGTGAGTGAGAATGGGTATGTAAGTAACATAAATGTGAATGTGTCTCTGTGATTGTATGAAGTGTGTGAGATGTGAGGATTCTTGTGTCTGAAGGTGTATGTGACTGCGATGCTGTGTCAGCAGGTGAGAGAACCAGGTGAACCAGGAGAACATGATGTCTGCTGTCATCAAACTAGAATTATAGTTGGAAAACAATGAACAAAAATACAAATAAGCTGTTATGATTTATGAGATTAATCAAGTAAATTTTTTAAAATATGGAAAATAGGAAAAAGGGGACTGTTTATTGAAGAGGAACTGAAGGTTTCCTGTAAGTAGTCATACTTAGACTGGCCTACTAGAAATTTTCACATTATCTTGCTTCTTACAGTTTCTCAAAAATTCATTGTATTTTAAAACAGCTTTTTTTCTGTTGGTTCTCATTTTATGACAGAAATTTTAGATTTACCCATATGTGACTAACAATATCCATAACCAATCCTGCAGTTTAAAGCCTGTCCCTTTGTAGGAATGCTTGAACTGCACCATCATGATTGCCTGGGAATTTGTTACACAGAATGAGAAGTCTAAGGAGTAGTGACTTAGAAAACATGAGAATTCAGAATTTGTCTTTTGCTTCTGAAACAAATTAATACCCTTAGAATAATGATTTCCAATAGAAATAAAATTTGAGATGAAGATAAATTTTCTTACAGTCACAGAAAAAGTAATTTAAATAAATATGTAATTGTTTTAATTGCTTTTTTTTAACTTTTATTTAATGAATATAAATTTCCAAAGTACAGCTTATGGATTACAATGGCTTCCCCCCCCATAACGTCCCTCCCACCTGCAACCCTCCCCTTTCCCACTCCCTCTCCCCTTCCATTCACATCAAGATTCATTTTCGATTCTCTTTATATACAGAAGATCAGTTTAGCATACATTAAGTAAAGATTTCAACAGTTTGCTCCCACACAGAAACATAAAGTGAAAAATACTGTTTGAGTACTAGTTATAGCATTAAATCTCAATGTACAGCACACTAAGGACAAAGATCCTACATGGGGAGTAAGTGCACAGTGACTCCTGTTGTTGACTTAACAAATTGACACTCTTGTTTATGGCATCAGTAATCACCCTAGGCTCTAGTCATGAGTTGCCAAGGCTATGGAAGCCCCCTGAGTTCACCGACTCTGATCATATTTAGACCAGGCCATGGTCAAAGTGGAAGTTCTCTCCTCCCTTCAGAGAAAGGTACCTCCTTCTTTGATGACCCATTCTTTCCACTGGGATCTCACTCGTGGAGATCTTTCATTTAGGTTTTTTTTTTTTTTTTCCCCAGAGTGTCTTGGCTTTTCACGCCTGAAATACTCTCATAGGCATTTCAGCCAGATCCGCATGCCTTAAGGGCTGATTATGAGGCCAGAGTGCTTTTTTTAAAGAAGATTTATTTAGGGGTCAGCGCCATGGCTCACTTGGTTAATCCTCCACCTGTGGCACCAGCATCCCATATGGGCACCGTGTTCTAGTCCCAGTTGCTCCTCTTCCAGTCCAGCTCTCTGCTGTGGCCTGGGAAGGCAGTGGAGGATGGTCCAAGTGCTTAGGCCCTGCACCTGCATGGAAAACCAGGAGGAAGTATCTGGCTCCTGGCTTCGGATTGGCGCAGCGCCGGCTGTAGTGTCCATTTGGGGGGTGAACCAACGGAGGAAGACCTTTCTCTATTTCTCTCTCTCTCATTGTCTAACTCATATGTCTATAAAAAAAGATTTATTTATTCATTGTTACAGAGACAGAGGAGGAAGAGACAGAGAGAGAGAGTCCATTTGGGGGGTGAACCAATGGAGGAAGACCTTTCTCTATTTCTCTCTCTCTCATTGTCTAACTCATATGTCTATAAAAAAAGATTTATTTATTCACTGTTACAGAGACAGAGGAGGAAGAGACAGAGAGAGAGAGAGAGAGAGAGAGAGAGAGAGAGATCTTACATCTACTGGAGAGAGAGAGAGAGGGATCTTACATCTACTGGTCCACTCCCCAGATGCAAAGGCCAAGGATGGGCCAGGTTGAAGCCAAGAGTCAACAACTTCATCCCTTCATCCTGGTGTCATGTGAGGGTGGCTGGGGTCCAAACACTTGGACCATCTTCTGCTGCTTTTCAGGCCATTAGGAAGGAGCTGGATTGGTCACAGTTGGGATACAAATCAGTGCCATATGGGAGGCCAGATTCCCAGACAGTGGCTTTACCACCTATGCCACAACAGTGGCCCCATGTTCTAGCACTTTTTAAAAGCACATACAATTGGCCGGCGCAGCAACTCAATAAGCTAATCCTCTGCCTGCGGCACCCACACACCAGGTTCTAGTCCCAGTTGGGGAGCCAGTTCTCTCCCGCTTGCTCTTCTTCCAGCACGGTGCGCTGGCCACAGCGGCCATTGAGGGGTGAACAAACGGAAAAGGAAGACCTTTTTCTCTCTCTCTGTCTCTCTCTCTCTCTCACTGTCTAACTCTGCCTGTCAAAAATAAAAAAAAAATAAAAAAGCACATAAAATTAGTTGGTAAAGTCACCACCTGCTGTGGCATCTGATAAGGGCACTGATTTGAGTCCCTGCTGCTCCACCTCCAATCTAGCTCTCTGCTAATGTGTCTGGGAAAGCAGCAGAAGATGGCCCAAGTCCATGGGCCCCTGTACCCACATGGGAGGCCTAGATGACGCTTCTGACTCCTGGCTTCAGCTAGGCCCAGCCCTGGCCATTGCAGCCATTTGGGGAGTGATCCAACAGATGGAAAGTCTCTCCTTGTCTTTTTCTTTGTCTGCTTCTTCCTCTCTGTATCTTTTAAAATAAATAAATAAATAAATCAAAATAGCACATGTAATCTAAACAGGTAATCAATATAAAACTATAAAAAGATGTACATTCTTTTTACAGCACTAAATCCTTGAAACCAGTGTACATTTTGCAATTATACAATTATAGAATATATAAAATAGAATATAAATTACAATGGGCAATTCTTGATCTGTATTTTGCACTGCTTCAGATTTTCAATTTAAGTCATTTCCTAATGAAGAAATCAAAAAATGCAGTTCCTCAGTTGCATTGGCAAACCTTTAGGCACTCAGTGATCACATGTAGCTAGTGACTATACTAAGAGTGCTCTGCCACAATACTTTCTTACGTTGATCAGACGACAGTTCTGAATTTCCTGTGCTTTCTTACTGTGTCAAGATTCCTTGACTTCAATTGAAGAAGCCATCCTCTGGAAAATTCAATGGGTATAGACAAAAATAGCTAACCAGAAGCCTACCGTGTAGCTGAAGGACTAAGAAAGGAGGAAGAGGAAATGACAGAACATTGTTAGGTTAATAATCCTAAAAAAAACTCCTCTGGAAATATGGTGTCCCCACACCAGCCTCACAGGCAGAGGCTCAGCAGATAGCTTGAACTTCAGTTACACAGAATTCAATGCCTGCAGCTGAGTGGCTGATTTCAGATTTTTCTATTCATGGTTGGCACCCTTACCAAAAAGATGATTGTCAGTGATATCTACCACAACTCAGAATTTTTTTTTAATATATTCTTTTCTTTTCTTTTTTTTTTACAAGCAGAGTGGATAGTGAGAGAGAGAGACAGAGAGAAAGGTCTTCCTTTTTGCTGTTGGTTCACCCTCCAATGGCAGCTGAGGCCAGTGCTCTGCGGCCGGCGCACCGCACTAATCCGAGGCCAGGAGCCAGGTACTTCTCCTGGTCTCCCATGGGGTGCAGGACCCAAGAACTTGGGCCATCCTCCACTGCACTCCCGGGCCATAGCAGAGAGCTGGCCTGGAAGAGGGGCAACCGGGACAGAATTCGGCGCCCTGAACAGGACTAGAACCCGGTGTGCTGGAGCTGCAGGTGGAGGATTAGCCTATTGAGCCGTGGCACTGGCCCAGAATGTTTTTTGTTCTTCCACAAGTATTAATTTTATTAAAGTTATGGTACCAATTATTTTCTCAAAAGTTTTGAATGTGTAATAAAGATAATCTATTTTAGCTTGAAAGATAAATATTCTTTTAAGGAACTCTTAATGTAATTTATTTGTCTTTAGAAATTGATATAGAAATCAAAAGATTTCATGCAAGTTGAAAACTGTAAACAAATTTGTTTATCTGTTCATTTACACATTTTACACGCATTATTTTATTTTTAAGTAATTTATTATTATATTAGATTATCTGGGTCACAGCCCGTGCATGATAATTAATACAACACAATTCTCATAATAATGTGATACTATTAAAAAGAAAAGAAATGCATCCACTCAAAAATGCTTTTTTGCCTCTTTGTTACTATACCAGGAGTTCCTCTATGTGCTTGAACTTAAGCAAAATAGACAAAAACAAGCAATCAAATAAATCAAACAAAACACTTGCCCTATGGGCACTATGAATAAAAGATAATGTAAAGAAATTACCTGGAATCCTACAAGAAGGTAAATCCTAATTGAGGAAAAAGGTAGATTACTGTATGGAGATTATGGCTGAAGAATATGTGTAATATAAGGATACTTCAAAAAGTAGTAAAATGCATCTTATCAAAAAACTATGCATGAATTTCAAGTTTTGGCATAAAATAAACTGGTCTTTAAGTTCTACTTCCCATAACCTTTCTGAAGTATCACTCTAATTTCACTGTATTGAACTATTCCTGTATTTTTGACTACAAGGTG
The DNA here is from genome assembly GCF_964237555.1 of Oryctolagus cuniculus. Lineage (NCBI taxonomy): Eukaryota > Metazoa > Chordata > Mammalia > Lagomorpha > Leporidae > Oryctolagus > Oryctolagus cuniculus. The sequence continues at coordinate 23,748,199 of NC_091440.1, read as the reverse complement.
GTCAAAGTAAATATCAAATTGATCCTTGACAAGATATTTGAATTACGTGAGAAAAAATGAAAACTTTCGGTGAAATTTCTGATGTAAGTTGACTAACATTACTTCGTAAAACATCTTAATGCCCAACACAAACATATGCAAATTAAACTGTAGCATGGTGAAATTAGAATTTTCTCTCTTGCTAGAAATGTTAACCTACCTTACACACATATACATATATTTGATATAAATATGTAATATTATATGAAGGTGCTTCAATAAATTCATAGAAGTTAGAATTAACAGGTAAGTTGATTTTGGTGCAAAATACAATTTGAAATATATTCCAATGGGGAATCTTCGAAAAGTTCCTGGAAAATATACTATTAAAATTTCTGAATATACTCACCAATAGAATTCTAAGAGAAAAAAATACAAATTTTTGTAATAGTGCCAAACATTATGGAAGTACATTTTATATTTACCTAACTTGAACTGGATTTGAATATTCATTATGGATTTTATGATGAGCAAATCGCAGCTGCCAAATGCAAGCCAAAGCATACAAACAAAATATAGCTTTGGGACTCTTAGTTGGATCTGTGTAGTAAATGATGTGTTAATTGATATGAGCTAGATTAAAATATTCTCCACTTTTAAAAAAAAAAACCTAAAATACCTAAAGAATTAAAAAAAAAGCATGAATTGATTGAGCAATCTCTTTATGTTTAAGTAAATATGTTATTTTGAAAAACATTAAAACATTTAAATTTATAGATGTAATATGCTTGAAAACTGGACAAATAATCAGAGTTATAGTTTGATGCCAAGTTTGAAGTTTAGTGTCAGAGATGTAAAAGAGGATCTCAAAATATTGAAACCAAATTTAAGAGAAAAAAATTCATTGATTTTAGTAGAAAATATATATAGACTAATAACAACTTGAAATTGTTGTAGGCTGAATCAGAGATACAAGCATACTATTTTTGTATTGTTTCTAGTATATTTTATTATCTATGTAGCACATTCATCAATGAAACACTACATGTTCAATATATTCCAAGGGTATAATAAAGCATACTAAAGCTTTTTGGTTCAAGGTTTCAGGTATGCTGCATCAGGCTGTGAGGGCTATTCAAGCTGTGATTCAGTTTGTATTACCAATCAAAAGAAGTATTTATGAGCTCCTTCCCAATCAATTAGCATTTAGGCATTGCTTAATTCAACACATCACCTAGAGATCTCATTCATTCCAAAACATTGAGTGTAAGATTTCTTTGCAAATACTCCAAATTTTATCAGTAAACTGTCATTTCTTTTGATATCTTAAACTCACTTTAACTGCTGGGGATTTCTATGTTGCTCTCCTCAAATCAATTCAAATGCATTTTTTTTAAAGACACACATTAATGCATACCTACATATGCACACTAAAAATTAATTGTAATTTCCATCTCATCTATATTCCCTCAGTTTTGCTTCAGCATTATGCAAGGTAACCTTATTTCAATTTCTCTTTGTAAATAGAAACTATAAACAGTTTTCCTCACACATAACTTTCTCCCAATCTAAATAATTCACAGTTCTGCAGAGTGATCAATCTTTATAAACTTTCTGCAGCAGTTTTCCAGCGATTGTTTTTTTGTTTTGCCCTCAGCAAACTCGTTGCATCTGCTGTGACTTCTGTGCTTCCTTTGTGCCTGTTTTACAAGTAATCTTATTTAAGACTCATTTTAAATTAAACTTTTTATTACACCTTTTTATTGACTACCAAATGTGAAAGTAATTTCCCTTTACTCTAGAATCATAGAAAATGAAAAATAAGCAGTTCATTTTATTTGCACTTTTTAAGCCTCTGAAATTGGCAAGATTTAAATAGAACATATGGAAGAATGGTTGCTCATCACACTGTTGCAGCTATTCTGTGTCATAGAAGATGAAAACTCCGGTTGTTTCTCTGAGTTTTAAAAGAATCTGCACATCCAACTTCAAAGTGAATTATACAGTCAAATGGGTTCCCAGGTAGACTAAAAGATGCTTAATATTCAAACCAATAATCACAAACAATTACTTTAATGGCAGTAAGAAAAACTGTTTTCCTAATAATAACATTTCCTTTTTTCCCCTCATATCTTAATTAGCACTTTATAAGTGCATTTATTTTGTGATTTCTGAAGCAGGCAACTTGTTGGAGAAAGTGCATATGAAGCAACCTTGATATTTATGTAATAAATTTAAATCAACCTTTTCAAGTGAATTGCATGCTAATGTGCAATATTCAGATTCAGAAATACAACTTATTGTGATTATGTCTGGATTGTGATAAGAAGTGATTTTATTAATATGCTACATTTTAGAGCATTAGTAGATTTGCAGAAAATTGAGTGTTGAATCCACAGAATTCTCACATAGCATCTCCTCACACTTCTATTGACAGCCTGAAATACTAGAATTATTAGAAATAATAGAACACTACTTTTTAAAAGATTTTATAGAATGTTATTTATTATGGGCCTCAACAAATGGGTAAAGTCAGGCATCTACTCTTACAGCACCAAACTAGCTTCATTGCCTTAAAAGATGTCAGCGCTCCACTCGTTTTTCTGTTTATCCTCCTGTCTGAGACTTTGTGCTTTTTGATCAAAATCTCCCAATTTCCCCACCCCTAAGGCTCTGGTAACTGCCATTCTGCTCTCTGCTTCTATGAGTTTGATGGCTTAAGATTCCACATATTGAATCATTCATTTATCTGCTAGTGGACAATTAAGTTTTTAGTATTCTTTGTGTATTTTGAATGCATGATCCTTCACAGGCATGTGTTTTGCAGATGTTTATCTGTGACTTATCTTTCTTTCACAGAGCAAAATACTTTAAATTTAATGAGTTACATATTGTCTGTTATGTCTTCCATGTGTCACACTTTCAGTATTGTATCAAAAAAGACACCACGGAAACCAAGGGCACATAATGTTCTCCAAGTTGCCTTCTAGAAATTTTATTGTTTTGGGTTTTACATTTAGTTCTATGATATACTTTGAATTATTTGTAGAGTGATAAAGTGTCTGACTTTATTTTTAGTATTTTATAAGTACATTCTTATAATTTATGTATATTATTCCTGAAGGTACTTTTTCACTTGAATTTCAAGTTGTTACAACACTATTTGTTGAAAAAGCTATACTTTCTCTATTTAGTTCTCTTGATATTTTCTAATCTTAGTTAACTATGTTTCTGTAGGTCTCCATCACTGATCACTATTCTTTTCATTGATGTTTGTTCTTTTCAGATACTATACTATCTTCATTACTGTAACTCTATAGTAAGTCTTGAGGTAGAGTAATTTAAATAATTTTACTTTTCCTTTTTAAGTGTTGTGTTCTATATCTGGCATTTTGTCCAGAGTACTCCAAAAGCAGCTCAAAATAGATTAAAACCCTAAATGAATTACCTGCCACTGTGAAAGTCCTTGGTCTTAGCAGTGATTTCTTGGAAATGACACTATTCACAAGTAACTAAAGCAAACTTAGCCAAGGGATACTATGTTAAAAAAGAAAGCTTTTTCAAACTAAAGCAGCAACCAGTACAGTGAAAAGGCCACCGTCCGAGTGACTGAAAATATTTAGTATATTGTAAATCTAAAATAGAGTCAATATGCAAAACATGTTCCTACAACTGAATAGCAACACACACACACACACCACAAATAACCCACGTGAAAACAGCAATAGACTAGACTAGCCATTTCTCTAAGAAAGTAATAATAATGGCCAACAATAATCCCAAAAGTCATTCCTTATCTCTAATCAGCAGAAAAAATGCAAATTTATTTTTTAAAAGATTTATTTATTTATTTGAAAGTCAGAGTTACACAGAGAGAGGAGAGGCAGAGAGAGACAGAGAGAGGTCTTTCATCTGCTGGTTCACTTCCCAACTGGCTGCAACGGTCTGGAGCTGTGCCGATCTGAAGCCAGGAGCCAGGATACTCTTCCAGGTCTCCTGCGCAGGTTCAGGGGCACAAGGACTCTGGCCATCTTCCACTGCTATCCCAGGCCATAGCAGAGAGCTGGATCGGAAGTGGAGTATCTGGGTCTTGAACTGGCACCCATATGGGATGCCGGCGCTTCAGGCCAAGGCTTTAACCCACTGTGCCACAGCGCTGGCCCTGCAAATTTAAATTATAACATAATATTGCTTCACACATGTTAAAATGATTATTTTTTTGTCTGTTCTACTTAATATGACTGGTTTAATTCTGTAATTAATACACAGTTATTCTTAAGTGTTGAAATTTAACTGAAATGTGATCCTTGTTAAACATAAGAGTGGGAATAAGAGAGGGAAGAGATGTACAATTTGGGACATGCTCAAGCTGACTTGCCCCAAATGGTAGAGTTAGAAACATACCAGGGGACTCCAATTTATTCCCATCAAGGTGACATGTACCAATGCCATCTCACTAGTCCAAGTGATCAATTTCTGTTCACAATTGATCATAATGAAAGGACTAAGAGTCAAACGGAGCACATAAACAAGTCTAGTACCTGCTAATACTAACCGATAGAATAAATAAAGGGGAGAGTGATCCAACATGGGAAGCGAGATACTCAGCAGACTCATAGAATGGCAGATGTCCTAAACAGCACTCTGGCCTCAGAATCAGCCCTAAAGGCACTCGGATCTGGCTGAAAAGCCCATGAGAGTATTTCAGGCATGGAAAGCCAAGACACTCTGGCAAAAAAAAAAAACAAAAACAAAAACAAAAACAAAAAAACAAACAAACACAAAAACACCTAAATGAAAGATCTCTCTGAGTGAGATCCCAGTGGAAAAAACAGGTCATCAAAGAAGGAGGTACCTTTCTCTGAAGGGAGGAGAGAACCTCCACTTTGACTATGACCTTGTCTAAACAAGATAAGAGTCAGAGAACTCAGAGGGCTTCCATAGCCTTGGAAACTCATGACTGGAGCATGGGGAGATTACTGATGCCATAAACAGGAGTGTCAATTGGTAAAGTCAACAACAGGAGTCACCGTGCACTTACTCCTCATGTAGGATCTCTGTCCTTAATGTGCTATACATTGAGACTTAATGCTATAATGAGTACTCAAACAGTATATTTTACTTTGTGTTTCTATGGGGGTGCAAACTGTTGAAATCTTTACTTAATGTATACTAAACTGATCTTCTGTAAAAAAAAAAAAAAAAAAAAAAAAGAAGAAGAAGAAATTATCAATTCCCAACTTGACTCTCACTGGGATTAAACATGACAATAGGTCTGATCTGATTTCATCATCATTTAAAAAATCATCTATTATTTTTCACTTTATGTTTCTGTGTGGGAGCAAACTGTTGAAATCTTTACTTAATGTATGCTAAACTGATCTTCTGTATATAAAGAGAATCGAAAATGAATCTTGATGTGAATGGAAGGGGAGAGGGAGTGGGAAAGGGGAGGGTTGCGGGTAGGAGGGACGTTATGGGGGGGAAGCCATTGTAATCCATAAGCCGTACTTTGGAAATTTATATTCATTAAATAAAAGTTAAAAAATGATTATTATAACAAAAATTTTTTATCAAAATAACCTTTATTACCAACACATGAAAATGAAATGGTACAATAAGTCACACATTGCTATCAATCTTTTGAAAGTTTCATACGTTTACTTGGTATAAAGTCCTTATTTGCAAATCCCAGTTGAGCTATTCTAGTCACATTTTTATGTCGTCTGGTTATATTCATTAACAATCCATTTTGGGAAGATGGGTAATTTAATTTTTTTTAATTTTTAATTATTTTTTAACAGATTGGATGTGATATGTTGATACAGTTTAAGAACATAATGATATTTCCTTCCTCCCTACCCCCTTCTTTTCCTTCCACTCTCTTTCTTTCATCCTTCCCTTTATTTTTTTAGTTATTGAGGTAACATATTTTAAATTATATTACAGTAAAAAGGGTTATACTTTATCAAATAAAGAACTAATAACAAAAACAAAATATCAAGTGTTGTTAACAGTTTGTTTTACTTGAAACATTTAAGTTCTATTGCTGGAAGAGTCAAATGATACAGCTACTAGGGAATACTATATGGGGTCTCCTCAAAAATTCAAAATAGAATCACCTTAGGGCCCAGCAATCACACTTCCATATATTTGGTTAAAATATTTGAAATTATGATCAAAAGGAGAATGATAATCATGGTATTATTCACAGGTAGAGAAGATATGGAAATAAATGTCCACTGATGTATCATTTATTTGTATTATTTATTATTATGGATGTACAATAGAATATTATTCAGCCTTTTAAGTAAGGAGGTTCTTCCATCTTTGATAACATGAAAGACATTATCATTATTGAAATTAGGCGATCAGATAACAATAAATTCTATATTATGTCATTTAGCTAAAGTGTCTGAAATAATCAACACATATAAGCAAGGAGTAGAATGGTGGGAAAGAAAAAAGGAGTACAATGTGTAAGTTCTAGAAATCTCCAGAAAACATACCATGCCCATAGTTAATAATGTTGAATTGTGCATTTAGAAATTACTAAAGGGCTGATTTCCTATTAAATATTCTTACCACAAAAATATATATGTAATGAAACACAATTTATTTTACCACAGAGTTTGGGTAACGCTGTTCCAAGTTTCTTTCGCTTAATAGATTTATCTCATACAGTTTCCATTATGTACATTCTAATATGGAAATCCTGACACTAATAAAATGCTTGCATTTGCCTTTTTTTTAATGTGTAAAATGTTGAATTACTTTTGGCCATGCATTATTTTAAAAGCTGGCAAAATAAGTGAGCATGGTTTCTACATCAGTCTGTCTATCTGAAAGCTGTTTCCCTTGTTAATATGTACATTAATGGGAGGTGGCAGAAAGCACATAAGATATTCTTATGGTACAGTGGTGTTGTTATAAGTCAGCTACAAAAACTATCATGAGCTGGTGTCGCTCCCCCTCTTCGTGGAGGAACGACACTAAACCCTGCCTAGGCTTCATATCCGAGTCACGGCACCATTATGTCGCTCCCCGTCTTCGTGGAGGAACGACACTGAACCCTGCGCTGTTCTTTTTGTCTGCTCGGCCCTCCCCGGGTTTGCTGCTGGTTCTTCCCGGGTTGGCTACTATCCCTTCCACCTCCGTGGAAGGGCAGTTCCCCCTGGCCACATTCCCCACTTCCGCAGGGGAGCGGCACACCGCCGGCCGGCTCTCTCGGGGGCTGCACAGGTGTTCCTTCAGCTAGATGTTCCCCATAGATGTTCCTGGTGCGTGCCGTCTCTCTCCTCCTTTATAGTCCTCTTCCGCCAATCCTAACTCGGCTGCCCACACGCCGAGTACGCTGCTCTCCAATCAGGAGCAAGTCCTACAGTTTATTGGTTGAACTGGAGGCAGCTGTGTAGAAGCTGTTTTCTCCTCTCCCAGCGCCATATTGTAGGAGAGCAGATGCATAGAATAAGTCTTAATTCCAGTAACAGTCTAGTCCGAGCTGCTCCCCACAGCTGGGATGAAAGAGGAGCAGCTGGCACATGAACCGACACCCATATGTGATGTCAGCATTTCAGGTGGTGGCTTAACATGATAGGCAAACAATGCCGGCTCCATAACTTATTCAATACAATAACACTTTAGGAAATTTCTTATAATATTCAGATTTCATTGAACTTTTGATTAGTATTCTCTTTGGATATTTACATATATATATATATTAATCTGAGTTCCCACATATAAGGGAGAACATGCAGTATTTGTCTTTCTGTGTCCAGCTTATTACAACAACAAAATCAAAAAGCAAAACAAAATATGAGAAAGAAGTACATGTGTGTATCAATATTGTTGTGAATATAGTTTCGTCAAATGTTTTCTATGTCTTTGTCAAACCAATGGTTGAGAATGATATACTACTGTAATTGTTTTTTTTTTTAACTTTTATTTAATGAATATAAATTTCCAAAGTACAGAATATTGATTACAATGACTTCCCCCCCAGAACGTCCCTCCCACCCGCAACCCTCCCCTTATCCACTCCCTCTCCCCTTCCATTCATGTCAAGATTCATTTTCGATTCTCTTTATATACAGAAGATCAGTTTAGCATACATTAAGTAAAGATTTCAACAGTTTGCTCTCACACAGAAACATAAAGTGAAAAATACTGTTTGAGTACTAGTTCTAGCATTAAATCTCAATGTACAGCACACTAAGGACAAAGATCCTACATGAGGAATAAGTGCACAGTGACTCCTGTTGTTGACTTAACAAATTGACACTCTTGTTTATGGCATCAGTAATCACCCTAGGCTCTTGTCATGAGCTGCCAAGGCTATGGAAGCCCCCTGGGTTCACCGACTCTGATCATATTTAGACAAGGCCATGGTCAAAGTGGAGGTTATCTCCTCCCTTCAGAGAAAGGTACCTCCTTCTTTGAAGACCTGTTCTTTCCACTGGGATCTCACTCACAGACATCTTTCATTTAGGTTTTTTTTTTTTTTTTTTTTTCCCCAGAGTGTGTCTTGGCTTTCCATGCCTGAAATACTCTCATGTTTTAAAACTTTCAATGAATGAGTGAAATTCTCATATTTTTATTTGATTTTTGTTTATAGCCCTTGCTTATATTCGTGCTCAACTAGAATCTTTTTACTTATACTCATTGAAATCTTTTTTTAAAGATTTATTTATTTGAGAGGCAGAGTTACAGAAAGAGATAGGGAGAGAGAGAGAGCTCTTCCATCTGCTAGCAGTTCACTCTACAAATGGCCACAAAGGCCTGACTTGGGCTGATCATGAACCAGGAGCCAGGAGTTTCTTCTGGGTCTCCCATGTGGGTGCAGGAGCCCAAGCACTTGGGCCATCTTCCACTGCTTTCCCAGTCATTATCAGAGAGCTGGATGGGAAGAGGAGCAGCCGGGACTAGAATCTTTGCTCATGTGGGATGGCAGCACCGCAGGCGGAGGCTTAACCTACCATGCCAAAGTGCTGGCCGCTCACTGAAGTCTTTATTTACTGGAGCATTAAGCCTTTGCTTATAATGTAATTAAAATATATTATATCAAAAATTAAAAAACAAAAAGAATAAAGGAGGGAGGGAGGGAGGGAGGAAGGAAGGTGGGAAAGAGGGAGGAGGGGGGGAGGAAAGGAGCAAAAAAGGGTGAGGGAGAGGCAAGGATGATAGGAGTGAGGGAGGGAAGAAGGAAATACTGTATCCTTGGAATTTTATTTGCGAACTACATGGAATCTCATCTCTGTATTTCTATCGCATAAACATGACAAAAATAAAGTATTAAAAACATTTTGTGCATATCATACATACTAGACTTCATCTTTCTTCCTTTTTTTTTTTTTTCTTAACATATCCTCCACTATCCTCAATGATAGAGTTCAGATCTTTATTATCTTTGGAAAGAGGTTTCTAGATATATGTTTCACATCTATTGTTTATACAGCTTTAGGTGAAATCTTGAAAGTAACTCATATTGATCTACTAATATCAATGTGAAATGACTATAAAAGAAAAACACTCTATACATTTCTAAATTTTAACATTTTAGTTATAATATGCTAAATATTGAAATTAATTTAGTTCACAAAGAAAATGTTCAATTTTCCCTGATGGAAAGATGGTTTAGGAAATGTTTGCAAATAATGAAATTTATCAAGAAAAAAAGAGAAGCTACTCAGCTTTTCGGTGATTGGAGAATGAATTAGTTATTCTGAAATGTTATCAAAAATGATTTCATAGTGTAAAAAAGAGAATTCTGTAACATGCATCTATTTAAAGTAACTTCTTGGTGTGTGATATGAAAGGCCACCACAAAAAGGCCAAACACCAGAGTAAAGGAAAAATTTATTGTTGAAGGACAAGGCTCCCTCTCTGTGCACAAGAGAAGCAGCAGCCCATACAAGGAGAATAGGTGTTATATAGATTAGCAGAGGAAGTAAGAACAGTAAATTCCATTGGGTAGGGTGAAGGCAATGCATATGGTTAAGCCATTTGGTCACCTGATTTCTGGTAAATCAGGCTGGACTTAGGAAACTGAAACTTACTGTACAAGATGGTACCTCAGATAGGACTTGCCAGTTTCACTAACACGATATGTAAAGTCTGCTCTTTCCTGTCTTGGTTTATACATTTGAAAATATTTATTGAATTATGAAGAATAAACTCCTAGTGTATTTTTTTAAGATTTGTTTATTTATTTGAAAGTCAGAGTTACACAAAGAAAGGAGAGGCGGAGACAGAGAGAGTGGTCTTCCATCCGATGGGTCACTCCCTAATTGGCCACAACGGCCAGAGTTGAGCCAATCCAAAGCCAGGAGCCAGGAGCTTCTTCTGGGTCTCCCACGTGGGTCCAGGGGACCAAGCACTTGGGCCATCCTCCATTGCTTTCCCAGTCCACAGCAGAGAGCTGGATTGGAAGTGGAGCAGCCAGGACTAGAACTGGCGCGCCCATATGGGATGCTGGGCGCTTCAGGCCAGGGCGTTAACCCACTGCTCCAGCATGCTGGTCCCTCCTAGTGTATTTTTCTCTTAAGTTTCACTTAGGAGAAAAAACATGGCAAGCATATTTTTACTATTTCTGGGTTCACTTTAGACTGTTGATTTTCCATACAACAGTCTTACACTTCTGATCATATTTTAAACTGATATGAGAAAATGATATTGAAAATACAATTTATTAAAGGTAATACATATCTATGACTGTATTCATCACATATAATGGAGTAACAAGTGTATTCTAAATCTTTGGGATCTGAAGTTGTGTAAGATGTGTACTATTCGATATGAGTTTGAAAAAATTAATCAGGAAAATGCAATGTGATTGAAATAGTGTATGCTAAATATAAATGCATTCATCATTTCACTAGTTTTTGTGGATTGGGTTTTTAGACAAGGAGGTTACTGGCATTATTCTGGTCATAGTCTCTTACAGGATTACAGATAGTGGCTGGAGCTACAATGCATCAGGGCTTGCCAATATCTCCTTCTCTATTCTTGTAGCCTTGTGGATCCTGTGCATCTTTTTCTGCATGGGCTAGTTTCGCATTCCTCACCACAGGGGAGTTTCAGGAAAATAGTTTGTTTACATACCTGTTTGAGTTTCCAAATGAAAGTGACCCACTGAATGGCAGCACATAGAATCATCCTTTTTACCATAGGCATTTATTCATGCATATATGCATATGTACATATATATATATATGTTTGTATACACACAGAGAAAGATATGTAAATTCACACATATTAAGACATTTACAAGTTGAAGGCAAAAATTTTAGAGGAAATAGAACCATAGTCAAGTCTTAGGAAGTTTTTATACTCATTCCCTTCTTTGCAATTTTTTTAAAATATGAGATAACTGAAAATTTATATTCAGTTAGCTGTAAGAAACAATAGACATCCATGTATGCTGCATTCAATTATCCTGAAAGGTAATGTCATGCAAAACATTTGTAAAGTATCACACTCAGTATATAGGCATTGATGCAGCCAATATGTAGAACATTTCCATAAGGCAAAGATCCCTTATGCTGTCCTTTTGTAATCATAACAATGTGACTCCTGCCATCACCCCTTTCTTTGCCCCTGGCAACCACTAATCTATTCTCTATTTCTGTGATTGAATTATTCCAAGAATGACAAATAAATGCAATTATATAATATGCAAGCATTAATAATGTTAATAATGACTTATTTTTAGCTTAATTATCTGTAATTTCATTGAGATCATTAGCTATATCAATGTTTCCTTTAATTTTATTATTGAATAGTATTCTTTCTGGAGATGTACTACAGTTTTTTGAAATACTCACCCATTAAAGAACATGTGAGTTTTTTCCAATATTTAACTATTATGAATAAAGCTGCTCTAAAACTCCATTAAAGGTTTTTGTGTGAAAATCAGTCTTAATTTACCTAGGAGAGATGCTCAAGAATACATTTTCTGTACATGCTTTATTAAATATACACCCAGTATTTCACATTTTTGAGTAGTTGAAAATTGTGCTGCATTTAACATTTTACTGTCCAAATATTTATTCCTATAATATGGAAATACAACCGATTTTTACATGTTGTTTTGCAGCCTCACACCTTATGAACTCACTTGTCAGCCTTATAAATGTTGTACATACATTGGTTATTCTACATAGATAATCATTTCACCTCTAAACAATTTTTTTTCTTTTCTTTCACACATGTAAGAACTTTATTATCTGTCCTACCTAATTGTGGTAATTAGAACTTCCAACACTACCTTAAATAAGAATGCAGAGATTGCATGTTACCTATCTGATTTTAGGAGGGATTCTCTGTCTTTTATCATTAAATACAAAATGAGCACATGTTTCTGGTAGATATTCTTTATCAAGTTTAGGATATAACCCATGATTCCATTCCTTTTTCCTGTTGCTATCATGGATTTTTATAGTATCTTGCATTATCAGTATAGATTTAAATGAAAAAATGTGTGTTTTCTTTTTTAAGATCCTATTATGATGAACTACACTGATTTATTTTAGAATATTGAAACTTGTTTGTCTCCTTTGATAAATAACCCTTGCCCACATTAAATATTTCAAAGTATTTGTGATAAAATGAATCTGATAATATTTTATTAAGACTTTTAGAGTCCAAATTAATGGGAAATATTGGTTCATGGTTTAACCATACAAACATCGCATTGAATTTTATATCTGTTTTCTGTTTTTAATAATTTATTATTTATATAAAATGAACAAACTTCATGTATTTCATATATAAAGATTTAGGAGCATAATACTTCTCACCTTACCCTTCCTCCTGCCCACACTCCCACTCTTTGTTCTCCTTCCTTATTTTTTCTTTTGATTTTTACAAAGAAATACTTTTAGTTTCTTTTATAATAATAAGCTTAGCCCTCCACTAAGTAAAGAATTCAACAGATAGTAAGATGAAAAAACATTATGCCTCAACAGTGGAGACAAAGTCTGCAAAAAATAATCAAAGCTTAAAATGTCAAATTCACTCACTTACATTACATATTTTTGTACTCAGTTACCACAGATTCAGGAAAACCTGATATTTGTCTTTTTGGAACTGGCTTATTTCACTAAGTGTAATGGTTTTCAGTTGCATCTACTTTATTGCAAAAGATAGGATTTCATTCTTTTAACAGCTGAGTAGTATTCCATAGTGTATATATACCACATTTTCTTTATCCAGTCCTCAGTTGATGGACATCTAGGTTGATTCCATATCTTAGCTATTGTGAATTGAGCTACAATAAACATGGGGGTACAAATGTCTTTTAATATGCTGATTTCATTTCATTTGGGTAAATTTCCAGGAGTGGCATGGCTAGATTATATGGTAGATCTATTTTCAGAGTTCTGAGATATCTCCATACTTTCTTCCACAATGTCTGCACAAGTGCCTATTCAAGTCCTTTGCCCATTTCTTAACTGGATCATTTGTTGTTGAGTTTCTTGAGCTATTTATAGTTTCTGGATATTAATTTCTTATCAGTTATATAGTTTGCAGATTTGTGTCCCATTCTGTCAATTACCTTTTCATTTTGTCAAGTATTTCCTTTGTAGTATGGAAGCTGCTTAGTTTGATGTAATCCCATTAGTCTATTTTTACTTTCATTGCCTGTGTTTCTGGGGTCTTTTCCAAGAAGTCTTTGCCTATGCAAATGTCTTGCACAGTTTTCCCCCAACGTTCTCTAGTGATTTAATGGTATCAGGTCATAGATTCAGATGATTGATCCATTTTGAGTTGATTTTATATAAAGCGTAAGGTAGGGGTCTTTTTCCATACTTCTGCATATGGAAATCCAGTTTTCACAGCACCATTTGTTGAAGAGACTGTCCTTTATCCAAGGATGGATTTTAGCTCATTTTTCAAATATTAGTTGGTTTTAAATGTTGTATTATAGGAATTCTGTTCTATTTCATTGGTCTAAACGTCTATGTGCAACTACCAGACTGTTTTGATTATTACTGCTCTATAGCACACTTTGCTGCCTCCAACTTTGATTTTGTTGTTTAAGATTTCTTCAGATATTTGGAGGTCTCTTGTGTTTCTGTATGAATGTTAGTACCATCTTTTTCTAGATCTGTGTGAATATCATTGGCATTTTGATTGAGATTGCATTTAATCGCTAAATTACTTTCAGTAGTTTGGACATTTTGATGATATTAATTCTTCTAATCAAAGACCATGGAAGATTTTTCCATTTTTTGTGTCTTATATTTCTTTCTTTAATGTTTTGTAATTTTCATTGATCTTACAAGTTCTTTCTCAGCCAAGGCATTTTCTGTAATATAAAGGCTATTGATATGTGTGTGCTGATTTTATATACTGTAACTTTACCAAACTCTCTATGAGTTCCAATAGTCTCCTACTGGAGTATTTTACTTCCCTCATATATCAGATCATGCTATCTGGAAATAGGGATATTTTGATTTTTTCCTTTCCAATTTGTATTCTTCGATTTCTTTTTCTTGCCAAATGCTCTAGCTAAAACGTCCAGAAGTATATTGAATAGCAATGGTCAAAGTGGTCATCCTTGCCTTATTCCAGATCTTAGTGGAAATGCTTCCATTTCCCCCATTCAATATGTTGTTAGCTATGGGTTGCTTCTATATTGCCTTATTGTTTTGAGGGATGTTACTTCTATACCCAATGTGCTTATGGTTTTTTGTTATGAAAGGTTGTCATATTTTAGCTAATGCTTTTTCTGCATCTATTGAAATAATTATACTGCTTTTATTCTTCCTTTTGTTGACGTGATGTATCACATTTATGATTTGCATATGTTGAGCCATCCCTGTATACTCATATGGTCTGGGTGAATGATCTTTCTGATGTGTTGTTGAATTCAGTTAACTAATGTTTTGTTGAGGATTTTTGCATCTATATTCATCAGTGATATTTATAGTTCTCTTTCTTTGTAATTTCTTTATATGCTTTTGTACTTAAGGTGATGCTGACCTCATAGAAGATTGGGAAAATTGCTTCATTTTCAATTGTTTTGAATAGTTTGAGAAGAATTAGAAACAATTCTTTAAAAGTTTGGTAGAATTCAGCAATGATACCATTCAGTCTTGTGCTTTTCTTTTTTGGGAGGATGTTTATTAGTGATTCAATCTCCATCTTTATTATTGATCTGTTTAGGTTTTCTAAAAAAACCTAAACCTGCATGACTCAATTTTGGCAGACTGTATGTGTCCAAGAATGTATCCACTTATTTTAGATTTTCCAATTTGTTGGCATTTAGCTGTTTGTAGTCATTCCTGATGATTATTTTATTGTTGTGGTATCATTGTTACATTTCCTTTTTTCATCCCTGGTTTTATTGATTTGGGTCTTCTCCCTCTTTCTTTTGCTTAGTTGGTCCAATGGTGCAACAAATTTTTTGTGTTTTTTTTTTTTTTCAAAAAAGGCTTTTCATATCACTAATGTTTTTTGGTATGTTGTTTTTCTAGGTCCTACAGATGCTTTGACAGCTCATTCATTTGATTTATTTCCAAATTCTTGATATAAGAACTAATTTAGATAAACCTCCCTCTTAACACTGATTTAGCTGTGTCCCATAAGTTTTGATATGCTGTATTGTCATCTTAGTTCATTTCCAGCAAATTTTAGTTTTGCTTTTGATTTCTTCTGTGCCCCACTGTTCATTCAGGAGTATATAGTTCAGTCTCCATGTGTTTACATATATTCTAGAGTTTGTTTTTTTTTAAAGATGTATTTATTTGAGAGATTCTTAAGTTGTTAATTTCCAGCTTCAAACCACTGGGTCAGAAAGATATCTGATATAATTTCATTTTGTTTGAGTTTACTGAGATGTTGTACCTTACAGTCTATCCTAGAGAAAGGAACATGCACTGATGAAAGAATATGTATTCCTCAACTGTGGGATGAAATATTCTGTGAATATCAATTACTTCTATTTGGTCCTAAGTATAATTTAGCTGTGTTGTTTCTTTGTTGATTTTCTGTCTAATTGACCTGTCAATTGATTGAACCTAGGCACTCTCCTATGGGTTGTAGGCATCTCAATCAACGTCATAACCACCAGGTTCACACTTCCACACTTTTAGTTTCCTGTTGATGTGATCCAACAAAGCTTTGTTGTTTTATTAATACAGCTCTTGTATTTTAGAAGAAAAAAGTCCATGTGATTGTTGTTTATGTCTTTTATTTCTTTGCTGAGAATTTATTTAGTTATTTGCTTTCAATTTGGGTGTCCTATTTTTATTTTGTGTTTCATGTGGAGTTCTAATTTCTCATTAATGCATGATTTTCATTGTTGATTTTAAATTTTTGTGTTATTTAAAAGCACATCAGTTCTGTTCAGTGTTGGAACATATGGAGTATCTTTTTTTTCCTGTGATGTTCAGTCTTTCTGGATCTTGGTATGATGAGAGACTTTCAATTGTATCCTTAAAATTTTCATATCAATTATGAGACTCGGAGTCTTGTAAACCTCATTTTTCAGCAGATATTTCTGATACTACTTTTTTTAAACTTTTATTTAATGAATATAAATTTCCAAAGTATAGCTTATGGATTACAATGGCTTTCCCCTCCCCCATAACTTCCCTCCCACCCGCAACCCTCCCCTTTCACGCTCTCCCTCCCCTTCCATTCACATCAAGATTCATTTTCAATTCTCTATATACAGAAGGTCAATTTAGTATATATTAAGTAAAGATTTCAACAGTTTGCACCCACATAGGAACACAAAGTGAAAAACACTGTTTGAGTACTAGATATGTCATTAAATCACAATATACAGCACATTAAGGACAGAGATCCTACATGAGGAGTAAGTGCACAGTGACTCCTTTTGTTGACTTAACTAATTGACACTCTTGTTTATGGCATCAGTAATCACCCTAGGCTCTTGTCATGAGTTGCCAAGGCTATGAAAGCCTTTTGGGTTCACCAACTCTTATCTTATTTAAACAAGGTCATAGACAAAGTGGAAGTTCTCTCCTCCCTTCAGAGAAAGGTACCTCCTTCTTTGATGACCTGTTCTATCCACTGGGATCTCACTCATGGAGATCTTTCATTTAGGTCATTTTTTTTCCCAGAGTGTCTTGGCTTTCCATGCCTTAAATACTCTCATGGGCATTTCAGCCAGATCCGCGTGCCTTAAGGGCTGATTCTGAGACCAGAGTGCTGTTTAGGACATCTACCACTCTATGAGTCTACTGTGTATCCCGCTTTCCATGTTGGATCGTTCTCTCCCTTTTTTATTCTATAGGTTAGTATTTTCAGACACTAGTCTTGTTTATGTGATCCCTTTGACTCTTAGTCCTATCATTATGATCAATTGTGAACAGAAATTGATCACTTGGACTAGTGAGATGGCATTGGTACATGCCACTTTGATGGGATTGAATTGGAATCCCTTGGTATGATTCTAACTCTACCGTTTGGGGCAAGTCCGATTGAGCATTTCCCAAATTGTACATCTCTTCCCTCTCTTATTCCCACTCTTATATTTAACAGGGATCACTTTTTCAGTTAAGTATCAACACTTAAAAATAACTCTGTATTAATTACAGAATTCAACCAATAGTATTAAGTAGAACAAACAAACAAAAATACTAGGAGGGATAAAGTATTAAGTTGTTCATTAACAGTCAGGGCTATGCTGATCGAGTCACCGTTTCTCATAGTGTCCATTTCACTTCAACAGGTTTCCTTTTTGGTGCTCGGTTAATTGTCACCAATTAGGGAGAAGATATGATATTTGTCCCTTTGGGACTGGCTTATTTCACTCAGCATGTGTTCCAGATTCCTCCATTTTGTTGCAAATGACTGGATTTCATTGTTTTTGACTGCTGTATAGTATTCTAAAGAGTACATATCCCATAATTTCTTTATCCAGTCTACTGTTGATGGTCATTTGGGTTGGTTCCAGGTCTTAGCTATTGTGAATAGAGCAGCAATAAACATTAAGGTACAGACAGCTTGTTTGCCAATTTAATTTCCTTTGGGTAAATTCCAAGGAGTGGGATGGCTGGGTTGAATGGTAGGGTTATATTCAGGTTTCTGAGGAATCTCCAGACTGACTTCCATAGTGGCTTAACCAAATTGCATTCCCACCAACAGTGGGTTAGTGTCCCTTTTTCCCCACATCCTCTCCAGCATCCATTGTTGGTAGATTTCTGAATGTGAGCCATTCTCACCAGGGTGAGGTGAAACCTCATTGTGGTTTTGATTTGCATTTCCCTGATTGCTAGTGAACTTGAACATTTTTTCATGTGCTTGTTGGCCATTTGCATTTCCTCTTTTGAAAAATGTCTATTGAGGTCCTTGGCCCATCTCTTAAGTGGGTTGTTAGTTTTGTTGTTTTGGAGTTTCTTGATCTCTTTGTAGGTTCTTGTTATTAATCCTTCATCTGTAGCATAGTTTGCAAATATTTTTTCCCATTCTGTCGGTTGCCTCTTCACTCATCTGACTGTTTCTTTTGCAGTACAGAAACTTCTCAATTTGATGCAATCCCAATGGTTAATTTCGGCTTTGACTGTACAGTGCCACCTTGCCGGTGATAGAGGCAAATAGAAGCCTGTGTTCCCAACTCCATTTGTATTGATATCTTAAGTCCAGAGGGTTTTTCATTACTGTTGCTCTAAGGTTGGATACTGCTCCCCTCATGGTGTCACTAAAACTGTTTTAGGGTTATCTGATTGTCACTGACAGGTGACAGTCCTGACATTCCACTTTATGTCTTTTGATGCTGATCCATCTGGGAAGGGGATGGATGTCTTCTTATTGTCCAGTGAAGAGGAATGTTCAGGTTCTGCAATCACACCATCTCCACTTACAGTACAGAAGTCAGAATGAAAGGCTCAGCTCTCCATTTGGTCTTCTGTGATACCATTAAGCAGATAGGTGAGGTCATGACCAGTCTTTTCAGTGATCCTTATTTGGAGTAGAGCAGCTATTATCTGAATACTTCCTGTCCCATGAGGTTACCCTGTTCCTGGCCATTTACAAAAAAGCAGCAGGTTGTTGTTGGGACATTTTTATGTCTAGATATATCCATATGTCCACATTGCCAAATTCTGCAGTTCCAAGTCCTTGAAATCTGAGAGAAAAACAACACCTTGGAATTTACCTGTATGCAATTCCTTGGGTCCTGAGTTCCCCCGTAAATCTTTTCCAAGGTTTTCTGCTCACTATTCCTAGAAAAATAATTCATTCAGTCCCATTTTTGAACATATTGGAAATAAATAAAAAAGTTGTGTTATATTGTTTCCTTTAGTACTCCTTTGTTTTAAAAGACAGTTTGGAATAATTTATCACAGCTTTTGTGTGGCATTGTTTTTTGCTAACTGGCCTCAAACAGGAAAAGAATTTCTGGTAACACATTTGCTAATGAAAAAGGAAGTGATTCCACTGTTTCACCTTGAGTCAATTGAGTACATCTTTCCAGGAGATACAAAAACAAAGAAGCACATTTCTAAGCCAAAGATTGTATGGCTTTCTCTAAAATTGGATGTGTTCAGATAATTAAATATTATAATGGAATAGTTAACTACCATCGTTCAACAAAAGATCCTCTGACATGTATTTTCCTTAAAAGCGTAAAACAAAGCATTATTTTGTGTTTCTGGAGCAATAACCAAACTCTAAGGGAATTTGCTTTGGATCCAAAACAATGATCACATTCAGTAAAAATCATTGGAATTTTATGTCAAGCAGTCCTAAATGGAGAAGTCAAAATTAAATAGTTCATATAATTTTTACACATGCTTTTCCAAAATTTATTTATTTATTTGAAAGACAGAGTGATAGAGAGGCAATCTATCTCTATCTCACCTCTCTCTCTCTCTGTCTCACACACACACATACACACACACACACTTATACACACGTATACACACACACACGCAGAGAGAGAAAGAGAGAGAGAGAGAGAGAGAGAGAGAGAGAGAGAGAGAGAGATCTTTAATCTGCTAGTTCACTCTTCAAATGGCTGCAACAGGTTAGGTTTTGTTAAGCTGAAGTCAGGGGCCAGAAACTCCATCCTGGTCTCCTACATGGATAGCAATGGCCCAAGAACTTGGCCAATTTTCAACTGCCTCCCTAGGTACATTAGCAGGAAGCTGGATCAAATGAGAGGAAGCTGGATCAAATGAGGGCTATCTGGAACTGGAACTGGAACTGGCACTCTGAAGTGGAAGCAGACATGGCTAGTGATGACTTAATCCCCTCCACCATGATGTTGACCTCTCTTAAATATTCTTGACACCCTAAATTGAGGCTATCTTCATCTCCTTAGACAGTAGTTTTTTAGTGAATACATGTCAGTTTGAAGATGATTTTAGATATGCAAAATGGGAACTCTCATGCTATTTTGCAATGGTTTTATTGAGGTATACGTGATGTGCATGTACAAGAAACTGCACAGTTTTAGTAGGCAAAATTGGATGAATTTGGGCATTTGCTAACAGCTGTCATCTGGTCACTACAATCAAGGTAATGGGCATACCAATCCCTTCTCAGAGTGTCCTTGTTTCCCATTGTTTCTTGTTTGCTCATTTTTTGTTGTTGTTGTTCACTTGCTGATTTTGAGGTAAGAACACTTAATATGAGATAACTCTGTAAACCACATGTTAAGTGCATAATACCATGTTGTTCTGTTGTGGGGTGCACAGATTAAAAAGACAGCGGGACTTTTGAGGTCAAATTAGGAGTCTTCATTAGCCAGCAGGCAACTGCCCTCTCACGGAGCAAGTCTGGAGAAGACAGCCCCAAGGTGCAGTGGCGGGGGTTTTTAAAGACAGAAACTACATGCTGATGTCCTTGGCCATTATCAAGCCAGCAAGCAGAGTACAGAAGCCAGAAATACGCCAGTTACAGCCAGATAGGCAGACTGCTATCTATAACTTGTTTCTCTCAAAGGAACGGTCCCTGCTCTGAAGCAACCAAGCCAAGTTAACCTATAACCACGCGGACAGGCTATGTCCTGTGGTAAAACCTTAAACTTAAAGCCACCCTGTCACAGTCCACTGTCGGTACTATGCTATGTAGCACATCTCTAGAATGCATTCCTCTAACCAGACTGAAACATACCCATTGAAAAATAACCCATTTCCTCCACTCCTTCAACTCTGTCTCTGTACGTTTGACTCTTGTAAGTACTTCATATAAGTAGAATCATGTAATACTTATTTTCTGTGTATGGCTTATTTCACTAAATGTAACTCCCTGCAAACTGATTTATGTTGTCAAAAGGCACTTTCATTTTCTTAAACAGTTTTCAAAATTGAGCATTTGATCCTTCTCCAAAAACAGGATATTTTCTTAAGATATTTGAGATAAATTAAAGTTTTTTAAGGAAAAATATCTCCAGACAGAAAGAGAGACATAAATAGACACAAACAGAGATAATTCATCCACTGGTTTTCTCCTCAAATGCTTACAACAACTGGCGATGGACCATGCCAAGGTCAGGAGCTCAGAATTCCATCTGCGTATCCCACACAGGGCCAAGGGAACCAAAAACTCAACTACAAATCCATAATTTCAGTGAACTTGGCAACATCAACAGCAAAGCTTTCATTGTATGATATTAGTATGAAGGAACATTTTATATTAATTCCTATATTACTGTTACACATTCACCAGATATTCACTAAGCATCTCCTCTTTACTGTGTTGGTATTATCAACATTACAGATGATCTATTTTAATATATTAATCTTTACAAATAATCATTAAATTTAACATAGCTACTAAATAATATATCGTTGATTCTCAACATTTATATAATTTGTTTTCTTTGTTGACTGGTAAGCAAGAAGTCAGTGTGTTTACATATTTGCTCATCTGTCAAATTACATGAAAACATAAATCCTTGTCACATTTGGTAGAGTGTTATGAGTACTTCAAAAGGTAATATTTATGTAAAACTTGATCAATTTCATAATTGCAAAATGCAATTGCCCTAGATAAAACTCTTCTTCTTGGATTTGTATGTTCCAAAATATTAGTGAGATTATCTACATTTTTTTATTTGAGTTTGCATAATTTTTATTCTGAAGAAAGGATGAAGATAATTTATATGGGTTTAAGATTTTCAGATTTCATACATCTTTTATTTGCCAAAAGAAAGCCTGCAGTTCAGTAGGATGTGAGAAATGATCAAAACAAGCTAAGTGCCAAAATCATGTGGAACAAAATTGTTCCCATTAGACTTGCTATGTAGACACAGATTTAAGCTAGTCAGTCTGAATTTTGTGGAGAACCCTGCAAGGGTGCAGTGCTAAAAACATACAGACTCAAATTCCTTCCCAATAGGACAGATACCACAAATGTTTTGAAAAATAAAAACAGAGCAATTTGCAACACTATGAAAGCTATGAATTCAATGAATATGTTAGCCTATTACTTCATGATTTTGTTAACTCATTGTTAGTATGGTACTATGAATTATCTGATACTAAATTTTTCAGGTACTTCACTGATTAGTACACATGTGCCCCAATTTATCTGTTTTTCATTTAGAAGCTAGAACTTTCAATTTAACTTTGAAATATAATTTTGAACTTCTTACTTAAAGTGACTGAGTAAAATGTAGTAGGTTAAACTGGTGTATGACCGAGAACAAGTGACATCTGCTGTTTTATTTCCATAATTACTGAATTGTTATCATTTTTATTCATTTCCTTTAAACAACATTTCATTTCAGAATAGCTTTGCATTTACAAAAGTGAAAACTGTAAGATAACAATACTAGGAATTCCATATATCCCACACCCCATTTCCCTTACTAACATCTCATATTTAGTGTGGTAACTATAATTCTAGGAATTGTCCTTTAAGTTCAAAGGTGATAGGATTTCATTTTCTCTTTTACATTTTGCTACTTTCTTTAATAATAATAAATTTAGTGGAGGTTGTTAATCCACTAAATATCCTTCTTTCCCTTTAAGATGATGCTAGATTGAAGACTAACAGTATTTGAAATTGTTACAAACATTATTTTGAGACTCTGAAACATTTTCTTCTACTATATAACATTTCTATTTGACATTTTATTTTCCATGGATATCTTCAAAGTTAATGACATAATTAAATATTTTAAAATTTCTTCTGGATTAAAAAAGCAAGCACATTGTTCCATTTATCTTTATACACAATGAATGTATGCATTCTTATTAGTGATGCAGTTAACAAGTACATTGGTCCTTGTCATTTGAAATTCCTTCCTTCTTCATTTTTTTCCCAAAAGAATGGGCCTGTATAATGGCCTTATTCTTGTCCTCAGAGCCTGACATCATATGGGTGTGACTTTTTTGCATGTGTATATGTTTAACATAAATGAACTCAATTTGATTTGCATAGGTAATAGTTATTGATAGGTTTTGGGGAAAAATTAAGTAATTAAAAAGCACTGAGTTATATAAATTACTTTAAATCATTCAGTGAATATTACTGTGCACAACGTGAAGAATCGTGCTTTATTAAAAAATTTGAAATTTGAAGCATATGTAAGATATGTAGGTAAACAAAGTGACTCAGGTAGAGGGCAAATAACCTTCAAAGCTTTTAAATTTGCCTATTTACAATTGGGAATAGAACATAGAAACCTTAAAAATATTCTAGTAATGTTAGTGAGTAAAATATGTAAAATTTTACTAATAATGTTTGAGAATACTTAAGCAGCAGCTATTGTACAATTTATTTAATAAAATCAATTCACTTTCCATCTTAAGGAAATAATACTCTGTGTGTGTATGTGTGTGTGTATGTCTGTTTTACAGTGTGTGTGTGCCTTTACAATAAACACTATTAAAACGCTGCAATAAATATACACAATTGTTGTTGATAAAAAGTGTTTATAAATATTTAAGGAGATGGGAATGCTAACTAACCTGATTTTATCTTAACACATTGATTATGTGTGTCAAACTGTCACATTTTACTCCAAATGTATATGCAATAATATTTTTAAACACCTAATCCAGAAAACCTTACTCAACCAAAAAAGCAAAAGAAGTTCTTGTTCTTGGAGAGACAGTGCATGTGATTTGCTAAACAAGCAAACAAACAAGAAAACACTGTTACTGAAGCTCAGATAGTGAGGGTGATTATGAGGGAGATTTGAGTTTAAGATAAATAAGATGTCAGGAGTAGTATCTCAGGTTTTAGGATATTGATTTCTTTCTTTTTTCTTTTCTTTTTTTTTTTTTTTTTTTTTTTTTTGACAGGCAGAGTGGACAGTGAGAGAGACAGACAGAGAGAAAGGTCTTCCTTTGGCATTGGTTCACCCTCCAATGGCCACCGCGGCCAGCGTGCTACGGCCAGCACATCGCACTGATCCGAAGCCAGGAGCCAGGTGCTTCTGGTCTCCCATGGGGTGCAGGGCCCAAGCACTTGGGCCATCCTCCACTGCACTCCCGGGCCACAGCAGAGAGCTGGCCTGGAAGAGGGGCAACCAGGACAGAATCCAGCGCCCCGACCAGGACTAGAACCCGGTGTGCAGGCGCCGCAAGGCGGAGGATTAGCCTAGTGAGCCGCGGCGCCGGTCAGGACATTGATTTCTGTAATGAAAAAAGTATAAGAGATTTTATTTGAAAATAAATAGTACTTATTAGAAAGGACTTGTGTGGATGTTGAAAGCTCAGTTAGAGCCACTAGAACAGTTCAGCCAAGTAACATTGATATTTGAGAGGAAGAAACTGTAGGTGTTTACCATTGACTGAATAGTGTGTAAATAGGGAATAGCAAGGAAGAGGAAGATAATGAGGATGGATGCCACTTTTTTTTATAACTCACATGAAATTCACCAAAGACTTCTGTTAACTTTGCATGAAGATCCATCTAGAATGTACCTAATTGCAGTTCTGTACCGCTACTATCTTATTAAAAGCTCCATGATTTGTTGATTCCTCTTACTTCCCTTTTAAAATATTCCCCAAACATACTAATATGAACAATCTTTTAAAATATAAAGTAGATTACATTCTTCCTCTCTTCAAGGTGTTAAAATGACTTCTCATTTTATTCAAATTTAAAAAAGAAATATGTTTACAACGTACAAGGCATTGTTTTTAGACAACTACTTTAACCCATATCTTTCACCTCACACTTTGATTTCCTCCACTACAACTGCAGTAATGGTTTATTCCTTGCCCATGCAATATGGTTCTTACCTCATGGGGCCAAGTTGCTGAAGCAGCTGATCCTTAGACACCATTAGCATTGGTAAGTAGGGAAATAATGATGGACCAATATGTCACATGGTCAATAGTGACATCAAAGAGATGGGAAACACAGACATTTGTCTTTGTAGGGAGAGATATCTAATGTGATGAAAATAATATAAACTATCCAGACTCTAGGTATTGCTTTAGAATCTTAATTGTTGGCATTCCCTTTTATATCTTAAAGATGCGTCTACTTATTTGAAAAGCAGGGTGGCAGAAAGAGAAGAGACGGAAATAAAGAGAGCTCTTCCTTCCACTGGTTCACTCTCCCAATGGTCATTACAGCCATTTTTGTGCCAAGCTGAAGCCAAGAGCCAGGAATTCCATCCTGGTCTCCCACATGTTGACAAGAGCACAACACTTGGGCCATCTTCTACAGCCTTTCCAGGATTACCAGCAGGTAACTGGACAGAAACAAGATTTGCCAGGACTCAAAAAAGCTCTCTGATATGCAATGTGGTCCCCCTACAAGTAATGACTTATCATGCTGCACTACAACGCTGGCCCCAATCTGCAATGTATCTTATATCAATTTTAGTAATAGAACCCTTAAATATTATTAATCATTAAAAAACCTTAGTGGTTTTACATTCCTTTATTAATCTTAATCATTGTTAGTTATTTTGCTATTTTTTCTTTCATATTTCAGGAAAGACATTAAGTTTTAATATTTTGGCTGTTTTTTCTCACACCTCTCAGTACTTACTTATAATTCATATTTTTATATTTTAGCTGTAGGG
This sequence comes from Oryctolagus cuniculus, assembly GCF_964237555.1. Lineage (NCBI taxonomy): Eukaryota > Metazoa > Chordata > Mammalia > Lagomorpha > Leporidae > Oryctolagus > Oryctolagus cuniculus. The sequence continues at coordinate 23,722,251 of NC_091440.1, read as the reverse complement.
CCAGAATTTAATTAATACAATCCCCTAAACATATTCATGTGATGGTTTTGATAGCAAAACATCACTAGATAATGTGATGCACACTCACAAACTTCAATTTGCTAATGTAAGGCATAAGTATTGATTTATCACCAACATTGAGTTTTCCTTTCCTGAAAAGTGGACTCTAAACTAGAGTAGGATTAAATTCTATTTCATGCTAGAAAAGCCCATTCCAAATTAAGAAATGTATAGAGGAGGAAATACTAGCTCTCCCAAAGAATCTCCCATAGAAAGCATGAGAAGAGGATAAATTATTACTAAAACTATCATAGATACTAATTTCTAGATATAATTTGGTAATTCATGCTTTAAAACTTGTGAACACCAGGCGTGAAGGATATTTTTGTAGAAACTTAAAATACACAGATAGAATTACATATAAAGAATATCTCTGTGAGCTAGAAATGGAACAGAAATGCAAAGCAATGAACTACATTGAAGTCTCAGCGTTTTGTATTTCAAGTCCTGAAGAATCATTAATGGAAATGTGGTTGTTGAGATAGAAAGGAAATCACCATGATTTGTAAACATATCATAACATGACTTTAATGGACACATGTAAATGTTTTAAGTTAAACAACAGGAAGGACTCTTAGGTGACGAATGAGGGACAGAATTCATTTATTCACAATCTTAGCAAAGGTCTTTAGAGTTTGAGGGAAGAGAAGTAGGAGCTCACAACACTACCTGGCTTTCTGGGATGGAGTCATAAACCCACAGAATTCATGATGAGTTTTGGCGTCCTGTCAGTGTGCCTTTTGGGAAATAATGCTTCAGAGAGATTTGAAACCTCATGCCAAAATATGAGCCCAGAGTGGGTGGCAACAGTAAACCTGATGAGAATTTAAGACAGAGGGAGAGTGAAAGCAGGAAACAAAGAAGCAATTCCATAATTTGAAAAAATTTCCGGGGCCGGTGCCATGGCTCACTTGGTTAATCCTCCGCCTGTGGCACCGGCATCTCATATGGGTGCCAGGTTCTAGTCCCGGTTGCTCCTCTTCCAGTCCAGCTCTCTGCTGTGGCCTGGGAGGGCAGTGGAGGATGGCCCAAGTGCTTGGGCCCCTGCACCCCCATGGGAGACCAGGAAGAAGCACCTGGCTCCTTTCTTCAGATCAGCACAGCGCCAGCTGCAGCAGCCATTCAGGAAGTGAACTAATAGAGGGAAGGCCTTTCTGTCTGTCTCTCTCTCTCACTGTCTACAACTCTACCTGTCAAATAAAAAAAAGGCAAATTCCCATCAAAAATGAGCTTATAGATCAAATTGAGAATGCTCATAAAGAAGCCCAATGCTAAAAAAATAGAAAATATAATCAACAATCAGAAAATTGATTTTTGATCTTTTTAGAAGAAATTCAGTGTAAATGTCAATCTAACAAAACATTTTTAAGATACAAATGTTAAGAATGCCTTAAAGTGGGGTCAGCATTGTGCGACAGTGGGTTAAGTCACAACCTGCAATGCCAGCATCCCACATTGGAACGCCAATTCACAACCTGGCAGCTCCACTTCCAATCAAGCTCCTTGCTAATGCTCATGGGCAAGCAGCAGAGGATGGTCCAAGTGCTTGTGACCCTGTCACCACATGGGATACCCATTTGTTATGGCCATCTGTGGAATGAATCAGCGGTTGGAAGATTTTCTCTCCTATCTCTCTGTCACTCTGCCTTTCAAATAAGTAAAAATAAAGCTTTAAAATAATTGGTACATTAGGCCGGCACTGCAGCTCACTAGGCTAATCCTCCTCCTTGCGGCACCGGCACACTGGGTTCTAGTCCCGGTCAGGACGCCAGATTCTATCCTGGTTGCCCCTCTACCAGGCCAGCTCTCTGCTGTGGCCAGGGAGTGCAGTGGAGGATGGCCCAAGTGCTTGGGCCCTGCACCCCATGGGAGACCAGGAGAAGTACCTGGCTCCTGCCATCGGATCAGCGTGGTGGGCTGGCCGCAGCCTGCTGGCCACGGCGGCCATTGGAGGGTGAACCAATGCCAAAGGAAGACCTTTCTCTCTGTCTGTCTCTCTCACTGTCCACTCTGCCTGTCAAAAAAAAATAATTGGTACATTAATAAAAATTTATAATAATAATATATTATTAATTGCATCAAATATAGTAAAATAGTGACTCATTGAATTTAATTTTAAATGTGAAACCAGAGTTTCTATGATTTATGCAAGCATGAACAGATGGTGAAAGGCTGAACTTGGATTAGACTCCTATTGCCGTATAATTCTCTGAACCACAAAGTTTAGGCTATATAAGCATCATACACAAAGCCAAAATTTAAAATGGAAATTCCCAGCTTCACTTCTCAGAGATGCTTATTTTGTATATCATTGTTTTGTAAAGTACATTATAACACGTACATCATGTGCTTCTGAGGCAGTTATAGTCCACTTTGAGAAACACTGAACAGATAAATGTCAAATTACAATCCTGTTTACTATAACGTTCTTTTCTTCTTTGTGTATTTGTGATGACCAAGAACTGTATTTTGCAATCCTACTTATGTATTAAATTCTGAGAGTATTACAGGGGTTCTGGTTTTGAAGTAAAATGAAATATGCAGACATAACCTTGCCTTACCCAAGGAATGTTGCTATTAAACTTGAGAATAATAAAATTTAAAGTTATTCAAGGATTCTGAAAAGTAAATAGTAATAAGCAGAATAGGAAAGAAGGCTAGAATATGAAAATTAGACTGAATTTACATTTCCCTTTTCTTTCTCCTGTGTAGAAGGAGTTTGCTTCAAAGGTTACATACTGTTTGATTCCTTTTGTATGACCTTGAAACAATAGAACTGTGTCAAGAGATAACAGATCAGTGGTTGTCATGAATTAAAAGGATATTTCTATAGCAGATAGCACAAAGTACTTTTTGGGGCTAGGTTATGAAACTTTTGTTTCCAGAATATGGCTGAGTTTTAACAAATCTATAAACATTACAACTCACAGAAATGTGCAAATAAAATTGGTATTTTTATTGCATTATCAATTAAAATAACAGAGTAAAATAATACTGATGCTCATTCTGTATCCAAAATAGTTTTTCCATTTGATTTAGGGATAGAGGTAATTTTTAAAAGGACCATATGCAATTTCAATAAGAAGGCAAGGATGGGAATTGCTGGGTGTATCTCTATTTTTTTTTTTTAATTTTATACCCATCATTCTTTTTTGCAAAAGTTGATTTAACTCTTCTGGAATTCAGTTACTTTTTTCATTCTTCATTTAATCTCTTGGAGAGTTATATGCTACAGTATTCTAAGATTTCCTTATCTGAACTACTTTAAAGGGTAAAATTTGACACTTTATTGCCTTTCCCAATTTGACTTTTTTTCCTGTCATGCATATTAACTACTATGCTTTTTAGTAATATGAAATCATAGGAGCTTCAGTTAAGTGCTCATGTTTTCTGCCATCACATAGCTGATTCATGGAATTAGAGCTGTAACACCTGTAAATGCTCAATACACTATCCCTTAGATTTTCCACTAAACTAGATATAAAACTAAAGTTCTTAAGAAAAAGTGAAAGAATTAATTGTCTACTTTTCTGGAATACACATTATGAGATCACTGAAAATTTTAATAAGGAGTCCAAGTAAGATAATTGTAAGAAAGAGATATTTAATTATCCTTCAATTCAGAATGTTTCATTATGCCGATGTCAACTTGGGGAATTTTTGTAATTTCACATTTCTTATCTAATGATTTAGAGATTCCTAGTTTGGGACATAAGGATTTGTGTTTTTCAAAACCCACAAGTGATGATGATTGATGCCAATTTTGGAAATTAATGACCTATATACCTCCATTCAAAATGTTGTTAAAGCTCTTAACTTTAACTTTTTATCTAATCACCCACAAAATTACACATTAGTATCATATTGTGTTGATAGTGCTGTTTGTACATTTCTATCATTAATTGCATTTTATGTGCTATGCCCTAGATGAAGACAATGCATGAAATTATTTCATGTCTACAGTTCACCACCATTATGTCCTAAATATCATCCATTAGGAACACTTGATGAGCCTACAGTGAAGAGGATTTATATGACTTCCTCAAGACCACAACCTACTAACTAGGTTGTTTTGACTCTTATGTTTATGAGTTAACTCACAAATCTCCTATGTTTTACATGATCAATACCACATGTCAATTTAAAAGGGGTTTATTTAACAAATTGGCAGTATCTCCTGACCATATTTCACTAAATATAGCTCTTCTAAAAGTGTTGCCTATAAGTATAAGAAGCCATGATAGCCAATGATATTATAAAACTCACTGTATATTTCTTCACATAAAGGCTGAAGAAGCAATGTGGAATATGAACAACCTGAACGAAAACATCCCTAGGAAATCATTCAGAAATGTATACTCCAGACTAAGGTATTTTTATATGTTTGTCTTTCACATATGATAATTATAGGGAACATATATATAGTTCTATATAATTATAGTGAACATATTGTAAATAAACATATAGAATATATTTAAAAGGAATTTAATACATGTTTAAATGCAAACTCATTATTAATATTATAATTAACCCAGTAATAATTTGTAATTAACTACAATAAGTTACTTTCATAATCAGCAATAATGGACAAATATTTACAAGTCTTTTCAACCTGGTACTGCTACTTTCCTTTTACAATTATGTAATATTATTGAGATGATAGCTTTGCATACTTCGGTTTGACATTTTTTCTAATTCTGAGAATATTTGGCTGTAGGTAATAAAATCAGAACAAAAACAAAGCAAGCACAGTGTCATAGTGAATGGTTGAGAAAGTGTTACAAACTCCTTTTTTCAGGTGGTTATAACTATTTTTAGAAAACATAACAAATTATAATAGCTCTGAATCAACTATAGGGTTCTATAAACTTATTTCATCTTTAAATTAATTAGATGAATTAGAACCCTTTCAATGCTGTACTTAAGTTTCTCTAAATAATGTTTGAAGCTGAAAATTTGACAAAAATGAAGACAAATCTTTTTATCTTAAAAATAACTTATTAAGATATTTTGCCCTTGAAAGAAAAACATGTAACTGAAACAGTGAGATATTTGCAGCTGAACAATTTGCCAATATTTTAACATCAGATTCTATTACTCTATTTCACATATACAATTGTATGGGATGTAAAATAAAAATCCTGTTCCAACAAATCACCATCTGGGTCAAAGGATAAATCTCAGAATTTTTATCCCAACGTAAATATAGCTTTTGTGACAATAGTAACTAACACTGTTCCCAGACCTTGAAGCATAGACTGATACATATTCAAAGATATCACAAATTGAATTAGACCAATATACATACAAGAACAAAAGGATTCTCTAGATCATACTAATTTTACAATACTGTGTATCAGTTCATTTCACTGATATATCTTTAAATTGATTGAGAAATGTTTTGTTGATATTGCAAGTGCAAAAAAATTACTCATAATATTCTTTAATATTCTTTTGCTTTTATTTCTTTGTTTTTGTATCTTGTTGGTTTATAAACAAGATATAAGATCAGCTACTATTATTAGATTTATTCGGAAGCACATTCACACTTTTTTCATATATTGAATATTTTATTATGAAATATTTAAAGTTAGTGAATTAACATTTCCTTTTTTACTTTGATCACACTAAATTTTAGGAAAACAAGATGATTTGAGATCAATTCCTAAGGAATATTTTATTATATTTCATATATCAAAAAACCTTGTTGGATTAGTGCCTTTGTACATAAATTCAAGCCAACTCATTGTGTTTGATGTTAAAGTTACATGTAGGAGCTGGCGCAGTTGCTCACTTGGTTAGTCTTCTGCCAGTGGCACCAGCATCCTATATGGGTGCCAGGTTCTAGTCCCAGTTGCTCCTCTTCCAGTCCAGCTCTCTGCTGTGGCCCGGGAGGGCAGTGGAGGATGGCCCAACTGCTTGAGCCCCTGTAGCTGCATGGGAGGCCAGGAAGAAGCACCTGACTCCTGGCTTCGGGTCGGCGCAGCGCTGACTGTGGCGGCTATTTGGGGGGGTGAACCAACAGAAGTAAGACCTTAAAAAAAGTTATGTGTAATATGTAAGAAAAACAGAAATTCTTATCTTTAAACAATAGTATGGTAAATGGAGACATGGTTTGTAATAAATTTTAAAATTAATATTCATTTAAAAGTGAAGTTAGGAATCCTCTCTTACATCTGTTTTTTGATGGCAATTGGTTTAGCAATTTTTTAAGCTTTTTTTCCTCTATCACTTTGAATTTTATATAACTGTTCTTTTTTTTTAATTTTTTTTTTTTTTTTTGACAGGCAGAGTGGACAGTGAGAAAGAGAGACAGAGAGAGAAAGGTCTTCCTTTGCAGTTGGTTCACCCTCCAATGGCCACCATGGCCGGTGCGCTGCAGCCAGCGCACCACGCTGATCCGATGGCAGGAGCCAGGTACTTCTCCTGGTCTCCCATGGGGTGCAGGGCCCAAGGACTTGGGCCATCCTCCACTGCCTTCCCGGGCCATAGCAGAGAACTGGCCTGGAAGAGGGGCAACCGGGACAGAATCCGGCGCTCCGACCGGGACTAGAACCTGGTGTGCCGGCACCGCAAGGCAGAGGATTAGCCTAGTGAGCCGCGGCGCCGGCCAGAATTTTATAGAACTGTTCTTAAAAGCTATGCTTTGAGATTCGATGATTGTTTACAGCCCTTGTCTCTACTATTGAGGAACAGTTTTCTTTTTTTCTTACTATTTGTTGAATTCTTTAAGTAGTGTAGGGTTACTCTTATGAGTATAAAATAACTGAAAGTGAGTCATTATAAAAATTAAGAGAGGGAATAAGAAAAGAATGGAAAGGAAGAGTAGGACCATGGGCAGGAGGGGAGGGAGGGTAGTGCGTTCACTATGTTCCTAAATCTGTATATATGAAACACAGGAAATTTGTATACCATAAATAAAATTATTGGGGAATAAAAAAGTTATGTAAGGCTCTTGTCCAATTTAGGGGCCAGAAACTTTTTTCTCAAGGAACAGCGACCATCTCTTTGAAATATTGACATCAACAAAGATTTTTTTCCTTACTTTCTGTGTTAAAGGGTAAGAATCTACCTTCATTTTGCTCTAAAATTATCCCCTGTCATAAAGATATGTGAAGTTTATTTACCTTTTGATAAAGTCAATTAGCTGCCACAGATGGTCACTCCTATTAAAAGGCAAATCTACGATAATGATGATGAAGGATATGTGACAAATAGGGCTGCCAAGTCCTCTTACTTGAAAACTAGTTACTGTTTATCTTGGTAGTATGTATGTAATGGATTGTATCTGTTTGACTATAAAAATGTGAGATTTTTTTCCTGTTTTTGCATTGTCTTAGTGATTGTGATATGTATCACATTCTGGCTTAAGGCTTACTTACATATGTGATAATAAAATAGTTTTCTTTCTTTCTTATTATATGGAGACTTTTTCAGAGTTGGGAATAAATCTTATTTATAATTACATGGTACCAGCAATTCCCAGACACATGCATACACATTCATACACACACATGTACATATCCCAGTCCTGGTTTCCTCTTATGGACAGGACCTTCTGAAGAAATCATAAGTTGATATGTTTGTTAATATTCAGTTGTTTAAAAGTGTCTATTGTAAGATGAGCAAATCCCATTTATTTTGGGTATGGAAATTTAAGATATGATCTCTGCTCCCAAGACACTTGATTATATTGAATGCGTTCTGAAATTTGGGTGTATAATATACAATTAATATACAATCCTGTGTGATGTTTTACATTTATCTGTTTCTAGGGAATCAAAATATTTTATTTTATGTTTGTAATTTTTGTAATTTGCTTTACCTACAATTCTACAATTGGGCAATGCATTCCATCAAGTACAACCAGTATTTACCCCAAAATTTCATCATTGATTGATGGTTCTAAATCCATCTATATCTAAACTGATTAGGGTAGATTTTAGTTATTGTTTCCAGACATTTGTTCTATCATTTCATGAAGCTAAGTACATTATTCATGGGCTCTCTGAGATTTGAATCTGTAAAATCACTCCCTTTCTGCATTAGGTAGTTTGAATGTATCATTTTTTCTTAAAATAAAACAATGCTAAGATAAAGTTTAAAAGCATCACATTAGAATGATTCATGGATACATTGGATGATATATAACTAACTGTAAAGAAGGTACAAAGTGCAGTGGATAATGCTATGGCCATTAGATAGAAACCAGACAACATAACCAAGTTGCATAAATAGTGAGGAGTATATACAGGAGATACAAGGGAGGTTTTAGGAAATCAATCAGTTTATGCTGTCTACTACAGAAATCACATTGGACAAATCTTGTCTTCAGTCAGGAAGAACTACAGGTTTTTGTTTGGTATTCAACATATGAATAGATTCAGTTCACACATATTCTTGAACCACTTTGGAATATTAATTGGATAATTGACTCATTCAACGTTACCCTTGGTTGTCTTTGTATTAGAAAGTCATATTTTGATTGCTTTATCATTGAAGTCCAATGATATACATACACAAAAATCATAACACCATTTACACCAAGAATGTGACCTGCACAATGCAATCAGTTAGTAAAAATGATCAAGAATGTTAAATCAGAAGTTCAGGATTTAACAACTACCACGTTTATGTTTAAACGACAATTGAGAAGATATTTCATTTGTAAAACAAAGATTTATGTCATTGTAAGATAATATTTTGACTATGTAGCTATTTTGAAGTATCCATATTAATATAATGGATGTACTAAAGAGAGAAATGGGTTGCAATAATGTTAATATTTGAAGATACAATTAGTACCCTTTCTGATTCACCTCTTCATTATAATAGAACCAATTAACAGTAAGCAACATTTTATATGAAACAGTTATATAGGGAGAAGTAGGAGAAGTAGGTATAAGAAGAAAAAATTAAATTGGATAAAGATAATTCAACTTTATTGTCATAGAAGCAGTATTTAATGAACGCAAAGACTCAGGTACAATGAAAGCATTTCCTGGAATATTCGGCCACTGTGAAAGACTTTGATGAATAGCAGAAGCCCAGGGGGTTCTTTTTATGGGCAAGATAACCTAGCTATTGCAACTCTCTGGGGCATTGTGTCCTAATGTATTGTTGATAGTGAGGCTGGGAGCATTCTGAGATGGTGTTCCTGTGGAAGATTAAGAATTAAGATATTGAATTACTGGAATAGGTATTTGGATTTAGGAAAACAAAAGTTTAAGTGAAGTCACTAACATACTTTGAACTCTTTAAATGTTTACAATAATGATTAAGTGTGTAAAATGGAAATGCAAATTAACTCAGAAATTTTAATGTAGATAAATATAAATTTAGGAAAGAAGGAGAACAATGTGCTCTATTCCAGGCATGAGAATTTTTCAAATAATATGTTGTCTAAAAAAAGCAGCATTGTTTCTTTAAACTTTTAATCAGGAGAAAGTCTGAAAAATGATAATGACTCTTACCTCTACCCAATTTAAAATCTTCATAAATGATAGAAATAATATGTTTTGTTCATATTTGTAGAATACTTCATGTAGTTACTAGAAATGATTAAAGAAGCTCCAAGTACAAGAAAAAATATAATTTAGGATAAGCATTATGTTTGCTATACTTTAGCACATTATGTGAAATTTTTGACTAATTATAAAAATATGAGATTATTTTCTAAATAAATATGATCCCTATTTATAAAATTTTGAGGGGTTGCATTTTTGAATTTAAGAAAATGCACTTAGTTGCTTATTTTAATTTAGTTATAGTAAAGTGTTTATACTATTTAAACAAAAACCTAGTATTTATACTGACAAAAATAAACATTTGAAAATGTTAAAAATTTAATGACTTTATAATATTTATTATTGTATACCTTTGAGACTCATTACTATCTCACTAAAAACATTTGTAGAGTTTATAAATAGTAGTAGTATTTTGATGCATTATTGACATCTAAAAATATTGAATTATAGCTTGACTTCATTTTCCTTTTGCTACATTGTGCAGGGAAACACCCACAATAATAAAACTATTTTTGCAGTGTGTATATCAATCAAATAGTAGAGGTAAATTGTAGTTTTGTAAATAGAGTTCCATATCAATATTTGTGGATACTATAGGCCACACCTTGCATTACATCGATCGATTACACCAAATGTGATTTTGGGGAAAGTGCTTTATGATCTATGGATTTTTTTTTTGAGATTAAACTCATGACATGATTAGAGTAATGAACTGTGGTCCCTACCTTTATAGTGATATTAGGACTGTGAACTGGAGCCCTCTTCCCTTTTCTCAACTATTTATTTGTTTGTTTATAATGCATCATCTTCATCTACATCTTTGGTAAGAGCTCAGTAAATCATACTATGAACAGCACAGAGCCTTCCTTGTGGCAACTTTTTGCCTGAGTTTGCCATACATTGAATTCAATTGCCAAGACCTATCTATTTTCAGATGGTGCAAAACTAGTGGATCAATCAAAAAATAAAAGTAACACCACCTTTGTATATTTCACAGGGGGTTAAAATATTTGTACACTTATCATATTTTAAAAACTTTCATGAAGATAACTTGTATTTTCTTTAAGATTCTTTGATTATCAGCAAAAGTATAACATTAAACATACTACTACATTTGGAAATATCATATTTATTCAACATCCTATGTTTATATTTACTCTTTCTGAGTGTGCTTTCCAAAAACAAAATAATTTTAAATAATTGTAGATTTGAAGCAAATTGTTAAATAATGCAAAATACACATTCCTATTTATTCTTCACTCAGTTTTCTCCAATGGATATAACATAGTTTTTAAACTGTTACCTGGGGGAAGGCCATGGAAGCCCTGGGGTTCTTGTCTTCACTCAAGAAAGAATTCAGGCATGAGACAGAGAGCAGAGTGATAAGGCGTTACTGGGGATAGGGCATCCCTCAGGATGGAAGGGACAGATAGAGAGCACACCCAGTCCAGTCACTCAGAATGGAGGAGCGCCAGGTTACCTGGTTGAATGCAGAGCACACCTGGGCAGACCAGGCAGGTGACTCAGCTGAGAGGCAGAGAGCTGACCCCACAGTGCCTTTGGACTCCCTAGGTTTTAAGGGAGTCTGTTTACCCCTCTCCTCCAGGACAAAGGATGGAGAGTCCTGGCTAAAGGGTTTGTTGGGTGAAAATTAGCAAATTCTTCCCAGATTTGCTGGCACCCAGGCAGAGTAGGGGAGCTTCCCTTAGGGCTTCTGAAAAGGTTTTATTGCCCCATGTTGTCAGGTAACCCATTTGGTCCTGAGGAGAGAATTCTCCTGGAGGCTTTCCCTGGGGGAAGGGCTGGGACCACCTGGGAGGTTATCAGGGTCTGAGCAGGACTTTGAAGTGTAAGATACTGGGCTTCTGGAGCTTCCACAGTAGGTGCTAGTCCTCAGGCCTTTCTCATACACAGATTGGCTCAATTTCTGACTTCCTATCTAACTAAACCAGTAAGTTAATATAAACAAAATACTTTTAAATATACTACAGTGCTCATTTGATTTTATCATTTTTATATGAAATAGTTTCTGTTGGTATAGTGCTATGCAATTTTATCCTATATACCAATGTTTCTCTGTGTAAGTATGTGTGTGTGCAAGTGAAGGAGATGTGTATAACCAACATCACCATCAGTACAAAGGAAATTCCTCATGATATTTTATTTTTGCACCTCTCATCTATGTTCCCTGGACACTGGAACTCTAGTCTGCATCTCTGTAGTTGAGTCATTTGGAGAAAGTTATAAAAATGAAATTGTATGGTATATAACTTTAGAGATTGTATTTTTCATCCAAGTTGTTGCATTTATCAAAAACATACTTTTCTCTCAATTAAGATTTAGTTCCATGAATGTACAAATTTGTTCACCTATTCATCTATGGAAATACATGCAGTTTAGTTCCAGTTTTTTTTTTTTTTGCTGTTGTTAAAGACAAAGCTGCTGGAAACACATATAGGTATATGCATGAATATTTTTCTCCCTTTATCCATCTGTTACCAGAGAACTGCAGGGTCCTTGTCTCCGCGCAAGAAAGAATTCAGGCATGAGACAGAGAATAAGTGGAATGCAAATAGCAAGGCTTATTAAGGCAGGGACATCCATAAAAACTGATGGGCACCTCTCCAGACAGAATCTGAGAGAGAGTGCACAGTCGCTCAGACTGGGGGAGAGCGGGGTTACATGGTTGAGTGGAGAGAGTACACCTGGCCAGGCCAGGCAGGCGGCTCAGCATAGAGGCAAAAGGCTGAGCACACAGTATGGTTGAGGCCAGGGGTTCTTAAGGTGATGGGTCTTGCATCCCCACCTCTGCTCCTCCTGGAACACAGGACTTTTTGGATGTAAATACGAAAAATTCCTATTTGAGTTTTCCCCCTGAAGTTATCAGACAGGAGGAAACCTGGCTGGCATCACCCTGGGAAGGATGGGCAGGACCCCCTGGAAGATCAGTAGGATGTTTGAAGTGAAGATACTGGGCTGTACCTGGAAGGTTATTGGGATGACTTTGAGCTGCATATGCTGGACTTAGATGTCAACTCTTTAGGCCTTTGTCACACACACATAAGCTCATTCTGACTTCTTACCTAACACATCCTAAGGCAAATGCTCAAGAATGTTATTGCTAGCTCATATTATAATTTGATGCGTGCTTAGAGACTTTTTTTTTAAGAAACACAATCTTTTTTTTTTTTTAAAGATTTATTTATTTAATTGAAAGGCCAACTTACATAGAGGCAGAGGCAGAGAGAAGTCTTCCATCCACTGGTTCATTCCCCAAATGGCCGCAATGGCCGGAGTTGCTCCAATCTGAAGCCAGGAGCCACAAGTTTCTTCCAGGTCTCCCATGTGAATACAGGGGCCCAAGGACTTGGGCCATCTTCTACTGCTTTCCCAGGCCATAGCAGAGAACTGGATCAGAAGTGGAGCAACCAGGACTCAAACCGGCACTCAAATGGAATGCTGACACTGTAGGCGGCAGTTTACCTACTACCACACAGCGCTGGCCCCTTATAGTAAATTTATATAAAATGACTACCAGTGGGGACTATGAGAGATCAAATTCCTCTGTACCTTCATTATCATTTTGCATTTATGTTATTTTTTATGGTTTCTCTACAGAGTTACCCAAAACTTAGTATTTTAAAATAGCACAAATTTGGGAGCCAGCTTTTTAGTATAGCAGGTTAAGCCAAAGACATTCACATTCCCAGATGGGCACCGGTTTGAGACCTGTCTACTCCACTTCCAATCCAGCTTCCTGCTAATGCTCCTGGGAAAGCAGCAGAAGACAGCTCAAGAATTTGGGCCCCTGCAGCCATGAGGTAGAGCCAAAAGAAGTTCCTAACTCCTGACTTCTGTCTGGCCCAGCTCTGGCTATAGCAGCCATTTGGGGAGTGAACCAAGGGATGGAAGATCTCTTTCTCTGTCTCTCTCTCTGTCTCTCTGCCTTGTAAATAAATAAATAAATCTTAAAAAAAAAACCACAATAGCACAAATTTGTCTTCCTGCAGATCTTTGGTGCAGAAGTCTGTGTCTCAGGTGTTTCTCAGGGTCGGACTACTGCATTCCATCCTGGAGGCTCTAGGAGAGAATCTGTTTTGTTTTTGACTTTGCCTTTTTAGTATCTAAGAGACTACCCTCACACCTTTGATTTGGCTGCTCTTCCTGCATCTTCAAAGACAGCAGTATCTCAGGCCTCTGACACTTATTCTTTCATCACATTTCTCCGTCTTACCCAGAACTGAATGATTTTCCACTTTAAAGACTCATAATAATATTGCACTGATACACATAATGCAGGCTAATCATCCCACCTCCAGGCCCATACCCTCAGTCTCATCTATGAAGTTCCCTACCCATGTGAAGTAATATATTATTATTATTATTATTATTATTTAATTTGACAGGTAAAGTTATAGACAGTGAGAGAGAGAGACAGAGAGAAAGGTTTTCCTTCTGTTGGTTTACCCCCTAAATGGCTGCCATGGCCTGCGCTGTGCCAATCCGAAGCTGGGAGCCAGGTGCTTCTTCCTGGTCTCCCATCCGGATGCAGGGGCCCAAGCACTTGGGCCATCCTCCACTGCCCTCCCAGGCCACAGCAGAGAGCTGGACTGGAAGAGGAGCCATTGGGACTAGAACCCGGTGCTCATATGGGATACCGGCGCTGCAGGTGGAGGATTAACAAAGTGAGCCACGGCACCGGCCCCATGAAGTAATAGATTATTTACAGGTTCAAGAGATCAAGACCTGAACATCTTTGAGGGCTGTTATTGCACTTATTAGACTTTTGTATCTTTTTTAAGGATCTGTTCTTATTAGATCCATAACTATTAGATTATTATCTAATAATTAAATTATTAGATCAATAATCAATAAAAATCTAGCTTTAAAATGCATTTCCTAAAGAGCTAAGGCTGCTAAATATATCTTATATACTAATTTAATATCCATATATAATCTGTGGTAAAATTTCTGTTCATGTTTTTTGCTGATTTTCTATTTGGGTAGTTTGTTTTTATACAGTTGTGTTTTCACAATCCCTTACATATTTCAGGTTGTTTTTTGTTAGAAAAAAAAAAGCTTTCTTCAAGGTAGTTACTTGTCATCAGCCATTCACAGTGCTATTTAAAAAATGAATAGATCATAATTTTAATGCATTATTATTATTATGTCATGGGTAAGATGCCTATGGCTATTCCTAGATCTTAAAATTATTCACCTGTATCATCTTTTAAAAGTCTTACTGATCTATGCTTTAGATTGAAATTTATGGCTCATTTTGAAGTAAATTTTCATGGTGTTTAGTTAAGGACAAGATTCTTTTTTATTTTTAACTGGTGGATATCCAATTGTTCCAGAATAGTTTGTTAAAAAGAAAACCCTTCCACTGAATTGTTTTTAACAATTTTCAAAATTCAGGGAGTGATTTTTGCTTGACCCACCAATTATAGTTTAAAATCTCATGATTATAGTTTATTACATTCATTTCTAGTCTACATGCTAAATTATTCTTTTTAATTTTTCCCCCAGAAACTTTTTATTTAAGGAAGACAAACTTCATGCATTTCATAAATACAACTTTAGGAACATGGTGATTCTTCCCACCATACCCACCCTCAGACACATACCCCCACCCTGCTTCCTCCTCTCTCTCCTATTCCCATTCTTATTATTTAGTAAGATCTATTTTCAGTTAACTTTATACACATGATTAACTTTATACTAAGTGGAGAGTTCAACAAACAGTATAAAAAAAACTGTTCCTCAGATGGGGGCTGTTCAAAGTCATTTCATGGTAAAGTGTCTATTTCATTTCTGTAGATCACATAAAAAGTGCTGCATTAGTTATCACAGGTAATGGAGAACATACGGTATTTGTCCTTTTGGGACTGGCTTATTTTACTAAGTATGATGTTTTCCAGCTTCATCCATTTTGTTGCAAATGACAGGCTTTCATTTTTTTTTTTTTTACTGCTGTTTGGTATTCCATGGTATACATATCCCATAATTTCTTTATCTAGTCTTCAGTTGAAAGACATTTGGTTTGATTCCACATCTTAGTTATTGTGAATTGAGCTTCAGTAAATGTGGGTATTGATAACTTTTTCATATGTTGATTTCATTTCCTTTGGGGAAAATCCCAGGAGTGGGCTGGCTGGGTCACATGGTAGATCTATATTCAGAATTCTGAGGTGTCTCCATTCTGCCCCAACACATTTTCTGTTTTCATTATTTTTAACCTGTAGAAAATCTTTTAGCCATTCTTTAGGATAGACCTACTAATGACAAACTTTTTTTTATATTTATTTATTTACTTAAAGTCAGAGTTAGAGAGAGAGAGAGAGAGAGAGAGAGAGAGAAATCTTCTATCACTGATTCGCTTCCCAAATGGCCAGGACTGGGACAGACTGAATCTAGGAGGCTAGACACACATCCGGGTCTGCCACATGGGTTCAGTGGCCCAAGTACTTGGCCATCCTCTGCTGCTTTTCCAGGCAGATTAACAGGGACCTGGATTGGTGGTGGAGCAGCTGGTACTTGAACTGACACCCATATGAGATGCCAAGATCAGAAGCTGGACAGCTTAAATTGCTATGCCACAATGCAGCCACAAATATTTTGAATTTTATACAGTTATTTATTCCTTCATGCAATTTTATATGCTATGTTATTAATAATAAATAATCATAATTGTTTATTATTGTGGGAAGTGTGATTTTAATTTTATGCATATTTTAAATTTTATTCATATTATATAGAAGATTATTTTATGACTTATACAAAGAAAATAGCCTCCTCACTATTTTAAAGTTTATTTTATTATCTCCTGATTGAAAAGCATGGAGCTACTTCAAAAAAAAGTTGCTGGGAGAAAGGAATTAAATATGTTTAATTCTGGGACTAGCCTTGTTGTTCAGTGAGTTAAGTCACTGCTTGAGAGGCTGGAATTCCTTGGCAAAATGCTGGTTGGGTCCCAGATGAACTACTTCTTACCTAACTTCCTGATAATGCGCCTACACAGGCAGCGGAAGATGGTCCAAGAACTTGGATCCTTCTAGTAGTCTAGGAGACGAGGGTGGAGTTATGGCTCCGCTCCATCCCAGTCCCAGCTGTTTCAGACATTTGGGGAATGAAACAGTAGATGGAAGATCTCTCTTGCTCTCTGTCTCTGTCTCAGGCTCTCTCTATCACTCTGTCTTTCAAATAAATAATGAAAATATCTACTTTGTTTCAAAACACTTTGAAATTCATGAATTTTCATAAAAAGTATTTTATGGACCTTTTTGAAAACTTTGTAGGCATAGAATTCATATTATTTTGAATTGTAATAAAATAAATTCTATTTGTGTGAGGTTTTTAAAGTACCCTCATGTTAATGGTGATATTTAATGCAAAAAAATGTGCCTTCTCTTTGAATTAGAGAAACTTCCTAAGTATTATTGCATACACAAGGAGTTCATTAGCTTGTACTGTCACCAAATAATCAGCTGCAATCAGGAGATGCTCAGAAAAAAAAAATTGTTTATTTACTTGAGACAAGTAAAGGAGAGAGTGGGAAGGTATAGCTCCCTAATGAAACCACTTCTTCAAGAAACAAGTTTCCAGGAATTTTATAGCAAGGTTTAGGAGAGCATCCAGGATATGGGAAAGAGAAAATAGGAAAGTGCTTGCTGCTTACACTATACAATGTAATATTAAAAATTTGACTCATACTAGTCTATTTCAGCATTCCTTGTTGGTTTTGGTTTGACTTCTTCTTCATACAATGTAGTAAGATAAGTTTTTCTGGAACAACCTCAGAAAAAACTAGCTCAAGTGAATAAAGTTTTAGAGTCTCTAACTCTATTCCAGTGTGTCCCTGTTGCCTTATTCCTTCAATCTTGGTTTCAACATTCCAGACTAAGTCTTTCTATGAAGAATGCAGTTTCAATGTGTATATTTTTATTTCACTGTGGCTGTTAGGCAGTTGGCTAGATATGTAAGTATTAAATAAAT
Source organism: Oryctolagus cuniculus (assembly GCF_964237555.1). Taxonomy (NCBI): domain Eukaryota; kingdom Metazoa; phylum Chordata; class Mammalia; order Lagomorpha; family Leporidae; genus Oryctolagus; species Oryctolagus cuniculus. Next base: position 23,704,669 of record NC_091440.1, on the reverse strand, counting down.
AAATAAAGCAAGTTAAAATAGTAGGTGTTGGGGCCAAAGCTGTGGCATAGCAGGTAAAGCTTTCGCCCATGGTGTCAACATACTATATGGGCACTGGTTCAAGTCCTGCTGCTCCACTTCCAATCCAGTTCTCTGCTATGGCCTGGGAAAGCAGCAGAAGATGTACCAGGAGCTTGGGCCCCTAAACCCATGTAGGAGACCTGGAAGAAGCTCCAGGCTCCTGGCTTCGGTTCAGCTCAGCTCTGGCCATTGCAGTCATTTGGGGAGTGAACCAGAGGTTGTAAGACTTCTCTTTCACTCTCTCTCTCTCTCTGGCTCTACCTCTCTCTATAACTCTGCCTTTCAAATAAATAAAAAAATAAGCATTTTTTAAAAAAAGATTAGGTGTTAATTTTGTTGAGTTTCACTAACTAGTAGTGACTTGCTTCCAGCTACAAAATACTATTAAAAAGGACAAAGCTGGCAAGTGTTTTGCTTACAGCATGTTGGTTTAAAAATTAAAATGACAAGTATCTTGCCTATGACAAGATACTGCCCTCAATCTATTAGGCATACTAAAGCATTTACAAAACCTTGAATACATTTCATTGCTCCTTTAGGATGAAATACTTACCTTGGTTAAAAGCCCATAACATCTGTTATATTATTAAAGTCAATCGATATATGTAGGTATTTTATCACCTAGATTTTGAAATGTGTGATTGTATATCACAATTTACAGAAAAATTAGTGGAAGCATGCCACCTTCAATGTTTATTTCATTTTCAAAAGTGTTCATAAGTATGGGCAGACAAACATATGTACAGTAAGATTAACTCCAGAAGTTTTAAATCCCTGTTAATAATTTATTTAAATTGCAAATTTTTCTACTTTACTTTTTTGATTTGACTTTGGAGGTATCTCTTCTCCAACTCTTTGTGTATGGGGATATTTATTTAAAGAAATAGACAAATCTATAATCTCCAGGTTGCTCTCTATGTAAGTTGTATATTATATTGCATTAATTATTCTGTTTTTATTTATTATTTCATTTTCTTTCCCTTTCTTATTCTATATGAAATAGTATAGAAGTATATCCAGATCTCTAGGAAAAAATTCACTGAAATCTCAGAAGTAAATATATTTATACCATGTGTTACAGTTTTTAGCAAGGACTTCTGTATGACTTTTCATTTTAAAGTCAATGACATTTGCTACTTAAATAGAATTAATCTGTAAAATACACATCTAAGTTTCCATGATAATTAATACTCATGGGTAAAGGCTTTCAAGTAAGAAGTTTTTCTAGTCTCTTGGTTTCATTTTAGGTCACACTGCCCTTAACAGAAATGAATAGTGGCAAAAACTTAAAATATAACAAAGAATTTGTTTGTAACACTATATTTAGCAGATGTTTAATGTAAACTACAATATGACTAGGTTAGTCAGTGCATTTCTAAATTGATGGCATACTGTTTTTTAATTCTTTTCTTTGTATGGGGTTAACTTTATTATTTTTAAGTAACTAAGAATAGATCTTTGTAAAAATTAAGAATGAAGAACTGCTGCCCATGAATACACCTGATCCTGGAGATGAGACAGTTACTGTGCTAAGTCATTAATTTCTTCTTGAGGCTGAGAGATAAATCTTCAATTTTATTTCCCTTGTCTACTGAAATGTCCAGTCCAGTCATTCCTGTTCCAATTCCTATCAAGATACCCAGTGAGATTGGCAAGGGGATGAGTCTTAAATCCCTCTTGACATGCTGGTTTAGAGGGGCAGAAAATAGAGATTTGTCCAGGGTATAGGACAATGGAGGAAATAGAAAGGTGAGTGTACAAGTCCCTGTCCAGTTGGTGGGGAGGCAGATGTATGCCTTGTTACCACAGAGAAAGAATACCCCTTTTTTTGGTCCTATACATGTGATCATATAGTAAGATATATCCTACATGCTTCCTGTGGCAGGGGAATATGTTCAGTAAATGCCATTACAGCCACTTCCACTGGGTGTAAGGATTAGTGGTGACCAGTAGGGGGTGGGCCTGGAAAAATGACAATTAGGGCACAGGTGTCATGGGGGAATGAACTCACATTATGAGAAGAGGGGAAGGAAGCACACATGGTGCATAAAGGGGCTTGACTAATTAGCAAGGCCACAGCAAAAAATGCATTGGACAGGTACAACAGATGGATCATCCAGTGTTTTTTCCCTATACAATGTTGATGCTTCTTCCCCTAGCCATGTCAGTGTTTCTTCCTGAGAACTCAGGAGAGATATATCTCCAGGGGTTCTGCCAGGAGGATTCTGGTCCTTGTAATATAAACAAGTCTATGGGCCCTTTCCCAGATCTAGGCAGGGTAGGGAGGGCTTGCTAGCTCGTAGGGGAGGAGAATGTACAGATTCAACATGAAGAGACATTGGCATTATCTTTAAAAAATACACTAGAAGTTGCCGCAGCTCAATAGGCTAATCCTCCACCTGTGGCGCTGGCACCCCAGATTCTCTCCTGGTTGCTCCTCTTTCAGTCCAGCTCTCTGCTGTGGTCCAGGAGTGCAGTGGAGGATGGCCCAGGTCCTTGGGCCCTGCACCCGCATGGGAGACCAGGAGAGGTATCTGGCTCCTTGCTTTGGATCGGCGCGGTGCGCCGGCCACAACACGCCAGCTGCAGTGGCCATTGGGGGGTGAACCAACAGAAAAGGAAGACCTTTCTCTCTGTCTCTCCCTCTCTCTCTCTCTCTCACTGTCCACTCTGCCTGTCAAAAAAAAAAAATACGCCAGAAGAAATATTGATGAGAGGTATGTAAAAATGTAGAGACGAAATGTGAGTGACTGGTATATGGGGGCTTGGAACCACATAAGGGAACCAGGTTAGAAGCTGGAGATAGCATAAAAACATCCTACCCCGAAGAGATAAAAGAGTGCTAAGATAAGTTTTTTTTAAATATATGTCCAACAACTGGGGGTGATTGCATCAAGCCTATGGCAAAGGTTAGGGCCAGGACTACAGCTGTAGATAATAACAGAGAGTGACAGTGCATTACAATATTAAGTATAAACAAAAGGTTAAAAAGGATATCTCTGTATAGGTGTGAAATCAGAGCGATCTCCTGGGAGCCAGGGAAGGCATAGTCGTAGAGATGAGTACCAACAGCTTTCCTATAGAATTATTTGGAGAAATCTGTGGAATTCAGGAATTGTCAGAGACATGAGACAGTTCATCTGGTATTACAGGGAGTCATGTCAAACTGAGAGTGGTGGGTCCACTGTTCTTGAATTTTTCTTTGCTAGCTCTGCCAAATATATTACTAGGGATGGCTGTAAAGGAGATTTGTTTTCATGCAAGAGAGAATTTCTTTGTGAGACAGAGTAGCAGTGCCAGATGCATCTCCATTATGTTAGGTTTTAGAATTTTAGGGTTTGTAGGAGGAGAGGAGGTAGCTAGTTAGAGAAGACTTTATTTTAGCGAGGACAGAATGGGGAGTGGTAAAAAGAGTGTATGGTCTGAGCTTTCCTGGACAGAGGCCTGGGGTGGGGGTGGGTCTGTTGATGTCAGGCCTCATTGCCTAAATATCTGAGCTTTGGTTAGGGAAATATTGTATCCTGATTCCCATAAAACACTAAAATCTAATTGATGTTTCATCCAAATGCTCTATCATGGACTCCAGATGATGATATAACCTACGTATTTTAAAATGGCTTCAGTCTATAATTTGAGCTCTCTAAGCTCTTCCTGGAGATCTTACCAAACAAATGAGGGATATCCTTAAAACTTTGAGGAAGTACACCTGCTAACCAGGTATACTGCTAGGCCACACTTGAGGATTTAACAGTCCATTCAGAAAATGTATATATTGGGATTCTGGGAATAAGGGTATACAGAAAAAGGAATCTTTCAAGTCTAGGCATGTGAGTGGTGCTTTCAGTTGTATGGATTAAGAAGCTACAGGGATTTGGTAAAGTAGCATGTAGTGGCATTCCAGCCTCATTTATGTCCTGGAAGTTCTGAACCATTGAATATTCACCAGTTGGCTTGAAAATTGCCTAAAGGGGGACTGTTTTTAAGGGGACTGACAAGAACCCAGGGTTCCATGTTCAAGAAATCTATTAAACAAAGTTTGTAGTCCCTACTGGGTTTCTGGTTTGAAAGGGTGTTGGCCTCACTGAGGAAACCTTCCCTTGCCATTTGGGAGGAAAATGACAGGGGGAGTCTGTGTAGTCCATCAGGTGTGTTCTGATCCAATACCAGAGGACCTACTCTATTTTGGATTTCAACAGGGTGTTAATCCAAGCAATGTCTTATCTCAATACTAATCAGCATCTTAAAAATTTAGGGGCAATGAACCTGAGACAAGAACCCTAGTAGGGTAGCAAAACCCTGCCAAATAAAAGCAATAGACAGTCTAGCATTAGGGGAAACTGATGGGACAGGAGGACATCTTTTATCTGGTAAACCAGAGACAAGGTAAATTATCAAAAGGGGGACTTGTCATCACCTCCTGTGAAAACACACCCCTCTCTGAGGATAAAGATCCCACAATGGAGTTCAGAACAGGGTAAATGGCCTCCATATAAGTCAGAACATTCATATTCTGCCCTGTGACATCCTCCAGGCACTGCACAGTTTGGCAGTAAGTCTAATCCTTCTTAACAAAGGATCCAGTGGTATCAGAGCTGTATAGTGTCAGTTCTAGGCCTACGCACCTGCAATACTAATTGGAGGTAGCAGACATGATTAGGTTAAGAGGAGCTAGTCCACAGTGATTCAGAACATAGTGAAGAAGGAAAGAAAGGCAAACAACTGAGACTTAAATTTAAGGGAAGAAAGAGTCAGTAGAAAGACTCACCCACTGATTTCTGGGAGGGCCTTTACCATATGGTTTGCTTGCCAACAATGTTGTCGAAGGCTGGGTCTAGGCTCTTGTGTTTGATGCAAGAGAGAATTCAAGGACAAAATGTTTAAAGTTTAGTGAAAGATATTTATTATTAGCAAAATAAAAGTACACACTCAAGAGTGAGTGTGGGCATGCTGCAGAGTGGGTAGCACAAAATTAATTTCAAAGTTATCTCTTTATATGATCTGGAGGAGTTGAATATTCATACTGGATGGTGTTTATTTAGGGGTTTAATTTAACATTCACAGAACGTGGTGTTTGGGGCAAGGTTTGAGTAGTACCTATTTTTTGCCTGTTTTGGAAGTCTCAACAGTGTCATAGCATCAGGGAAGTAGGAGTAGTAGTAGTAGCAGTAAAACTAGGAATCAGTGGAAGTTATGAATATGTTATTATAATTATCTATAGATCATCCTGGAATGTGGTTAGCAACATTGTTAGGAATATTCAGTTAGCAACATTGTTAGGAATATTCAGCTAGCATCAGTAGCAGTTTAACAGAAATACCAGGTTTCTGCAGCACAAATTGTTGTGGGGGGTATAGTAGTTGGGTGGAGTAAATGAGGTTAGGAAAGGCTAGTGACCTCAGCTCTGTCTTTGCTAGCTACTACCTTGCTGGTATCAGATGTAAAAACAAAACAAAACAAAACAAAGCAAACAAACAAACAAAAACAAAACAAAAACCACAAAAGCAGAAGAAAAAAGCAGGTTGGGTAGAGAAACACCAGCAATTCCTTGGGCACCTGGATTGCTACAGGCTGGATAGCAATTGTCTTATAAATAAAGGGATTAGATAACAGAAATGTGAAGGAAGCAACTTTGGAAAACAAAAGAGGACAGAGAATGACATTCTAGAAGGAAGATTAGGGTTGAAAAAGTTTCGAGTATTTACAAGATTGGAATTTGCTTTGTTTTTTTTTTTTTTTTGTTTGTTTGTTTTTGTTTTGTTTTGTTTTGACAGGCAGAGTGGACAGTGAGAGAGAGAGACAGAGAGAAAGGTCTTCCGTTGCTGTTGGTTCACCCTCCAATGGCCGCCGCGGCCAGTGTGCTGCAGCTGGCACACCGCGCTGATCGGATGGCAGGAGCCAGGTACTTATTCTGGTCTCCCATGGGGTGCAGGGCCCAAGCACTTGGGCCATCCTCCACTGCACTCTCTGGCCACAGCAGAGAGCTGGCCTGGAAAAGGGGCAACTGGGACAGAATCCAGTGCCTTGACCGGAACTAGAACCCGGTGTGCTGGCGCTGCAAGGCGGAGGATTAGCCTAGTGAGCTGCGGCGACAGCCAGAATTTGCTTTGTAATAATTGCCATTGAACTCAGCACATAGATTACTGGAAGTGATAGGTTTCAGCATGGCCAGGTTTAACATATGCTGGAAAAGATAATCTTTATATATGCCTATGTTTATAAACATATAGTAGGATTTGTGGTTTCCAGTTTATAAGCCAATTGACATATATTTGTGGATTAAATGGTTTCTTGCTATGATTGTCTCAGTGTATGCTGCAACTGTAATTTATAAATTACCATTTGGTAAGCAATCACAAAATATTTTGTAATTGATAGAGTTTTGAAATTTTGTCAACATAATTATGCTAAAATAATATATTGAGTTAGTATAATTTTTATTTCTCTAATTATTGCCAGGGTTGAAAATATGCAGCCTTTGGGCCATATAAATCTCACAAAATCATTTGGTCTGGCCCTGCCAGGCAATTATAGGAGGTACATGTGTTAGGGTCCAAACGCATCCGCCGCCCAAGGAATGACTCCAAGAGACACTCTCTCATGCAATCGGCAAGGGGTTTATTTTTCCAGCATGCTGGGGCTCTCTGAACATGCAAGAACAGAGTAGCCCCGAGAAGTCAAGGGCCAAGGTTTTTATAGGGTTTTTAGAGACATTTTACATCACAGTAAATCATCTCATTCGGTGGGAAATTCAAAGGACATCTCCTAGATTTGATTGGCACATCCAGTGGCGGGAACGGACCCACTAAGGTGGTTGGATGGCTCTTGGGGTTGATGCCCTTTGAATTGATTGGCTGAGGCATAGGGTCCAGGCCGTTGGGGTGTACGTGCCAGACTGCAGGGTCTCACACAAGGTCATACAAGATCACGAGAAGGTTTGTGGCTTATCTAGGAACTCAGGGACAGGGAACTGGTCTGGTGAGGCAAGATACAAGAAAGGGGTAGGGAGGGGCTCTGTGCAGCCCGGTGGGTGAGGCAAAGGCCACATAGCTTTGGTCCCTTATCTTTACAGCTACACCTGGAGCACCTAATTTCAGCTTTGGGGAAAAAAGTTTAGGGCTGTAATTTTAAACTTAATTTTTCACATGAAATTCAATAAAACTACAGTTGGTTAATTTTTAAGTTGTTAATTTTGTATGCTCTATGAATGATGTTTTATATATATAATAAAAATAACCTTTGCATAAAAAATGGTTCCCTACCCCTATAGAAGTTGAGCACATTTTCATGAGTATTGGAGCTATGTAGTGTTTTCACTAAAATATTTAACAATATATTTTGCTCATGTTATCTTTTCAATTGGTTTTCCTTTTACCAATTTTGAGTAAAACTTTGAAAATAAAATATTTTAAAGTATCTTCTCAATTTTTTGGTTTGTATTTTGAACACATGATATATATATATGTGTGTGTGTGTGTGTGTGTGTGTGTGTGTATATATATATCTGTTTTAAAGATTTATTTATTTATTTGACAGTCAGATTACACACAAAGAGAAGGAGAGGCAGATAGAGAGGGGTCTTCCATCTGCTGGTTCAGTTCCCAGTTGGTCCCAATGGCCGGAGCTGTGCCAATCCAAAGCCAGGAGCCACGAGCTTCCTCCAGGTCTTCCCATGTGGGTGCAGGGGCCCAAGGACTTGGGCCATCTTCTCCTGCTTTCCCAGGACATAACAGAGAGCTGGGTTGGAAGTGGAGCAGCCGGGACTCGAACTAGCACCCATGTGGGATGTCATTACTGAAGGCAGTGGCTTTACCAGCTATGTGACAGGGTCAACCCCACTTATTTTTAACAAAATTAAATTTCCAGTTTAAATGAGTTAATTTAACAATATTATTATAATGCTTGTATTATTTGTGTCAAAAAAGTAATTATAACCTAGAATGGCATATCCAGAAAATATAAGACCAAAGACACTCATTTCATACAAGACTTCATTAAAGGGTTTATAAAAAATGTACTTCAGCAAAAGCAAATATAAGTGTGAAAGCAAACAGAAATAGTGAACTAAAATTGCATATGGATATTAATTTTTATTGGATTAATTAATTAATTACTAAGTGACTTTTTAAAATTCTGACAATCTCTTTATTATTTATTCCATCAAAAATAGTATATCAAGTTATGAAGATCTTTGTGTGTTGTGAAAAATGACAGGTAGATTATCTAAATTAAAAGCTTCTCAACTTATTGTGGTTTTCAGGAGACTAAAGATCTCAATGTATCATATATTTTAGTAGTTGAAATATGAAAGCTAAAATCTGTAGTGGAATTGTTAGGTACCAAGTCAGAAATTGAGCCTATGTGTGTATGAGAAAGGCCTGAAGACCAGCACCTGCTGTGGAAGCTCCAGAAGCCCAGCATCTTGCACTTCAAAGTCCTGCTCAGACCCTGATAACCTCTCAGGGGGTCCCAGCCCTTCCCCCAGGGAAAGCTCCCAGGAGAATTCTTTCCTCAGGACCAAATGAGCTACCTGACCTGACAACATAGGGCAATAAAACCTTCTCAGAAACCCTAAGGGAAGCCCCCTACTCTGCCCAGGGGCCAGCTAATCTGGGGAGGAATTTGCTGATTTTCACACAATAAACCCTTTAGCCAGGACTCTCCATCCTTTGTCCTGGAGTAAGGGGGGAGGTGGGTAAACAGACTCCCTTAAAACCTAGGGAGTCCCAAGGGACTGAGGACACAGCTCTCTGTCTCTCCACTAAGCTGCCTGCCTGGTCTGCCCAGGTGTATTCTCTCCACTCAACCAGGTAACCTTGCTCTCCCCCAGTCTGAGTGAGTGGACTGGGTGCACTCTGTATCTGTCCCTTCCCTTCCATCCTGAGGGATGCCCTATCCCCAGTAAAGCCTTATCAATCTACTCTCTGTCTCACTACTGAATTCTTTCTTGCATGAAGACAAGAACCCCATAATCACTAAAGTACAGATACATTCTAAACTCATGAGGTGGGGGAAAGATAAATATGGAAAAAATCCACTTCCAGAAAAAGAAAACACAGGGAGATATAAAAAAGTACCATAATTAGGCAAAAATAGGAAATATAAAAATAGATAGCAAAAGCAAATCTAAGTTCTTTTTCTTAAAAAAAAGTCTCTATTTGAATTTTATAATTTAAAACTTAACCTTTCAGTTACTTCTTCTTGTCATTAATCTCGAAAAGAGAAATCACTGGAATGAATTCACAGGTGCGTCATTGGATAATTCGAATCATTATAATAAACCACCAGCTTCCCAGTATTCAGCAACTGCTTCTCATCCTCAGCAGAGCTCTCAAGAACTGAATGAGCATTAAACTGAGTAACAGCTACTCCTAGAATTGGTCCCTCAGGTTTAGGGTTGACTGAGCTTTAAATTGCCTGAGTTTTATTGACTATTCAATTCTCTCAGTCAATTGATAAATAAAACACTTTAGTCATCAGAGTTGTTAATCCACTTTCATGACACTTGCTTTTCTTGAACATTAGATTAGCTTGTTTTGTTTTCTGAATTTAGGATTCAGGTCAAATCAAAGGGGGTTTATGTCATTAAAATTGTCAGGCATGACTCCTCCTGGGAAATTTGAACATGTTTGAGTGATATACAGTGCTTTAAAAACAACAGAGAACAATAGGATTTATGACATCTTGCGGAAATATTTATTTCCTATGGAAGGTAATCATATAAAAAAGTATTTGACAGTTGCTGTTTCATAAATTCCAGTAATTAGTTAAACTTACTAAGACTGAACTATATTTTTCTAGTGATCACTAGCTAGGGTATCTATATCATATTTATACTTATGTGGATTTATGCTTATTCATTTGATGTTAATAGTTTAAGTGGATTTTTTAGGTCTCATTTGTTTGTATTTTCCTCCAATAGTTTAATATGGAAAAATCTTTAAAAAAAAACAAAAATTTAAAAATATAGATTGTTTTTCTTATGCTAATGCATACATATGATACTTTAATATGATAAAAGTAATATAAAACAGAATTTAAAAATATTGTGGAAAAGTTAATTAAAAGGTGGGTTAATTTTGGTTCAAAATACTTTGAAACCCATGCATATTTTTTATAACACCACATTTTTCCACAAACTTTTTGAAGATCCTTTGTATAGATTTCAAATTTTTCATCAAAATAAACATATTTCCATTTCTTTTTTTTTTCTTGAGAGAGAAAAGCAAGATTTATTTAAGTCAGAGGCCTTCTGCCAAATCGGCCAGGATGGGGGCTCCAAGATAGGCAAACCCCGAAGAAGCTTGTGGTAATGGAGTTTTTAAGCACAACTTTGGGAGGAAAAAAATGACACACAGCTAACAATCAGTTACAAGGTGGGGACAAAACGCATCAGAAGACCTGATTTGTAATCATTACCCTTTCTGGCTTGCTCATGATAAAACATAAGAGGCATGGGAGGAGTAGGCCAATCAACTTCTCTCTATTCTCATGGTAAAGCTAGCCTTGCTGAAGGCAACTTTTGGGGAGAAACATGCAGTGGGATTTGGCACCTTGATCTTGGTAAAGATAACTTTTAGGGGAAGCAGGCATTTTATACTCTCTAAGAGGGCCTCTACTTTTCCTCACTTTGCACTGGGACCAATCTAACTGCCTACTGGCCCATCTGACTCCACATAATCCCTCCCCTAGAGTATGGACCCTAACTTCTGCTAGGGTATGGGATAATGACCCACCACCCTGGCTTCTTCAAGCTGAGTAAGGACTGGCAGTCAAGGCAGGATTCCAGCAGTAGGTGGCCCCTCCAGGGAGATGCAATGCCAGCTTGAAGGAACATCGAGGCTTCCATTGAGGTTTCATGAGCATGGCCATCTGGAATTTAATGTCTGGAGAAAATGACTCTAACAAGCAGGTTAGATACACAGGGTCTAATAGGAGAGAGTTATTAGAGGACCTAAGAAATGTGCTGTCCAAAGCATGAAGTTTTCTCATTGACAGGCAAATAGAAACTTACAGGAAGAGCTTGATAATAATCAGGTGGGTGATTTTGATTCTATCAGTTAGTATTAGCAGACATTAGTCTTGTTTGTGTGATCCCTTTGACTCTTAGATCTATCAGTGTGACCAATTGTGAACTGAAATTGATCACTTGGACTAGTGAGATGGTATTGGTACATGCCACCTTGATGGGATTGTATTGGAATCCCCTGACACGTTTCTAACTGCACCATTTGGGGCAAGTCCGATTGAGCATGTCCCAAATTGTACATCTCTTCTCTCTCTTATTCCCACTCTTATATTTAACAGGGATCACTTTTTCAGTTAAAATTTAAACACCTAAGAATAACTATGTGTTAATTACAGAGTTCAACCAATAGTACTAGAACAAAACAAACAAAAAAATACTAAAATGGATAAAGTATTACATTGTACATCAACAATCAGGACAAGAGCTGATCAAGTCGCTGTTTCTCATAGTGTCCATTTCACTTTGACAGGTTTCCCCTTTGGTGCTCAGCTAGTTGTCGCCGATCAGGGAGAACATATATTTGTCCCTTTGGGACTGGCTTATTTCACTCAGCATAATGTTTTCCAAATTCCTACATCTTGTTGCAAATGACCAGATTTCATTGTTTTTGACTGCTGTGTAGTATTCTATAGAGTACATGTCCCATAATTTCTTTATCCAGTCTACTGTTGATAGGCATTTGGGTTGGTTCCAGGTCTTAGCTATTCTGAATTGAGCTGCAATAAACATTAGGGTGCAGACAGCTTTTTGTTTGCCAATTTAATTTCCTTTGGGTAAATTCCAAGGAGTGGGATGGCTGGTTTGAATGGTAGGGTTATATTCAGATTTCTGAGGACTCTCCAGACTGACTTCCATAGTGGCTTAACCAATTTGCATTCCCACCAACAGTGGGTTAGTGTCCCTTTTTCACCACATCCTCGAAGCATCTGTTGTTGGTAGATTTCTGAATGTGAGCCATTCTCACTGGGGTGAGGTGAAACCTCATTGTGGTTTTGATTTGCATTTCCCTGATTGCTAGTGATCTTGAACATTTTTTCATGTGCCTGTTGGCCATTTGCATTACCTCTTTTGAAAAATGTCTATTGAGGTCCTTGGCCCATCTCTTAAGTGGGTTGTTTGTTTTGATGTTGTGGAGTTTCTTGATTTCTTTGTAGATTCTGGTTATCAACCCTTTATCTGTTGCATAGTTTGCAAATATATTTTCCCATTCTGTTGGTTGCCTCTTCACTCTCCTGACTGTTTCTTTTGAAGTAAAGAAACTTCTCAATTTGATGCAATCCCAAATGTTAATTTTGGCTTTGACTGTCTGCGCCTCGAGGGTTTTTTCTAAGAAGTCTTTGCCGGTACCTATATCTTGCAGGGTTTCTCCAATGCTATCTAATAATTTGATGGTGTCAGGTCATAGATTTAAGTCTTTAATACATGTTGAGTGAATCTTTGTGTAAGGTGAAAGGTAGGGGTCTTGCTTCATGATTCTTCATGTGGAAATCCAATTTTCCCAGCACCATTTATTGAATAGACTTTCCTTACTCCAGGGATTGGTTCTGGATCCTTGATCAAATATAAGTTGGCTCTAGATGTTTGGGCTGATTTCTGGTGTTTCTATTCTGTTCCATTGGTCTATCCATCTGTTTCTGTACCAGTACCATGCTGTTTTGATTACAACTGCCCTGTAGTATGTCCTGAAATCTGGTATTGTGATGCCTCCAGCTTTGTTTTTGTTGTACAAGATTGCTTTTGCTATTCAAGGTCTCCTGCATCTCCATATGAATTTCAGCATGATTTTTTCCAGATCTGAGAAGAATGTCTTCGGTATTTTGATTGTTATTGCATTGAATCTGTAAATTGCTTTTGGGAGGATGGACATTTTGATGATTTTGATGATATTGATTCTTCCAATCCATGAGCATGGAAGATTTTTCCATTTTTTGGTATCCTCTTCTATTTCCTTCTTTAAGGTTTTGTAATTTTCATCGTGGAGATCTTTAACGTCCTTGGTTAAGTTTATTCCAAGGTATTTGATCGTTTTTGTAGCTATTATGAATGGAATTGATCTTAGGAGTTCTTCCTCAGCCGTGGCATTGCCTGTGTACACAAAGGCTGTTGATTTTTTGCATTGATTTTATATCCTGCTACTTTGCCAAACTCTTCCATGAGTTCCAATAGTCTCTCTCTTTCTCTCTTTTTTTTTTTTTTTTTTTTGACAGGCAGTGTGGATAGTGAGAGAGAAAGACAGAAAGAAAGGTCTTCCTTTTTTGCCATTGGTTCACCCTCCAATGCCAACCACGGCCGATGTGCTGCGGCAGGCGCACCGTACTGATCCGATGGCAGGAGCCAGGTGCTTCTCCTGGTCTCCCATGGGGTGCAGGGCACAAGCACTTGGGCCATCCTCCACTGCACTCCCAGGCCACAGCAGAGAGCTGGCCTGGAAGAGGGGCAATTGGGACCAAATCCGGCACCACAACCTGGACTACAACCTGGGGTGCCGGCTATGCTAGGTGGAGGATTAGCCTATTGAACCGCGGTGCCGGCCACCAATATCTCTTAGTAGAATTCTTTGGATCCCCTAAATAAAGAATCATATCATCTGCAAAGAGGGATAGTTTGACTTCTTCCTTCCCAGTTTGTATCCCTTTAATTCTTTTTCTTGCCTAATAGCTCTGGCTAAAACTTCCAGAACTATATTGAATAGCAGTGGTGAGACTGGGCATCCCTGTCTGGTACCAGATCTCAGTGGAAATGCTTCCAACTTTTTCCCATTCAATAGGATGTTGGCCATGGGTTTTTCATAGATTGCTTTGATTGTGTTGAGGAATTTTCCTTCCATACCCAGTTTGCTTAGAGTTTTCAACATGAAAGTGTGTTGTATTTTATCAAATGCTTTCTCGGCATCTATTGAGATAATCATATTGTTTTTCTTCTGCAGTCTGTTAATGTGGTGTATCACATTGATTGTCTTGCGCACATTAAACCATGCCTGCATACCAGGGATAAATCCCACTTAGTCTGGGTTGAGGATCTTTCTGATGTGTTGTTGCATTCGATTGGTGAGAATTTTATTGAGGATTTTTGCATCTATGTTCATCAGGGATATTGGTCTGTAATTCTCTTTCAATGCTGCATCTCTTTCCGGCTTAGGAATTAAGGTGATGCTGGCTTCATAGAAAGAATTTGGGATGATTCCCTCTTCTTCGATTGTTCTAAATAGTTTGAGAAGAATTGGAGTTAGTTCTTCTTTAAATGTCTGGTAGAATTCAGCAGTGAATCCATCTGGTCCTGGGCTTTTCTTTGTTGGGAGGGCCTTTATTACTCTTTCAATTTCTGTCTCAGTTATGGGTCTGTTCAGGTTTTCTATGTCTTCCTGGTTCAATTTAGGTAGGTTGCATGTGTCCAGGAATCTATCCATTTCTGATAGGTTTCCCTGTTTGCTGGCATACAAGCCCTTGTAGTAGTTTCTGATGATTCTTTTTATTTCTGTGGTGTCTGTTGTTACGTTTCCTTTTTCATCTCTGATTTTATTGATTTGGGTCTTTTCTCTTCTTTTTTTAGTTAGTTGGGCCAATGGGGTGTCAATTTTGTTTATTTTTTCAAAAAACCAGCTCCTCGTTTGGCTGATTTTTAGTAATGTTGTTTTGGATTCAATCCTGTTGATTTCTTCTCTGATTTTAATTATTTCTCTTCTCCTACTAGATTTTGGGTCTGGTTTGCTGCAGATTTTCTATATCCTTGAGATGAATTGAAAGCTCATTTATTTGGTGCCTTTCCAATTTCTTGATGTAGGCACCTATTGATATAAACTTTCCTCTTAACACTGCTTTTGCTGTATCCCATAAGTTTTGGTATGTTGTGCATACAGACTGAAAGTGAAAGGCTGGAAAAAGATATTCCATGCCAACAGAAATGAAAAAAAGTGGGCATAGCCATTTAATATCAGACAACATAAACTTTAACACAAAAACTGTTAAGATAGACAAAGAGGGGCACTATATAATGATTAAGGGATCAATTCAACAGGAAGATATAACAATTATCAATGTATATGCACCTAATTACAGGGCACCGGTTTATTTAAAAGATTTGTTAAGGGACTTAAAGGGAGACTTAAAATCTCCAATACAATAGTACTGGGGGACTTCAATACTCCACTCTCAGAAATAGACGGATCAAGAGGACAGAAGATCAACAAGGAGACAGTAGATTTAAATGACACTATAGCCCAAATGGATCTAACAGATATCTACAGAACTTTTCATCCTACACATAAAGCATTTACATTCTTCTCAGCAGTGCATGGAACCTTCTCTAGGATTGACCACATACTAGGCCATAAAGCAAGTCTCAGCAAATTCAAAAGAATTAGAATCATACCATGCAGCTTCTCAGAGCATAAAGGAATGAAGTTGGAAATTAGCAACTCAGGAATCCCTAGAGCATACGCAAACACATGGAGATTGAACAACATGCTCCTGAATGAACAATGGGTCATAGAAGAAATCAAAAGAGAAATCAAAAACTTCTGTATTTGGATGTTTCATTATGATGTGGTTTGCTGTACATATCTTTGGGCTTCTTCTTCTGATAATATAATGCATTTTTAATTTTAATTATTTTTAACAATTTATTTGAAAGGCAGAGTACACAAAGAGTGAGAGATCTGGTAGCTGCTGGTTCACTCCCCAAATGGCCACAATAGTCACGGCTGGTTCAGGTCAAATCCAGAAGCCAGGAGCTTCATCCAGGTCTCCAAATGGGTGCAGGACCCAAGTAATTGGTTCATCTTCTACTGCTTTTCCTGCTAATATGAATGTGCATTAAAAGAGAGCTTGATTGGAAGGGGAGCATCCGGAAGAAGAGCCAGCATCCATTTGGTATTCTAGCATTGTAGTCAGTAGTTTAACCTGGTATACCACAAAGCCAGCCATTTAATCCATTTTCAGACTCACTCAGCTACGTGAAGTTGTGTTTATCTTCAAATTTAGGAAAATTTTTCAGTTTTTAAAAAAGATTTATTTATTTGAAAGTGGAGACAGAGAGAGAGAGAGAATAAGAATCTTCCATTCTCTGGTTCACTTTCCAGTGGCCACAAAGGCCACTGTTGTGCCAGGCAGAATCCAGGGCCAAGAGGTTCATCTGGGTCTCCTACGTTGGTGAAATGTGTCCCAGCTTTTGGGCCATCTTCTGCTGCTTTTTCCAGGTCATTAGCAGGGGAGCTGGCATCACAGGTGGTGGCTATACCCGCTAAGCCACAATGCTGGCCCTAAATCTGGAAAATATTTTTAACCAATACTGCATGGAACATTTTTCAGTCTTGCTGTTTTTCCTCTTCCTCTTTGGGAATAAATATGATAAAGCTTTTTGATATTTTGTTATTTCCTCAAAGATGCCATAAGCTCTGCTTATTAGGTTGTTTATAAATCTATTTTTAATTTGTCTTTTCCAGATAGGGTTATTCTATCCGTTGTCAAGCACCATGACTTTATCTTTGTTACCTCCACTCTATTATTAAGACCATGTAGTGAGATTTTTAAAATACTTATTGTTGTTATTTTTGAGTTCCATAATTTTCAGAGAGCTTCTAAATATTTAAATCATGTTATTTATGCTCAGATAGTTACAAATTCAAATTCACTTATAGACAAAAGAGTGAAAATGCTACAAATAAATCTTATGTGCCTTTTCCTCAAGTTCTACAATGTTTAAACTTTGAAAAACCATGTTACATTATCAGATCCAAGATACTAAATTTGGTCAGAGTTGAGATATATACATTTTCATTTCCACAATTGTCCTAAGATTACCCTTTTTATGTATAGCTACTTTTTTCTTACCCTCTCACAAACTCCTTAAATCTTTGCAATTACTAGACTTTTCTATGTTTTATAATTTTGTGATTTTCATTTCTCATTTTTTCATCAAGTATGTGATCTTATGGAATTAGCTTTTACACACAGCATAATTTCCTAGATATCTACTGTGTCTTCATATCATTGGTTCATGGTCCTTGTATAGATTAATGTTTGGTTTTTTAATCTTACTTGTTAAAGATTTATTTATTTAAAAAGGGGGGGGGAGTGGGAGGGAGGGAGAAAGGGGAACAGATGATATATACAGAGAGACAGAGAGATTTTCCACTTGCTGGTTCAGTACACAATGGCCCCAATCACAATAGACAGGTTTGGGGCATGAAAAAGCCAGGAGCCAGGATATCCATCTGGGGCTTCCACATGGATAGCAAGGACTCTTGGACTTGGGCTATCTTCTGCTGCTTACCTAGGAGCATTAAGCAGGGAGCTGGATTGGAAGCTGAGCAACAAGGACTTAAACCAGCACTGTGATATGGGATGCTGGTGTCTCAAGTAACAGTTTAACCACTGCGTCACAATGCTGGCTTTAATATTTGTTTTTCTTTTTCAACTGCTGAGAAGTACTACATGTTGTGTATGTACCAGGATATGCTTAATAATTTGGCCATTGAAAGACATCTGGAATGTATTTCATTTTTTGGCAGCTGTGAATAAAGCTGCTATAAACATTTTTATGTGATTTTTGTAAATATAAGTCTCTATTTCTCTGGGATAAGTGCCCAGGAAAGCAAATACTGTGATGTATGGAAGAAGTGTGTCTAGTTTCCTGGGAAGCTGCCAAAATGTTTTCCAGATTATCAAACCAGTTTAATATTACATCAGTTATCTATAAATGATCCTCTGTTCCTGTTCAGTATTTTATGTTATCACTATTATGCTATTCGGATTAGCATATTGTGATATTTTATAATAATTGCATTTCAGTTATCTGAAATTCTAATGACACGGAACATTTTTATGTGTTCGTGTGTGTGTGTGTGTGTGCATTCTCTTTGCTATAATGTCTCTTTTGCATATATTCTCTAGATTCTTTTATATTTTTGAGAGTAGAAGAAGTGAGTTTTATTTAATTAAGAACAAAAAAAAAAAAAAAAAACCTCCAAACAGTATGATTGGAGGGATTTGTAGAAAAAGAGACCAAGCCTCTGGGTCTCCCAGTCTAGGGGTGTTTGTATGTTCTTAACATGTTATCTCAAAGGAACAAAGGTAGTAGTTGTACATTAGCTGCTGTGAAGGCTGGGGGCAGTCTTAATGGACCCCTTTCTAGCTTGTTTTATGTAAGCCTAGATCTTGCCATCATGATAAGTATCTGTTACAAGAGGCTTCCACCCTGTTCTGTTTGTAGTTGGGATGGCGCTGTGGAATGGCGTTTGGCCTACATTTCGTCCTGAGCTCCCTCATTCCCCTTCTCTACTTAAGGAAACCCTGGCTGCTGACAGGGGTGAGGGGGACACCTGCTCTGGATGCTTCGAGCTGAGCAGGGGCTCAGTAGGGACCAACAGTTGAGACAGGGTTCCAGCAGGAGGTGGCCTCTCAGGGGGACCAGGTGCCAGATTGCAGAAATTTACCCCTATTGACTGTTGAGTTTTGAGAGTTGTCCACATACTTCTTTTCATGAGAAATACTGTTGAGGTTCATCCATTTATCTCTTAAGGGAGCCAGCTGTTTGCTACATGGATTTTGCTTGTTTGTTGCTTTTTATGAATTTTTGCTCTTTTCATTGTTTTGTTTTACTTCAGTTTGCTGTGGATTAATTGTGTTCTTATTTTTCTAGTTTATAGAGGAGAAAGTGTAAGAATTTTCTTTTAATATGCTTTTCTAATACTTGTAGTGCTATAAATTTCTTTCTCAACATTGTGTCATTTGCATGCAACAAGTGTAGCGTGCTTTTCATTTCTCTTCACTCGGTTCAATATTTTGGGTTGTTTATCAATGATATTTTCTCTGTAACTTTTGGCTTATTTAAATTTAAGTGTGTCCTACCTATTTGATCTATTGATTGTTCAGTTGATATTTCTGTTTCTCATTATAGATTTTTATGTCTCTTATCAGTTCTATTGTTTTTCCTTTTCATTTAAAAAAACATTTATTTAATTTTAAAGGCAGAGTGATAGAGACAGATAGAAAGAGAAAAATCTTCCACCCTCCAGTTTACTCTCTAAATAGCCACAATGGTTGAGGCCTGTCCAAGCTGAAGACAGCTGCTTGGAACTCTGTCTCTTTCTCTCATTTGGATGGCTGGTACTCAAGCACTTAGGTCATTTCTGCTGCCTTCCAAGACACATTAGCAGGAAGCTGGTTCAGAGTGAAGTATCTGGGATTCTAACTGGTACTCCAGTGTAGGATGCCAGCATCACAAATGACAGCTTAACCTACTGCACCACAATAGCAGCAGTTCCTTTACATTTTTGTACCTTTATTGTTAGGTACATGCAAGTTAGTATTGCCATGCCTTATCATTTATTGAAAATTATATCACTATTTTATATCCCTCTCTTTACCTGGTAATATTCTTTTCTCTTATTCTCCCTACTGTGATATCAATAAAGACATATTCCTGCTTTTACCTGATTAATGTATATAATATAACTGGTCATCTTTTTACTTTCAATCTTCCCGTTCTTGTGTATTTCAAGGCCATTCATTGGCAACAGCATGTACTTGGGTCCTTTTTGTTAATTTATTCTTCTCGTCTGAATTTTAATGTTATGATTATTTATGTTTTGCAATGTTAATGATATAAGGGTTCAAATTTGCCATTTTAAAAAAACGTTTTAGATATTTATTTATTGAAAAGACAGAGTGAGGGGCAGACAGAAAGATCTTCTATCAGTGGGTTGAATCTCCAAATGGCTGCAAAATCCAAGTCTGGGCCAGACCTAAGTCAACATCAAGAAACTCCATCCTGCGTTCCTACATGGGTGACAGGGGGCCATCATTTGCTGTATTTCCAGTCACTTTTAGCAAGAAGACAGATTGGAAGCTGAAAAGCAAGAACTCGAACTGGCACTTTGATAAGGGATGCCATTATCACAAGTGGCCTCTTAACCTGACACACAATAATGCCATCTCATTCCAATTTAAATTTTGACTTACCCTTTTTTTTTTTTTTTTTTTTTTTTTGGACAGGCAGATTGGACAGTGAGAGAGAGAGAGAGAGAGCGAGAAAGGTCTTCCTTTACCATTGGTTCACCCTCCAATGACCACCGCGGCCAGCGCGCTGCAGCCGGCGCATCGCGCTGATCCAAAGCCAGGAGCCAGGTGCTTCTCCTGGTCTCCCATGGGGTGCAGGGCCCAAGAACCTGGGCCATCCTCCACTGCACTCCAGGGCCACAGCAGAGAGCTGGCCTGGAAGAGGGGCAACCAGGACAGAATCCGGCGCCCCAACCGGGACTAGAACCCGGTGTGCTGGTGCCGCAAGGCGGAGGATTAGCCTAGTGAGTCGTGGCGCTGGCCCTAAATTTTGAGTTACCTTTGATTTCACTGATCTACATTTCTGTTTTTATTTTCTTGCATTTTTCTCTTTAGTCAGAACATTTTACAAATATTTTATTTCTAGGTTTTTAACTGTATCTTTTTAAAAGCACAATCTGTGGGACTTGCTTTTGACCTCAAGAAGGATTTCTTATGTGAAATCTATTGCGGTTTTAATTTATTTCCCATATTTGAGGGATTTCCTTTATTATTTATCTGAATGTTTTAAAGATTGCTATTTCCTTCTTTTGAATTATTATGGCACAATGTTAATTCTTTGTTATATTCCAATGGAGTCTTGAAGCTCTGTTATTTTTATTCTATTTATTTAACTTTTAATACAGGAGGAACACTCATGAGTTCCCCTTCCCTGCCAAATTTTTAAGTGCAAAGTATCATATTGTTAACCATATACACAATATTGTACAGCAGATCTCTAGAACATATTCTGCTGCTTACAATTGGAACGTTGTCAGTAGAATTGCTACACCTCATTCCATTCATAGTTAAAATCTGTTTGCTCCTTGTTGTTCAGATTTGAGCATTTTTATTGTTCAATCTTCAGTTTCACTGATTTTTCTATCCTCCGTATAATGGAGGAGCTCAGCTCCTGGAAAATCAGATTCAGATTCATTGAGGCCAAAGAACAACGTTAGAGCATTCTCTATATTTTCTGGAGCAGGTGAAAGTACACAGGGAATACATCTGCTTTGCTCATGGTGGTTGTTGAGCTACAAAGAGGTCCAAACCCAGTTGTTCCCCCAATCTCTTATACAAGCTTACAGACAATAGTGGCACAATGCCAAGCAGTTATGTAACAGAGTTTCAGCAATTATAGGTCATAGTACTTCTGGGTCTGCCAGTTGTCATGATAGCCATAGAACCCGATTAAATTTGTTTTTTCCATTACTGAACCCTTTCAGGATTTCTTGTCTCACAATTTAGGCATGTGTTATCTTCCAGGAGAGTCTCCATGTGAAGAGTGTGCAAGACGTGTGTAACAGCATCCAGAGGGCACAACAATATGAGCGATAGCAACAAACTGTAAGTAAGCATGGAGCACCAAATAGAATAAGTAAGGCTCATTCTATTGGTTATTCTATTGATTAGTTATCCAAAGGTTACAAAAGCCCATAAGGCACCCAAAATTTGGACCCATTCCATGTTGTTTTATGCATTTTGACATGTGTGGAAAGCAATTTTCTTGTCTCTATAAAAAAAAAACTGTTCAAATAATTCCACACAAAATATCCCAACCTGAGCTGGATTTTATTATACTTCTCCACAACTAATGTCTTTATAGGCGCTCAGGTGTTGCCCCATAATGGGTCAGAGTAACTCCATTTTTCCAACTAAGTCCGGTTTTGGTCAGTGGCTGCAGTTGTCTTCTAAGGCATTCCAGCTGCAAAGCTGACAGTCAACTCAGTGCACGTCCAGCATGCTGACTGGCTCGCCACTGTTGAGAATGAGTTCATCTAGTCCATTAGGGTGTTTGTAGCCACATGGCTGTAACTGTCTGTCTGGGTCAAAGGTCCAGTAAAATTTGTGTACATCTTTCAAAGGGTGACGTTAGACAGTTAAGCCTGGTGGATACAGCTGCTTTGTAATCTACAAGAGAGTCACAGGTTGACATATATATAATGGAATAAAAGGACTCTTTTTGGAATTTTGCTGAATTTGCACAGAAAATTGAGCTGGCGGTTCCCCTGGCCCCAGCAGTGGGGCAAGTGGTATGAATCCAGGGGAGCGTGCAGGCATGGCAGTGCTATGGACCTTACTGAGTGGAGATACCTGGTTGAGGCACAGTAGCTGACATATCAATACAGAGCTCCATTTCCTGCACAGGCTTGAGTCTGAGTATACCGGTATAACACTGAATGTTTTACCTCTAGGGTGGGGAGCTGTGCTAGCTTGTTTCTGATATTGAATGTAGCTCAGAAGGTGGCAACTTGTCCTTCCAGGGCATGAATGAGATTTTCCTCCATCTTCTGATCCTCTCTCAGCTCCTCAAAGTCACAATGCAGCCCCTGTTCTTGGGTCTTCACTTGTAATCTAGCAGTATTTTCTGTCTACAAGGTAGTTAAAAACACCTACCTCATGGCTCCAGCTGCTATCCAGCTGCATCCAGGTTTCTCCAAGGGCAGTCAATGCCTTCTCTACACTAGTAGGCAAACCAGTGCACTTTGATCCACTTGTGGGGAGTCTGTGTACTTAGGCAGACAAGGCAATAGCAACCTAGTACCACACTCTCAGGACTGGCCATCCCTGAGTCCTACATTGCAGTGGGGCAGAAGGCTCCATCCTGGCCTGAGACAAAACCTTCTGGCTAAACTAACTGTTGCAGAAGAACTCTGCTCCAGGAAAATCAAATTGAAATTGAAACAATCCAAAGCACAGCTTCAAACCATTTTGTAAGTTTATACCTCTTTGTATTTGCAGTGGCAGAGGAGAGTACACAGAAAACAAATTGTTTGCTCATGGCCAAAGAGCTGCAAAGAGGTCCACTCCTAACTGTGTTCTCAGTTCCTTATATAGGCTTACACAAAATGGTGACACATACCCAAGCAGTTACATAACAGTTGCATCAGCTCCAGGTTGTAGCAGTTGGGGATCTTCCAGTTGTCATGACAGCAAGGGAGCCTGATTAATTTTACTTTGCTGACACTTCCATTATCCTGTTGTGCCTTCTATTAAAATGTTTAATGTCAGTCAAAGTATTTTCCAGCTGTGAAATTTCCTTGAGATTCCTTATGTTTTATATTTCTTGGCTGAGATTCTACTTTTTCATTTATTTCAAGAATGCTCATTGGAGCAGATTAATGATGGCTACCTTAAAGTTTGCTTCAGATGATTATAACATTCTGTCATCTCTCAAATATCTTTTTTTATTCAAATTGAAATCTTTCTGGTTATTGGTATATTGCAATTTTTCATTTAAACATGCACATTTTGTATATTAT
Organism: Oryctolagus cuniculus; assembly: GCF_964237555.1. Lineage (NCBI taxonomy): Eukaryota > Metazoa > Chordata > Mammalia > Lagomorpha > Leporidae > Oryctolagus > Oryctolagus cuniculus. Next base: position 23,681,285 of record NC_091440.1, on the reverse strand, counting down.
GTAGTAAGACTAAATGTTAAGTTTTCTGTTTAGTTTTTTATGACATGATTTCATCATTTAAGCTACCTATTAGATCTAGAAGTTCAGTTTATCTATGGAATCTCCATTGACATGTGCATGGGTATGTGTGTGTATGTGTGTGGAGTAGGAGTGTACTTTATTACTGTGGGCCAACTTCTGGTTCCCTAGTAGGCCTCCTGTTATACATCTCTGAAGATAGGGATAGAAGTACCTACTAATTGCCCTCCACTTTCAATGCAACATTACTAGCCCAAGGGTATCCTTGATATCACTGTGTGGTGGAAAACATTTAGTTTTTCCACTAAGCCTCTACTAATATATTAGAACTAGTAAAGTAAGTGGTGGCTAAGTCCTGCTATATGCCTCATGTAGTCTCCAATAACACTACAGCATTAAAAAGCTCCTGACATTTTCTTTATTTTCATTTTTGCAAGTATAAATTACCTCCTTTTTAATTTGTATATTTATAATACTTGTGTAAATATTTTCCTTTATATAAATACATATTTCTATTCTACACATGATTTTCTGTTTCTGATCTTTGGTATCAGGAAGGTGAGAATTTTCTTAGCATGTACAAATCATGCAAAGTTATATTCACACTCACATGGCAATATGTAAAAATTACATTTGGTCAGTTCTAAGATGGTGGAATGGAGAGGGAGCTTACTACTTTAGTCCAGGAGAAGATAGTTTTTAAAAAGGGGAGAGTGTGTAGTCTCAGGGAAGAGTTAGGAAGAAAACAGCAGAGGAAACTCTACTGAAATTAGAGGGACATGGTGGACCTATGTGGAGGGCATGGAGACTCACAATTCAGGAATCCAGCAGCTGAGAGCCTATGCAGAGAAGTGAGGCCAAACTGCAGCAGCCCAAGCCACTGGTGAAAAAGCTACAGGAAGAGTCCAGGGAACCTGATTTGGAGCCCCATGGGGGATGGTGTACCTGCCAAACTAGAGGAGAAAAAAAAAAAAAAGGACAGGACTCAGATACATTTTTCTTTCCCCTATCAATTTACAACAGTGTCCTATAACAAGCCAATAGAGCAGGCACCTTTTTGGGCGTATGTAGCAGCTGCACCAGCTCGTGTCCATGCTACTCGGCCAATTGATGGAGGCTCCTGACTATGGTGGGGAGAACTAACAGGGGGCTAGGAGCTTGTGACTGTGTGAGGCTTCTGTACTGGAGCAGTGAAAAAAACTGAGGGTGTGTGGGAGGACTCACGGTGTGGCTGGGACTTTGGGCAGTCACAGTGGAAAACTACACACATTCAGTGCTTCCTGGTTAGCTGGTGAGAAACATTGCTGGGAAATCTGAACTTACACTGAGGACTGCATAGATCCTTTGTGTGATCCTTGGAACAGTGCAGACAAATATTATACCCATTGGGGCTAGCGCTCAGGCACTGGTCTCCTTTGAGGAGAGGAGCTCAGCTGAGCAGAAAATTTTCCTTCTGTTTAAAAAAGAGAGAGAGAAGATTTACCATGCTAAACCTGGGTATTTTACCTTAGGCATGCCCTTCACCCCGGAGAACTGAACAGAGCTCCCTAGCCACACCCACTACAAGCCTCTAGATATTCACTTAAAGGATAGATTCCATTTATTTACAAAGTCATAGTACAAAGATAAAAGCTGCCACAGCAAAAAAAAAAAAAAAAAAAAAAAAGGAAAAGAAAAAAAAAAAAAGGATAGCCCATGAGTATCTCCACAAATGCTGAACAAATGCACCAATTCAAGAAACAAGAATAAGGAGGATAACACAATGCTCTCAAAAGAACAAAACAATTCAATAATAGATTGTGGAGATGATGAGATGGAAGAAAGGCAAGAAATGGAATTCAAAAAATTGATCATCGATTATATATAAGTAATCAGAAGCAAATGCACAAAATACTGAACTCCATACAGAATATGAAAGAAAATTTCTCCCATGAAATTGAAATCTTAAAGAAAAATAAAAATGAAATGAAAAATTCAATGTAACAAATAAAAAAAATGCAGTGGAGAGCCTTAACAGAATCAGTGAAGCAGAAAAAAAGAGAAAGGATTATAAGGAATTTTAGTGAAATAACAACAGAAATCTTCCCTAATCTGGAGAAAGAAATGGACACCCAAGTGCAGGAAGCACATAGTACTCCTAATAGACATGATCAGAAAAGACCTTTGCCATGACACATTGCAATCAAAGTCATCACAGTAAAACATAAAGAGAAGATTCTAAATTGTTGCACCAGAGAAATTCCAGATTACTTTCAGAGGATCTCCAATTAGACTCACAGTGGACTTCTCATCAGAAAACCCACAGGCTAGGAGAGAATGGTGAGATATAGTACAAGTCTTAAGAGAAAAAAAACTCTCAATTGAGAATATTATACCCTGCAAAGCTCTCATTTATGAATGAATGTGAAATAAAGACCTTCCATAACAAACAGAAATTAAAAGAATTTGTCACCACCTGTCTAGCCCTACAAAAGATGCTTAAGGATGTGTTGCACACAGAAACACAGAAACATAGTAATCACTATGAAAGAAGGTAAAGAAAGAAAATCTCTCAGTAAAAGTTCAAAGGAAATTCAAAGTAAAAAACAAGACTATTTTTGGAAAAATGGCAGGGCAAAATGGTTACTTATCAATAGTCACCTTGAGTGTAAATGACCTCAACTTTCGAGTTAAGAGACACAGACTGGCTGAATGCGTTAAAAAAAAAACAAAATCCATCTATTGGCTGCCAACAAGAAACATCTCACTAACAAAGATGCACACAGATTGAAAGTGAAAGGATAGAAAAAGTTATTCCATGCCAACAGAAAGGAACAGCTGGTGTAGCCACTTTAACATAAAAATTGTTAAAAGAGACAAAGAAGGGCACTGTGTAATGATTAAATGATCAATTCAACAAGAAGATATAACTATTATATAAATGTATATTCACCTAATTACAGGGCACATGGCTATTTAAAAGAAATGTTAAGAGATTTAAAGGGAAACTTTGACTCCAATACAATAGTAATGGGGATTTCAATACTCTAATTTCAGCAATGATAGATCAACCAGACAGAAAATAAGCAAGAAAACAGTAGATTTAATTGACATTATAGACCAAATGGACCTAACAGATATCCACAGAACTATTCACCCTATAGTTGCAGAATATACATCCTCTCAGAAGTGCATGGAACTTCCTCTAGGATTGCCCTCATTCCGGGCCATAAAGCAAATCTCAGCAAATTCAAAAAATAGAAATCATATCATCTTCCCAGACCACAATGCATTGAAGCTGGAAATCAGCAACTCAGGAATCTCTAGAACATATGCAAACACTTGGAGACTGACAACATGCTTTCACTGTCTAACTCTGCCTGTCAAAAAAAAAAAAAAAAAAAAAAAAGTAAAAACGTGAAACATGCTCCTGAATGAACAGTGGGTCATAGAAGAAATTGAAAGAGAAATCAAAAAATTTCTGCAAGTGAAGACAACAACACAACACATCAAAATTCATGGGTACAGAAAAGGCAGTGCTGAGGAAAGTTTATAGCAATAGGTCCATACATCAAGAAATTCGAAAGGCACCAAATAAATAAGCTGTCAGTGCATCTCAAGGATCTAGAAAAACAACAGCAAGCCAAACCCCAAAAATAGTAGGATAAAAGAAATAATTAAAATCAGAGAAGAAATCAACAGAATTGAATCCAAAAAAAAAAAAAAAAAACACACACACACACACAAAAAAAAACACAATACAAAAGATCAGCCAAAAGAAGAGCTGGTATTTGAAAAAATTAACAAAATTGAAACACCATTGGCCCAACTACCAAAAAAAGGAGAGAGAAAACCCAAATCAGTAAAATCAGAGATGAAAAAGGAAATTTAACAACATACACCACAGAAATTTAAAGAATCATTAAAAATTACTACAAAGAGCTGTATGCCAACAAACTGAGAAACCTAGAAGTATTGGATAGATTCCTGGATGATACAACTTACATAACTTGAGCCAATGAAGACATGGAAACCTAAACAGATCCATATCAAAGACAGAAATTAAATCAGTAATAAAGGCCCTCCCAACAAAGAAAAGCCCAGACTGGATGGCTTCAATGCTCAATTCTACCAGACATTTAAAAAACAACTATCTCCAGTTCTTCTCAAGTTATTCAAAACAATTGAAAGGTAGGGCATCCTCCCAAATTCTTTCTATGAACCAGCATCATCTTAATTACTAAACCTGTTGAAGATGCAGCAGAAAAAGAGAACTACAGACAAATTTCCCTGATGAACATAGATGCAAAATTCTACCCAATTGAATCCAACAACACATCAGAAAGATCATCCACCCAGTCCAAGTGAGATTTATCCCTAGTCTGCAGGAATGGTTCAACATTCAAAAATCAATCAGTGTGACATATCACATTAAAAAACTACTGACAAAAATCATAAAATCATATCTCAATAGATGCAGACAAAGTATTTGGTAAAAAAATACCCTTTCATGATGAAAACTTTAAGCAAATTGGGTATAGAAGGAACATTTCTCACTACAATCAAACAGTTTATGAAAAACCCATGGCCAGCATCATATTGAATGGGGAAAAGTTGGAAGCGTTTCCACTGAGATCTGGTACCAGACAGGGATGCCCACTCTCTCCATTGCTATTCAATATAGTCCTAGAATTTTTAGCCAGAGCCATTAGGCAAGAAAAAGAAATCAAAGGGATACAAATTGGGAAGGATGACATGATTCTATATATAGGGAATCCTAAAGACTCCAGTAAGAGACTACTGGAACTCATAGAAGAATTTGGTAAGGTAGCAGCATATAAAGTTAATACACAAAAATCAACAGCCTTTGTATACACAGACGATGCCACGGCATCTGGAAAACATGATGCTGAAATTCATATAGAGGCACAGGAGACTTTGAAAAGGTAAAGTAATCTAATCTAACAAAAACAAAGCTGGAAGCATCACAATACCATATTTCTAGACATACTACAAGGCAATTATAATCAAAACAGCCTGGTACTGGTACAAAAATAGACAGATAGACTAATGGAACAGTATAGAAACACCGGAAATTAACCCAAAGATCTACAACCAACTTATATTTGACCAAGGAGCTAAAACTAATCCCTGGAGCAAAGACAGGCTCTTCAACAAATGGAAGACTGGATTTCCACCTGCAAAAATATGAAGCAAGACCCCTACCTTACACCTTAAACAAAAATCCACTCAACATGGAGTAAAGATTTAAGTCTACAACCCAACACCATTGAATTATTAGAGAACATTGGGGAAGTCTTGAAAGACATTGACACAGGCAAAGAGTTCTTGGAAAAGACCCCAGAGGCACAGGCAGTCAAAGCCAAAATTAACAAATAGGATTACTTCAAACTGAGATGTTTCTGTATGGCAAAAGAAACAGTAAAGTGAAGGGGCAACCAACTGAATAGGAGAAATTATTTGCAAACTGTGTAACTGATAAAGAATTAATATCCAGTGTTTACAAGGTAATCAAGAAACTCCACAACAACAAAACAAACAATCCAGTTAAGAGATGAGCCAAGGGCTTAAACAGACATTTTTCAAAAGAGGAAATACAAATGGCCAACAGAGAAGGAGGAGGAAGTTTGTAACTGTAAAGCTATCTAATTCTACAGACTTACTTCTATGGGTATGGTTTAAAAACTTGTCATGGGGCAACAAATCCCATTAAACTTGGTGGTAAAAATGCCTTCTTATTTGTTAAAGTGATCATATTAAGTGTTAAAGTGACCATATCGATAGGATTGAGTGTCAAAGAGATCATATAAATAGGATTAAGTGCCTGGCAGTAATAATAGATAAAATTAAAAAGGAGAGAATGTCAAACATGGGAAGCAGTCTGCACAGAAGACTCATATACTGACAATTGCTTTAAGTAACACTTGAAGTAACAGTTTGACCTCAGAATCAGCCCTTATGGCTTCCTGGTCTGGCTGAGAGCATTTCAAGCATGGAAAGTCAAGATACTGTAGCAAAAAAAATCCTACTTGAAGGATCTCTGTAAGTGAGACCCCAATGGAAAGAAGTGGTCATCAAAAAAGGATGTATAGGGGCTGGCACCGAGGCTCATTTGGTTAATCCTCCGCCTTTGGCACCACCATCCCATATGGGTGTTGGGTTCTAGTCCCGGTTGCCCCTCTTCCAGTCTAGCTCTCTGCTGTGGCCTGGGAAGGCAGTGGAGGATGGCCCAAGTGCTTGGGCCCCTGCACCAGCATGGGAGACCAGGAAGAAGCACCTGGCTCCTGGCTTCAGATCAGCGCAGCGCCGGCAGTGTTGGCCATTTGTGGGGTGAACCAATGGAAGGAAGACCTTTCTCTCTGTCTCTCTCTCTCACTGTCTGTAACTCTACCTGTCAAGTAAATAAAAAAAAAATTTAAAAAGTAAATTAAATAAAAAAAAAGAAAAACAATGATGTGCTTTCCTCTAAAGGAAGGATAGAACTTCAACTTTGCTTTTGGTCTTGTCCAAATACTGATGGAGTTTGTGGACTCAAAATTCTTTCATAACCTATGCAGCTCATTTCAAGAGTCTTGGGTGGTCACTGATGTCATACATAAGCGTGTTAATTGTTAAGTTAACAATAGTCACTGTGTACTAACTCCCCATGCAGAACTTATGTCCTCAATGAGTTTTATTGAGAGTTAACTGTAAAACTAGTTCTCAAACAGGTTGTGTGTGTGTGTGTGTGTGTGCAAACTGTTGAAATCTTTACCTACTATAGAGTTGGTCTTCTGAGTACAGAGTTAATTAAAAATGAATCTAAATGGAGAATGGGAGTGGCAAGGGGAGGGGGAACAGGTGGAGGGGTGAGAGTGTGGTTGGGAGTGCTGATATGTCAGGAAGAATAACTATAATCCTAAAGTTGTACTTATGAAATTTATATTCCTTAAAAAATAAATTAAAAAAGTTTTAAAAAAGTGCCTTCATATTCATCAGTAATCTGTGATGTTACAATCATTAAAGATACAGTCTGGGAATGGATATTCAGCCTAGCAGTTACAATGCTTTCATCCCACTATGGAGTACCTACTTTTGATTCCTGGCTCTGGCTCCTGATTCCAGTTTCCTGCCAATGCAGACTCTAGAAAGCAGCAGTGTTACCAGTGTAACTGAGTTCTGCCGCCCATTTGGAGACCTGAATTATACTCCTGGTTCTTGGCTGTGGCTTGTCCTGCAAGGCCACACTATCAGGCGGTGTGGTCCACTGCCCAGTGAGACAGTAGGGCAGTGGTGTTCTTTCCCACAAAGAAAACACCCACCAGGGAAAGGCTTTGGTGAACATATCTGTTTATTAACAGCCACGTAGGCTTTTTAAAGAGCAGGAAGAAGGGGTGTAACTAACTCAGGGGAACACTTTCCTATAGGATAGAACTGACACTGGCACCAATATGCCTCTCCAATCAGCTTGAAGGTCACGTAACTTTTCAGGTGGGCCTAATGGGCCTGGGCCACACTGGAAGCAGTTTACCGAATTGGCAAGAGGCAGGGGTGGGGCAAGATGTGCCTGGCCTTGGGCTAACTGCTGGGATCGCTCACACCTGTCTCTGCACGCAGTCCAATTCTGGTACCTAGGGGCATTTGGGGAGAGAACTAGTGCATGAGAACTCTATCTCCCTGTTTTCTCTTTGTCACTCCTCTTTGTCTCTCATATAAATGAATTTCAAATCTAAATAATGAAACAATTATTTGGGAAAGGAATGTACCAACTAAGAAATTAAAAAGCATATTGTAATTAATTACTCAAATCACCATTTGGTTAGGGTGATAAATAATTGAGAAAGATATCAGCTTTAAGAAGAAAATAGAAAACCTCTGGGGTGGGTGATATCTGAGTGCAAAATGTGTGGTATGATTTGAGTGTGCACATAAAATTTCATATGTTACAAAGCTTGATCCCCCAATGTGGCTGTATTAGGAGATGGAAAAAATTAAGAGCTGGGGCCTAATGGGGGTGTCCGTAGGTTGCTAGTAGCAAGTCCTCATGAATATATTAGTGCTGTCCCTTAGTTTCCATGAGAGCACATTACTAAACAAAGAGCAAGTGTCACCCCAGAATGTTTCTGGCTGTTGCTGCTGCGCATGTCCCCACCATTGTGATGCCATCTTTCCCAAGGTGCTCAACAGAGACCAAACAGAAGATGCAATTCAATCTTGGGCTTAAAATTTCAAAAAGTGTGACCTCAATATACATAATTATTTTCTTTATAAAGAACCAAATTTGATGCATTTTGCTAAAGCAACCTAAAATAGGCTAATGCTGTACACATTTAGTTTGTGAAGATATAAGTAGCGGAAGCTGGTATTGTGTGCAAAGTCTTGATACTGGGAAAGACAATAGCTGATGACAGGATCAAAATGAGTATCACAAAGGAGTAAGGCAATGGAGCACTCAGGGCAATACAGTGGTGTTGTTTTTTTTTTTTTTTTTTTTTTTTTTTTTTTTTTTCAGGCAGAGTGGACAGTGAGAGAGAGAGAAAGGTCTTCCTTTGCCATTGGTTCACCCTCCAATGGCCGCCGTGGCCGGTGCACTGTGGCCGGTGCACTGTGCTGATCTGATGGCAGGAGCCAGGTGCTTCTCCTGGTCTCCCATGGGGTGCAGGGCCCAAGCACTTGGGCCATCCTTCACTGCCTTCCCCGGGTCACAGCAGAGAGCTGGCCTGGAGGAGGGGAAACCGGGACAGAATATGATGCCCTGACCAGGACTAGAACCTGGTGTGCCGGCGCCGCTAGGCGGAGGATTGGTCTACTGAGCCGCGGCGCCAGCTGGAAATAGTTTTTTTTTTTTTTTTTTAACTTTTATTTAATGAATATAAATTTCCAAAGTACGGCTTATGGATTACAATGGCTTCCCCCCCATAACTTCCCTCCCACCCACAACCTTCCCTTTTCCCTCTCCCTCCCCCCTTCCATTCACATCAAGATTCATTTTCAATTCTCTTTATATACAGAAGATTAGTTTAGCATATATTAAGTAAAGATTTCAACAGTTTGCACCCACATAGAAACACAAAGTGAAAAATACTGTTTGAGTACTAGTTATAGCATTAAATCACAATGTACAGCACATTAAGGACAGAGATCCTACATGAGGAGTAAGTGCACAGTGACTCCTGTGGTTGACTTAACAAATTGACACTCTTGTTTATGGCATCAGTAATCACCCTAGGCTCTTGTCATTAGTTGCCAAGGCTATGGAAGACTTTTGAGTTCACCAACTCTGATCATATTTAGACAAGGTCGTAGTCAGAGTGGAAGTTGTCTCCTCCCTTCAGAGAAAGGTACCTCCTTCTTTGATGACCTGTTCTTTTCACTGGGATCTCAAAAAGATAGCCATGCCAGAACATAGAGTGCCATGTAGATTCTGGAAAAAAAATGGATTTATTTGACCAGAAATCCCAATATGTTTATTTATTTTTGTGTACTTTTATGCCATACTTCATGAGATATGTGATTGCATTAAAATATTTCCTGAAAGCAGAATTTTAAAAATTATTAAACCACTAGTTAAGATTAATTTCCTTTATTGTATTTAATTGTGCATAGTGTATTTTTCTTACCAAATAAACATTTTCTTCAGTACAATTATGTCATATTACAGAGCTTAGTATATTGCCAATATGGTCATATCAGGAAAATTAAGATACTTTGAATATCAATAAAATACTCACCAAAAATTAATAACATATTTATCATTAGATGCTGTGGTAAATAGATATTATTTTATCTGCACAAAAATCTGTACTATGATTTAGATGCAGTGTTTCTATTCCTAGCAGTATGGATTGAATATCTGTTGGAAACAAATATAAATGCAAAACAAAATATTTTAAAAAGAATTTTTTGAATGAATTTTTGTACTGACCACAAAAACAAAAAGGAAAAAAAGAGTGCCAAGGCCATAATCTTAAAGAAAGCTGTAACTCAGAGATATAAAAGAAGTGATGAAACTGATGTTCACCTTGAAGACATTTGTCAAATTTAGCAAACCCATAAATTGTTTCTCTGTGTCTTATGTCTTTGAGGCTGGCAGACAAAGCCCAGGGCTCATACACAGTGAGAAGATTAATAGGAGACCCTGAAACCCTGGAACCCCAAAGATTACTTCTGCTACTTGCCTTCACTCACTGAACCATCGTTGGATTACTAGAATTCTTTGTCACTGATTGAGACATAAAGATAAATTAACTTACTCTAAGAAATGTTCAACAGAACCCAGGTATAACACACATTGTTACCCTAGGTTCATTTAATATATGTGACCCAACAAAACAGATACATATAAAAATAAAGTAACTACCAAAATAATATATATATGTATACATAGTGACTTAAACAAAGAAAAATAGCTAAAACTGAAAGTATAGATATATCACCAAGTCATATAAAAACTCACTATAAAGTAAAACATTTAATTAATTTCTTAGTAGTCAGGTCAATAATATTAAACAACCAAAAACAATAGATATATGGCAAATTTAAAAAAAATGGAATTAAATTTTTTATCTCTAAGTATATATAAGCCTTTAAATCTAACACCAACAAAAGTCTCCATGGAATACTTGTGAAAATTATTTGAGAAATTTTTAGATTTATATGTCGTAGAGGACTTTTCTTTCCTTTTATGAAATTAAATTGTATGTTAAAATATACTGTTATGCAAAGTATGAATTATATTTCTCAATTGTGAGTTGAATAACAAAGCATAATAGAAATTAGTAGATATTTAACACTAAGCAACCTATCACATATTTCAATTTTTGAGAACCAATACAAATCTAGAAATGTTTGTCATAAATTTTCAAATTTAAAAAGGAATAGGAAATGCTGACCATTAATTAGAAGTTCGAAAGTGAAACAGTAAGATAAATTTCTTAGGTAAAAAACAATATGCAGTTATCTATCTGGCATTTGCTTTAGAAAATGAGTTCCTTCTTGGCAGTAGACATCCTGCTAGATAGTGGCTCCAGAATTCCCTTGGTCCAGGTATTGTCAGTCAGTGCATGGGAAATAAGGGAGGGAACAGGTTGTCCTTGTATGGACAGCTACTTAAAAGTGTTTGTAAACTCTGTATTTCAATATTTTCACTCGAGATATGCCATATTTTACAAATGCAAGGTTTGTTTCCCATCACAAACTCAATTAAAAGAAGGAAAATTTTCATAAATTTCAAAACTCTGGATTATGAAATAAATAATGTGGAAGCTTACAGAAAAGAGAAAGCTTTTATCCTAGACTCATTTTAAGTGACAGGTGCTTATCCAGAGAATTCACAGTCCTAGGATTGAACAGGAGTGAATGCTTCACTGAGACATCAAATTAAAGGTAATTTTGTTGAGGTGGATTGGTTCAGAGAGGAGGAGTGTGGTGGGGGCAAGAGGCGTGGAGTCACCATACAGACCTTGGGAGTCAGGTGAAAGCAGGCCTGAGGCAAGCAGCCCGCAGACTCATTTATTTCAGTTGGTACAGCAGCTTAAATAGCCAAGGCAGCCAATTAGGTTGAGGGGCAGTCTATGCCCTAAAAATCATAGCCTGTTGCCAGGTAGTTTCCAAAGCCAACCAATCACAGCCTGTTGCCAAGCAGTTTCTGTTGCCAGTGGGCATCTTGTCATGGCCTTCTCATTCCACCACAAAATTTTAGTTCTTAATGAATTAAGTACTGTGAGATGGGGTGGTAGGAGAGTGGCAGCATTGTGGCATAGCAGATTAAACTGCAGTTTGCAATGCCAGCATGTCATATCAGAGTGCCAGTTCCAAGTCCAAGTTCTTGGCCTGGGAAGTCAGAAGATAATGACCCAAGTGGTTGGGACCCTGAAACCCATGTGGGAGACCCAGATGGTGTTCCAGGCTTCTGGCTTTGGTCAGGAACAGCCCCAGCTGTTGAGCTCATCTGGGGAGTGAAGCAGTGATTTGAAGATCTTGCTCTCTCTCTGTCTTTCCCTCTGTCTCTGTCTCCCCATCTCTCACTGTTTCTTTCAAATAAGTAAATGTTTTTAAAAATTCAGTCCTGGGATGGGAAACAATCTAGATATATTTTTTCTGATCTACAAATTTATTGAAATTGAACACATACTTAATGACCAGGAAAACTGATAATTTTATCTTACTGAATATTGAGACATCATGCTTTATGATTGTTAAAATTGATTAAGGCTAGGGCAATATTGAAAACAAAGGAGGCAAAGAAAATAATAGAGTAGAATAGAGCTCACATAGACTGGTCCAAATGAAGATACTTTATTTATTACAAAGGTGAATTGCAAAGCAAAAAGAAAAAAATAACCTGTTCAGTGAAAGTGCTAAATCAGTTGAATATTCAAGTAGGTGAAAAACAAACAACAGGAAACAGCAACAAAAACAACATTCACCCTATATCACATTATTTGCAAAAAATGGTTTTACTAAGACTGAGGGCTGAGAAAAGTAAAGCAATGATCCTTTTTAGAGATAATTTTGAAAAATATCTTTGTAAACTCAGAGTAAAGAGAAATTATAAAAGGTCCTAAGAGACTAATAAAAACCAATACATTAGATTGTTTTTAAAATTCTGAACAGTGACATTCATAGGAAAAAGGTAAAGAATAGAAAAATAAACCTACTTAGCCATGGGAATGTATATATTATTGATATATATGTTAATAAAGATTTATCAACAGATGGGCAATAGAATGGATAAATAAGTCTGAACAAGCGGATGTGGAATATAGTATGAAAAATGAATGAGTTACAGCTACCTGCAGTTTCCTCTTTAAAAAAAAAAAATTATTTGAAAGAGCAGCAGATAGAGAGGCAGAGACTGAGAAACAGATTTTCCATTCACTGATTCACTCCCAAAATAGCCACAACAGCCATTTATAGGATGTTTAAAAACCAGTAGCCAGAAACTCCATCCTGATCTCCCGCATGGATGGCAGGGCCCAAGTACTTAGGCCATCATTCATTGCCTTCCCCGGCACATCAGGAGGAAGTTTGTTGGAAGAAAAGCCATCAAAACTTAAGCCAGCACTCCAATATCAAATGTGAGCATCACTAGTGGCTTTTCAACCTGTTGCAACACACTAATATATTTAAAGTAAGTATTTGAAAGGTGGAGAGTCAGAGAGAGAAACTTCCCATAATCTGGATCAAATGCCTATGAGTGCTGGGCTGTGGCAGGCTGATATTTGGTACCAGGATCTCAATCTAGCTTTTCCACAATAGCTGTAGGAACCCAATTACTGGACTGACCACTCCTGCCTCTCACTGGCAAGAAGCTGGTGTCAACAGCCAGAGCAAGGGATGGAAATTAGGTAACTGATATGAGATGTGGACATCTTAATTATAGGCTAAACATCTGCTCCTATTTTATAAATACAACTTTACAATGTAGAAGGCAGGCAAAAAATGAAGATGAAGGTGTTCTTCACTTTTCACTCTGCTTAATTCTTCAGAAATATTGCAGTTCTTTTATGTTACAGCCCTTTATCTCCACTAGGTTCTTTGTCTTACAAAGAATAATTAGCAAAGTGAAGGCAGTTTGCTGAGTGAAAGAGAAAGTTCCAGCATGTGGTGCAGATCCAGAAAGGAGTTGCTGAAGAAGAGGTTGTATCTAGGGGTTTTTAAATGTTTTTTTTTTTTTTTTTTTTTTTTTTTTTTTTTTTGGTTTTTAAATGTTTTTAAAAGGGAACTTCCCCTGATTGTGTTTATAAATGCTAATAAGGTAAAAATCACTAGCCCTGGATGTGAGTCAATCAGAGAGCCATCTGCCAGAATCACTTCTTTTGCATACATGTACTAACAAGGTGAAACTGAAGTGCTCCTCACCATCCACTCAGAAGTCAGAGCCAGAGAAACTTGTTTTACATAGGGAAGTTGATACAGTGCCTAAACAGCACTGCCATGGCCAGAACCATTGGTTGATGAAACCTCATCTAGTGATTGCATCATTTTTCCTTAGGGGGGTCCCTTGTCCCCCTCCACCTTGTATAAAGAACCTGTCTGTTTCATGTCTCTATCAAACCTGAGTGTATGAGTTAGGGATTTACAGTTCCAAATCAAGAAAAATCAATCACTTGTGTGAAAATCCAGTATATTGTTGGCCTGTGAATGAGCAGGAAGTAAAGAACAGTGATTGACAGGGGACATCAATACACTTTTAGAAATGTTTCTATTAATTTAAATTTTAAAGATGCATTTTCTTGAAAGCAGAGTCACAGAGGCCAGCTCTGTGGCATGGTGGGTAAAGCCTGTATCTGGTGTGCTGTGCCGGCATCCCATATGGGTCCCAGTTTGAGTCCTGGCTGCTCTACTTCTGATCCAGCTCTCTGTTATGGCCTGGAAAAGCAGTAGAATAGCCCATGTAGGAGACTCATAGGAAGCTCCTGGCTCCTGGCTTCAGACTGGTGCAGTTCCAGCCATTGCGGCCATCTGGGGAGTAAACCAACAGATGGAAGATTCTCTCTCTCTCTTTCTCTCTCTTTATCTGTCTCTCTGCCTCTGCCTTTCCGTAACTCTGCCTTTCGACAAAATAAATCTTAAAAAAAAAAAAGAATCAGCCGCAAACAGACACACACACACACGCACACACACACACACACTGACACACACAAACATCTTCTATCCATTGGTTCACTCCCCAAATGCCCCCAGTAGTCAGGATTGGGTAAAGCTGAAGCAAAGAGTCTGGAATTCCATTGAGGACTCCCACATGGATGGCAGCAACTGAAGTACTTGAGCCATCATCTGCTGCCTTCCAAACACATCAGAATAAAGCTGGATTGGAAGTGTGGTGTAGCCAGAAATCTAACCTGGCACTCTGAAAAGGAATGCAGGCATCTCAGATAGTTTAACCTCATTGTCACAGCATCCTCTATCTATCTATCTATCTATCTATCTATCTATCTATCTATCTATCTATTATTCATTTGAAAGACAGAGATAGAAAGAGAGAAAGAGAGATAGAGGGAGAGAGAGAGGGAGAGGGAAAGTATTTTACCCACTGATTCATTCCTTAAATGCTTGTAATAACAGGAGACACTAAGCTAGGTTGAAGCCAGGAGCTTGCAACACAATCTGGGTTACGTATGTGGGTGGCAGAGACCCAAATACTTGGACCATCACCTGCTGCCCCTCAGGGTATGCATTAGCAGGAAGCCATCACTGGAAGCAGAGCTGGGAGTCAAACCCAAGCACTCTGATACGGTATGTGGGTGCCCTCAGTATGGCATCATAATTATTGGCCAAACACCCACCCTATCAAAGAACTTTGAGGGTGCTCATTATATGTTTATTGACATGGAAGTTTTTCTATGGATGGTAATTTATTGTGTCACGCATTTATGCTTTGCAAACTTTCTATATGAAGTATGAGGGCATTTGTAAAATTTTGGAAAAATTGAAATCAGTATAATGAATTTATTCTGATATAAAATGGAAATGTATGCATAATTTTTCAATAGTACACATTTCCCTAAACTCCTTTATATTTCTTATATACATGGATATATATCATACTTAATAAAACTGTTATTGATTTGCTTTATGTAATTGAAAATTAGGTAAATTTCGATGGCAGGCAACTCCTAATTATTAAATCAACAGAGCTAAGAAAGAATATAGTTCTTTCCTTTTTATTTTCCACCTATTAATGCTATATTTTGAGAATCCATCCATGTATCTAATATTTTTTAAACAGCTCATAGAATTGTGTGATTTGCTTGACAGAATAAGAGTATATTTATCCTAGCTTATACAGGAATAAAAAAACCTCCTGAGATTCAGAGTAATCATTTATTTTATCTCAACTGTCCTCCTATGAACCATAATATGTTCTATGTCTAGGTGCATAATTAGCTTCAACTCAATCACCTGAAGCTTTGTTATGACTAGTGGGAAAGGGTGATGGGATGAATAATTGCTAGAATTCAACTAACAAATAACCTCTCTAGAAATTATAAGCAAGACAATAAAATGTCTCTAGATTGCAATGATTATATTCTCAAAACCAGCATAGATCAAATAACAATTATTAAATAATATGAAGGGTGGGAGCACAGGAGGGAGAGAGGGTAGGGTGAAAACAATCAGAATGTTCCTAAATCTATTTATATGAAATGCATGAAATGTAAATGCCTTAAATAAAATTTAAAAAAATAAATAAAATATTAAAAATAACATGATGATCTCATCCACTTAAAATGATGTATATCCTAGGTAAATACAAAATGCAAAGAGGGATAGGCATCGTACTGCAAAGTACTAAGCTAACACTTATGACACTGACATACCATACTAAAGCACCCTTTCAAGACCTTGCTGCTTTGCTTTCCTATGTGGCTTCTTGCTAGTGTGCTTGGAAAAGTAGCAGAAAATGGTCCAAGTCCTTGGGCCTCTGCCACCCATATAGGAGACCCAAACTCATTTCCAGGCTCCTGCCTTCCACCTGGCCCAGCCATGGTTGTTACAGACATTTGGGGAGTGAACTACTGAATGAACATCCTCTTTCTCTCCTTCTTTCTCTCTCTGTCATTCTGCCTTCAAGTTAATAAACAAATCTTAAAAAATTAAAATTCAAAATGGGTTAAACTGATCCACTCTAGAAATAATTCTATCATGCTCTTAAATGACTCTTAGAAAATATATCACGGTATTTATCTATGCACAATGCCATTAAATGGAAACTACTGCTAAAGAAAAATTAAATGTGAGGTTAACAAAGTTAATTTACATATAGAGCACTTAGACTATGCCAGGTTAATGCAAGATTCAACTCTGGTTCAAAGAAGTAACCACATTAGTGGCATTAATGAACTGTATGTAACTAAGCTCCCTTTTTACACTAGAAAGTACTTCTAATTTATTTAGGTATTCTGGAATTAACCAGGAGTCACAATCTGGGTAAATAGGTAAGAATAAGTTGTTTGTATTATTAAATTTTAAGATTCTGCTTTTAAAAGTGACTAGAGGAGCCACTACCATGGCTCAGCGGTTAAAGCCGTTGGCTGCCATGCCAGCATCCCATGTGAGCACTGGTTCAGGTGCTAGCTGCTGCACTTCCAATCCTGTTCCCTGCTAGTGTGTCTGGGAAAAGAAGCAGAGGATAGCCCAAGTGTTTGGGCCCCTGCCACCCATTTGGGAGACCTGGAGGAAGCTCTTGGCTTTTGGCTTCTGCTTGGTTCAGCCCTGCCTGTTGAGGCCATCTGAGGAGTGAACCAGCAGATGGTCGATCTCTCTCTCTCTGTCTCTCCTGTCTTTGTAATTCTGCCTTCTAAATAAAATCATTTCTTTTTAAGAAATAGGGATTATTGATGGTTTCTCTCTTATGAAAAGAACAACTATACATTGTACATCAACCTGGGTTTTTGAGGAAATATGGGTAGTACTAATTTAAACACATTTTTGATATTTAAATATGTCTTCAAAATAGCAAGTAAGAGTAGTCCATGCACAATTTCCACTTAATTGAGAAGCAATTACTGCAACAATTATTTTTGTTCAGCTTTATTGACACCTAATTAGCAAACAAATTACTTACATATATATTTACAGGTTATAATATGATGATTTAATAAACATTTAGGTTGTGAAATGATTACCACAGTCAAGTTAATTAATACCTCCTTACGTCACCTTCATGTAGTTATTTTATTCTTGTTTTGTTTTTTGATGAGAACATTTAAGATATACTCTCCTAGAAAATGTCAAGTTTACAATAATGTGTTATTAACTACAGGAGCCAGAGTGTATTTTACATTTTCAGAATATATTCCTTTATGTAACTGGAAGTTTGCACCCTTTGATTAGGGTCTCCTCTTTTCATGTCCTCCAGTTTCCAGCCCCTGGAAACCACCATTCTACTCCCCATTACCGTGTGTTCCATTTTAAAAAAACAATCATATAAAGGTGTTACCATTCATGTAATATTTGTGTTTCTGTTTTGTTTTATTTGACTTAGTATAAGGCTCTCACCATTGATATGGTGGAAAATCTCTTAATATATGTGTTGTCCAATTATGTTCCTTGTTTGGAGAAAAATGTCTATTTATGTTGTGTGTGTATATTACTTATTCAAATATTTTTGCTATTGAGTATGCATTACATTTGCTGGCTTACTCCCCAGATGTTACCAATAGCCAGGATTGGATCAGGCTACAGCCAGGAATTAGAAACTCCTTCTGGGTCTCTCATTTGAGTGTCAAGAACACACGTTCTGGGACATCATCTGTTTCTTGCCAGATGCGTTAGCTAGAACCTGGATCAGATGTGCAGATGGGACTCGATCCCATGAGCATCCTATATCCACTTTAGCTCTTCTTCTAAAATCAGAAACAAAACACTGATTCTCACACTCAGAAACTCTTTTCATTATAATAATGCAAGTCCTAGCTAGAACAATTACACAAGAAAAAATTCAAATTTTAAAGGAAGAAGTGAAATTATCTCACTTTTTGATGACATGATATAGAGAAAACCCAGAAGACTATGCCAAAACATTACCAGAATTAATACATAAATTTAATAAAGTTGTAGAATACAATATCAATATGGTGAAATCAGTTGTGCTTCTTGACATTAATGATAAACATGTGAAGGAGAAATTAGATAAGCATCCTATTTACAGCAGCATTACAAGCTAAGATAATTTAGAGTAAATTTTTCCAAGGAAGTGAAGGGTAGCTACACTGAAATCTATGAAAGATTGACAAAAGAACTTGAAGATGATACAAATATATGGGAAGATACCCCATCTGTTCAAATGGAAAAATTATTTTTTAAAAAGATTCAAATCATGCAAAAAAATCTACAGATTCACTGAATTGCATATTGAAATTAAAAAGGCATATTTTTACAGAAATAGAAAAACACAGTACTTAAATTCACATGGAACCACAAAAATGCTTAATAGCCAAAGTAATTTTGTGAATGAACAAAAATTTCCTTATTTCAAACCATATCACAAAGTAATCAAAACAATACAGTCCTCTTGTAAAAACATACACATAGAACAATGGAGCGGGAGATGGGAGGGTTGCGGGTGGGAGGGAAGTTATGGGGGGAAAAGCCATTGTAATCCATAAACTGTACTTTGGAAATTATATTTACTAAATAAAAGTTTAAAATAAAAACAAAAACAAAAACAAGCAAACAAAAAAGAACAATGAAGCAAGGAAGCACAATAGGGAGTCCAGAAATAAACCCAATATTATAAAAGCTACTAATTTTTCCCCAGAGCACCAAAAAGTCTAAATGGGGAAAGTATATTCTCGTAAATAACTTGTGCTGGGGAGACTGAAGAGCCCCATGCAGAAAGCATTTACAAAACTTAACTCTAATGAGTTGCATATTTAAATATAAAATCTAAAACACTATAGTTTCTGAAAGAAATCATAGGAAAAGCTCTTTAAATCAGTCTTGGCCAAAGAAATAAATCAGCGTATAAAAGAGATACCTGTACTCCAGTATTGATTGCAGCACTATTCACCATAGGAAAGGCATGAAATCAACTTTGATGATGGATAAATGGATAAATAAAATGTTATAAACCTATGCAAAGAGAATCACTGAAATACTACTTAGACCTAAAAAATGGATGCTTTACATCTGTAACAAAATGAGTAGAATTGGAGATCATCATGTTAGGTCAACTAAATCAGGCACAGAAAGACAAATACTATATACATTTTCTCTTTCTCTCACATGATGAATTTAATATGTATATGTGTATACAGTAAAAATGTATTTCATATTATTTAATATATTGATACTTATAAATCTTGTCTTCACTGAAGTATATCACTTGAAACATTTTCTTTTCTCTTCATTTTGTTTGATTAATATATCCACCCTTGCTTTCTTTGTGTTTTTATTTCCTTGGTGTTTGCTCAATTTTGAAACTTCCAAGTATTTTTGCTTAGATGTGTCTCTTACATACAGCATACAGTTGGGTTTGCTATGTGACCCATTCTGAAAAAAATTTATCTTAATAATATTTAATTTTATTAAAATCAAAAACAACAAAAAATAAATAAGACCTGAATTTTGGATATGACACCCTACATACAGAAAGCATAAGCAAGATTAAGGCATGGGGCTCTATTAAGCTAAAATTATTCTTTTTTTTTTTAAATTTCACAGGTAGAGTCATAGACAGTGAGGGAGAGAGACAGAGAGAAAGGTCTTCCTTCCATTGGTTCACTCCACAAATGGCCGCTACAACCAGCGAAGTGACCAGCACTGTGCCAATCTGAAGCCAGGAGCCAGGTGCTTCTTCCTGGTCTCCCATGCGGGTGAAGGGGCCAAAGCACTTGGGCCATCCTCCACTGCCCTCCCGGGCCACAGCAGCGAGCTGGACTGGAAGAGGAGCAACCGGGATTAGAACCTGGCGCCCATGTGGGATGCCGGCGCCAAAGGCAGAGGATTAACCAAGTGAGACACAGCACCGGCCCCGCTAAAACTATTCTATACACAAAGGGGAATACTCAATGGAATGGAAAGGCAGACTATGAAATAGAAAAATAATACTTATTGTGCCAAATGATCTTTTATTTTCTTACATCTGATCATAAGAAAAATCAATAAAGCCAGAGCAATTAGGAACTTAATAATGAAGTACATAATAAGCCAGTGTATTTATAATAAACTTAAATATTCATCAAGGTGGAATGTCATGAAATTTTCTAATATTTTCTCCTTTGGACTAAAGCTTTAGTTGTGAGAAAGATGAAGAAAATGAACACATCATAATTGAATCTGCTGTAAGATAGAAAAGCAAAATTATAAATGTATTTTTCAGATAATTCATAAAACTGGAGAGTGACTTATCATTTAATATCATTCTTGTATTTTTCATTTTTCTAGTTCAGATCATATTTTCCCCATGGCATAGCCCTGACATAATTTCTCATATAAACCAACAGTGCAGGACTACTTTTTTCTTACGTGGCATTTGGAATACAATATGACTTATATTTAATTCATCATGCAGTTGTTGGTAACTGGTTTTGTTAATTATGAGAAATACACAACATTTTTATAAAATGGTATTTCATGTAATGTGGGCAAAATCATTTGGACCAACTAAAAATAGCTAAATTAGGCAATTGAAGAACTGTTTGCATGAGAAATTATCAGAATAGAATTTGAGGAGCAAAATCTAAGAAAATTGAGTCACAGAGAGTACACACAGGCAAACACACATACACATACACAAGAGAGAAAAGAAAAGCATATTTGACAAAAAGAAAATAAGTATTTAGTTTCTCAAAACTACTCTCAAAACTTTTTCAAAAATAAATTTATATAGTTCCATCTCCCAACAGAATAAAATGTATAATGTTCTTTCTCGATGTTTACTTATTTATTTCATATCACTAAAAGTGATGGAGTGATGGAGGGCAGGGGGCAGAGGGAGAGAAAGAGAGACAGAGACACACACACACACACAGAGAGAGAGAGAGAGAGAGAGAGAGAGAGAGAGAGAAATGTTCCATCCCCAAAATTCCACAATAGGAGCCTGCATATCCATGCATATCTCCCATGTGTGGCAGGAACCCAATTATTGGCCACCATCTGCTGTCTTCCAGAGCGAATTAGCAGTAACATGAATCAGTAGCAGAGCAGCTGGGACTTGAAATACACACTGGTATAGGATGAGGACATCTCAGACGTGGTTAAAATGCCCTCCTCAAACACACTACTTTTTTAAAAAGGTTTTTATTTATTTGACAAATTGTTTCTTTCTTTATTTAAAAGATGTATTTATTTATTTGAAAGTTAGAATTACACACAGAGAGGAGGAGGAGGAGGAGGAATGAAGAGAGAGAGAGAGAGAGAGAGAGAGAGATAGAGAGAGAGAGTTTTTCATTTACTGGTTCACTCTCCAGTTGGGCACAGTGGCCAGAACTGTGCTGATCTGAAGCCAGGAGCCAGAACGTTCTTCTGGGTCTCCCTCACGTGCAGGGGCCCAAAGACTTAGGCCATCCTTCACTGCTTTCCCAGGCTATTGCAGGGAGCTGGATCAGAAATGGAGCAGCCAGAACTTGAATCAGTGCCCATATGGGATGCCGGCACAGCAGGCAGTGGCTTTACCCACTACACCACAGCACTGGCCCCTTGACAAGTTCCTTCAATCTCTGTTTGTTATGGAAGGTATTTATTTCACCTTCATTTATAAAGGAGAACTTTGCATGTGTTGCATGGGTTGCCTCTTGCCTTTTTTTCTTTTGAAGAATTGGACTGTGTCCATTCTCTCCTAGCCTGTAGGGTTTTTGATGAGAAGTCAGCTGTGGAGATCCTCTGAAAGTAATCTGGCAATTCTCTCATGCACATTTTAGAATAATTATATTAGCTGTTGAAAGCTTGACTACAGTATGTCGTGGTGAAGATCTTTTCTCATCATGTCTATTAGGAGTTTTAAGTGTACTTAGACTTCATTTTCTTTCTCCAAATTAGGGAAGTTTTCTATAATTATGTCACCAAATAGGCCTTCTAATCCATTCTCCTTTCTACACCTTCTGGAGCTCCTAAGACCTGTATATTGGGTCAATTTATAGTATACCATAAATCTCCAACACTGTTTTTAATTAGTCTAATTTCTTTTTTTTGTCTGATTGCAAAATTTCCAGGGATTTGTCTTTTAACTTCAATATTCTTTCTTCTGCATCACTGACTCTGTTAAGGCTTTCACCCCATTTTTTTATTTTATCAATTGAATTCTTCATATCTAACATTTCATTTTGGTTTCTTTAAAATCTCAATTTCATGGGAAAATTTTTCATTCATGTCATGTATGGATTTCTTTAACTTGTGGATTTGTTTCTCATTGTTTCTGAGTAATCCTATGATCAATCTTTTGAATTCATTTTCAGGTATTTCATCAATCTCTTCATCTTCACATTCTAATATTGTGTCCCTTTGGTGGAGTCAGGTTGTCTTCCTTATTCTTGTTTCTTGAATTTTCATATTTATTTTTAGGTATTTGTGGACCTACTTGGTTTTCTCCTCTGATGGCTTTTATCTTTTAACTATGCCTCTGTGGCTTAGTGAAGTGTCTGCTCCTTCAGTGACTACCCAGACTTGAGTGCTGGATGTGGCCAGGCCATTACTCTAGGGTGTCACCCAAGTTGGGCATGGTAGATCTCTATTGTCAGCATAGGGAAGGGTATGATCACTTCTGTTGTTGTAAACACACCCTTACCTCCTCTCTTCAAATCATCCAGCCTTACAAATGATGCTTAAGGATGTGCCACCCACAGAAACACAGAATAATAGTCACCATTAGGAAAGATAGTGAAAGCAGAAATTCTCCCAGTAAAAGCACAAAGGAAATCCTAAGAAAACAATATGGATATTTATAGAATAATAACAGAACCAAGTTGTTACTTTTCAATAAAAATCTTGAATGTAAATGGCCTAAATTCTCTGCTGTCAAGATGTCGTCTTCTTGCCAGCTGGGTGTGTGCACAAGATCTATGCAGCTGCTACTAGTGTCCACCACAGTCTGATCTCACCTGGCTCTCCAACGTTGGCACTTTCTCCAGCTCTCCTCTGCTTGTGCCTTGTGCTGTGTCCGTACTCCTTGCTGCGTATCTGCACCTTCAGCAAAGGCCCATGCCGTCCCTACTTCCTTCTATTGAATCTCTACTGCAGGTTTCTTTGTAACTCTCTTCTGAGAATGTAGTTTCTCCACTTTTTTAAAACTATTTTCCCCTTGCCTAGAGCAATACGCCCACTTTTTCCCTATTCTGCCATCCTGGGAATGAGTTTTCAAGGTCAGTCTTATTCTCTGTCATATATAGAGATCACCCTGATGTTTTGCAGTTTTTTATTTTTAAAAGATTATTTGTCTGACAGTCAGAGTTACACAGAGAGAGGAAAAGACAGATGGAGAGTGAGAGATTCTCCATCCACTGGTTCACTCCCCAAATGGCCACAAATGCCAGGGCTGGCCAGGCCAAAGCCAGCAGTCAAAAACCTCATCCAAATCTCCCACGTGGATGGCAGAGTCCCAAGCACTTGTGCCATCCTCCTCTGCTTTCCCAGACACGCTAGCAGGGATCTGGATCAGAATAGAGCAACTGGGTCTTGAACCAAAGCTCATGGGATGCTGGCATCGCAGGTGGCGGCTTTACCCACTTTACAACACCAGCCCTGATATTTTTCACTCTTTAAATTTATCACTCTGCTAACATTCCTTATATCTTCCAACCTTATATTTTAAATATGTTTTGTCTCCTCTATTGCCATATAGAATGCCAAGCCTACTCTGCTGTCACTTCTTAACTATTAACTACTGAGAAATTGCAGGTGTGCAGAACAGGAGTTTCCTGAGCTTCCAAAGAGGATGTGTAGCTACCTTAGAAGAATTTTTCTGTATTAGCATCCATCCACCTACCACATCAATGTCCCCTCCGTTTTGGTGTTTCACCATAGGGCCATGACATGGAAAAGCTGCCTGGCAGGACCTCGCTGAGAAAGACATTCTCAAGACTTCAAGTGAAATCAGAGAATCAGCCACTCTCACAATAATAAACAACCCAGCCTTTTGGTTTGAACATTTGAAGGGTGGACTCTAGTGCCATACCTAGGAGAAACCAATTGCAAGTGGTCTACCCACCACACTGCATCTGATCCTCCTGAAAAATAACTTATTCAGATGCTGTGTGTATATGACTGCTCTGAGTATATTCTGCTAAAATTAGGGAAGTTTCATATGCTGAAGAGACAAGATAAGGATAGACTGACAATATCCAGCAGCTGCACTGTACTTCAGTCTTCTGTGTCCCCTGTGTGTGCAGGGATGCTGACGGTGGAGATGTTTGGCACAGAATATAGAAGTTGACACAAGTAAGGAGATAAGTAATTCATTCATGTTTCAGTCTGACAGAAGCTTTTGGAGAGCAGAAAGTCATGTACAAGGTCATTGTTCTAGTCTGTTCATGCTGCTGCAAGACAATACCTTGAGCAATAGCTAAACTATAGATGTTTATTACTCATAGTTGTGGAGGGTAAGAGGTACAAAATCATGGACCCAGAAAACTTGAGTTTGTTGAAGCCTCACTCTCTGCTTCAAAGATGGCATCTGGAGTGGGCTTCTAGGGTAGTGGCTGAGTAGCTGTTTGGGACCCCAGTGCCTGGGTTCAAGTCGCACCTCTGCTTCTGATTCAAACTTCTTGTTAAGGTGCACAGTGAGAGGTACTTGGGGATTTGCTATGCATGTGGATTCCTGCCACCCAAGAGGGAGACCCAAACTGATTTCCCAGCCCCTGGATTCAGCCTGGCCAAGCCCTGGCGATTGCAGACACTTGGGAAGTGAACCAGCGATGGAAAATATCTTTTTGTCTGTCTCTATCTTTCTCTGACTTTCAACTAGAAAAAGCAAATTTTATAAAGAGGGCATCTTCTTGCTGAGTCTTAAAATGACAGGAGAGACAAACAAGATCCTTCAGGCTTCTTTAATTTGATTTGGAGCAACACAAAATTTGGTAACGTATCCTATATCTATAGCTCCTTTTTCTCCTGTTTCTCTAAGGTTTGTGACTAAACCAACGAAATTGAAATATTGTGTGTGTGTGTGTGTGTGTGTGTATGTATGTATGTGGTATATTAGCATTGTTTTCAAGAACTATATTAAACATGGCAGACAGTATCACCATTCCTCTTGGCAAGGTGTTATTCTTGTCCTCTAGTATTTATTTTTCAATTTTGTATTAATATGTAATACTTGGACTTTTTAAAAGATACAATAATGTATTTAAAAACATACACAGCATAAACTGATCATATAGGGCCATTAGCCTTTTCATATCCTTATCTTTTCTCTGGGTTTGGAACCTTCCAGTTCATCTGTTCCAGTTCATTATACAGAATATAATGCATTATCATGAACTATAGTCACAGTACTATTGCTGCAAAACCCTAGTACCCATTACATTCATTGTATCATGTTTTGATACCCATCATCCAACTTCCATATCCCCCATCAGTTCACCCTACCCAGCCTCTATAAGTTAAAATTTTAAATTGATAGAATTTATTTTAATTTCCACACATGCTGTGCAACTTTCAATATTTGTCTTTGTGTGTCTGGCTCTATTTCACTTAATGAAATATGCCAAGTTCTATCCATTTTGCTGCAAATGTCGGGATTTCATTCTTTCATTCTTTTTATGGCTGAATAATCTACTATTTTCTCCTTTATTTCTAAAATTGCTTTGACTCCTAGTGCCATAGGAACTCATGCGATGTATTTGGTTTATAGAGTTAAATTGCATACATATCGTGCTCGCTTCGGCAGCACATATACTAAAATTGGAACGATACAGAGAAGATTAGCATGGCCCCTGCGCAAGGATGACACGCAAATTCGTGAAGCGTTCCATATTTTTTAACTAGTACTCAAATAGTATTTTACACTTTATGTTTCTGTGTGGGAGCAAAATGTGGTAATCTTTACTTAACATACGCTAAATTGATCTTCTGTATATAAAGATAATTGAAAATTAAAAAAAAATAAATTGCATACATATTGAGGTTGCCATTGTGATGCATTGATTTAAGCCATTGCTTGTGATGCCCATCTCATATTGGAGTGCTAGTTTGAGTGCTGGTTGCTCCATTTCTGATCATGCTCTCTGCTAATGCTCCTGAGAAGGCAAAGGAGAGTGTCCCAGGTTCGTGGAATCCTTGCTACCCATGTGGAGACCAGAATGGAGTTTCTGGACCGAGCTTCGATGTGGCCAGACCAGCTGTTGTGGCTGTTTAGGAAGTGAACCAGTGAATGGAAGCTCTCTCTCACTCTCTCTGCCTCTCTATGTCTATCTCTGTGTGTGTGTGTCTCTCTCCCTGTGTCTCTCCCTCCCTCTCTCTGTCTCTCTTGCTCTCTGTCACTCTGCCTTTCAAATACTTAAGCAATCTTTAAAAATGTGCATATATATTTATAAATTATGCAACTCCATGTTTCTGAGTCCTGGTGTTTTAAGTTAAGTGATTAGACTTAGCTATATATCTATATTCCTAAGTTTATTCAAAATGACATTGTAAGTAGCCATTAGATTTTTAAAAACTAATATCCATAAAGTCCTAATTTTTCAAGAAATCAAATTTTAAAATGTTAGGCAAATAATAAATATCCAAGCCCTTTACAATCATGCTCTACCTCCACAGCTTTCATGAAAGTTATCAGTAATAATGATTTTATGATTTTTTATATGTGTCCTTTTATTTACTCTTATATTTCACAGGTTGTCTTTGGTATTTGACAATGTTGACAGTTACTGAAGACAATTCTCAAAATGAAATTCTCATTGATAACATAGCGTGATTGATACAAATGCATGTTGACAGATAAAAACACAAGTGTTCAAATTCACAATAATCACAAAAGTGTTAGAGCTTTAATGAATCTACCTATGACATGTGAACCAAAAGGGCTATGTAACTGGAGCGAGAGCTTGAGGGAGGAGGGAGAGATGGCTGAGGAGGATTTCTTTGGCTCTTCTGAAAGTCCTCCCCACTCTCCCTTATGAAGGAATTGCAGACTCCTACATCTCAAAATGTATTTGTTCTCTAGAGTCTGGAGTCTGATTCATATCTCAAGAAATCTGAATAATGGAATTTAATAGCTCAATGAAATTCTTAGAAATTAGAGTTAAGCTTAGCTGCCACTCTTAGAGTTGGCCAATAGATGCAATGAAGATTTTCTTTTTTGGAACAATGAATGGATCAGAAAAAAAGAGGGATGATGAGAACTATATCAAATTCTGCTCAAAAAGGCCTCCCTAAAGGCAAGAGAGCTCAAGCACTTAATAGCCTGAGGTTTGATCTTCAGGAGACCAGGAGCCAAGGAGAAGTGACTGGCTGAAAGGGGCTATTTTTCTGTCATTTGCACCAAGTGCTCACTACAGAAAGCTGGGAGGGTCCCACAAAAGGCCAAAGAGGGAGGCAGCAAATATCCAGAACCTGACGTCAAATGATTGCTACTTCCTTCTTGTGGAACTAAGACCTTCTGTTAGTCACTTGTCCCTTTAGGCTCTTTTCTGAAGACCAACATTAAACAGCAAATGATGGAGCTTTGAGGAAAAATGAGACTGTGAGTACAATGATCCTTTTTTGTTAACAGATGAAACGTTCTGGATACAGGCTAAGGCTGGGAAGAAAAATTTAGAATTTTCATTGTAGCAAAATAGATGGGCATTTATTTTGAGATTCTATTTCTGTAGCTTCTTGAAAGAGCAGGAAAATTATTGACCTGCCCAGTACATTTCCCACTGGCTTTTTTTCCACAGAAGAAAAGATATAATTAATGATAAAATAAAGAGCAAGAAGTAAATATAAATTTGCATTTTTAGTTCATGAAGAGGCATTGATTCAAAATGATTGCATTTATTGTTTTGAAATTCTATTTCTTTTTACACATGAATCACCCTATCTTGTTTCTGTGTGTTAATATTATTTTTTAAAAATATCTTCTTAGTCTAATTTATTACGTACTCTGCTAAATATAACTACTCTAAACTTTCTTACTGTGGCTTTTTTCTTTTAAATTTCTCATACATCATTTCTGTCAATAAGATTGCTTCAATTATCATGGTTATGTGTGGTAAAAATATACAAAACTGCCCATATCTACATTATTTTAGATGCCTAGTGTAATTCCTATTGCATTGCTCAGTAGATACCCACATGTATTTAATTTCATCTGCTTGTATATTTTCACTTAGGTTTTCCTCTGGTTTGCCAAATATATGAAATTAGTAGATTACATATATATATATATATACACACACACAAATATATTCTTCAACATATATGCATCTTTTTTACATATAGATATATACTTCTACATATACTATATATGTACACATACTCTATATATACATAAGTATAATTCAACATATAGACATACTGTTATATACATATGTATACTTCTACATATAATATACATATATTACATATTTATTTCTAGCAAAGTGTTTATGGAAAAATACAATTAAAAGTATGAATTTATTTTGATGCTAAATATTTTTCTCATGGAAAATGTATACTTTGTAAAAGCTGTGTATAAATTTCATGTGTATAATTTTTGCAGGCATATCAACTCATATTTAATTACATTTTCCATGGACTTTTTGAGGAACACTTATATACTTTATAGTAGAACTCTGCATCAGTGAACTATTCTTTATGGGATGTTTAAGTTTTCCTTTAAAACTCTCACACTTTTAATCAGTTTAAAAGATTTTGAACTATATCTTGGCAATGACTTTGGAAGTCTATCACTTTAATTTCTAATTCATTATATTAAAGTCACTTAGGTGAATTGATTCTTTTATCTTACAGCAGGGTCTTTGCTTTAGTCATAAAACATGCATCTCTTGGCTCAATCTTTGAAAATCTGTCACCATTTGCATTTTAAACACAATTTTTAAAAATTTCATTTCTTTTATTTATATGCACATCCAATGATATGTTTAACTTTCTGTGTCATGTTTTACTTACTTATAAATGGAAGTATATGAGTATAGTGCAAAATACATTTTACTGTAGGAAATGTTGGAAACTAGAATATGATCTGTGGAACATGTTGGTTGTCAAGGTTGATAGGTGCTATGCATTGCAGATGATGCAGCCATACAATGCAGAATTGTTCTGCAACCTGCATAAATTTCCAGTGATCAAAGACCACACAATGTGGATAAAACTTGCATTTAGTACTACATAACATTCTAGACTAGTTCAGTTTTACACATTGTTGAAATATTTTTCAAATAATTTTATAGACAAATACTACATGTTCTCCCTGATATGTGAGAGCTGAAAAAAAAAGCATGAAAATATACTGGTGATTATTAGAGACTTGAAGGGATGGGATGGAGGAACAAAGCAAGTGTGGATTAAAAAAACAGGGGATTCTGGGTGAGGTTTATATGACAAATCTATCACACTAATATCTTAATAATAAGGAAAGGTGGGTGTGGGTTACATGGGAACCCTTTGTACTACTTTACAACTTTTGTTTTCTAAAATTTATACTTCAATGTTGAGCATTGCCTAAAATCTCCATTGCAATATGGCTCCTGGAGGATGTTCCAGGGAGGGGTGTGTTTGTCGCTGCTGTGGTTAAGATACATAAGATCAGACCACCGGCAGGGGTAGGTCCGCTTTAGTTCCGGACACATGGACAGTGCATGATCCCTATACTTTGCTTAAGATGCCCCTGTGTGTGCTCCACCCACGCCTGCATGACCTTTTCACTGATTGGCTCCCCTACAGTGCATGTCTTTCGTAAGCTTTATAAGCCTGCACATTTCTTCAATAAAGCGGTTCCTGCTTCGACAGAACTCACGGGTGCTTGTGGTGTGTTGATCACCCATCGACCTTACCTCTCCCATTTGCCTTATTGGGGAGTGCTAGGGGCTAGCATTGGGCTTCAGACCCCAACACTTCAATTTATCAGAAAAGGATATTTGTATAAACTGATGGAAGACTTATTTTCACTTGTATTATGAGCAAAGTAACAAGAACATATTATAAAGCTATACACAATAACGCTTCTAATGCACTTTTGATAATTAGCTTTATTGATTAAAAAGTCTCTATTTAAAATTCAAATTAATTTAAAATACAATTTTGATGTTTTAAATAATTAACATTTCTAGAACCTTTTAAACATGCTGTCTTGCCAAAACTGGTATACTTTCCTTCAATTACAGCATAATTGAGTTATTGAAAAATAACAAGATAGCAAAAATAAAGCATTGGGGGCTGGGAATCAGATTGATGCTTTTACCTAGTTTTGTTTCTTCCTTACCTACTTCTTTCATAAGTACATCTAATCAAATCCTTTAATACATGTTTAAATATAAGAAAAAAACAGCGATATCAGAACATTTGCAGAACATATTTAACATATAACCAAGACAAGAAACAGCTACAAAAATAGAAAGAATTTTGGAAAAATAGAGACAAGAAAGGGATGAGAAAACTTTTGGAGTCTGTAACTATTATCCATTAGAGATAAAGCACTACTGTTAAACCATGATGTAGGAATAATATGATGTAATACATTACTGTTAAGGGAAAAATAGTTAATGGAAATTAAGGTATGCTTGCAAAAATTAAAGGGAACCTAACATAATAATGGACAAAGTTTGATTAATTTGAAAATAGTTTCTGTTAATTAAACAAATTTCAATATATTACATAGGAATAATAGTAAAAGCTAAATAAGGCAGAAATACAAAAATTTAAATGAGAAAAATATTAATTTCAAAGAAAGCAATGATATGCTGTTATGAAATACTACTTGGCTGTCACTAACATACCTATTTACAAAAACAGAAGTTAAAAATTTTGATTGAACTGAAATTTTTCATGGATAGTTGACACATGTAAATATATTGATAGCATTTGATGAAAGTCTAAATAACCTTAAAATCAATAATAAAAAATAAATAAACAATGCTTAAAACTCAAAAAATAAAAGTAAAAACTACCTCTTTGAAACTGTGACTCAGAAAAAATGGTAGTAAATATCTGAGTAACAACTAAGTTATTTAAAAAGGATATTTCCAGGGATTTCAAATGGTAATGGCAAAAGCTTATCATTTTTTGGTACATAACTTTAGGGAAAATATTTAAAATTCAATCTTCATATAATTTTAAAAATAAATTTTATATTTTATACAGCTTTTTAAAAAAAACCTAAAGAAAATTAACATTGCTTTGAAGCTTGTATGTTATTTAACCATAAGTTCTTACAATGTATTCATAGACTTTTGGGTAATAAATATATATGTGTGGGTGTACATGTGTGTATGTGCACCTGTGTGTGCATTATGATATCCAAGAGTTCCATGCTCCCTAATCAAAACTTTGGTCACTTGGATTTAACTTTGGCAAAAATTATGGTTATGTTTTACCCTGTGATTAGCAATTACACTTAATAATCCACGGGAAACTAGATAATGCACTCAAGAAATCTGGAAAATAATATGTACTAGATTTTTTAATTTAATTTAATTTAATTTTTTTAAAGATTTATTTATTTGAAAGGCAAAGTTACAGAGAGGCAGAGGCAGACACACACACACACACACACAGAAAGAGAAAGAGAGAGAGGTCTTCCATTCACTGATTCACTCCCCAGATGGCCACAATGGCCAGAGCTGTGCCAATCCAAAGCCAGGAGCCAGGAGTTTCTTCCTGTTCTCCCAAATGGGGGCAGGAGCCCAAGGACTTGGGCCGTCCGTCTTCTGCTGCTTTCCCAGGTCATAGCAGAGAGCTGGATCAGAAGTGGAGCCATATGGGATGCCGGCACTGCAGGAGGCGGCTTTACCCTCTATGCCACAACGCCGGCCCCTACTAGATTTTTTTTTAAAAAACTGCTTTTTGAAATTGAGAGGGATTAGAGAATATTTGAATACTTGCTATTAAAAGCAGTACTTACATAAAAATATAATTTAAAAGATGTATTTGAAAGGCAGAGCAACAGGGAGAGATGGAGCTTGAGAGAATTTCCATCCACTATTTCACTCACCAAATAGCCACAACATCCATGGATGGACCATGCTGAACCCAGGAGTCAGGAACTCCATCCAGGTTTCCTACAGGTGCAGCAGATACATAAGCCCTTACAGTATCTTCTGCTGCCTTCCCAAGCACATTAGTAGGGACCTGCATTAGAAACAGAGCAGCTGAGACTCAGACTGGCACTCTGATATGGATGCTACTGCCGCAAGAAGCAGCTTAACTGGCTATTCCACAATGCCAGCCCCCAAAAATCTAAATTTTGAGTTTTATTCCCTAAATATTGCTTTTGTTTGTCATTTACCAAAAACTTATGAACATTATTCTATAAGATTTGGAGTAATTCCCTTAGCATTCATCAGAACATCTAGAAAATCTGATACATATATATTTTATGAGCAATAGAATTAAAAGTTAACACTTCTTCCATAGATTTTTGATGTACCCCTATATATTACACATATTTAGGGGATTATTTGAATGCATCAGATGATTATGAATACAGGCAAAAAACTGGATATAAGTCTCAGGAATGAAGGTGGTCAGAGAATTATCTGACATTCAAAACTAATTGCTCAGAAACCTGCTCTTTTTCAAGAAGCAACCTAGAAATCTGAGAGCTGATCAGACACTTGGAAAGCCTTAAGGCATTCTTAGGAAAATAAACATGCTTTTTAGTAAACAAAATAAGGAGAGGACTTGGGTAATGTTCAGTGAATGTCAATGTAGATTCATGGACCAAGGTGAAATTTCAGCAAGGTGAAATTACAAATATAACAGCACTCACAAATTCTAGATACTGGACAAAATTTGCTCTAGTATTAGGCAAGTAAAAGGTTCTTCTATGGAGCAAAGTGGCTTTATAACAAATGAATCATGTGACCTTAGATTTGGGTATGATATTGGCTGTGTTTGAATACGATGTGTTGGTGTTTACTATGGTTGGTGGTTCTATCTCTAGGTCTTTTCATTTTGTCATTGCTTGTGATTGCTTTCTGAATATTCATCAGGCTGTGTACTTACGACTTTGGACTTTTCATATGTGTGCAATATTTCAATAACAGTTTAATTTTGAAACAATGAAATTTAAAGTTCTAAGATATTCTGTATGTTTGTAATAGGACATTATATTTATTAGACTATTGCTTAGTGATATATTTGGTGATTAATATTTTTATAATAAAAACAATAACTTGCTCTATTATTTGTCCTTTTGTAGTTATAGCTACTAGTATATCAGATTTATGTTTTTAGAGTTAAAATAGTGCTCATACAATTAAAAAATATTAGATTGTTTATTACATAAAATTTAAAAACAAAATTTTGTTCTTCTAATCCATTTTATTTTACCTATTTATAAATTTACTTGAGAAATATATTGAATATCTTTATTCATTTTCTAAGATTCTTTTGTCAAGGAAAATATGTCACTGGATAAGCTAAACATGAATGATGACTTTACTTAAATTATTGCTGTTAAAGAGATATTAATAAATAAGTTTGTCCAATATCCCTTTCTGACAACTCTAGTACCCCATTTATTACTAAGTCTTCCTTCTTTGGCTATTTGAAAACATTAATTATTTCTAGCTCCTTTGTAATTTCCAAGATATTTGTTCTGCTTTCTGAGTGTTCCTTCCATACCTTATAATAATTTCCTTTTACACAAGTGAAGGTCAGTATTCTCCCAAACATGTAAGGAAACCTTGCAGTCTCTTTCTACATAGTTTTCAATTCTCCAATCTTAAGCCACACACATTTTAGCTTCCATAGCCTATATTAACTCGATAAACTCATCAACACTGCTGGTCTCTGTTTATGTTTCCTTTCCTCTACTATTGCTTGGAGATCAGCTGTAGGTACTAAGTTGAGACATTCTTCAGTATACTCTCATTTTTTATTTTGCTTCAGGATTCACAGGGATGTGACACCTATTATCCAATGTCCCAAAACTAATTCCTAATATACCCAATTTTAATTTTTTAAAACAAGAAGGTGAAGCTATTTTTAATTGCATCTTGGCTTGTAGAAAGCACTCAAAATTCTATTTTGTTTTCATAATGTTAACACCGAGTTTATTTTAGAGTCCAACGTATTCCCAGTATAATTTTTTTAAGATTTCAGAGTTACAGAGGGAAAAGGGCGGGGGGAGGGAGAGGGAGAGGGAGAGAAAGAGAGAGGGAGAGGGAGAGATGGCCACAAATTCCAGGGCTGTGTCAGGCTGAACTTTGGAGCCAGGAGCTTCATCTAGGTCTCCCACATGGATGGCAGGAGCTTAAAACACCTGGGCCATCTTCCTCTACTTTTCTCAGGTCATTGGTAGGATCTGGGTCAGAAGTGAAGCAGCCAGGGCATGAACTGGCACCTTTACGGGATGTGAGCATCACAGGTCCAAATGTTACCAGCTACTCCACAAGTCAGCCCACTCTAGTAGACATTTTGATCATCTGATTCCTGTCTTTCAAAATATAAAGGAAAACCACCTATTAATCTAATTTTTCATATTTATATTCATATATAATTAAAAACTCACAATAAATTAAATGCATTTTAGCATTAGGTAATATTTCATTTTCTAGTAAGAAGGGTTTTTAAGCTCTGTAATTTTTTTTCATTTTAATTATCTTTATATACAGAAGATCAACTTAGTATATACTAAGTAAAGATTTCAACAGACCGCACCAACAGAGACACAAAAAGTATAAAGTACTGTTTCAATACTAGTTTTACCATTAATTCACATAGCACAACACATTAAGGACAGAGATCCTACATGGGGAGTAAATGCACAGTGACTCTCGTTGTTGATTTAACAATTGACACTCTTGTTTATGATGTCAGTAATCACCTGAGGCTCTTGTCATGAGCTGCCAAGGCTATGGAAGCCTCTTGAGTTCACAAACTCCAACCTTATTTAGACAAGGCCATAATCAAAGTGGAAGGTCTCTCCTCCCTTCAGAGAAAGTTACCTCCTTCTTTGATGGCCCATTCTTTTTACTGGGAATCTCACTCACAGAAATCTTTCATTTAGGTTATTCTTTGCCACAGTGTCTTGGTTTCCATGCCTGAGAAACTCTCATGGGCTTTTTAGCCAGATCCAAATGCCTTAAGGGCTGATTCTGAGGCCAGAGTGCTGTAAATCTTATTTAATAATATAGTAAGTTGGAAAAAGCCTAGTAATTGTAATATTTTCAACAATAATAATGAATACTTCTAACATCATGCAGAATAGCAGAAGCACAAAGAACAAATGTATAATAATTATTTTAGGTCAAATTAATTTGCATGCCTTCATTCAGTCTCCTTCAAGAATGCCAAGCAAATGAGAGAGTTTGGGCAGAGCTTAAAAGTGGCCTCTTCTGTATCATAAAATGTAAATACTAAGTACTTCACAGTTTTTCCTGAGTGTAGTTTTATGATTTTAGAGTATTTTTTCATCATTTTCTGTATGAAGTGTATCAAGTAAAGTTTTATAGTTCTGCATATAATCCTACAGACTTACTTCTAAGGATACAGTTCAAAATCTTGCCATGGGACCACAAATCCCCTTAAGCCAGGTGGCAAAAATATCATTTTAAGTGTTAAAGTGATCACATCGATAGGATTAAGTGTTAAAGTTATCATATAAATAGGATTAAGTGACTGGTAATAATAGTAGATAGAATATAAAGGAATGAATGCTCCAACATGGGAAGTAGTCCTTATAGCCAATTCAGAATGACAATCACTTTAAGTAGTACTCTGACCTCAGAATCAGCACTTCAGGCATTCTGGTCTGGGTAAAAAGCCCACGAAAGCATTTCAGACATGGAAAGTCAAGACACTGTGGCAAAACATTTCCTACATGAAGACTTCTGTGGATGAGACCCCATTGGAAAGAAGTGGTCATTAAAGAAAGAGGCACTTTTCTCTGAAGGGAGGAGAGAACTACTTTGCTTATGGCTTTGTCTAAATACTGAAAGAGTTTGTGTATTCAAAAGGATTCCATAGCTTAGGCAACTCATGTCAAGAGCCTTGGGTGATCACTGACATCATACCTGAGTGTGTTTATTGTTAAATTAACAGCAGGAGTCACTGTGTACTAACATCCCATGTAGGACCTCTGTCCTCAAAGAGTTATATTATGAGAATGAACACTAAAACTTGTTCTCAAAGATTTATTTCATTTTAGTGTATTAAATGGAGGATATTCTGATTTCTCATAAATTTTTGTTTTGCGTAAGTGTCCAACTCCATTGCTTGTTTTCTTAGGTGCTTCCCTAATTAATGATAAAACTTGTTCTCAAGGATTCTCAAGGACTACTTTCTTTTAATGTATAAAGTGGAGGATATTCGTATGTCTCAAAAGTTATAGATGGGCCAGCGCCATGTCTCACTTGGTTAATCCTCCACCTGCGGTGCTGGCCTCCCATATGGGCGCGGACTTCTAGTCCCAGTTACAATCTTCCAGTCCAATTCTCTGCTGTGGCCCAGGAGGGAAGTGGAGGATGGCCCAGATGCTTGGGCCCCTGCACCTGAGTGGGAGACCGAGAGGAAGTGCCTGGCTCCTGGCTTAGGATAGGCACAGCACCAGCAGTGTCAGCCATTTGTGGAGTCAACCAGTGGAGGGAAGACCTTTCTCTCTGTCTCTTTCTCTCTCACTATCTGTAACTCTACTTGTCAAATAAATTAAAAAAAAAAAAAAACAGAAGTTATAGTTATGTCTAAGTGCTCACAAAAGATATATCATTCTTGGGTGCTTCCTTAAAATTAGAGTTTCTAAAAAAAAGTGAAATTAACTTTGAGATACAATGACTTTGAATATGACAAATGCTATTTATCTTGATTATTGAGGAACAGTTTTTTTTTTTTTTTCGTGGAAATGGTTGAACTCTTTACTTAGTATGGAGTTGGCCCTATGTGTATAAAGTTAATTGAAAATGGATCTTCATGGAGAATGGGTCTGGGAATGGGAGTAAGAGTGGGAGGAGGGGTAGGAATGTGAGTGATAGGGGGATATAGTAGCAAGAATCACTATATTCCTAAAGTTACATTTATGAAATTCATGGAGCTTGTATTACTTAAATAAAAATTTATATGGAAAAATATATTAAACATTTAAACACCTCAGTTTTTAGTGAAATTTTTCATTATATATTTGTGCACTTTACAGTGAAGTCCATGAGACTCCCTCATGTTCGTGAAGTTATATATACCATGAAAAACATATGAAAGCTCAAAAACACTATTTTTTATTCTTCTATAACAGATGTACCACCATATAATACTTTGTTTGGTATTTAAAGATATATTTATTTATCTGAAAGGCATAGCAACAAAAAGAGGGGGTGAGAGAGAAGGAGAGAGAGAGAGACAGAGACAGAGACAGACTTTCATCTCCTGTTTCTCTGGATGGTTGCAATACCCAGGACTGGACCAGACTGAATCCAGGATCCAGGAATTCCATCTAGGTCCCCGACATGGGTGGCATGGACCCAAGTACTGGAGCCATCATCCACTGTATCCTCTGTTGCCTTCCAGGGTACATTAGAAGGAATCTGGGTCAGCAGTTCAGCCACTAAGACTTGCATAGACACTCTGATATTGGATGTTGTAGAACCAAGCAGCAGCTTAACAACTGTGCCCCAACACCAGCCCCAGTACCATATTTTAAATCTGTCCTGTTTGATTTAAGGATATCCCATAGTCTTTAAGTTTAGCTAATTTTGAATATAATCCAATAAAAGTAACAAGAATGATTATAATAATTAAGCTGTCATTATTAATGCAGTAATTATTGAATTAATGTGTTAAAATAATTTTTTCCAGAGAAAGAGAAATTTGGGAAAAGAGGAGAATCAGCCATTTTAACTTGCTAGTCATTGTTTAATACTTGAGAGACATCATTTACCTTTGGATATACACTTACTCAATTGTAATTTTACTATCAAATTAGGTATAAATGATTTCTACACTCATTTATTGAGCCAGGTCAAAGCCTGGAGACTGAAGGCTCATCTGGGTCTCCCAAGTGGGTACAGGGACCTAAGCACCTGGGTCAGATTCTGCTGCTCTTCAAAGCAGATTAGCAGGGAGCTGGAACTGGATTGGAGGAGCTGCAACATGAAACCACACCCATACGGGATGCAGGTGTGGCAGGCCTCAATCTCTTAATGACATTAGAGCATTAATCAGATCTGTTTATATGTTATCTATTGCCTAATATCTACTTTCTGCTTTCCTTCCTGTTATTTAATTAGCCTATCCTCTGTTGTAATAGTCATTTGCCATTTAAAGCAATTTCAGGATGTTCCTCTTTCTTTTATACAAATAACAAATCCATACAGTGTTCCTATGCCTTTGGCTGATTTTAGAATAGCCTGGTTCATGGTTCTTTTTGTTCCCAAAGTACTGACAATATTATAGCTTGCTGAAGCTTGAAAAAAAGAAATACAGTGACAAGGACTGTTGCTTGAGAAAACCCAAATGTTCTCACTGCCAGCGCCTTAAGAGTCACCTTCTCTAGACTATTCAGACTATTGCGTTCATCTCAGAATGCCACATCAGTCCTTTTTTTTTTTTTAAGAAAAAAGATTTATTAATTCATTTGTAAGGCAGAGTTACACAGTTAGAGGCTTAGAGAGAGAGAGAGAGAGAGAGAGGTGTCTTCCATCTTCTGGTTTACACCCCAAGATGGTCACAACGGCTGGAGTTGCGCCGATCCAAAGCCAGGGGCCAGGAGCGTCTTCCTGGTCTCCCACGTGGGTGCAGGGGCCCAAGGACTTGGGCCATCTACTACTGCTTTCCCAGGCTATAACAGAGAGCCGAATTGGAAGTGGAGCAGCTGGGACTTGAACTGGCGCCCATATGAGGTCCTGGCACTGCAGGTGGTGTCATTATCTGCATTGCCACAGCACTGGCCCTGTCCACAGGACTCTTGAGATTAGCTTGTTAGGGTAGATTTTTAATAAGTCCCTACAATAAAAACTTATAAGTAAATAGAGAAAGTAAGTTATATGTTAATGTTAATAAATAGCCATATACCTGGATGTAAAGTATGTGTTACCTGCGCAGAACACCCTCTCTTTAATTCAAATACAGTTACCAAATAAAATGCATAGTGAGTATACTACAAGAATTGACACATTGATTATTTGACTGACACATTATCTCTCTCTAGGCTGGTAAAGATGAAAGGAAAGTACACTAAAACATGGCATCTGGTTGGGAAACACAATGGCACAGCTAGATTTTTAAATTTAATAATTTTGGTTATATATTGCTATCTTCAGACATAGCATTCCAGTAGGCCACAGATACTGGTTTTTCTATTAGAAAAACTTTTTTTGATGGTTTTTAAAGTAGTATGAAATTCTTTTTTTTCTCTCATCCTCCTATTTTATGATCCTTTTTGCTGAGGACTCAGCATTCTGATTCGTTTGTTTATCTATCATCATTAGGGCTTGTGCTGTGAACTCATTACTTCATTACTCTGTTCCAATTCACAAAGTGTCTTTCCCTCCCTCCCTCCCTCCCTCCCTCCCTTCCTCTCTTCCCCCCTCTCTCCTTTCCCCCTTTCCTTCCTTCCCCCATTCCTTCCTTCCCCCTTCCTTCCTTCCTTCCTTCCTTCCTTCCTTCCTTCCTTCCTTCCTTCCCCCCTTTCTTCCTTCATCCTATACAGAGAAAGAGATAATTTTTAAGGTAATTAAATATATTTCTTAGCTGAATAGAATGTTAATATTTGAGGGGTGGGTGTTGCACAGTGGTTAAATCCCCTACTTTAGATGCCCACACCCCATATCAGAATACCTGTATTCAAGTCCTACTTCTACTTCCAATGCAGCTTCCAGCTAATGTGCCTTGGAAACAGTGCATGATGGCTAAAGTACTTGAGTCATTGCCACTCATGTAGGCATCCAGATGAAATTCCTGCCTCCCAATTTCTGCCTGGCCCCGGCCCAGCGATTGTAGGCATTTGAGGAGTGAACCAGTGCATGGAAGATCTCTTTCAGTCTGCTTTTCTCTCTCTCTCTCTCTGCCTTTAAAATAAAAGAAAAATAAATAATGCTTTTATTTAAAACAGTTTTGTTTGAACAAAAGACAGATTTATAAAGTAATACTTTTGTAAGGACATTATTATCATGAACAAATACTTAAAGAAAATTACAAATATACATTAATATTATAATTCCATTCTTAAGATGTTTGAAAAGCTGATGATCAAACTTACAGGGGCCAATGCAAGTTCTGAAATTGATTTTTTTTTCTTTTTTTTTTTAAAGCAGTATCGTTATTTATTGATGACAACTGGGTCCTGTTCCAAAACTCTAAAGACTTGCACTGCAATTCACCTGTGGGGGTTTACCAAAAGGTCTAAACAACATTTTTTTCTGCATCTGCTTTGTTTTGTTTTTTGATTTGTTTTAAAAAATTATTCATGAGAAACTCAGGCAAAGTTCCCTCTCAAATGAATTAGTTATGTTACAACTGTGTGGAGGAGTTTTAATGCATTATTTCTTATACAGTATACACACAGTTTATGATCAGTAGTATCTGACTATGCCTGATTATTATTTTATTTCATTTGAAAGAGATAAACAGAGAAATGTCTTTCATCTGCTTATTTACCCTCCAAATACCCATAACAATCAAGGCTGAGCCAGGTTGAAGCCAGGAGCTGGGAACTCATTTGGGTTTCCCGTGTGGTTGACAGGGACCCAAGCACTTGAGGCATCACTACTGCCTCCATGGTTGCATATTAGCAGAAAACTGGAATCAGAAGTTGAAATGAGACTCACACCCAGACATTCTGATGTGGCATGCAGACATACTAACTTCTGACCAGATGCCCACTCCCTCCATCATATTTTAAAGTAACACTAACACAAATAACCAAGTCAAACAGATATTGCATCTTTCACCAAAGTAATTATTTATATAGTGACTAAATTCTTTTGGTGTAATATGTTAGAATAAACAGTGGCTTCTCTGTCACATTACTTTCAATGTAATTGTGTTAAAAATTATCACGTTTAATGATTTTTTTTTTTAAATACTGGACCAAACCACGCAAGAGCAGTTATGGCAGGTAATGATTTCATTCACTGGGCTGGATTCAAATCTGTATATTTATTCCAGTTATTCCCAGGGCATGACCTGTGTGCACACTTATTTTCTTCCTTTTATAAAAAAATGTTGCTATCAATTAAAAATGGACATGAAACTATAATACAAAAAATAATTTTTGGATAAAACCCCACAAGCAGAAATGCAGCCAATCTATTTTTATCCTGTGCTTGTGTTGGATGACATTCAGTAATTTGGAAAGC
This sequence comes from Oryctolagus cuniculus, assembly GCF_964237555.1. Lineage (NCBI taxonomy): Eukaryota > Metazoa > Chordata > Mammalia > Lagomorpha > Leporidae > Oryctolagus > Oryctolagus cuniculus. Next base: position 23,639,415 of record NC_091440.1, on the reverse strand, counting down.
TGCATTAAGTGTTTTAGGATTTGTGAGTCCCACACTAATGCTGTAATGTGCCCAGGAGCACTTCAGTGACCTGGAACATGTGATGTGACTGCTCAAATTGAGATGCAGACCTCACAGATCTGGCAGAAGAGGTTTTCTTAATTTCACTTTTTAAAAGGATATACAATTTTTCTGCATAGTGGCCCAGTAGTCTATTTTGGGTAGAAACAGATATGAAGAAAGTTTATCGTTATTAGTAGTGTTTAGGAAAGAGAAGCAGAAAACTTATTTATTTTTAATACAGTAATATGTGTTTTGATCTCTTAGGGAAAAAACATAAACTCTGAATATTTTTCATGGAAGTCAGTATATTTCATCAATTTAGTTTATATTGATTTTATATAAAATATAATATGTTTTTGGCCAGCACCACGGCTCACTAGGCTCACATACTGCCTGCGGCGCCAGCACTACGGGTTCTAGTCCCAGTTGGGGCACCAGTTCTGTCCCAGTTGCTCCTCTTCCAGTCCAGCTCTCTGCAGTGGCCCGGGAAGGCAGTGGAGGATGGCCCAAGTGCTTGGGCCCTTGCACTCACATGTGAGACCAGGAGGAAGCACCTGGCTCCTGGCTTCAGATCAGTGCAGCATGCTGGCCGTGGCGGCCATTTGTGGGGTGAGCCAACAGAAGGAAGACCTTTCTCTCTGTCTCTCTCTCTCACTGTCTAACTCTGCCTGTCAAATATATATATATATAATATATAAAATATGTTTTTAGATATAATATTTAAAGAATATATATGCTATCTGTAGAATTTTGTACAACTTAAGTTTTTGAAAGCAGATTGATAGAAAGCGGGGGAGGAGAAAGAGAGATCAAGAGATCTTCCATCTTCTGATTCTTTCCCCAAATGCCTACAGTAACTGAGGCTGGACAAGGAAGAATTCAAGAGCCAGAAACTCCATCTGCATTTCCTACATGGAAGTCAGAGACCCAAGCACCTGGACTGTCATAGCCACCCTTGTTTAACAGCAATCTTATTTACTAGTGTACATCATAATGCATAATATGCTTTTGATGTCTATGCATGCTGAAACCCTGCTATTAATGTTTTTGATAATGGAACATGCAAATATTATTTTAAAAAAGAGTAATTTTCAATGAAGTATATACAAATTCATTATATTTAATACAAACTGGAATGCACTCAATTTAATATATTGAATGCTATTTAATGATTCTGAAATTACAAAAATTGATATTTGAAACATATAAAAGACAAAATTGTTATCCATTTCCTGTTATTTGTAAGCACAAATTATGTTTACATATTGAATAAAGGGTTATTCTGTAAAAGCAACCAAAATAGTATATCATTCAACTACCAATAATGAAACAGATTTGTTTTAATTAATTAGACTGTAAGTATATAATTATGCACTTATTTATGTGTGTGTATATACAATTATGTCAACATAAATATCTGTGTCAAATTAACATTTAAGTTAACATCATTAAGTTTTGGGTTCAAACCAATATGCAGTGGTGAGCATTATGGTGTATCAGGTCAAGCTTCCCCTTGAGACTCCTATATCCCCTTTATGGGTGCCAGTTCAAGAAGATGGGAGAAGAGAGGGTTGGGAGGAAACAGAGAAGGAGAAAGAAAGAGAGGGAGGTGTGGGGAATGAGCGAGAATGCTTCCACCTACTGGTTCAATCCCCAAATACCCACAACAGCCAGGGCTGAGTCAGGCTGAAGCTAGGAGTCCATATTGCATTCAGGTCTCCTATGTGGATGATAGGGGCCCAAGCATTAAGCCATTCCAAGTGGTTACTGATGTTAGGAAACTGGCGCAGTTTTAGCCAGGTGGCCACCTGGCCCAGCTACCTGAGCTAGGCTCCACCCCTATTCTAATGGGATTCTCTGCTCCTGCTTCCCTGCCCGCCCTCAGGCAAAGTTTTGGTTTTGTTTTTTGTTTTTTTTTTGACAGGCAGAGTGGACAGTGAGAGAGAGAAACAGACAGAAAGGTCTTCCTTTTGCCATTGGATCACCCTCCAATGGCTGCCACGGCTGGCGCGCTGTGGCCGGCGCACCGCGCTGATCCGATGGCAGGAGCCAGGTACTTATCCTGGTCTCCCATGGGGTGCAGGGCCCAAGAACCTGGGCCATCCTCCACTGCACTCCCTGGCCACAGCAGAGAGTTGGCCCGGAAGAGGGGAAACTGGGACAGAATCCGGCGCCCCAACTGGGACTAGAACCCGGTGTGCTGGCGCAGCAAGGCGGAGAATTAGCCTAGTGAGCCAAATTCTGTCACTGGGGGAAAGGCCATGAAAGCCTTGTCTTCACTCAAGAAAGAATTCAGGCTTGAGACAGAGCAGAGTGATGAGGCTTTATTGGGGATAGAACATCCATCAGGATAGAAGGGACGAGGGACAGAGAGAGAGAGCGCCTAGTCGCTCAGACTAGGGGAGAGAGAGGTTACATGGTTGACTGGAGAGAATACACCTGGGCAGGCCATGCAGGCAACTCAACAGAGAGGCAGAGAGCTGAGCTCACAGTCTGTATGGACTCCGTAGGTTTTTAAGGGAGTCTGTTTACCCCCTCCCCTCTCCTCCAGGACAAAGGATGGAGAGTCCTGGCAGAAGGGTTTGTTATGTGAAAATCAGCAAATTCCTCCCCAGATTAGCTGGCCCCTGGGCAGAGTAGGGGGGCTTCCCTTAGAGTTTCTGAGAAGGTTTTATTACCCTATGTTATCAGGTCAGGTAGCCCATTTGGTCCTGAGGAGAGAATTCTCCTGGGAGCTTTCCCTGGGGGAAGGCTGGGACCACCTGGGAGGTTATCAGGGTCTGAGCAGGACTTTGAAGTGCAAGATGCTGGGCTTCTGGAGTTTCCACAGCAGGTGCTGGTCTTCAGGCCTGTCTCCACACACACACACACACACACACACACACAGGCTCAAGTTCTGACTTGTACTTAACAATTCCACTTAACACCAATAATAAGATCTTCATAGCCAGGAGAATCATTGAGAGTGTCAATTTCATAATCTCATTTATGGGTCTGGTATCAAAAATACTACTTTCCTGGGAAACAGATACATAGAAGAGAATTTCAGGCCAAAAAAAAATTATACAGGCATGTCTTCCAAATCTTCAAGATTGGGCAGATGACAAAAATGGCCTGAAACTTGGTGCCCAATGAGCACTTGGCTTAATCATTTGGGGCCACAGAGCAAGGAAGGCTTAGAGTTGTATCAAAATGAAGTAGTATCCCATGCTATTTTGCTCAAGGTCATGCTGTTGATACATATATTCAGGAAAAAGAGGGGGGAAAGTAGAGATTTGTATGGCCAGTTTTAAGCTAATAACAATTTAATAACAGATGAGAAAAAATTCTCAATATTAAACAATTCAATCTTAGTGATTAAGAAATGACTGCAGCTCACCAGCAGTCCCTATGATATCGGAATGTACCCCCTAAAATCTATATGAAAATGTGGCCCCTTAAAGTTCCCCAGAAGTCCCATCTGGGGTGCCACAAATGTTATTGAAATTTGGGTGCCGTACGATATCACCATATGTTTATTAATAAATCCCAAATATTAATAAGCCTGACAGGGTTCTTGCCTAATATTTAGAGAAGAATTCTAAATGCCAGCATAAATAAATGAGGCAGTATGGTACATTTTAGGCTTTTATTTAGTGAGAAAGATGCATAGGAGAGTGAGAGCTTTGAGAGAGAGAGGGGTAAATCTGGGTTCATACCAAGTACCAGGAACCAACCGCATGAAGGAGCATCTAGGCCAGGAAGCCTTGGACACGTGGCCCAAAGGCCACAAGCTCTGGAGGTGCAGGGCTACAGCCAGCCCCCTTCTGGCAAAAAGCCAAGGCAAGGGAAATGAAGGAAAGGGCTGGACATACCAGTCCCAGGCTTTTAATCCACTCTCAAAGAGGAGTGGTTAATTAACCTGATTGGCTGATGGGTGCTAAGGTGTGCCCAGGTAAGGGCATGAGGTCACACAGGGGCATAGTGAATGCGTGCTGAAAACCTAATCTATTTTAACCTGTTTGCCTGCCTACTTTACCAACCTTCAGCAAGGTAGACCCTTGTGACCTGGGGCAAATCTCGATTTGGGAGATGTGACTATGAGCCATTTGCCTGCAGTTTTTGCAGCAGCTGATAGACAGGTGTATCAGCACCCTGATTCTCCTACCACAGCCACCCTCCACCCCCACTCTTCACATTCACATTTCATATCTCTACCTACTGATAAACAAACCAGATGAACACATCACAGTGGGCAGAGTTCCATGTAAAAATTATGGGAGAAAAGTAAACATAATAAATCTTAGGCAACTGAAGATTTATAATGGATAAAAAGACAATATTGCAAGGTAGTAAGCTTAAGTGTTGTACATGACATTATTGCAAGTTTTCAAGTCGTGACTGACTTACAACTTTGTGGGCTATTGTTTTTGTGAGAGCTGATAATCTCTAGGGAAGCTACCATGAAGTAAAGTAGCACAATGGCTGTAATACGTTCTCTCTGTTGCTTATTATTCCTGTGTCACCTATTCTGCAAAAAAGAAAAAAGTAACTATTTATACTTAATTTGGCTGAATAGAAAGAGTACAGGGAAAGTTAACATCTGCTTCTTCTGAGATAAACAACAGTGCAAAATCAAACGATATGAAAGTTACAGGGGTTTTATATAAAAATCTAAGTACTTTTTGCCTTTTACTTTCTTCAACTGTAATTTTTATGGTCGATTATAGAATTTTTATATCAAATAATATATATCAAAAATTATTAGACTTATGTTTTATCTTGTTTAATTTATTATCAAGTTTAATTTATTAATCAACATCATCAGACACATTAAGAGCTAGTAAATAAATCATAAATTAAATCTTTAAATTTGCTGTGTTTGGTAAAAGTGTTATCAGAAATTACCTGTCATGGGGGCCGGCGCCATGGCTCATTTGGCTAATCCTCCATCTGCAGCGCCGGCATCCCATTTGGGCACCAGGTTCTAGTCCCAGTTGCTCCTCTTCCAGTCCAGCTCTCTGCTGTGGCCTGGAAAGGCAGCGGAGGATGGCTCAGGTGCTTGGGCCCTGCACCTGCATGGGAGACCAGGAGGAAGCACCTGGCTCCTGGCTTTGGATTGCCACAGTGCGCCAGCCGTGGCGGCCATTTGGGGGTGAAGCAACGGAGGCGAGACCTTTCTCTCTGTCTCTCTCTCTCTCTCACTGTCTAACTCTATCTGTCAAATAAAAAAAAAAAAAAAAGAGTAAACAAGTAAATCTAATGAATAAATTCCTATTTATTATCCTGTAAGTTTTCTGTTATTTCTCCAATAATGACTGAAATCATAAGTAACAAAATTCTATAGATATTATCTAGTTCATTCTCTGACCATGCAACTACTTGGATCTCTGTGTATTTATTCCCATGATAAGTTAATTAATCTCTTACTTCTATTATTTGTATAGTGAACAAACAAGTTTCTGGGACTGATTTAAGTCCTGGACTCCTCTTCTGATGCAGCTCTCTGCTGATATGCCAAGGAAGGCAGCAGATGGTTGTCCAAGTACTTAAGTGCCTGCCACCCATGCCTGTGAGAGAGCCAGGTAGAGTCCAGTCTCCTGGCTTCGACCAGCCCAGTCCTAGCTATTGTGGCCATTTGGGGGGCTGAAGCAGCAAATGTAACCTCTCTCTCTCGCTCTCTTTTTTATCAAGTAGTTGAAAATTAAAAAGTAAACATTTAAAAAGTCATTATTTTCAATTGATAATACAAGTTTTGAGTCACAATCTATAATAAGAGAATTAGTTAAATATTGTAAGAAAGGATAAAAACGGGCACATAAATATACCCTCGGGTATTCTGTTGCTTTTACGTGGATTCACAGTAGAGTTGAGCCATTTGCAATTATCATGCATTAGCCAATTTTCTGGATAGTGAACAACAAATAACAGGTAATAGAACATGGTAAATGAAGGAAAATGATAAGATTACATTCTCTTCAGTAAACATATTTTACACTGGCAAATTGAAGTGGAAAGCAGAGGAATCATATGTCAAATGTAATCAATACAGAAAATAAATCTATGTAATTATAGTATAGCATCTAACATTTACCAAATGATCAGTGTATTCCTTTTTCTGTTGAATTGCCTAGATGATTGCATAAAATCCTCAATTTAATTCACCTCCTTAGAAACTCTGAAGTATACCCTTACAATCATTTATTTACCCCCAATCAAAATATTTAAAGTTATTGTTCCTCCATAGTTAAAAACCATAAACTCACATATATTCATATTGAATTATAATTTTTAAAATTTTATTTAAGTTATACAAGTTTCTTATATTTCATATTTAGGAACATAGTGATATTATCCACACAACCCTCCCTACCACCCATGCTTTAACTCTTCTTCCTCTTCCTTCTCCTATTCGCACTCTTAATTTTTCAAAGATCTGTTTTCAGTTTACTTAATGATAGTATTGAATTTTAAACCTTAGATTATTGCGGAAACATAAACTTGACACCAAACTTCTGTAGAATTTCAGTTAAACTGTTTTCTTTAGTTTAAAATACTCTTTATCTAAAATAATTAATGGTGTATAAATCTTATTCTGAACATTAAAATGATAGAATAATTTCAGAGAGAATATATAGCAAAGTAAATCAAGAACTTTGTAAATATTAATATATTTATTTTAAAAGTAGGATTATTTATTTATTTATTTATTGGGGGGGGTGAAGGTTTGAGAGAGAGAGAGAGAGAGAGGAAAGGAGAGATCATCTCGCATTTCACTCCCTCATTGTTCACAATAGCTGGGCCAGGACAAGCAGAAGCCATGAGCTGGGAATTCAACGCAGTTCTATGTGATTGGCAGGACCCAATTACTTGAGCCATCATCACTGCCCTCAGGGATTTCATTAGCAGGAAGCTGGAGTAAGAAACATGAATCAAGAATCAGACCAGGTATCCTGATGTTGGACACAGACTTCTTAACTGCTAGGCTAAATGCTTGCTCACATAATCTCTTATTTTTACATACAGAAATCGTTTTTTAAATTTTATTCAAGGTATACAAACTTCATGCATTTCATATATGCACATTTAGGAACATAGTGATTATTTCCACCCTACCCTGCCTCCCCCCTCACTCCCACTCTTCTTCCTTCTCCCTCTCCTATTCCTATTCTTATTTTTTACAAAGATCTATTTTCAGTTAACTTTATACTCATAGGGTTAACCCTACAGTAAGTAAAGAGTTCAACAATTAGTAAAAAGAAGAAGAAGAAAAAAAACTGTTCGTCAACTGTAGAGAAAGGGGTCTCAAAAATCATCACATCTCAAAGTGTCAATTTCACACCTACAGATTTACCTTTTAAGTACTCTATTAGTTACCATAGATCAGGGAGAACATACAGTAATTGTCTTTTTGGGAGTGACTTATTTCACTAAGTATAATGGTCTCCATTTGCATCCATTTTGTTGCAAACAACAACAGGATTTCTTTTGTTTTCTTATTTATTATTCTTTTTTTTTGGCTCTGTGATGTATTCCATAGTGTATATATATCACAGTTTCTTTATCCAGTCTTCAGTTGGTGGACATCAGGTTGATTCTGTATCTTAGCTATTGTGAACTGAACTACTATAAACATGGACATACACATCTCTTTTCATATGCAGATTCTTTTCTGTTGGGTAAATTCCCAGAAGTGGGATGACTGGGTCATATGGTAGGTCTATATTGAGATTTCTGAGATAGCTCCATGCTGTCTTCCACAGTGGCTACCCCAGGTTGCATTCCCAACAATCATGGATTAAGCTCTCTCTTTCCCCACATCCTCACCAGCATTTGTTTGTTGATTTCTGACATACGGAAATCACTTTTTCTACTTTCCTTCACTAGGGAAACACCAAAGTAATTGAGACATTACTACTTTGAAGATTTTTCAATATTGCTTATATTGGAGAAAAAATTATTAAATTACTTCTAAATAGTATATAATGAGTATAATTTTGTATAAAATATATTTTTGCAATAGCAGGAAAAAGTTTAAGGAATGGACACAAGTTAGTGAAAAAAAAATCAAAATGAAAGCAGGCGTAGATGTGGACTCAATGTTTCAGTCATTTTGTTTTATGTTGACAGTGAGCTATGTAGATGTTTAACACACCCCACCAAGGTAATGCTTTACAGGTACTAAATATGTGCCTTTTTCCTTGAAGGAAATAAATTAATAATGATTAAAATTCACTCAATTATTTTATTTTAAATTCACATGGATTACCATAATGTAAGGTGCTGATTTTTTTTTTTTAGAGATTTTATTATTTATTTGAGAGGTAGAGTTACAGACCGTGAGAAGGAGAGACAGAGAGAAAGGTCTTCTTTCCATTGATTCACTCCCCAGATGGCTGCAACAGCTGGAGCTGCGCTGATTCAAAGTCAGGAGTCAGGTGCTTCTTCCCAGTCTCCCATGTGGGTGCAGGGGCCCAAGCACTTGGGCCATATTCTTTTTTTTTTTTTTTTTTTTTTTTTGACAGGCAGAGTGGACAGTGAGAGAGAGAAACAGAGAGAAAGGTCTTCTTTGCCGTTGGTTCACCCTCCAATGGCTGCTGCGCACCACGCTGATCTGATGGCAGGAGCCAGGTACTTATCCTGGTCCCCATGGGAGACCGGGACAGAATCCGGTGCCCCGACTGGGACTAGAGCCTGGTGTGCCGGCGCCGCAAGGCGGAGGATTAGCCTAGTGAGCCACAGCGCTGGCGGGGCCATATTCTACTGCTTTCCCAAACCATAGCAGAAAGCTGGATTGGAAGAGGGGCAACTGGGACTAGAACCAGTGCTCATATGGGATGCCACAGGCAGAGGATTAATCTACTATACCACGGAGCTGGCCCCAAGGTGCTGATTTTTAAGGAGGCAATAATTTGTTTTGTTTTGTTTTCAGTGTATTTCTACTTCTATATGCATTACTGAAATATTTGTGTACTACATCAAAGCTTACAGTGTTGGGATACATCAATGACAAAATTAATGAGTTGACAAAAATTAAAAAATAATAAATCCATTCATCTTTCTTTCACCATATAAGTGGCAAGGAAAATCTTTAGTTGTTCAGTATTTATTTAGGTAATTTAACCTAAAGTTAGACAATTATTGTCGCAAGCACTTCATCTCTCTGAGTATTATGAGAAACAGGTTGTCAGTCTTGAGTCTCGATTGCCCCACTTTCTATCCAGCTCCCTCCTAAATTCCTGGGACAGCAGCAGATGATGACTTAAGTGCTCTGACAACCCATGTGGGAGACCAGAATGGGGTTCCTGGCCCCTGGCTTCAGGTCCAGTTCTATAGGTATAGTCTTTTTCATTCAATTCTTTCTGAATATGTGACAATTATTTAGGCAATGTGGATTCCTGTCATGATCTTCTCTGGAAATATGTTAAATTGTAGTTGGAATTATATTACAAGGAGCGGACTAATTCCACCATGAATCTCATTGCCCCATGGAAGATGGAGATGAGAAGTCTCATGGCTGAGAGATTCCCTAGATCTTTTGGAAATTTCAGGGGGAAATGGTAAACTCAGCATCTTTATCAGTTAAATCACTTCCCTAGGTTTCATCAAAGCCAGTACTATTATGGCCCCTTGTTCTTGAATAGAACAAGCTGTAATCCTGTGGCAGTACCTCCAAGAGCTCTGCTATCCAGTGTTCATGTTTAGTTGTGGTATCAGCTGCCATCAGTAAGCCTCTCTGTTTCCATATTTTCCAAAATTATGTGCCATCCCCAATGTACAGTGAATATCTGTGTAGATAGTAACATTCATTCTGTCTGCTTTTACACAAGCCAAATTAAGGTGACTTATTGGTCTCCCTTGCTGATCTGATCTTATTAAAGTCTGATAGTTAAAAGATCTGTGCTTTACAATATCCAATCTGGAAGTTTCTATCTTCCCTGTAGAGGTTGGCTCTGACAATATAAGGCATAAATTCAGCCTGTGGTAGAGGGTATTCCAATAGATCTGACCTAAGATGAGACAGAATTTGCTTCAATGACACAATCATGGGTGTTGCCATCATAAGACAAAGAGAACAAGACAGCAGATTTGAGACTGTGGTAAGAGATAGATTTTGGTATGAAAAAGGCAGAATTGTAGGATTTCATAAGAGGAAAATCAAGAAGGTGGAAAATGCTGAGTGTTTCAATAAGTAGCCCAGTTTGCACAGCATCAGCAACATAAACTTATAAGCAGAATCCTAAAGCTCGGTAGGAGGTTGGCCATTTCACTTAATTCTCAGAGACAGTGAGGGGAGACCTTAACTACTGGTTCTAAAGTTAAACTACAGTAGTCTAAAGGACTTTTGGTGTCATTTGTATTTTTGAGAAAAAAGCTCCTAGAGTATACCCTTTTATTTGTTGCATGAAGAAAGAAAAGGTTAGGGTATAATTGCATGGTCCAAGGATGGGATGTTATATGGAAGAGTGACATTGAGGTTCTCAGAGGCCTCCTTTGATCACAAATCCCAGACTAGGGGTCTGGAGGATGAATTTTTAGTGATAAAATATGTAGTTGAAGAAATCATGGAGAAATTGGGATTTCACAGGCCTGGAAATTCTCTCAATAATATCATTGCAGGGAGAGAAAAATGTTTAAATATAGAGGCTCAATGTGGAAAAACCATCTTCCCGTTAGCCAAAGTATCATGGACCAAATATTGGACATACAGAGAATATGGCTGGATATTATCTTTGGTTTTCCTCTGTGCTAGTGCCCTGAGCACTTTATTTTGTGTCTAAGAGGGAACTATTGTAACATCCCGGGGGAATTCATTTTAAGTTGAAAAGTGACCTAGAATTCTTGGTGAAGAAGACCATTCATATTTTGGATTGAAGTAGAATATCTTGAAAAATGAAAGTAATTTGGGTTAGCATTTAAAATGTGAGAAAAATAGCTAGATACCCCAGTGAATCCTTGTAGTAAAATCATTCAGGTGGATTATTAGCTTTTCCACATGAAAATGAACAAATATCAAGGATTACTTCAAAAGGGAAATACTGAAAATTATAGAATATATATCAGTAACAGAGAAATACTAGATATTGAATGGGGTATCAGAAAGAATAGTTATAGAATTAAATGCTACAGACAATTTAGATTTAACAATTTTATCAACATTTCTCAGGTCTTGGGTTAGCCAGTATTCTTTTCTATTTTGCTTCTTAAGAGTAAAATGGGAGAGTTTTGTGTACTAGAAATAGGAAAAAGATATCATTTCTGGTAATTCTTGAATTGTTGTGTCCCTAAAGTCCCTTTGATTTTAAATGACATTGTGAAATCTCACAGAGCCATATTAGAAGCACTTATCTCTACCTTAAGAGTTTCCATTTCCTTGCCACAATGAGGGAAGCATCTTGTCTAATAATTGACTTAAGTCTTAAATACAATGTATGCTGGGTTGAAGATGTTGGGAAAGAAAATCTTCTGCATGCAATCTCTAAATACCCACAGGGGCCACATAAGAATGGGACTTGGACATGGAGAACTTTCTTACAAAGTGTTAAGGAGCTCTCAATATTTCCCTATTTCAGGCTGATTGTAGATTCTTTGTGCTTCTTAAGTTCATGTAGCAATTGCCTGCATGTTTGCCTCCATGCCAGCCTACAGCTTTCTGAGTTTCATATCTCCTTGGAGATATCCTTAGTCTGTAGCACAAGTTGGAGTGCGTGCAGTCACACTACCCATGAAAGCTGCAGAGAGGATCCTCTGGTCATGGGGGACTGACATGGACTTAGCAACAAGTGAGAATTTTCATCTTTCAAATTTAGCAGTTATTGAGAGCTGATATATCAGGAAATTGCACAAAGTAAGCAGTAAAATGACCTTGAATTTCTAAATAAATTTCTCCCTTTTACAGCATTTGGACTGAAATAAAGGTTTTTTAAAGACTTATTTTACTTATTTGAAAGAGTTACAAAGAGAGGGAGAAACAGGGAGAGAGAGAGAGGTCTTCCATCCGCTGGTTTACTCCCCAAATGGCCACAATTGCCAGAGCTGGACCGATCCAAAGCCATCAGCTAACAGCCTCCTGCAGGTCTCCCATGTGGGTAAGGATTCAAGGGCTTGGACCATCTTCTACTGTCCTCCCAGGCCATAGCAGAAAGCTAGATAGAAATGGAGCAGCCGGCACTCGAACTGGTGCCCACATGGGATGCCAGCACTGCAGGTTATGGCTTTAATCCACTGTACTACAGTACCAGCCCTAAAATATGAGTTTTAATGTGACTCCTTTAGTTAATGGTCTTGGCTAAGAATGGATAACAGAAATGACTTTACCATCATTTGTAGAAGATAGAGGTCCAACAGTTTAGTAATCAAGGGAAACTGTGTCTCTGGAAAGATTTCTTAATAACAAGGCAACATGGGAGGTTGAAGGGAAGACAGGAGCACTTTAGGACGGATTGTAAGTCATTGTATTTGCAAAGGTCAAGACAGGCCTTGGAAACAAAAGTTCTAAGAATTTTGAAATCTGGTGGAAAGTTTGGGTTTATGAACTTCTTTTTGGCTTCCTCATGATTGCTAAAACCAGCAGCACATTGTGAAGCTGACATGTTAGAATCCCTTTGTTCTAGTGTTTTCTAAGTAGCATGAGTTCTAAAATTTCCTAGGAACTCCAGTGAAGTTGTTATAATTCATGTCTTTAGTACTTTCATGCCAACAAGTCAGAAAGTAAACAAGATTGGTGCCATATTAGCAAAGAAAGTATAGTCAGCAGCAATTCAAGAATGGGGTTTTTCAGTCGATTGAGATGCTATCAAGATCTAATCCAATGACACCCTTCAAACCTAGTACCTGGAACTCTAACCCAGGCTTAGGGATATGCTCAGAATCATAAGATTCAGTATCTGTCCTTATCAGACTAGTGATCAGGACTCAGTACTGGATTCCCAAATGAACCATCACAGTGGAGACAGGAGGATTTGATGCCAGCTGAGAGGCCTGATTGTCACATCCCAGGGTTGTGTTGTGGTACCAGAACATCCAAAAAGAAATTACTCTGGGTTCCTATTTAAAACAGCTACATTGGGCTCACCAGGAGGATTCCTGGATGAGAAGAGGACAAGGAGAAGTGGGGAAAGTGTTCAAGGAAGACCATATTACCTATATGCTAACATTAAAACAAATTATGAAGATAGTCACTCTTAGAGTGATATTATGATTGATTTAAAGTATGAAAAGTGTGAGTGGTATTAGATGATTTTGTGTTTTAAATCTGAATAATAAGCCTTGAGAATAATTAAAATGGGACTCATAGCACTTTTTTCCCCAGCTTTGTGCCTGCTCTAGGCCATTTCCTTGGAGTAAACAGGAATAAATTACCATGAATTTTGAGAATACCTACTTTTCTGTTCAAAATTAAGTCAATAAAATGAAATCCAACTTACTCTTACTGTTACTTAAGTATAATTTGCTAACCATTTGAAGTTTGACGTCCTTAAATATTTGTTTCACATATCCCCAGACAGTTTCTCTTCTTTTTCAAGTACTCATTGAGAATTGCATTTGCACTTTATAAGTGTTAATTCATCTTTCACCAGAGCATACAATTCTTTCCTGTTTTTTTCCTACCTTTGGAAACCTGATTTTCTACCCAGTACCTTAAGGAATGTGTGACAGATGAGGGTTTAGAGAAATATTTTTTGCCTCATTATTCGTTAAATGGAATAATAATACTTTTGCTTTGACCAAGTGCCTTTAACCTCTGACAATTCTTTAGACATAAAACTTTAAACTGAGTCTTTTCTTAATTTTGCTCAATAAATATAAATTCCCAAAGTACAGCATTTGGATTAAGTGGCTTCCCCCGCCCCATAACTTCCCTCCCACCCACAACCCTCCAATCTCCCGCTCGTGCTCCCATTCCATTCACATCAAGATTCATTTTCAATTATCTTTATGTACAGAAGATCAATTTAGTATATATTAAGGAAAGATTTCAACAGTTTGCACACACACCGAAACACAAACTATAAAATACTGATTGAATACTAATTAATTGAGCATTAATTCACACAGTACAACACATTAAGCACAAAGATCCCACATGGGGAGTAAGTGCACAGTGACTCCTGTTGTTGATTTAACAATTGACACTCTTGTTTATGGCGTCAGTAATCACCCTAGGCTCTTGTCATGATTATCTCAATAGATGCAGAGAAAGCATTTGATAAAATACAATACCCTTTCATGATGAAAACTCTAAGAAAATTGGGTATGGAAGGAACATCCCTCAATACAATCAAAGCAATTGATGAAAAATCCACAGCCAGCATCTTATTGAATGGGGGAAAGTTGGAAGCATTTCCACTGAGATCTGGTACCAGACAGGGGTACCCACTCTCACCACTACTATTCAATATAGTTCTAGAAGTTTTAGCCAGAACCATCAGGCAAGAAAAAGAAATTAAAGGGATACAAATTGGGAAGGAAAAAGTCAAACTATCCCTCTTTGCAGATAAGATGATTCTTTATTTAGGGGATCAAAAGAACTCTACTAAGAGACTATTGGAACTCATAGAAGAGTTTGGCAAAGTAGCAGGATATAAAATCAATGCACAAAAATCAACAGCCTTTGTATACACAAGCAATGCCACGGCTGAGGAACTGCTAGGATCAATCCCATTCACAATAGCTACAAAAACAATCAAATACCTTGGAATAAACTTAACCAAGGACGTTAAAGATCTCTGCGATGAGAATTACAAAATCTTAAAGAAAAAAATAGAACAGGATACCAAAAAATGGAAAAATCTTCCATGCTCATGGATTGGAAGAATCAATATCATCAAAATGTCCATTCTCCCAAAAGCAATTTACAGATTCAATGCGATACCAATCAAAATACCGAAGACATTCTTCTCAGATCTTGAAAAAATGATGCTGAAATTCATATGGAGGCACAAGAGACCTCGAATAGCTAAAGCAATCTTGTACCACAAAAACAAAGCCAGAGGCATCACAATACCAGATTTCAGGACATACTACAGGGCAGTTGTAATCAAAACAGCATGGTACTGGTACAGAAACAGATGGATAGACCAATGGAACAGAATAGAAACACCAGAAATCAACCCAAACATCTACAGCCAACTTATATTTGATCAAGGATCTAAAACCAATTCCTGGAGCAAGGACAGTCTATTCAATAAATGGTTAGGGTAAACTAGATTTCCACATGCAGAAGCATGAAGCAAGACCCCTACCTTACACAAAATCCACTTAACATGGATTAAGGATTTAAATCTACAACCAGACACCATCAAATTTTTAGAGAACACTGGAGAAACCCTGAAAGATATAGGCGCAGGCAGATACTTCTTGGAAAAGACCCTGGAGACACAGGCAGTCAAAGCCAAAATTAACAATTGGGATTACATCAAATTGAGAAGTTTCTGTATTGCAAAATAAACAGGAAAGTGAAGAGGCAAACCACAGAATGGGAAAAAATATTTGCAAACTATACAACCAATAAAGGATTAATAGTCAGAATCTACAAAGAGATCAAGAAACTCCACAAAAACAAAACAAACAACCCACTTAAGAGATGGGCCAGGGCCGGCGTTGCAGCTCAATAGGCTAATTCTCTGCCTATGGCGCCGGCACCCCAGGTTCTAGTCCCAGTCTTGGCACTGGATTCTGTCCCAGTTGCTCCTCTTCCAGTCCAGCTCTCTGCAGTGGCCCAGGAGTGCAGTGAAGGATGGCTCAGGTCTTTGGGCCCTGCAACCGCATGGGAGACCAGGAGAAGCACCTGGCTCCTGGCTTCAGATCAGCATAGTGCGCCGGCCTCAGCACACCAGCTGCAGCGGCCATTGTGGGGTGAACCAACGGAAAAAGGAAGATCTTTCTCTCTATCTCTCTCTCTCTCACTGTCCACTCTGCCTGCCAAATTAAATAAATAAATAAATAAATAAGATGGGCCAAGGACTTCAATAAACATTTTTCAAAAGAAGAAATCCAAATGGCCAACAGGCACATGAAAAAATGTTCAAGATCACTAGCAATCAGGGAAATTCAAATCAAAACCATAATGAGGTTTCACCTCACCCCGGTTAGAATGGCTCACCTACAGAAATCTACCAACAACAGATGCTGGAGAGGATGTGGGGAAAAAGGGACACTAACCCACTGTTGGTGGGAATGCAAATTGTTTAAGCCACTATGGAAGTCAGTCTGGAGATTCCTCAGAAACCTGAATATAACCCTACCATTCAACCCAGCCATCCCACTCCTTGGAATTTATCCAAAGGAAATGAAATTGGCAAACAAACAAGCTGTCTGCACCTTAATGTTTATTGCAGCTCAATTCACAATAGCTAAGAGCTGGAATCTACCCAAATGCCCATCAACAGTAGACTAGATAAAGAAATTATGGGATTTGTACTCTATAGAATACTATACAGCAGTCAAAAACAATGAAATCTGGTTATTTGCAACAAGATGGAGGAATTTGGAAAACATCATGCTGAGTGAAATAAGCCAGTCCCAAAGGGACAAATATCATATGTTCTCCCTGATTGGTGACAACTAACCGAGCACCTAAAAGGAAACCTGTTGTAGTGAAATTGACACTATGAGAAACAGTGACTTGATCAGCCTTTGTCCTGACTTGATAAACTGAGTCTTTTGAACTTGAGGTTTTCTAGTTGGATCTCTGGAACTCTTAGAAGATAACGCTCACAATTGGGAAAGAGAAAAAAACATCTTTTAGTTAATTTCAAATGATCTAAACTCATGGTATGCTTATGGTAAGATCTGCTTTTTTTATGCTCTGGGGTCAATGAGACATGGTTCCAGAGATGACCCATTTTCCATGTATTTATATCAGATAGCCTGACCTGCATGTTATGTTGATTGTGAGATGATGGGTGATAGTGGGAATGTATGCTCTCTCCTCCACCCTTGGTCCCAATTGGTGCTGATGCAGGGAGCTGGCTCGCTCCTTCCATGCCCTCCTATCCTTGTTCCCAACACTTTCCTGCCTTGCAACACCTTACTCTAAGGTTGAAAACCGCTAGCGTGTATATCATCTTCAACTTAGGGGTAGAGGCTTTGCGTGCATAGGGAGTTTCTACTCCTGGGTTGGGCACCCACACTGGGGAAAGAGAACTGCCTGGTAGACATGATACAGGCATGCACACATGTCATTCAAGCTACATGGCTGCAGCTGGCTATAGAAAGTGAGGGGGAAAAAAGGATAAATAATGCTTAAGTCCTGAACAAGATGCCAGGCTTGGCGAGCTGAATGGATTCTTTAAAGGAGGACTGAGAAAGTCACAGTCATCCCACTAAATCAAAAAAGAAGATCCAGACTATCAGAAGGATGAGAAATTTGGTCCCAGGATGCTCAAAGAGCAATTAGGCCATGGTATATGGTGTAAAAGATGTAAGCCTAGCCTACAAGAAGATATAGTCCTGAGGATAATCACCTGCCAGCTCCTCCACGAAGCCCACTTTCAGATAGGGGCTTGTGCTGGCTGTATATGAGCGTATGTCTGCAGTAAAGTCTAGAGGAAAGGCAGGGTGATAGAATCGAGGTTCAGATTTGGAACAGCTTAACCCTCCTTGATTGTGAGTGCTGGGTCAAACATGCACCATGATCTATAGAATCATGGGTCTCAGGGAATCAAGGGCAAGGGTGGAGGTCAGATAATGGCATCTACTCCTGTTCTCTGAAATTTCCCTGCTGTGGGCTCCAGGACATACGTGTTCACAGTCCCAGAACTTGAGGGATGCCTCAAGTGGGAAGTGGCAGAAAATAAGGGATGCCTTTATTTCTTGTCCTCTTATTTCAGATGAATAAAAAACCATCTTCAACATGTGCCACCTCGGAGTCATCATCAGGGTGTAGGTTCCTTTGACCTCCACACTGAGAAGATAGAACAGCTGGTCTTTTACTGTCCCATGGTGTGGCTAATATATAAACTAGAGGTTGGAGATATTTGGCAAGCAGAGGAAGTGTTAGCTCTAATACTATCCTCCCAATAGATCTCTTCTGTCCAAGAGCAGGGGAATGATCCCTTATGTCCAGTATTTTTCCCCGTGACATAAGCCAAACTTTTGTCAACTTTGTAAGATAAACATGGCATTTTTAGCTGTAGTTACCCTCAAGGCCCCAGCTGTCCCTCTTCCCCCACCCACTGTGGAGCCTGCCTCCCAATCTACACTGATCCGTCTGCTACTTCTCCTTTTCCCTCATGTCCCCATCTGGAAATGCAAGTTATCATGCAGAGCACACAACTGTCAAGTTTTCTTTTACCCCTCCAGGAGGTTCGTGGAGGCATTGGTGCTCTTACGAGTGTTCAGGTGCTTGTTTCCTGCAAAATGTTAGACAGATATAGGGGGACTTGGGATGATTTCTACATGACCTCAGTGTATATACTGAGACCTTACAGAGTTTGTCCTAGACCTGTGTTCTCACCTTAAAGAAAGTAATGTTACTTATAAGTCAGATTCTAACAGGGTTTGAGAAACAGGCTTCTCTCCAAGCTGAAGAAATGTTCAGGGTTGAACTTTTTATGACATTTACATCCTCACCTGATACAGGAGGCCAAGAACATGTGTATCCTATAGGAAAACAGGATTTTATTTAGGAAGAGCCTCACCCTTAATAGACATCAGAAGACCTTTTAGATGAATGGAAATGAAAACATTTCATTGTCTGTGTTCTGCAGGGATTGAGGAGTACCAGGATTAAGTTCCTAAACTATTTCAAGCTATCCATTTTAGGTCAAGATCAAGAGGAAAACCCTCCAACTTCCTAGAAAAATTGAGGGAGGCATTAGTCAAGCATACTTACTTATCTCCTGATTGGATAGAATAAGACAGACAATCTTGAAGGAGAAGTTCATTACTCAATCAGCTTCAGATAATAGAAGAAAGTTTCAGTAACTGGCTATTGGACTGAGAGTACCGCAGGAAAGCTCCTGAGGGACTCACTTCAGTCTTCCACAATCAGGAGGAGGAAATCCAGTCTTTCTCTTGAGAATGGTGGATCCAACAGTCTGAGCCTTGCTCAACTCAAGGGCTCTTGTCAGAACTTCCAATTCTTCCAATTGATCACTCATGCCAGGAAGAAAATGAGAGCTCGTGATGCCTTCAGTACAGGTGACTATAGCATATCCGGACTAGGGGGATTCTTGATCAACAAAGGAACGTCTCTCTATAAAAAGAACCCATCATGGCCCTTCAGAGAGGTATCCATGGGTCCCCTCTAGTTGCATCAGTATGTAGAACTGCCTGTTCAACCTCATATTCTGGGCTATCCATCTCCTCTAGGAGAAAATTAGTGGGATTAAGAGAAGAGCAAATCTTTAATTGGATTGCAGGACCCTCTAGAATTAATGCCTGATAATTTTAAAGTTGATTATTAATTAAAAGCTTCCTTTTGAGACTACCAACTCTGTCACATCAAGGGGAGTATACATTATTAGATTTTATTACAGGGTCAGTTGGCTTCAGGGTGATATCTGCCACCTCTTGGAGACAACTGGCCATCTTTTGGCCACTAGGTCAAGTTCTTTGCTGTGATCGTCTACAGGCTGCTGAGCTATTTCCTTAAGCTGAGTTAAAACCCTCAAAGCCATCCCCTTTCTCTCTGTTATATATAGATTGGGGACTTCTCTCTCTGGGAGGCTTAAAGCCAGGCCCTTGAGTAAGAGGAATTTAAATTAGATAATTGGTGGGCCTCTGGGCCCAACAAAATGTGGGTCTCTCCGTTTAAGTATCTTTTATCATTTTGAATAAGCTATTTCCCCATATCTGGTGATCCAGATTCAATACAATCCTGTGACTCCCTAGGAAGCCTGTAAGCTGTTTAAGGTTTTAGGAAGTGGAAAGGTAGATATGGATTTAATTCTATTTTCACACAATGCCCGAGTTCCTTCAGATAAGGTTAAGCCTAGGTACTTTATGGGAGGCTGGCAGGGTTGTGCTTTGGATCTTGAGATTTTAAAGCTTCTGTTTGCCAGAAAGTTGATAAAGGCCTTATTGCTCTCCTGGGGACCCTCTTTTGTCTAAAAACAGAGAATATCATCAACCTACTGTAGAACAATTCCTTGTGGATGGGGAAACCATGACAGATCCTTGGACAAGGCTTGCCTGAATAACGGGGGTGGGGGTGGGGCTCTCCTAGGGTCCTTCCGGCAATACAGGTCAAGTTAGCTGAGTGGACTCAGTTGAGAGGTCCCCCAAATCAAACAAATGCAGTAATTTGAGTATGGTCATGTTAGGTAGGAAGTCAGAAATGAGCTTATGTGTGTGTGACAAAGGCCTAAGGAATTCACATCTACAGGGGTCCAGCATCTGCATCTCAAAGTCATCCCAATGACCCTTCAGGTACAGCCCAGTATCTGCACTTCAAACATCCTGCCCTGATCCTGATCTTTGAGGGGATCCTGCCCCTTCTACCTGATAACCATCCTTCCTCTAAGGCTCCTCTAAGGCAGGGCAATGCCAGCCAGGCTTCCCCTGAGAAACTGAGAAAGGAATTTTTCGTATTTATGTCCAAAAAGTCCTTTGTTGGGAGGAGGAGAAGGAGGGGGAGGGAAGGCAGGACCCATCCCCTTAAAAACCCCAGCCTAAATGTAAACTGCGCGCTCAGCCCTCTGCCTCTGTGCTGAGCTGCCCGCCTGGTCTGCCCAAGTGTATTCTCTCCACTCAACCATGTAACCTCACTCTCCCCCGAGTCTGAGCGACTGGGCACTCTCAGGTTCTGTCTGGAGAGGTGCCCATCCGTTCTTACCCTAATAAACCTTGCTATTTTACTTTCCACTTACTCTGTCTCACGCCTGAATTCTTGCGCAAAGATAAGAACCCTTGCTTCTCTGATAACAGTCATATTTAAGGAAAAACATCCCTTGAGCCTAAAACTGTGAACCATATAACCTTTCCCAGACTTAGGATAGTAAAGTTTAAGGGTTCAGAACTACTGGGTGAATAGTGATCATGACTTGATTAATGAGATGGAGATCCTGTACTAGTTTCCATTCCCCATTTGGTTTTTTGGATTCTAAGGGTTGGAGTATTACAGGAAATATTGCATGGTTTTTACAGTCTCTGTGACTTTAAGATACATTGTTTTTGGGATCCACATTGTGGCATAATAGGCTAAGACTCCACCTGCAGCACCAGAATCTCATGTTGGCATGGGATCATGTCCTGGCTGTTCCTCCTCTTATCCAGCTCTCTGCTATGGCCTGGTAAAACAGTAGAAGGTGGCTCAAGTACTTGCCCCTCTGCATCCACATGGGAGACCCAGAAGAAGCTTCTGGCTCCTGGCTATTGATAGAATCAGCTCCAGATGTTTTGGCCATTGCGGGAGTGAACCAGCAGATGGATGATCTTTCTCTCTGTCCCTCTCTCTGTCTGTAACTCTACCTCTCAAATAAATAAATAAAATCTTTTTTTAAAAGATACAGTGTTTTTTGATAGGGAAAATATAAGATTCTTAAGATGAATGCATACTGGTTGGGTACTTAGAGTTCAGCAAGTCTTCCCCTGGGTTGCTCAAACCTCTGGATTAATAACTGTCTCGATTATGGGAAGGCATAAAGATTATTCTTGAGCCTTGAGGATGGTGGTTTCCATTTGGGCTAGGAGATCTCTCCTCAAAATGGGTGTTAGACTCTCTGGTATGAAGAAGGCAGGTGAAATAACACATTATCCCAGATACAGCTTATGGACTGGGTGAAATATTTACTAAAAGCTTTCCTGAGCTGCTTCTCACAGTCATACTGAGGAAAGATGAGAGACCCAAAATTGAGAGGACAGAAACGGCGGCTGTAGTGTCTAAGTGGAAGTAAACTACCTTCCCTTCAGCAGTTAGGACCACCTAAGTCTCCTGACTGTTAATGGTCTGGGTGGTAGGAGCTATGGGAGAAGCACCTGGCCTCTTCAGTCCTGTTAAATCAACTGAAGAAAAGAGCCCCAAGCCAGTGGCCTTAGAGTCTGGAGTTAGACAAACCTCCAATGATCCCCATTGCAAGCAGGACAAGACCTATTGCTTTTTTTTTTTTTTTTTTTTTTCAGGCAACAGAAATGTGGACATTCCTTCTTGAAGTGCCTCACCTGACCACAGCCACCACACTTTGAAGACTCCTAGGGACGCTCTGATTGGTATGATCACCCATGAGGGTGCCTTAGATACCTCCAAGGAGGATGAATACTGCTGCCAGGCCACTGAGGGACTCAAAATTCCTCTTTAAAAGAGTGAAGCAAATCTCTCATACGCACTCCTTTGCAGATTTCACCCCTTAATCATATCATCCCTCAAATACCATCATTAACCTGGAGTTATCTTGGAACTAGCCTTGCTAATCTGGCTGCTTGTTCTTTTGTTCTTATTTTTCACCTACATCTCTCCACTAGTAGTACGGGTTAACCCTGTTGACTGTATGCAATGCAATGTGGGATTATAAACATCCCCATTATTTCAGGTGACGTGCCAGCCCCCTCCTACCTTCTTGTACAGTTTGTCTCATTTCATCTGGAGGCAATCAAACTCCAATGGTTCCACAGACCTCTGAATGAAGAATTTTGCTGTCTCCAAAATCTCTCTTCTCCAGCTTAAAGTAGCCAGAGCTGTCATTGAACCTTCTCCCTAACAGCAGTTTGGCTTACTCCTCCAGAGAGAAGACTGATAAGAGATAGTTGAACAGGGAACAGGGTCTGCTCTATCACCATATGGAAATGAGTCTCAGAGAAGCTAAGGAAAGTCAAGCAAGTGGCTTCTGTGAAGGAAGGACGTTCATGTCATGTGCTGATTCTTGTAGTCATGACTTTTCTGTGCTGTTGTAATTGAATAAGTAATGAATATTTATGTCTTTTAATAGTTTCATGTGTTTTCTGTTTCTCTATTGAATCTCCATTGAAAACTTCACCCAATAATTTAATCAAAACCATCCCTCTACCAGACCAATCACAAGAACTTCCAGTTTTATAGCTTATAAAAACCCTAGACAAGCATCCTGCAATGGCTCCCATCTTCAAGAACCCCTCTCATTACAGTTGTCTTTCAACCAATTAATTCACTTTATGCACTCTTCCTTGTCTATGCTACGCATTCTTTTTTTTTTTTTTTGACAGGCAGAGTGGACAGTGAGAGAGAGAGAGAGACAGAGAGAAAGGTCTTCCTTTGCTGTTGGTTCACCCTCCAATGGCCGCCGCAGACGGCGCACTGCGGCGGGCGCACCGTGTTGATCCAATGGCAGGAGCCAGGTGCTTCTCCTGGTCTCCCATGGGGTGCAGGGCCCAAGCACTTGGGCCATCCTCCACTGCACTTCCCTGGCCACAGCAGAGAGCTGGCCTGGAAGAGGGGCAACCGGGAAAGAATCCGGTGCCCCGACCTGGACTAGAACTTGGTGTGCTGGCACCACAAGGCGGAGGATTAGCCTATTGAGCTGTGGTGCCAGCCAAATGCTGCACATTCTTAATGGAGATATGAACCCTGTGGGGAAAAATAATTGTAACCTCAGACTCCTGAAACAACAATGGGGATTCTGGACAGAACATTAACAAAAAATCAAATTTGAATCAACATATTGTGTAAAACTTTTAGCCCTCACTCTGTATTGTTGCATAATTATACAAATGTTGGTTTCTAGCTTCTACTTGTTGTTGTTTTTCTCTTATCACACAGAGTCATATTTTGGTAATCACTCTTTAGTGAAGTGAGTATGCCCTTTCTGCTACTTAAAATCTGATCAAGAACATGAACAGTCAAGTCCATTAAAATTATGTTAAAAAAAGAGTTAATGATGAAAGACCATGGATACCAAAATCAAATGAAAACCTAGAAATGATGTTTAGTGTGACAAGCTATATGCTGTTTTTATATCAGTTTTTAATTGATTAAAAAATTGAGATAATTAGGACTATAACCTCATATTTCAAAATACATTGTTATATTAAATTCTACACTTTGAAAATAATGAAAAAAAAACATAAAGGTATATAATGTGTTTTTATTCCCTCCACCTTCCTCTAATAATGTATTTTTCAAAAGTAAAAATTTTGTAGCTTATTAAGGAAATAGTTTATCTTCTATCATATTCTTATATTACATGTAAGAGTAGCATAGTTTAAGTCATAATTAGTTAGCTATGTGTTGCCAGTGTGTGTTAATCTATTTTGTGTTACTATAAAAAATACATAAGACTTTGATAATTTTATAAAGCAGAAGGGTTTATCCAGCTCACAGTTTCAGAGGTTTGATGTTCATGATTTGGTGGCCCTGTCCATTTGGTCTCTGGAGAAGATCTCATTTAAGATACATCACAACCATAAGAGGTTTTGTGGGGGAAGAGTTCACACCTCAAGACAGAGAGCCAGAGAATATGTTCTGGGGGGGGGGGGGGGTCAAGCGAACTGTTATAACAACTTACTTCTAAGGGAATTTTGACATCCCCTGAGTCTTACAGACCTCCCACAAGAATCCACCTCTTAATATTACCACAGAGAGACCAAGCAACAAACTTGACTCTTTCAAAGATGCAATTTACATCCAGACCATAGCACAACCCAATATCTTTTTCTCTTTGGAAGCTTCAGTTTGAAAGTGAAAATTGCAAGTTGTCTGAAATTAGAGATAATTTTAAAGTACAAAATTTAGTTGCTTTTTTTTAATTTTTTTTGTAGACAGTGCTTTTGATAACTATAAATTCTGTTTTTATTTTGATTTATGCTTTAGAAATTTAGAAAGCAATGAGTAGTAGTATTTAATAGACACCCATAAAATTCTATCCCAGACATCCTACCATCTTTCACAATTTGTAAAACTTGTGTATATTTCTTTCAATGATTCAAAAAATTAAATTATAGCTATTGATTTAAAATATTAAATGTTATTGACTAAAGTTAGACTTCATAAGTTAATAAACAATATGTTTCCTAGATAGAAATAAAAATGTAAAATTAAGTATGAAAATTATGAGTTTTGAAGAACAGGGAAAAACAATGCCTGCGAGATTGAATTAGAACAGTTGTAAATGCTAAGGATCTGCAAAAGTTAATGGTATAATGAAAGTAAAATTATGAGGTTATTTCGAGGCAGTTTTTTAAATCTGCAAAGCTTTTATAGTATCCTCTTCCCACATATAAAAATGTTGCTCTAAATTAAATTCATATAATTAATTCCATTTTCTACATAGTTTTGGCGTAGTTTTGGATGTACCATCATAGTTATAACCCCCTTTTGAGACCATAGAATTTTATAGATTGAGAATCAGTTGAAATACATATTTGAAATATTCTAAATCTGAAATTATATTTTCAATCATGGTTATATCGTTCACATAAAGTATATTTGTTATGAATAAATCATAAACAGGATATCCTGTTATATGTATAGAACTAATTTTTGATATTTTGCATTTTGTACCTTTACCACTATCATTTCCTATACATTAGGATTTCTTTTTTTTTTTTTTTTTTTTTTTTTATTTTTTTGACAGGCAGAGTGGACAGTGAGAGAGAGACAGAGAGAAAGGTCTTCCTTTGCCGTTGGTTCACCCTCCAATGGCCGCCGCGGCCGGCGCACCACGCTGATCCGATGGCAGGAGCCAGGTGCTTCTCCTGGTCTCCCATGGGGTGCAGGGCCCAAGCACCTGGGTCATCCTCCACTGCACTCCCGGGCCACAGCAGAGAGCTGGCCTGGAAGAGGGGCAACCGGGACAGAATCCGGCGCCCCAACCGGGACTAGAACCCAGTGTGCCGGCGCCGCTAGGCGGAGGATTAGCCTAGTGAGCCGCGGCGCCAGCCAAGATTTCTTTAAAACTTTGATTAGATTCTGTTTTGGCAGGAGAGTTTTATAGGAGTTGCAGTTTACATTACATAACCTAAAAACACCATAATATCTGCCCTGTTTTTAGTAATGTTAAATTAAACCTTAGACTAAGATGATTAGATATTGATTTCTTCACTGTAAATTTTAAATTGGTTGATTTATCAAATTTGAATTTCATTGAATTACAGAATTGTGATTTTTCTGCTTCAATCTTCCTTCCAAACTGATTCTATCACGTTTATTTCAAGACATTTTTCTAAATCTCAAGAGATTATTTAATTCCAAGGAAACTCATGCTTTACTGAAAAGAGAAGATGCAAGCTTATTTTTTTTCCTGTTTTCATTGTCAGTGTTACTAGCAGAATTGAATCAGCTTAGTATCAAGTTTCCATTGAAGTTTTTGTTTTGACTTTTTTTTTTAAAGATTTATTTTATTTATTTGAAAGACAGAATTACAGAGAGAGGTAGAGACAGAGAGAGATAGGACTTCCATCCGCTGATTGACTCCCGAGATGGCCACAATGGCCGGAGCTGCACCAGGAGCTGGGAGCTTCTCCCGGGTCTCCCACATGGGTGCAGGGGCCCATGGACTTGGGCCATCTTCTACTGCTTTCCCAGGCCACAACAGAGAGCTGGATCAGAAGAGGAGCAGCTGGGACTGGAACCAGCACCCATATGGGATGTTGGCGCTTCAGGCCAGGGCTTTAACCCACTGCACCACAGCACCGGCCCCTTGACTTCTTTTTAGTATTTTTGTTGGTCATAGTGCATCAGCATAAGCCTACAGAGTTTTACAGTTAATATATTTTAATACATTGATGTAGGTTTTTCAGCAATTAATTCATATAATTGCTTGAGGAAGTACCCTTTCATTGTTAGCTCACTGAGGGATTTTCTTGGGAATTGAAACTGCAGTTAATGAAATGACATTGAAATATTTCCTTTTCAATTTACTGATACGTTGTATTATATTGATTGATTTTCAGTATTAAAGCAAAATTGTATTTCTTGGATTTGCTTCATTGGTAATGATATTTCACCATCTTATAAGTTATTCATATTTAAATCACTATAAATGTATTTAAGACTTTTGTATATGTATACCTATGTATATTTTTGTATATGTTACATGAGGTATATTGGTCTTTAGGTTTCTTATAATGGTGTTGTCTACTTATGGTATTAGGCAAATAAACCCTGACAGTGTGGGAAAGGATTTGTTTCCTATTATTACATTTTCTGGACGTCCTTTTTATAATTTATATAGTCACAGATAGCTTTGCTTGGGGTTTCTAACAAACATTTTAGCACATATGTATAGATAGATAGATAGATATGACTATAGTTCTTTTAAATGTAGTTTTTTATATAGGTAGAAATATATATATATGTGAATATTTAAATTGTCTATTTCAGGACAATGGTACATTTCAGCTCAATTATCAAATTTATTAACGTGATATTGGTAATATACACTTTTCCCCCTTTTTATGGGAGCAGGTAGTAAGGATCTGAATAGCCACTGATGGGTAAAATTTGGAAGCTGATACACTTTTCATTATAGATGGTTGTTTCCACTGGTTGTCATTTTCCTTCTACTTCAAGACATTTCTCATGATATGGTCCTGCTTATGATGAATCTATTCACTTCCATTCTCTGAAAAAGTTTATATATATATATATATATATATATATATAATTTTTTTTGACAGGCAGAGTTAGAGAGAGAGAGACAGAGAGAAAGGTCTTCCTTTTCCATTGGTTCACTCCCCAAATGGCCACTAAGGCCGGCGCACTGTGGACTGCGCGAATCCGAAGCCAGGAGCCAGGTGCTTCCTCCTGGTCTCCCATGCGGGTGTAGGGACCCAAGCACTTGGGCCATCCTCCACTGCCTTCCTGGGCTACAGCAGAGAGCTGGACTGGAAGAGGAGCAACCGGGACAGAATCCGGCGGCCCAACCAGGACTAGAACCCGGGGTGCCAGCACCGCAGGCGGAGGATTAGCCAAGTGAGCCGGGGTACCAGCCAAAAGTTTATATTTTTAATCTTTGTTTTTTAATATATATATTCTCTGAGTAGAGAACTCTGGATATACTTACACATTTTCTTTCAGTTCCTTAACATGTAACATCTTTGTATTTTTTTCCTTTTCTTTTTGCATTACTTTGCACAAGAATGTTACTAATATTCCTTCTCCTTTATGTAAAGTATGACTTTCTAAAAATGTATCTTTATCTTTGGATTCAGCATATATAATTAGGATTCCTCTTAAATACCTCTGTGTGTGTGTGTGTGCATGTGTCTTTTTGTTGATGTTTTTGGATATGTGTGTTATATTTGTCATCAAATATTTGGAATTTACTTTTACAATTATTTTTAATTCCTCCACCTATTATTTTATGCAACATATTTTAGACTGTTGGATATTTTGTTATTTTTTAAAAGATTTATTTTATTTTAAGAGTTACAGAGAGAGGTAGAGACAGAGAGAGAGGTCTTCCATCCACTGGTTCACTCCCCAAATGTCTGCAACGGCTGGAGTTGAGCCAATCCGAAGCCAGGAGCCAGGAGCCTCTTCGGGGTTTTCAACGCAGATGCAGGGGCCCTAGGACTTAAGCCATCTTCCACTGCTTTCCCAGGCCACAACAGAGAGCTGGACTGAAGAGGAACAGCTGGGACTAGAAAAAGCGCCCATATGGGATGCCGGGGCTTCAGGCCAGGGTTTTAATCCACTGTGCCACAGCACCGGCTGCAATCTTTTTTTTTCTCTATTCATTTTGGAGAGTTGTACTGCTGTGTCTTTAAGTTCACTAATTTTTCTTCTTCAATATCTAATATTCAAATAAGCCTATTTTATAAAACTTAACTCTTTAAGAATCATGACTTTTATACATGATTTTTAAAGATTTATTTATTTGTCAAGCATGGTGACAGAGCGGGGGAGAGACAAAGGAGGATCTTCCATCCCCTGGTTCTTTGCCTAGATAGTCCCAACTGCTGCTCTTGGGCCAGGCCATAGCTGGATTGAAATTGGAGCGTCCTGGCCTGAACTGGTGCTCTGATGTGGGATGCCAGTGTTGCAGGCAACAACTTAATTTGACATGCCACAATACTGGCCTCTGTATATGACTTTTATTTCTGTGGGTATTTTGATATTTATACACACAGGAAAAATCATGATATGTAGCTAACAGAGAATTAGAAAAAATAAGTAGCTTCTCTAATGTGCTATCTGGGAAACCATAGGTGAATTCAAAGAAATGTTTATAGCTTAATTATATTTCATACTCATTTTGGATGTCACTTTCATATTTCAAAATATTCAGATATTGCTTCACCAAGCTTAATCTAGAACTACATTGCATATTTAGAACATAACTTAAATATATAGTGGTATGTAAGAAAAGTGGAAATTTAAAAATAAGTGAGCTGATGTAATTTAGGGCCTGACTACATCTAAGTTGCTGTTTTTACACCACTAATCTAAGAACTTGCTCCATTTTCTCACAATGTCTCAGAGTATATGACATTTGAATATGGGAAGTTACACAAATGATCACATATAAGTATGCTATTCTTTTAAGGTCAAATGATTCTATAGTACTTACTATATGCATGACTGGAGCTATTCAGAAACAACCTGTCCAGGAATGTTCTCTTACATAAATTCACTTCACCTGTCATTGGCAGAGCACTACTTGGGAGCTTCCATAGAACCAACTCATACAGTTTTATTTTCCATCAAAACCTAAAATTAAGTGAGAAGTATTTTCACACAAAATACTATTTTCTGAAGATAGTTTTTAACAATATTTGTTGAAAAGTCTATTGAAAGCTAGATTATAAGCTGTTCTTATGCCAAAAATCTCACTGCTTGGTTCATGTCATTTATATTGCTTCACTGTAGGAGAAGAGTAGGATTTACTAGCTGGACACCAAGTGAATACAGCGTTGAAACTAAAAATAGTCCTATACTGAAAACTCATGGAATATTTATAAGCTCTTTAAAGAAAAAAAGGCTGCAAACCTTATCTAAAAGAAAAAAAAAGAAAGCAAAAGATACCATAAATGTTTTTATTAGTGAATATTGCAGTTAGGGTTTATAAATATCAAAGTTTTGCTTTCCATTCCCATTTTCCTTCATATGGCATATGATATTAAACCTTTATTTTCTTGAGTTTTAATGAATATATTCTCCTTTATCTTAGCTTGTGTAACTAGATTCTTTACTAGTCACCCAGGAAAGGACTATTGCTTAACCCATGGCAGAAGAAGGAACTGAACTATGCTTATGGATATCAACTACAATAAAATGCAAGAAGTACTCCAGAGTGTACATGGAGATGTAGAATAGTGGAGGTGCAGATGAAGTCTAGACGAAATGCTTGTATGTTTCAGAAATTTCTGAGTATTAAGGTCATCAATATGTATATGATTTTCAAAACGATCTATGTGTTTTTGTTTTTACCATTATTTTTATAATAATAAATGTTAATTACCATCCTTGAACTATTGCATTTGATACCAAACTGCTTTTAAAATTTTCTTTAATCTTCTTAAATTTGTTTTTCACATAGCATAAGTAACCTGCTTCAAAGACCAGCAATATGTAACTCCTTTTGTTCAACATGCCCCAACAAGAGCATTTCCATCACTGGTAAAATAAAATAAGAATCCCCTGTGATATTCCATTATGTCCATGAATAAACCTCTTGTCATCTCCCAAATTCTTCTGCATGCTTATGCTGGCCCTGATTCCTAGTCTCCCTTCCATTCCTTTTCTTCCTCTCTTGTCCACCCTCTCTCCTCCTCTCCCCCCCGCCCCGCTTTCCTCGTCTCTCCACTTCCCTCCTCTCCCCTTCTCTCCCCTCCTCTCCCCTTCCCTCCCCTCCTCTCCTTTTCTCTCTCCCCCTTCCCCTTCTCTCCTTTCCTTTCATTTTGTTCTTTTCTCTTCTCTCCTTCCTTCCTTCCTTCCTTCCTTCCTTCCTTCCTTCCTTCCTTCCTTCCTTCATGAAGTAGCAGAGTTTAGTGAAGTTCAAAATGATTGAGCAGGGCAGAATCGCAGGAAAGAACTGAGGGCCCAGTCTGTATTCAGACTGGTAATGAAGAGACACAAGACAAGAGGTGAGCATCTCATAAAGGAATGAGAGCCTTGTCTGCATTCAGACTGGAGTTTTTACAGAAATTGCATGTGGCCCAATTTCCACCCCTGTACTGAGTGGATGATTTTCTAGGCATGGAATTCACAAAATGCATCCCAGAACTTCATAATGGCCTAATACCCCTCTTCATGCATGGCAGGGAAGGTCCCCTAAGTTGTCCTGTGGAGAGCATTGGGATCCACCAACAAGGGTTTGGGGAAAAGGTAACATTTTGATGTGCAGATTCTGGTCTGCTTCCAAGACTTGCTTTACATTTCTTTCTTCATTAAATCACACAAAAAAGATTTTTGTTTTCTTTCAGCCCCTCTCATACACATGGGCTAATGTCTACCTACTTACCTTAACATTGCCCTCCTGAAGAGATGTAACCCATGGGGGCCAGCATTGTGGTGCAGTAGGTTAAGTTGCTACTTGCAATGTCAGCTTCCTTTATGGGCAACGGTTCAAGCTCTGGCTGCTCCACTTCTGATCCAGCTCCCTGCTAATGTGCTTGGACCCTTGCTACCCACTTAAGAGACCCAAAAGAAGCTCCTGACTCCCAGGTTTAGCCTGGTCCAACTCAAGCTATTGCAGCCATTTGGGGAGTGAACCAGAGGATGGAAGGTTTGGCTCTCTCTCTCTCCTTCTTTCCCTCTGTGTCTTTCAAATACATAAACTTTTTTAAAAGAAACATAACTCATATATTTTGGGGGGTAGAATGGGTGAAGTTCTGTCCTCTCTTTTGTTCAAGCTAACATATGGGCCTAGAGCTAGTTATGGGCATTCTTTTATTGCTGATTTGTCCTTTGGTGTTTGAGGGTGGCTTTGGAAAATATTGTCCTGCATGGTCCAGAGGTCTGGTCCCATTGCCCAATGCAGTAGCCTGGAAGTACTGCCTCATAACCATCTGGACCTAGATGGCTTGTATTCTATTAGATACAAAAATGAATGAGTGCATTTTTCACTTTTATAATTGTTCCTTATTTATTTATTTTCATTTATTTATATAAAGTGAATGAATTTCATATATTCAGATTTAGGTTCACAGTGATTCTTCCCACCATACCTTCCCTCCCTCCCTAGCTCCCAACCTCCCTTGTCTTTCCTTTCTTATTCTTTCTTTTAATTTTTACAATGGCATACATTCGGTCGATTTATAATCATAAGATGAACCTGCACTAAGTAAAGAATTCAGCAAATAGTAGTAAGCAAAAAGCACTGAATGAATTTTGTTAAAGATACACAGTATCTTTAACAGTAAGAATATGGTAGCTATGGAGCCAAGCAGAAGCAACAGCCAGGATTTCAGTGAACCAACGTGGAGTCAGAAATTCCAACCTTGTTCGTTTGGGTCCTGGAGTTTTCTGGCCTCATCTGAGAAATGGCAACTATGGCTTTGTACCTGCCTAGTATGCTTGACCTGCCTAGTATGCTTGACCCAATAACAGCATTCTTGAAGCATGTCACAGATGTCTCCTGGGCAGTAGGTAGCTTGAATAAGTGATGCCTATTTTGAAGGAATTTTTTTTAACAACTCTAGTGCAGGTGCCCTAACCATGACAGCCTTTAACTGAGAAAAGGTGGTGTTTTGTTCTGTCTCCAAGGAAGGGGCCCTGTTGGGCATTGCCTAAAACCTCCATTACAATATGGCGCCTGGCGGATGTTCTAGGGGCCTGTCTGTGGCTGCTGTGTTTAAGTTATGTAAGATCAGACCACCAGCAGGGATAGGTCTGCTTTAGTTCCGGACAAATGGACAGTGCGTGATCCCTATACTTTGCTTAAAATGCCCCTGTGTGTGGTCCACCCACACCTGCATGACCTTTTCGCTGATTGGCTCCCCTACTGTGCATGTCTTTTGTAAGCCCTATAAGCCTGTATACTTCCTCAATAAAGTAGTTCCTGTTTCCACAGAACTCGCGGGTGCTTGCTGTGTTCTTGACCCATCGACCTTACCTCTTCCATTAGCCTTGTCAGGGAGTGCTTGTGCTGTCCCCTGCTGGTCAGGGGCTAGCCTCACACTTAAGACTCCAACAGGGCCGTTTCTGCTGTGTTCTTTACACCCTTTTCTAGGAGATTTGCTATTTCCTCATACTGACGGTCTATAACCTGTTAGTACAAGAAGTGCTTAGAGCTGTCTTAGGGTTTCAGGAGTAGGAATTTGCTGCATGGCCCATTACCACTCTGGGGCAAGTCTTTGTTCTCTGGGGGTGAGGATAAGCCCTCAATAATTAACTTCCTGGCAGATAAGTTGTGCTTTACCCTTGGATACCCTATAGCAACATTTTCTAGGAAGATAAGAGTATTAGTTAAGTGTCCAAGACCAGTGTCTCAGGTGGATGAACAGATAAGCAAGCCATCTACATATTTCCTTATCTTCTCACTCCCATCAAGAGAAAGGTCATTTAAGCTCTCATCTTCTGGCTTTGCTATTTGGTTCTCTATACTGTGAGAGATTTTAACAGAAAAAGATTAATCATCTTTTTCTTTTTTCAAGATTTGGAGATCAAACTGTGCATCCTAGGGGAGAGTTGCATGGTGTAGAGAGTCGACGTCCCATCTGAGAGAGAATAGAGGAGAAATCAAATAACAAGTCAGACTTCACTGTTTCCTCACTTAGAAAATAACCGGTATCTATCCTTGTGGTTCTCACAACATAACTGGACTTTCTGGGCTTTCAGACTTAATCAGTGTTAACTAAGTAGCCCAAACTCAATTATCTCTGAGTCTCTTCTCATGGGCTTCCCCTAATGTGGAAGGGGGAAGGGTCAGCTCTGGAAACTGGTTCCAAAAGCAGTGGTTGATGCCAATGCTTTTTAAAGTCAGGGGGTCAAGCCATTTGGTCAAAATAGGGTATCATCTTGTAGATAGTAATCAATTTAAATTGAGCATAAACAATCAAACATTTTAAAAAAAGATAGATAATGTTAACTCTTGAAGACTAAGTTTTGGGGGCCAGTGTTGTGGCATAGCACATAAAGCCACTGCCTGTGAGGCTGGCATTACATATAGGCCCTGGTTCCTGTCCCCACTACACTCCACTTCTGATCCAGCTCCCTGCTGATGGCCTGGGAAGAGCAGCAGAAGATGGCCCAAGTGTTTGGGCTCCTGCCACCCACATGGAAGACCCAGGTGAAGCTCCTGACCTCAGCCTGTATTACAGGTCACAGAGGGGAGGGCGGTTGCCAGAGCGAGTTTCGTGGGTTCTTTTCCTCAGCTTAGTATAGAAATACAAAGCTGGGAAACAATTTTCAAAAAGGCAGAAACTTTTATTAGACAGAAAAGAAACTTTTATTTGATTGGCAAATGACAGAGAAAGCGTTTGGTCCAAGAGGAGACCAGGCAGAGTGCCCCAGCGGGGCACTGGCTTTGAGGAAGTGGCCCAGCATTACTATCTATTCATTAGGTTATCCTATTGGGAGTGCCCATTGGACAGAGGTTTCACATATGTATGTTGATTTCCTTGGAGCTTATGGAGATAGTGGGGGGGGTCTCCTGGAGACTGTCTCCTTAGGGGCTCAGCCGTACCTCCCCCCAATAGCTCTGGGTGAAAAATTGCAGCCACCCTGGAGGTGTTATTTAAAGCTATAAGGTCACACAAGATAGCCTGGGTCTCCTAGAACCAGTCTGACTCTCCACAGGGGCTCAACCCCTTCCACTGCCAGTTCTGAGTGAAAGATAGCACCCACCTTAAAGGTGCGATTTAAAGTCGCAAGGGCACACATGCAGTGCAAGAAGCTATTAGTAGAGGAGATGCCAGTGGGTCTGGAGACAGGCTTTCCAGCCACAGCTGACAGCTTGCTTGTGAAGGACATTCTACCTATGTCTGAAGGGGCCCACAGCCCCACAGCCCCACTAGACAGCCTCAGCCTGGCCTAGCACCAGCTGTTGTGGCCATGGCCATATGGGCAATGAAGCAGCAGATGGAAGATTCATTCATATCCTCTCTCTCTCTCTCCCTCTCTCTCTCTCTCTCCCTCCCTCGCTCTCTCCCTCTCCCTCTCTCTGTAACTCTTTCACAATTAATTAATTAAAAAGACAGTTTTCCCAAGCAATTAACTCTCAATAAGGACAACAGAAAACAGGAGAAACTTTGTCCAAGATGCATAAAATCTCATTTCCTGAATCAGTTACAAAAAACACAGAAAAACCCTGATTAAAAGGATTAGCACATGACATCAGCATATGATTCCATTACTTAGGACAGTTAAATATATCTTGAAACAAAGAAGTAGACAATCAAGTAATGCTGCTATCTGGACCCTAAGAGGACTGAACTTTAAAATAATTTCCTTCTAATCTCATTCAACCTAATGTCACATAACATTCAACTTCCATAAACATACTTTGTCCTTCAGTTCCTCTTTTTATTAAAAAAAATCCTACTAACTTCATCATCAACAATAGATTCTCATGCTTGTATCTTCATACACAACTTTGTTTCCTACCTGACAATTTACATTTGTAAACAATCCTTTGCACCCCTAAATTAAGAGAAAACCAATTTTAAAAGAACATACAGAGTCCGAATGTGTAGTTACTTTAAAGCAGGTTTTGAGTTTTGAAGTAATTAAGTAGGAAACAGGTAAGTGTTTCTGTTTTTCTTATAATATTTTACTTTACCAAAGTGTTGCAAACCCTAGAAACCTCAGGAAAATCTTTAGATCTAGAAGACAAAAACATTTAAGAATAGAACCAGCAAATGT
The DNA here is from genome assembly GCF_964237555.1 of Oryctolagus cuniculus. Taxonomy (NCBI): domain Eukaryota; kingdom Metazoa; phylum Chordata; class Mammalia; order Lagomorpha; family Leporidae; genus Oryctolagus; species Oryctolagus cuniculus. Next base: position 23,603,729 of record NC_091440.1, on the reverse strand, counting down.
TTTGTTAAAAGACATAGCTTCATAAATATAATTGCAAATATCTTCAGAGAATCACAAGTAGATGACAAAAAGACTTAAAATGGATGGTCACAATCACTACTTAGCAATTCACCATATTTTAGAAAGTACTGACAGACTAGTATATCCTTTCAGGCCTTGGGATTTATAATGGGGAGCAGTGGTTATCAGAAAGCTCTGTGAATTTAACAAGGCATATATTGGCCCCAAGTGTTAACACAGAGGGATCTTAAATCGGTAGACAGAGAAAATTTCATAATTTAATGAGCAAGAAAATAGAAAGCCTTTGGGTCAGAAAGGCAGGGAGGCCATTCTTACAGTTTTGAAAACACTTAGGAGGAAGTTGGAAAACATGGACCCTTTGGGGGTCTGATAGGTAATAAAAATCGCAGGTTAAGAGAAACCACCTTAAAGAGAGTTCTTGTCAGTTTCTTTTTAAATGGTGGCAAGGGGGAAATGAGGCACATACTTCAGCAGGGAGGGCTGACTGAGAACAGGTGTTGTTGGGCCTATGCTGCTGAATAGACATAATGTTTCCACCACTTCCCAATATTCTACCTGAAGGAGTCTAAGTAGTGAACAGATCCTGGGCAGGTAAGGCAAGCTAGAGGGGGCCAAGAGGGCTTAGGTAGAGACATTTAAATAGCAGTTTGGCCTTAGTCTCTTTTGGAACACTCCTCCTGCCTGAGTGTGGCAAAGAGACTTTGGCTGAAAGAGAAAGAAGGGAAAGGCCAAAATGCCCAGGTTAAAATAAAGTGGACAATACTCTGTCGTCATGAAATACTGGCAGAGAGGTGTTGTTAGCCATTAGACAACGAAACAGAAAACATAGAAGGCTATACATGGAGCATTCTTCAGGGCGAGCTTGATCAGGACTCACTGCTGGTCTCATTCTCTCCTGGCTGCCTCCCCAAATATTTTACCAGAGACAACTTATTGGAGGTTCTTGTCTTCATGCAATAAGTAATTCAGATGTGAGGCAGACAGTAGCAGTAAGCATGCTATACAAGTTTAATGAAGACAATGCACCTGACAGACCAGGTGAGCATCTCAGTAAAGGACTGAGAGATCCCTCCCTCCCTCCCTCCCTTCTTCCCTTCCTTCCTTCCCCTTTTCTCTTTCTCCCTCCCCACCTCCCTCCCTTTCTTATTTCCTTCCAAGACAGGGAGAGGGAGAGGAAGATGGGGGGAGGGAGAGAGAGAGATAGAGAGAGACAGTTTCCATCTTCTGAGTAAGTCTTCATATGCCTGCAATATTGGGGGCTGGTCTAGGTTCAGATCCAGGGAAGAGAAGCTGGGAATATAATCCTAGTTTCTCATTTGAGTGGCAGGAACACAATAACTTGAACCACCCATGCTTTCTACCAGTGTGTAGATTGGTGGAAAGTTAGAGTTACTAACTAGAGCTCTGACTCAAACCAAGGTACTTTATGTAGAAAGCAGACATCTTTAAATAAATCTAAATGCCTGCTCTCCTCCCTACTCTTCTTAACCGTAGTTGTACTCTGCCTTTGACATAGCTCTCTTCTGTACCAGGAATGATTTTGGCTATGGCCCCTGCACTGCCATTTCTCCAAGTCAATGATGGCATACTGCCCTCCACAGTGGTATTTCTTGTCCTTTCTATCTAAAGTAATATCAGATCTGTAACTCTCTAATCATTTACATGGATTTATCTTTCTGTGTGTCTTTCTTTTTAAATATGTACCCTCATTATCCTGCTAAAGGCATAGGTAGGCGTATTTGATATAGAAGAATTGGTAGCAACATATGATAAAATATGCTGAGCAAGGACATAAACACAAATATCTTAAAGGGTTGTTCAAATTTGAAAAAATAAAAAAAGCAAATGCGACAGTGATATGTTCAGAACTTTCCTGTATCAGTCAGTATACATTCATCACTCATAATACCATAGTGTATTGAATTAAATCAAGACAAGAAAAAAATAACATGAAACTTTGTCAATTACAATGCTTCAGACCCTGCAGATTATATACTTGTTGATACATAACTGAAGGGAAGTGAGAAAGTGGAAAACTATATTTTTCTATTCAACAAGATTGTATTGAATCTCACATAGAAAAAATTAAATAGCATTAAATGATCACTTATTTGTTACCCTGTGAACAACAGCCAAAATTCTAAACCATCCGACAGAGAAAACAGGAAAGAGAAGAAAATAGGTAAATGAATTAAAAATAAATGTATGAGTAACCAAAAATAAACATCCTCTTAGAAAGCAAAAATAAAATTCAACTGAAAATCAGGAGATAAAGATTAGGAAGGACATGAGGAATACCTTTTCAACTGGAGGAAAGCAACAAAGCATTAGCTAACAATCATCAACAAAGAGAAAAAAATAAGTATCATTTATTCATGGATATACTGGTCATATGTAAACATCTCTATAAGATAAGAAAGTTGTTGGGGGTGTAATCCTAACCACTCTGATACTAACAATAGCACTCACAGAAAAATTAATAACCACATCTTAAGAATATCACTTATTATGTGTCTTTCATGTGTATGTGTTTTGACCCAATCATCTTGACTTGGCCAGATATTGACAACAGATTTTTATGGGATCTCCATGTATTCACCGTTTCTGTTTATTTTTTTTCTGTGTTTCTTTTTTTTTTTTTTTTTTTTTTTTTTTTTTTTTTTTTGACAGGCAGAGTGGACAGTGTGAGAGAGAGACAGAGAGAAAGGTCTTCCTTTTTGCCGTTGGTTCACCCTCCAATGGCCGCCGCTGCAGCCGGCGCACCGCGCTGATCCGATGGCAGGAGCCAGGATCCAGGTGCTTTTCCTGGTCTCCCATGGGGTGCAGGGCCCAAGCACCTGGGCCATCCTCCACTGCACTCCCTGGCCATAGCAGAGAGCTGGCCTGGAAGAGGGGCAACCGGGACAGAATCCGGCGCCCTGACCGGGACTAGAACCCGGTGTGCCGGCGCCGCAAGGCGGAGGATTAGCCTATTGAGCCACGGCGCCGGCTCCGTTTCTGTTTATTTAATACATTTCAAAATATACAGCCATATTCATAACTTGTAATCACATGCTGACCATTGTAAAAAGTTGCCTTTACAGGACAGATCAAAATATTAAATGCAGCCATTAGGCCTCATATATTTTTCATTTTGTGTACTTATATCTTCTGCAAATGTCATTTGGAATTTTTTTTAGGAGTCAGAAAGATTTTTCTTGAGTTAGGAAGTGTTCTTTCTTCCTTATTTTTCTATGTTTACTACTCTTATCTTCTCACCTAGTCTTACTTAGCAAACACTTATTCATCTTTTAGAAGTTGGCCTAATATCAATTGTCAAATAAAGCTATTGTCTGCCAAAACTCCCTTATTTAATTAATTGCATCCTGTCCTCCCACACAGACATATACATCTCTGTGGAGATATTCAATAGACTTATAATTATTTATTTCAAATCAGTATTTGCCTTTTTGAATTACTGCCTTGTAGGTGGACAGTTCCTGTGCTTTAATTATTCCTGTGCTTATAAGCTACAACACAATGTAAATGCTTTCTATACCTGAATCGCTACATTAACAATAAGTAAATCTAAACAGAAATATTATTTTTTACAATTAGATTTGAAAAACTTTATGTACTTATCTTTATAGTTACAGATCAAAATTAAAAACTCACTTATTAGAGTTGAACATTTGGTGTAGTGATTAAGTTGGCACCAAGAACGCCAGTATTCCATATTAGAGTGCCTGGGTTTGACCCTGGTCCCACTCCAAATTCCAACTTTCAACTACTGTGCACCCTGTGAGGCAACAGATGACGACTCAAGTACAAGGGTTTCTGCCTCCAATGTAGGAGACCTGGATTGTATTTCTGACTTCCACTTTTGGTCTAGGCTGTTCCCAGTCATTGAACACATTTGGGGAGCAAACCAACAGATAGGAGCTCTCTCTGCTTGTCATTTTGTCTGTCTGTCTGTCTCTTTGTCTCATTCAGATAAATAGATTTTAAAAATTAAAACATTTTAAAACCTGACTTTGTAAAGAGTATTTATGGAAATAGGATGTGTGTGTGTGGTGTGTGTGTATGAATGAGACAGAGAGAGATGTATGTGTGTGTGGTGTGCAGTGTGTGCGTGTATGTATTGGGTCACAAAATCTGCCTATTCAGATTATTCAGACAGAAGAGATAGACTGGTGAAGTACTATCCACAAGTATACTAATGATTTGATTTTCTTGTGCAGAATAGGTTAATGTTCTCATTATTTTACATGATATTTGACATCAAGGAAGTTAGTAACAGGATGCTCTGACCTTAGTCTGATGGCAAGATAAGATGTCACTTCTCCAAACTGATATCATCAGAGATATCTATCTGGATTTTTGTTTTTTGAATAGCAAATCACAATTTATTATTTTTGACACAGATGATCTTCAAACTGCAATCCCATGTAACACAAAAATATTGAAAGTGCTACCTTTATTGGCAGAATTCTATTCCTTTGTGTTGAGACTGCACCCATGTTTGCTTTATGATTGTCTGCTGGTGATTATTCTCAGCATGCAGAGCCACTTCTGGGTGCTTATTTTGTGTCTTCCTTCATCTCAGCAAGTGAGCACCTTTATAGGGTTAAATCCCTCTCTTTGTTTTAACCTTTCAGGCATCCTCCATTGCAACTCCTTTATGAACACTCTGCTTTGAAAGGATTAAATAAAACCCACCTAGAAAAATTTCTGATTCTTAATGTCAACTGAATGCTCACCTGAATTTCATCTAAAATTTTTTGTTTTCTCATCACATAACATAATGTATAAGAATTATACGAAGGGCAAAGATGATTAGAATTCTGACTACCACAGAAGGCCCAGGATCTAAAAGGAAAAGTGCAATGCTTAATCATATCAGTCTATGGCTTTGTTTGCTAAAACAATATACCTGAGGTTGGGTGATTTTTTTTTTAAATTTAAGTCTATTTTCTTACAGTTCTGTAGGCTGGGAGGTCTAAGATCAAGGCACTAACGTCTTGTGGCAGCCTTCTCGCTGCATGCTTGCTGCATTTTCAGATGACAAATCTACACGCGAAATGCTGTGTGAAGCCTCTTGTTAAAGATCATTTTTGTTTGATAATTATTTACTATTTCAGAACAAGTTTAAATTTACTAAAGAAAAATTGTGAAGAAATACAAAGGACCCCCATCTACCCCTCACCCAGCATCCGATATTAATATTTTGTTAGTATATTTGTCACAATCTATAAACTATACCCAGATTTCCCTATTATTAACATCTCATAATATAGTGTATTTGTCTGAACTAATGAACCAAACCCAGATTCCCTCTAAATTTTGTATCCATACTCCCTGTATCTCTCCCTCCCCTCCCAGCCTCTTGTAATCAATATTCTGTATTCAGATTGAGATTTTTCTTTTAGTGCAAACATATTAGGGAAACAATGTAGTGTTTATTTTTATGTGTCTGAATTGTTTTTCCTAAAAACTTGACGTCCTCTAGATGCTCTTTTTGCAGGGCTTAAACTCCATTCATGAGAGAGAAGTCACCTTTTAAAGGCCTTGCCTCTAATTCTATCAACAACATCCAAGTTTGGAGGCGACACATTCAAAGTGTAGTAGTCTATATGCAGTGTGTTCTGAATACGGATCAATAATATTGTGCTTGAGAATAGCAGTTTGTTCTTGACTATTCTAAACACAATTATTCTGTGAAAAAACTCTAGTTTGCAAAGGCATAAAAAATCATAGTAAATGTTAAATAATATGAAAATAATTAAAAATGTGTAGTCTATCTTATAGGATTAATATATCTTAGCTAAAAATCAAGTAATGAAAATTTATATACTTACAGCACTTTTATCAATGTTAATCTAAATACAAGTGAAGAAAGACAAATCATGAAAAGCCCTATGGACTTGTGATAAGCTTTCTATTTATCTATAATATTCATATATATGGAACAGAGCATTTATAATTTAAGTAAAGGGAGATTGGGAAATAAGTCCATTTGTGTATCTCAAAGAAAAATGTATTATTAATGTTATTACATAAGCAGATTAATTTGCTTGGAGAACAAATTTCCTCTCTTCAAAATTACATTATTTTTTATTTACCCTTAGGAAAAAGCATTAAGACCAATTATACTTGTAAATAGATATTAAAACCAAATCAAAGAAAATTAAATATAGAATTTAAATAAGCTTCATATTTACTTTGTAAAGGAAAACTATCATATTAAATAAGAAATTTTCTTTTGAAAAATAAGTCATGAATATGTTGACATGGAGATTGTTCGAATTATATTTCATTTATTTTTAAATGTCTTTGCTGAGAAATCATTTCTTCAATGAAACACACTCACATTAATATTCCATTTGCTTGTTAAGAATTAATTTGGAGTCTACCACATATTTTATGAACATTATTTTCCCAATTTCTTTATGTTTTGTTTAAATTATTATTATTACTTGCCTTCACATTATAAAACATAGCAGAATAGGTATTTCAAGCAAAATATAAATCATGAATAAGTGCAATACAAAGATGCCAGTATATCATAATTTTAGTTATAATATATGCAATTAAATAATAATATCTGAATTTTTTGCTTGGCCAGTGAAACTGTAAATTATAAGAAAATAGTATAGTTCTTATATCTCTTACCTATCTTCATTTAGTTATAACTGAATAATATACATTTAAAATATTTGTTTTACCTAAAAAGAAAATTCTTTAAAATATGTTATGATTTTTTCACAAAATTCAGTTTAACAATGGGTAAAAAACAGGTAATATGTCTAGATTTATTTAGGTTTCATGGCAGGCCATCTCATGTCTCTTTGGCCTACTAATTGCAGTATTTATTTTGGATTGGAAGTACAAATGGCTATTTAGCTACACACATGCACACACAGTTGCTAGAAGATAATATCTATCTATCTATCTATGTCTGTAACTATCTATCATCTATATACCTTACAAGTCTCTCAAAAGAAATTGAAGCTTTTGTTTTTACTACTTGTAAGTCCTGCACTCTGTACTACATGAAATCTGTCCTTTGAGAAACACCATCACTATTTCCTCTTACTAACCAGTCCTTTCACAATAAATTGAAACTTTTTGAAGCTATCTAATGTTTTGTTTCTGCTTTCATAGCCTCTTCTTAAGGGTCCCAAAAGTTGTGCTTCGATTGAGTGTTTGGGGTTGTGTTTAAGATGCCGTGTGGGACACAAACATCTGGTTTGAATACCTGCTCTGCTCCTGATTCTGGTTTGCTACAGATGTGCATCCTGGAAGGCAACAGGTGATGGCAAACAATGTGGGAATCCTGGATTGAATTCCCTTCTCTGCCTATGGACTGTCCCAAAGCCAGGCTGTTGATTTGGGAACTGTACCAGCAGAGCGATGATCTCTATCTCGTTCTCTCTGTCTTTTTGGTAAATAAGTCAATAATAAATACATAGATAAATACTTTAAAAACTTTTTTTTTTTTTTTGGTAGATAAAAAGAAACTGGAATGACATAGCAAAGTAATAGGACAGTTTCAAACTTATTCTTTCACAAACACAATGAGCAAAACTGAGAAATTGACATAACCAACATTGTTAAACCCTGGAAAAAAGTAAAATGTACAGCATCTAAGGGAATTATGATAGGAAAATGGAGTCGAAAATGGTAGGAAAGATTTTTGCCATGTTATTTACTGTAGACTTACTCTCCTCTCATTTCAATGGCAGCATTGACGCAGCAGCAGCAGCTGCTTGTGTTCCCAGTTTTGGATTCCAGTTCCTGGCTGTAGAGAGACCAGAACACCCTTATCACAGATAACTGTGTATCTCTGACTTCTCTTTCCTTAAGTTATAAAATATCATTTATATTTAAGATGTAAAATTCAATGTTATGATATACATACAGATAGACAAAAATTGTCATATCCATAATCCCATTTAGTTAACCATATTTTTATGGCAAGAGTACCTAAATCTACTCTTTAACAAAAGCTGTCAACGTGATACAATAGTATTAAATGTAGTGTTCATGGTGTATATTAGATCACAGATTTGTTCATCCTACATATCAACTCTTTTGTATACTTTGACCCGAATCTTCTCATTTCCCCCTACCTTCCATCTTGAGTTATCACTGTTTTAATCTCTATCTCTGTGCCACTCCTCTCTCTGTGTAACTCTGACTTTCAGATAAACAAATCTTTAAAAAAAATATGGGATACAGCTAAAGCCCTGTTAAGAGGGAAGTTTATAGCAATTAGTGCCTACATCATGACATTGAAAAGACACCAAATAGGGGCTGGAACCGTGCTGCCGCCTACAGTACTGGCATCCCCCATGGGCAAAGTTTTGAGTCCTGGCTCTTCTCCCCAACTCTTCCCCTAGACTATAGATCTCTGCTATGGCCTGGGAAAGCAGTAGAAATTGGCCCAAGTCTTTGGGCCCCTGCACCTGTGTGGGAGACCTGGAAGAAGCTCCTGGCTTCAGATTGGTACAGCTCCAGCTGTTGTGGCCATCTGGGGAGTGAACCAGCAGAAGGAAGATCTCTCTTTCTCTCTCTTTCTCTCTGCCTTTGCCTCTCTGTAACTCTGCCTTTCAAATAATAAATAAATAAATAAATGTTTTTTTAAAAAAGACACTAAATAAATGAGCTATCAGTGTATCTCAAGGACCTAGAAAAACAACAAAAGAAATTCAAAATTAATAGGCTAAAAGAAATAATTAAAAGTACAGGAGAAATAAACAAAATTGAAACAAAAATACAAAAGATCAACAAAACTAAGAACTGTTTTTCTGAAAAAATAAACAAAATTGATATGCCATTGGCCCACGAAACCAAAAAAAAAAAAAAAAAAAAAAAAAAAGAGGGCAGGGGAGAAGATCCAAATCAATAAAATCAGAGATGAAAAAAAATTATACCAGAGCAATACCAGAAAAATAAAAAGAATCATTAAGAATTACTACAAAGAGCTGTATGCCAACAAGTTGGGGAACCTGGGAGAAATGGATAGATTACTGAACATATACAATGTACCAAAATTGAGCCATGAAGACAGGAAACCTAAACACAAGAGACACCAAGATGGTAGAATAGGGAGGGAGCTCACTGCTGTAGTCTAGGGGAAGATAGTTAAAAGAAAAAAATGCGGAGAGAGTGCAATCTCAGGGAAGTTAGGCAGGAAACAGCTGAGGAAACTGTGCAAACTAAAGGGACACTGTGGATCTATGTGCAGGGTGTGGATGCAGACAACTCAGGAACTGAGCAGCTGAGTCTCGGCACGGCACCAGCTTTGGAAAGTGAGGTGAGACCAGGCTGCAGCAGCCCAAGCCACTGGCAATAAAGCTGCAGGAAGAGCCTGGTGTGAGTCCGGTTTGGAGCCCTGTGGGGGACAGCATTCCTGCTAACCTAGAGGGAAAAAAAGGGATTGGACACATTTCTTTCTCCCCAGACAGCCAGCACTGGTGTCCTGTAACTAGGCAGGAGTGGGTGAATGCCATTCTGGACAATCATAACAGCTGTGCAAGGTCATGTCCCCAAGCCCAGCAACCAGCCAAGAGGAGATGCATGAGTCTGGTTGGGAGAGTTGACAGGGGGCTGGGTGCTCATGACTGTGGGAAACTTGTGTGCTGGGCCTGTGAGCATACTGCCTGCTCACAGGTGTCACTGGGTCTTTGGGCAGTTACTGTGGGTGGCTCCACATTCTTGGGGCTCCCTGATTTCCTGGTGAGGGTCATTACTGAAGGATCCATACTCACACAGAGGACTGCATGGATTGTGGCAATGCCAATGAATATTGTAGCCACTAGGGCTAGCACCCAAGCATTGGTCTCCTTTGAGGAGAAGAGGTGAACATGAGACTATGCCAACAGAGCTGAACAGAGCTCCTTTCTGATTAAAAAAAATTAAAGAAAATTACCATGCCCAATTTGGCAGTCACCTTGCTTGGACATTCTCCTCACCCTGGAGCACTGAACAGAGCTCCCTGGCCACAGTCAGGCACACACCTCAGGGTATTCACAGAAAGGGCAGACACTCCACTACACAGATGCATAGTCCAAAGATAAAAGCAATCACAGGGAAAAAATAAACCAACAAGTATCTCCACAAATGCCTAAAAGTAAATGCAGTAATTCAGGAAACCAGAATAAGGAAGACAATATGATGCCCTCAAAGGAACACAACACTTCAAAACTAGAATGTGAAAATGAAGTGATTGAAGAAATGCCAGAAACAGAATTCAAAAAAAAAATGATCGTAGGTTTATTTAGAAGTTATTAGAAGCAAATTCATAAACTAATGGAGTCTGTACATGACATTAAAGAAAATTTTTCTCATGAAATTTAAATTTTAAAGAGCAATCAAAATGAAATATTGGAAATGAAGTATTCAATAGAGCAAATAAAAAATGCAGTGGAAAGCCTTAACAGAATTGGTGAGGCAGAAGAAAGAATATTCAACTTAGAAGACAAATCTCTAGAAATTTTACCATCACATACAAAAAAAATAATAAAAGAAGAAATTAGAAAACTAAAATACAGTGTTGGAGATCTAAGGGATAATATCAAGCGACCCAACATATGAGCCTTAGGAGTTCTTGAAGGTATGGAAATAAATAATGGATTAGAAGGCTTTTTTAGTGAAATAGTTACAGGAAACTTCCCTAATTTGGAGAAACGAAAGGGGCATCCAAGTACAAGCAGCACATAGGACTCCTAATAGACATGACCAGAAAAGATGTTCACCACGATACCTTGTAGTCAAACTGTCTATAGGTAAAACATAAATAAAATTCTAAAATGTGCATGAGAGAAATGTCAAATTACTCTCAGAGGATCTCCAGTTAGACTCACAGCTTACTTCTCATCAGAAACCCTATAGGCTTGGTGAGAATAGCAAGATATATTCTAAGTCTTAAGAGAAAAAAAGTCAACCCAGAATACTGTACCCTGCAGAGCTCTTATTTATGAAAGAAAGTGAAATAAAGACATCTGTAACAAACAGAAATTGAAAGAATTTGTCACCACTCACCCAGCCTTACAAAAAAATGCTGAAGTACGTGCTACACACAGGAATACAGAAATATGGTCATCACTATGCAAGAAGGTGAAGGCAGAAAGTCTCCCAGTAAAATTATAAATGACATCTGAAGTAAACAATAGGAATATTTGTGAAAAGACAGCAGAGCCAAGTCATTACTTATCAATAGTCACCTTGAATATAAATGGCCTCAGCTCTCCAGTTAGAAGATGCAGACTGGCTGAATGGGAAAAAAAAAATCTCTCCTACCTATAAGAAACACATCTCACCAACAAAGATTCACACAGAGAGAAAGTGAAAGGATGGAAAAATATATTCCATGCTAACAGAAACCAAAAAAAAAAAAAAAAAAAAAAAAAAGCTGATGTAGCCATCCTAATAACTGACAAAATAGACTTCAACACTAAATATGTTAAAAGAGACAAATAAGGGCACTATGCAATGATTAAGGGATTGCTCACCACTCTGAAGCAGAGGAATGCAGATTAGGTTCTGTAGATCCAGTAGGTGATTGCAAGTTATTCCCAGGGCTGCAGCAGTAACAGTGACAAATCCCATTTCAGGGCACAGTGGAAACTGTCCCTAGTTCCCCTGAGGCATGCACCTTTGACATGGAAGCTTGAGACCTGGCCACCCACCACCTGGTGCTAAGAGTTGTGGAGTGGGGCTGGTGCTGTGGAATGGCAGGTAAAGCTTCCACCTGCAATGCTGGCATCCCATAGTGGTGCAAGTTCAAGTCCCACCTACTCCACTTCAGACCCAGCTCTCTGCTATGGTCTGGGAAAGCAGAAGAAGGTAGCCCAAGTTCTTGGGCCCCTACACCAGTGTGGGAGACCTGGAGGAAACTCCTGGCTCCTGGTTTCAGATCAGTGCAGCTCCAGCCATTGCAACCATCTGGGGAGTGAATCAGCAGGTGGAAGACCTCTCTCTCTCTCTCTCTGCCTCTGCCTCTCTGTAACTCTGACTTTCAAATAAATAAGTAAATCTTAAAAAAAAAAGAGTTGTGGAGCAAGCAACTCTTTCTCAGATTTGGTACTTTGGGACTGTATGTGGACTGTGCTGGTGACTAGCCCCCAAAAACCAAGGGGATCCCTATATCACACACAGTGAATGAGTGTAGTTACTGAAATTGTACCCAGAACTACCACAGCTATAGGAATCAAAAGGGCCCACTCTATGACCTGAAAAGTGTTCTTGCTCTGTCCCTGGGGTCTGTTGGCAGTCTGGGCTGTTTGCTGCTCCCTAAGACAGATAGAGTTTAGCAACTTCATAACAGCAGCTCAGGTCTGGATCTTTGAGGGAAGAGTGAGGCAATATAGATTCCTCCTTTTAGAACAAAGTAGTCACTTGAACCCCATCAGCCCTCTAGACCTACTTTAAAATTACTGAGGGAGTCAATATTGTGGCACATTGGCTAAGCTGCTGCTAGAGATGTTGGCATTCATAAGAAAGTGCTTGTTCAAGTCCTGGCTGCTCCGCTTCTGATCCAGCTCCCTGTGATATGCCTAGAAAAGCAGCAGAAAATGGCCCAAGTGCTTAGTCCCTGACATCCATGTGGGAGACCCATATGGAATTCTTGGCTCAATACCTTCAGTGTGGCCCACACTTGAATGGTCTGGCCATTTGGGGAGTGAACCAGCAGATGGACATGCTCTGTTTTTGTGTGTGTATGTGTGTCCTTGTCACTATGACTCCCTGTTTGCCGTGATAGTGAGGGGTGTGGTCCTTTCTGCTTACTTGTTCCCAGCAAAATGGCATTCACCCAGCTTGGGGTGCAGGGTGGGAGTGGCAGGCAGTGGCAGCAGGGGGATTCATGACATGCTTTGTTCCTTTCTCTGCTGGCCTGCAAGAGTTCCTGTGCTCTTTGTAGTCCTCATCACTTCCTTTCTAAGGCTTTCCCTCTGTCATAATATTTTATATGTAGAAACTTTTCTGGGAAAAATGGTGTCCCTCAGCTGGGAAGCTGGGGTGGGAGTACGGGCAATGGTGGCAGCATGCTTCTCTCCCTCGCTCCCAATCCCCCCTCCTGGATTTGAGAGTCTCTGTGCTATTTGAAGTTTTCATTTCTTTACTGAACATTTCCCTCAGTTGGTCGCCTCAGTTCTCATATTTTATATATAGAATATTTCCTGGGAAGATCATGTCCCTGTCTCTCATAGCCTTTACAGTTTCTGATGAGAAATCAGCTGTGAGTCTAGTTGGAGGTCCTAGAAATCTGGTATTACTCTCATGTACATTTTAGAGTCTTTTCTTTGTAGTTTACTGTTGAACATCTGACTACAATGTGTCATTGTGAAGATCTTTTTTGGTCATATCTATTGGGAATTCTAGGTGGTTTCTGTACTTGCATGTTTTATTCTAGAAACTATAAGCCTTACATCCATAATGGGTACTTATATGTGTTATATCCCCTTGAAATGACCACACTTTCCTTTCATTCTGTTGATTTATTTTAATTTTCCATTAATTAATTGAAGTTATTTGAAAAGGACACACAGACACACACACACACACACACACACACACACGAGAGAGAGAGAGAGACAGAGAGACAGAGAAAGAGGGAAAGAGAGAGATATTTTCTATCCATTGGTGCATTTTTAAATGACCAAGCAGAAGCAAAGACCAGGAATCCAGGAATTCAAACCAGGTCTTCTATATGGTTTCATGGACCACCTACATGAGTTATCACCTGCTGCCCCCCGAGGTGTGTATTCTCAGGACAGTGAATCGGACATGGAGCCAATACGTGAACACAGGATCGCTGATATGGGATGCAGATATCCAAGAACTTTCTTCCTACTACACCAAACACCCACCCATATTGCTTTTAATTTTAAATTTTTTATCTGATAGAAGTATGAGTACTTCTACTTTCTTTTGGGTTCATTTCACAGAATATCTTATTCCTTCATTTCAATTTCAGTCTATGTGTGTGTGTCCTTATAGATGATATGAATTATTGTAGAAGTCTTGTTTATCACCTTCCTTTGTAGTAAATCATTTTCTCTAGTAGTGCATTTTGCTTCTTATTATTTTGTTAATATATTATAAATTTTTGCTTTGTGGTTACCAGCAAAATTTAGAAATCATATTTGAATTACAAAATGTTATTTATATTTTTTATTTTAAGGAGAACTTAATATATGTATGTTTATTCATAATTGACACATATAATTGTGTACACTTATGGGATACAGCATGGTATTTCAATGCATGTATCCAATATTAATGATCAGATTAATTAGCATATTCATCACCTTGAACATTTATCACTTGTGTTGGGAACATGCAGAACCCTGCTAGCTATTTTGAGAGACACAGTTGGTTTCAGTTACTTCCTGTGCTGCAGATCATTACAAGTTACTCCTCCCACCCAACTGCACCCATCAACCATGTACCTCTGTTCCCGTCAACCATGTACCTCTGTTCCCAACAATCACGTGCCTCTGTTCCCTTCTCCCCTTTCCAGCCTCTGGAAATCACTATTCTACTCTCTATTTCTGTGATATCAGCTTTTTGTTTTTTCAACCTTTACTTATTTATTTATTCATGTTTTAAAATTCTTTTATTTATATAATGTGAATAGATTTCATCTTTTCATATATGCAAATTTAAGATCATTATATATGCTTGGGAACAGTGGTTTTTCTATTTACTAGTTGATGAATTCTTTATTTGGTGGAGGATTAAACTTGTGATTATAAAATAAACTGAATATGTGTAATTGTAAAAATTACAAGATCAACTTCTTAAGCTTTCACGGAAAAGTGGGAGCATGCAGTAATTGTCTTTATGAGCTGACTTGTTTCACTTAACGTTGTGTACTCCATGCTCATCTGTGCTGCTACAAATGACAGGGCTGTGTTCTTTTTTATGGCCGAGTATCATTCCATTTGGTAAATGTATCCACTTGCTCTTTATCCATTCATCTATCAATGGAGCACCTAGGTTGTCTGCAGACCCTGGCTGTTGTGAACAGTGCCACACTAAACACAGGAGTACAGGTATCTTGTCGACATCCTGGTTTCCTTTCCTTTGGATATATAGCCAGAGTAGGATTGCTGGATTGCATGACAGTCCTATTTCTAGATGGTGAGGAAACTTCATACTGTTTTCCCCAAAGATTGTACTGAATTACATACTCATCAACAGGGTATGAGAGCTCCCCTTTCTACACATCTTCACCAGTATTTTTTTGTCTTTTTTGTTAATAGTCATTCTGTGATGAGGCAGAATTTCATTATGGTTTTGATTGCCCTTTCCCTGATTTCTCGTGTAAGTATTGACCATTTATGTATCCACTTTTGAGAAATGCCTACTCAGATCATTTGCCCATCTTTCAAATTAAATTTTTAAGGGTGGAGTGTTGGGTTGAGTACTGTAATCTCATCAGATGAACAACTTGCAAATATTCTCCCCCATTCTATTTCTGTGAAGATTTCATTGGTATTGTGACAGGGAATATCTGTAGATTAATTTGTTATATGACCATTTAAAAATATTTCTTTAAATAAAAATTAGTTATTCAAATCTATTAACATGGGTGACTTTCCATTTTTTAGGGATCACTTCAATTTCTTCCACATCCTTGTTTCAATTTATTCTTATTTTCCAGTTTTTGCAGTGGGATTGTCAATGGGATTGCTTTATTGATTCTTTTCCCATATGATTTGTTAATAGAGTATTGAAATGTTACTGATTTTTGCAAGCTAATCTTGTAGCCTGTGTTTTTACTGAATTCATTTATTAGTTCTTATAGTTATTTTTTTTCTTTTTGGGGGTTGGAGGTGTTAGGTTTTTCTCTATATAAGATAATGTCAATTGCAAACAGGGACAATTTGACTTCCTCCTTCCCAAATTGGATGCCCTTGTTTGCTACTCCTTTAATACTCTGGATAATAATCCCAGTCATTGTTGATAAGAGTGATAAAATTATTTCATTGACTTGGAAGGTAAGATGCCATTTCTTTTTTTTTAATGTGAAATATATAAATTTATTTTTTCTCTTTTTTTAACTTTTATTTAATAAATATAAATCTCCAAAGTACAACTTTTAAATTATAACAGCTTTTCCACCCATAACCTCCCTCCCACCTGCAACCATCTCATCTCCCATTCCCTCTCCCATCCCATTGTTCATCAAGATTCATTTTCAATTATCTTTATATACAGAAGATCAACTTAGTATATACTAAGTAAAGATTTCAACAGACTGCACCTACAAAGACACACAAAGTATAGAGCACTGTTTGAGTAGTAGTTTCACCATTAATTCCATAGTACAACCCACTAAGGGCAGAGGTCCTACATGGGAGCAGGTGCACAGTGACTCCCGCCGTTTATTTAACAATTGACACTCTTATTTATGACGTCAATAATCACCCAAGGCTCTTGTAATAATAGCTTGATATTGATTATAATGATAGGAAAAGAAACAAAAAAGAGTTGAGAAATAGAGATGAAGATCTCTATACTTGCTTTCCATTCTTCTTCCCATTTTGAATTATTGACATACTGTTTTACATCTTTCTATATTGCCTGTCTGTTGACATGTTAATGAATGTATCATTTTGATACATTCTCTAAGCTTTTATTTGTTCTGAAAATGTCTTTATTTCTCCCCCATATATCTGAAGAATAGTCTTAGCTGGTAGAGTATACTTGACTGGCTTTTTTTTTATTCTTTCCTGGCCAATAAAGTATCTGTTAAAAATTTTTCAGTCAGTCAAACTGGTGCCCATTTATGTGCTTCATGTTTATATTCTCTTGCATCTTTGAGGATCCTTTATGATTTTTTAAAAGTCAATATTCTTTTTTATTTTTTATTTATTTTTTTAAAGATTTATTTATTTACTTGAAAGTCAGAGTTATAAAGAGAGAGAAAAGGAAAGACAGAGAGAGAGGCCTTCCATCCTCTGGTTCACTCCCCAGTTGGCCGCAACAGCCAGAGCTGAGCTGATCCGAAGCCAGGAGCCAGGATCCTCCCCTGGGTCTCCCACATGGGAGCAGGGGCCTAAGGACTTGGGCCATCTTCCACTGGTTTCCCAGGCCATAGCAGAGAGCTGGATCAGAAGTGGAGCAGCCAGGACACAGACCAGCGCCCAAATGGGATGCCGGCTACCTGCAGGCGGCCACTTTACTCACTAAAGCCACAGTGCCAGCATGATACTTTATTTTATTTATTTATTTATTTTTGACAGGCACAATGGACAGTGAGAGAGAGAGAGACAGAGAGAAAGGTCTTCCTTTACCGTTAGTTCACCCTCCAATGGCCGCTGCGGCCGGCACACCGCGCTGATCCGAAGGCAGGAGCCAGGTACTTCTCCTGGTCTCCCATGGGGTGCAGGCCCAAGCACTTGGGCCATCCTCCACTGCACTCCCTGGCCACAGCAGAGAGCTGGCCTGGAAGAGGGGCAACCGGGACAGAATCTGGTGCTCTGACCGGGACTAGAACCCGGTGTGCCGGCGCCGCAAGGCGGAGGATTATCCTAGTGAACCGCGGCGCCGGCTGGGATATAGTTTGTTGATTTGAATGTCTGGTGACATCTCACCTGAATATTTCTATCTTCATCTGCATTTATGAAATTCTTTAGTATTATCTCTTAGAACATGCTTTATTTCCTTTGGCATTCCCAAGTCCTTGAACCCATTTACTCAGATATTTGCTCTTTTCATGCTGTTGCTAAGTTACCATAGCTTTCTTCATTTCTCTTCATTCTTTTTTGTATTTCTGTTTTCACTGTTTTCTATTTTCAAATAGCCTGTTTTCTAACTCACTAGTTCTATCCTCCATTTGAGGAATCTGCCATTGCTGTCTCCTATTACATTTTAAATTTTGCTTAGTGTACTTTTAAGTTGAAGAATTTCAGTTTGATCTTAAAAATATATGTCTATCTGTCATTTCTGTTAGACTATCAAATAATTTGTGTTTTCTCTTGAAGGTCATTGAGTTTTCTTGAAAAAACTTTTTTTAAATTCTTCACCCAAGCACTTGACAATGTCACATCTGAGGTGGCTGGTTTCTGGCACTTGCCTGAGATTTATGGCTGTTTACTGGAGTGTTATGTTATCTGTGCATTGAAGTATTAGTTATATGTGACTGTCCTTCCAGAAATTTTTTAAGAAGTCTTAAAATCTCTGAGCCCATGGATATTTTTCCTCTTCAGCACTACATTGAGGTTTCCTACAAATGTGCTACCAGTGTACAACTTTTCCTCAGTGACATTCTAAGATTTTTTAACTAGCTCTGCAGTTGGTGTGTCACTAAGAATGAACTGGAAGAAAACATACAGTAAAAATTACTTCATTTTTTTGTCTTTTTAAAAGACAATTTTCCTTAATAATTAATGCAATGAGTTTCGAGTAGGTTTAGAAGTGATTTATGGAGGGCATTTGAAATGCATGTGAAGAGAGGAAAATTGAGAAAGCTATTTTTACCTGTGTCCTTTTTTGAGAACATTTTTTAGATTAATTTATTTTTTTGAAAGGCAGAGTTACAGTGAGGCAGAGGCAGAGTTACAGTGAGGCAGAGTTCTTCCATCCGCTGGTTCACTCCCCAGATGGCCTCAATGGCCACAGCTATGCTGATCCAAAGCCAGGAGCCAGGATCTTCCTCCAGGTCTTCCCACGTGGGTACGGGGGCCCAAGAACTTGGGCCATCTTGTACTGCTTTCCCAGGCCATAGCAGAGTGCTGGATTGGAAGTGGAGCAGCCAGGACTCTAACCTGTGCCTATATGGGATGTCAGCACTACAGACGGCAGCTTTACCTGCTATGCCTACCTATGTCTTTTTTAAAACATTTTAGTTATATAAATTTCTGGGATACAGTGTTGTAATGACCAAACCAGGCTATTTAGCATATCTGGCTCCTTAAATATATTAGTTTAGCACTTAATAATTGAACATACTTATGGGATACAGCTTGATATTTCAATAAATGTCTACTTACACAATCAAGGATCACTTTGGAGAAGTGGTTATATTTCTTTAATGTAGCATATGCATTAATCTATTATAGTAGAGAGAAACAATTTAAGGATGACAATTATCTCCCATGTGAAACGTAAGTCCTTGTCATATTTCTTCTTGGAACCTTCTCTTTTTGAAGTTTGTTCATCTTGGAATATTCTCTTTGTATTTTTTTTTTTTCTAATCAATGTGTGATTGCACTTTTGATGTTCACTGCTATCTAACTAAATAGCAAGCTTGATCTTCTTTTCTTCAGACAACGTAAGCCACAGGTTTCCAGCAAACTGTGCATTCATCCTCACAATGTTAGAAAATGAGGTTAATGTGAAATATAGATTTAGGAATAGAATGGTGAGAATGTTTCATTTGGGGATATGTTAAAGTAGAAATACCTGTGGGATAAAATCACATAATTTCTACTCAAATGTCATATTATTCTTTTATGTAACCTTGATGTTACTGATTTGAAAATTGATGTGGGACCTTGCTGTGAGCAAGCATTACTGTAATCTTTTGTTTTGTATTTTTCACAGCACATTTTTATTCCCAAACAGCTAAGTATACTTATGTGCTGACTCATTTCACCTTCAGAGATGACAAGGGAATCCAAACTAATTTAAATATCATCCTAAGCAAATTATATTAGAATGATAATTCTGCAGTAAAATGTAATTTACATAATAAATTCTAAAATCAAATATAAATGATTTATGGATTACCTACTGTTTGCCGTTATTTGTCCCACTTTTCTATTAACACAGATAAAACTAGTCTTATTTAGCATTTTTATAAGTAATTTTGAATAATAAATAGACACCAAATTTGTGATGCATATAGATTATAATCAACTTTTCAGGAGGCTGAAATATATTAATGGGAGACAGACTGCTAAAAACTCTCAAAAATTTTAGATGTCCACAAAATGTACAATTTAGAAGATAAATTAGAGGATTTTAGGCTGAGTGTGACTGCATAGACATCCTATTCTGGACTCTTTAAGAGTGAAATAAATTAATGCCTAAAAATGATAAAAGAGATGCCTCTTTTGAATGCCTTTTCATTCATTTGATCAATCCCTTCGCTTTCATATTCTAATGTTGAAGCATTGTTTTGTTCCTTTGGGAAGTCATGTTGTCTTCCTTATTATTGCTTCGTGTACTTGTGCATTTATTGTTAGTTATTTGCGGAAGCACTAGTTGGTTTTCTCCACTGATGGGTTTCATGTTTGAACCATGCCTCTGTGGCTTAGTGGAATGTCTGCCCTTTCAGTGAGCACCCACAGGTGTGTGCTGGGTGGTGCCAGTGAACTCTGGTCAGTGCTCAAGGAGGGGGAAGTCCAGAGTGACAACAAGTTTGGGCATGGTAGATCTCCTGCATTGTCAGCAGTAGGTACACTATGACCTTACCCACTGGCATAATCATAACATCAGTTCCTCAGGTCCATGATGATCAATGCCCGGTATTAGCCCACAGCAGATACAACCCTCACCCGTGGCATTGCATGAACCACACAAAAGCTCGTTGCTGTCCTCTGTGTGAGCATGGTACCCTCTGCAGTGACCCATCCCAGGCAATCAGAGCTCTGTGATTCCCCAGAGTCCCAACTACACCACAGACCCTTTTGTACAGTCACAAAAATCCCACATGCACAACACACAAAGATCCCATAGTCATGGGGTACAGAAGATCCACCCTCAGGCCCATGAGCCTACCCCTTCCACAGAAAGGACAGAGACATTCCCAGAGCCAACTGGCTGTGGGAGTTCCACAGTTTGAACCTTGGAGACTGTCAAAGGTTAAGAGGATGGAAGCACCCTACAATCCAAAGTGGGTGCCCAGCTCCCATTTCAACCCTCCAACTCAAAGTCAGTGGGGAACATGGATTTTTCCCTCTGGTAAAATCCCAAATGCACGCAAGTGAGACCCGCTGTAACCTCTACTGGTGTCAAAATTTCACCATCATCTCCCCTCCTGTTGCCAGGTGCCTTCTGGAGGATGGGGAGAAATACATGTGATTTTCCTTCGCTGGATTAAGTGGGTCCCTGCCTACCCCAGTAGGGCCCCAGGCCAGACTCAAAGACAGCATGATCCGCCAGGTTTCTCCTTCATGCAGCATCAGCAGTGGCACTGGCTGGCACAATCTGCTCTCACCTCACTCAGAGCAGCTGGCGTTGCCTCCAGCCCCTGGTTGAGGGAGTTGTGTGTGGTGTCCCCACTTGCTGCTGTGCGCCCAGTCTTTCCTCACTGTCTACAACATCCCTCTTCTTTCTGTAGAATTTCCACTGCAAACTTCTCTTTAACTCTCCCACGGGAATATACTACATTATGAACCCAGTTGACCTAATTGATACCTACAGAACATTTTGTCCCACAGTTGAAGAAAGCACATTAAATTCATCAGTGTTTGGAGCTTTCTCCAGGATAGACCAAACAGTAGACAATAGAGAAAGTCTCAGCAAATTCACAAAAATTGAAATCATACAATGCGTCTTTTCTGACCACATGGAATGAGGCTGGAAATTAACTCAAAAATCTCTAGAATATATGCAATCACATGGAGACTGAACAACATGCTCCTGAATGAACAGTGGGGCATAAGAGATCTCAAAGTTTAAATAAAAATATCCTGTAAATGAGAGATGATAATAATACATATCAAAACTTACGGAATGCAGCAAAAGCAGGTTAAGAGGGAATTTTATATCTATTAGTGCCCACATCAAAAAATTGGGAAGGCATAAAATAAATGAGCTATCAATACGTCTCAAATACCTAGAAAAACAACAAATCAAACCCAAAATTAAGCAAAGAAATTATTGAAATAGAGAAGAAATAAATAGAATTGAAATAAAAAAGTAATAATTAATAATAAAGTAAAAAATAATACAAAAGGTCAGTTTATATTTAAAAAAATAAACCAAGCTGATCTACCATTGGCCCAACTCACCGAGAGAGAGAGAGAGAGAGAGAAAGCGAGAGAGAGAGAAAGCAAGAGAGAGAGAGAGAGATCCAAATTAACATCAGAGATGTTACAACAGAAATACAGAAATATAAAGAATCATCAAAAATTACTACAAATAGTTATGCTGTATGCCAACAAGTTTGAAATTCTAGAAGAAATGGATAGAATTCTTGACGCATACAATTTACCAAAATTTAGTTATGGAGACATCAAAAACCTAAACAGACCAATATCCAATATGTAGATTGAATCAGTAAAAAAAAATCCTTCAAACAAAGAAAAACTTAGGATAGCTTCATTACAAATTCTACCAGACTTTTAAAGAAGTAATTCCAGTTTCTCTCAAAGTATTCAAATATTGAAATGGGGAGAATGCTCCCAAATTCCCTCTGCTAGGCCAGCATCACCTTACGTCATCTGGACCAATTAGGATTTAACCATGGTGTGCAAAGATGTTTCAACATATGCAAATCACTAAGTGTGATACATCACATTATCAAATTGAATAATAAAACTATATTATTATCTCAATAGGTGCAAAGAAAGCATCTGTTAAAATATTATATCCATTCATGATGAAAATCTTAAGCAAATTGTATATAGAAGAAATATTCCTTGACACAATCAAGACAATATTCAACAAACCCACAGCCAGCATCTTATTGATTGGGGAAAACTTAGAAGCATTCTCACCAAATTCTAGAACCAGACAAGTATGCCCACTTTCACCATTGGTATTCAATATTGATTTGGAACTCGTAGGTATAATCTTTAAGTATAAAAAAAGAATCAAAGTGATGAAAATTGGAAAGGAGGAAGTCAAATAAATTATCTCTATTCAGGTGACATGAATCTATTTATAGGAGATCCAAAAGATTCCACTAAACAGTTTGGAACAGTTTGGTAAAGTTGCGAGCTATAAAATCAGCACTCAAAAATCAAAAGCCTTTGTATGCCCAGACAATGAAAGGGCTGAGAATGAACTTGCATGATCAGTCTTATTGACCTTAGCTACAAAAAAACTAAACACCTTGTAATAAATATAACCAAGGAGGTGACTCTATGATAAAAATTATAGGCTGCTGCCGCGGCTCAATAGGTTAATCCTCCACCTGCAGCGTCGGCACACCAGATTCTGTCCCAGTTGCTCCTCTTCCAGTCCAGCTCTCTGCTGTGGCCCGGGAGTAGTGAGGATGGCCCAAGTGCTTGGGCCCTGCACCTGCATGGGAGACCAGGAGAAGCACTTGGCTCCTGGCTTCGGATCAGCGCGGTGCGCTGGCCACAGCGCGCCGGCCGTAGTGGCCACTGAGGGTGAACCAACAGAAAAAGGAAGACCTTTCTCTCTGTCTCTCTCTCTCTCACTGTCCACTCTGCCTTCAAAAAAAAAAAAAAAAAAAGAAAGAAAGAAAAGAAAAGAAAAGAAAAGAAAAGAAAAGAAAAGAAAAGAAAAGAAAAGAAAAGAAAATTATAAAACATTAGGGGCCGGCGCCATTGCTCACTTGGTTGGTCCTCCACCTGTGGTGCTGGCATCCCATAAGGCCGCTGCTGGGTTCTAGTCCCGGTTGCTCCTCTTCCAGTCCAGCTCTCTTCTGTGGCCCTGGGAGTGCAGTGGAGGATGGCCCAAGTGCTTGGGCCCTGCACCAGCATGGGAGACCAGGAGGAAGCACCTGGCTCCTGGCTTTGGATTGGTGCAGCACGCCAGCCATAGCAGCCATTTGAGGAGTGAACCAACAGAAGGAAGACCTTTCTCTCTGTATCTCTCTCTCACTGTCTATAACTCTACCTATCAAATAAATAACTAAAAAAAAGAAAATTACAAAACATTAAAGAAATAGAGAAGGACACAAAAAATGGAAAAATCTTCCATGTTCGTGGATTGGATGAATTAATATCATCAAAATGTACATACTATCCAAAACAATTTACATGCTCAATGTGATCACAAAGAAAACACCAATGATATTCTTCTCAGATCTAAAAAAAAAAAGATGGTAAAATTCATCTGGAAACATAGGAGACCCCAAATAGCTAAAGCAGTCTTAAACAATAAAAACAAAGCTAGAGGCATCATAATACCAGATTTTAAGTCATACTGTAGGGCAATTATAATTAAAATAGCCTGATATTGGCACAAAAAATAGGTATATCAATAGAACCAATATAAACCCAAAAATCAATCCACTCATCTATATACAACTAATCTGATGAAGGAGCTAAAATCAATCCCCGGAGAAAGGACAGTCTCTACAACAAATTGTGTTGAGAGAATTGAATCTCTGTATGCAAAAGTATGAAAAAAGGCCCCTACCTTATAGTTCATACAAAAATCAACTCAAACTGGATGAAGGATCTGAATCTGTGACATATCATCAAGTTACTAGGGGAAACCATAATGAAAACTCTGTAAGACATTGGCATAGGCGAAGACTTCTCAGAAAAGACCCCAGAAGCACAAGCAATCAAAGTAAAAATGCACAAATGGTATAACATCAAGCTAAGAGGCTTCTGTATTACAAAGGAAACACTCAAAAAAAATGGGAGATAACTGACAGAATGGGAGACAATATTTGTGCACTAGGCAGCTGATAAAGGATTAATATCCAGAATCTATAAAGAGCTCAAGAAACTCAACAACAACAAAACAAACACCCAATTAAGAAATGGGCAAAGGGCATGAAGAGGCATTTTTCAAAAGATGAAATTTCAAATGACCACCAGACACATTAAAAAATGCTCAGGGTCATTAGCTGTCTGTCACCTCACCTGAGACAGTGGCTCTTATACAGAAATTAAAAACAATAAATTCTGGATAGGATATGGGGAAAAACTTACCCTAATCCACTGTTGATGGGAATGAAGGCTGTTAGAGCTATTTTGGCAGACAGTATAGAGATTCCTCATAAATTTGAAAATAGATCTACCATATGATCCAGGCATCCCACTCCTGGAAACTTACCCAAACTAAATGAAACCCACATATGATAGAGTTATTTGTACCTCCATGTTTATTTCAGTCCATAGTAGTTAAGGTATGGAATCAACCCCGAAATTTATCAACTGATTTCTGGACAAATAAAGTGTGGTATATTTACACTATGGAATACTTTTCAGCCATAAAAAAGAATGAAATCCTGTCTTTCACAGCAAAATGAGGCAACTGGAAACTACTTTATTCAGTGAAGAAAGCTAGTCCCAAATATGCTTCCTTGATCTATGGTAACTAATACAGTACCAAAAAATGTAATGTATTATATATGAGTGAAACTGACATTTGAAAGTCAATGATTATTACAGCCATTTTCTCTACAGTTGAGGAACAGTTTTTTTTTTTTTTTCTTACTACAGTTTGTGGAATTCTTTGCTTCGTGGAGGATTAATTTTATGATTATAAAATAAACTGGAATTATGTCATAAAAGTTAAAAAATAATAAAAATAAAGGAAGAGGGAGTGTAGGAGTCGGGGCAGGAGAGAGAGTAGGGTGAGAAGTATCACTATGTTCCTAAGTCTGTATCAAGGAAATAATGTGAAATTTGTTCACCTTGTCAAAAACTTGCCTGCTACAGTTACATTCCATCTACATGTTAGCTTATAGTTATTTATACTCTTTATTCCTTTTTCTCTTCCTTTTTCAAATTTTTCTGGTATCACTTTTTGGTCCTAAATTTCTCTAATTATTGGTAAAACAAAATTTAAGCTAGATTATCTTATGTGAATAAAATTTAGCATGCTTAAAAAGAACAAAAATAAGGAAATTGAAAGTTTGTACAAAGTCAATGATGAAGAACACAGGTTTGAAGATGAGGCTGGAAACAATTGGTACTGGTAGTGCAGGGACTGGAAGGCCAATTTTAGGATTGCTTTCCCTCTCCTAAGAATAGTGGTTAATTGTAATTACTTAAACAATGTATACAATACAAAATGTGTAACAGTTTAATTGTATGGATTTGGTTTCTCTATTCCCTGCCTGAGTATAAGCACATTTTCTGTTTTCTACAGAATAGACATGTCTCAAAAGTTGTGAGTGGGGGAGACAAAGTATACACATTAAGGAAGAAATGCAAACAGATACATGTATCCATTTTGACAGACAGGATCAATTATTTAATCAAGACAAGAGGCTTAAATTTCCAAGCATTTTCTTGAGAAGATATTAAGTCACTTTTGAATTCGCTGGGACCAAATGTAAGGGATCAAATTGAAAGTCCTGGTGGTAGATTTCTAAATAGTGTGAAGACTCTCTTTTGCTTATCTGACAGTAAGCCAATAAATCTTTATTTTGTGGATTTGGAGATTGATTCATGCTTGTCTCCTGTGCATTCAGAGCGAAGATGGCAGACAATATGCCCATATAAGGAAGTCAAGACTAATGAAGAAAAAATTAATAAAGCACTTCATGGAGAAGGTGAACATCGTTTACCATGGTGCTTTTTTTTTCTGTCTTTAAATATCCCAGTGCAGTAATATAATTTTTCACACTTTCAGAGTACATATTCTTAAATTTATTTCCTGATTCAACATTCTCCTATTCTTCAGGTATTTTCTGACATTCTCCAAAAGTGTTTAATGCCAAGTCCCATAGGAATTCTAAACAAATTTATTTATGTAGAAATGTCATATTTTCCTATTATCCACCCTTTACATTTTGTGTTTCAAAATGTATAACAAGTAAGTGGATAAGTGTGCTCAAGCACAAAAAAGTGAAGCGCACTATTTTTTTTTTTTAGAGATTTTATTTATTTATTTGAGAGGTAGAGTTACACACAGTGAGAGGGGGAGAGAGAGAGAGAGAGAGAGAGAGAGAGAGGTCTTCCATCTGCTGGTTCACACCCTAAATGGCCGCAATGGCCAGAGCTGAGCTGATCCGAGGCCAGGAGCCAGGAGCTTCTTCTGGGTCTGCCACGCAGGTGCAGGGGCCCAAGGACTTGGGTTATTTTCTACAGCTTTCCCAGGCCATAGCTGAGAGCTGGATCCAAAGTGGAGCAGCCATGCCAGGAACCAGCTTCCACATGGGATGCCAGTGCTGCAGGTGGAGGATTAACTACTGAGCCACAACACCACTCCCAAAGCAAACTTTTAAAACATGCTGATAGAATGGGCCTTGTAGTACAACAGGTTAAGCCACCGCTCATGACACCCACATCCCGTACTGGAGTGCTGGTTTGTGTTCTAGATGTACCTTCCAATCCAGCTCTCTGCTAATATACCTGAGAAGCAATGGATGATTGTTCAAAAAACTGAGTCCCTGACACCAGCATGGGAAATCTGAATCGATTGCCTGGCTACTGCTTTGGCCTGGCCCAGTCTTGGCTGTTGTTGCTACTTGGGCAGTGAATCAACTGATGGAAGATTCCTCTTTCTCTTTCTCTCTTTTGTCTCTCTTCTTCTCTCTCTCTCTTTGTTATTCTGCCTTTTAAATAAATAAATAAATAAAAAGTCTTTAAAAACAGGTTGAAGGCATAAATATTTTCTAAGAATGCATAATTTAAAAATTGTACTTGAGCACAAAAGACTTTAACACATCTTTTAACACAAACTAAGTACACCTTATAACACAAACCTTAGTTAAAACTTGTAAACTTAAAGTGTTTACAAGATCGAGTGTACTTTGAAGGTACAATGGCAATAGCAAGAGATTATAAAAATTATTGTCTATGTAGTGGTATAAATGGAAAGCTCCTTGCCTAATACAGTATTCATCCCTTGTAAAAATGGGAGCAGAACTACAAGGAATGTTTCCCCATCTTGAGACACTTCATTAGTAAAGTACTGTAATTTCTAGACACCAGGGAGCAAAATTAGAAAAAGATACTGAAGATCCTTTGTTTCACAAATATAGTTTGGATGAGTGCTCAATTCAGACTAATAATAGGTTAAACCTCTGTTCTCATTACCAAATGTGTAATCTGAGTAATTTTCTTAAACTCACAAAACTTCAGTTTACTTGTAAAAAATGTAAGAGGAAATATATTTTCTTCATGTGATCTTTAGTTTTAACAAGTTCAATTATATATCCAGGTACCACACCCTGTGCAATCTAATACTAAATGCTAAATAAAAATAATAATATTGAACTGAACTTTCTTTTATTTTAGTGTTATATATGCTTATATGGTAATGAACAAAGATAAAATAAAAATGATGAACTCTTCACTCTTGAGAAAATCTGTTAGAACTCATTATAGTAACACAAATTTATTCAAGATTCCAAAATGTGTATATTTATATCACATAAATATACCAGTATAAAAATTAAAGTCAGTATATTAACTTTATGTACTAGAATAAATCTGTGTCTCACATGATCCAAAGGTAAATGATAACTTCATGAAATTCAATTCTGTTGACTGCTACCATTGCTCTGTTAATTTTTCTGCTGCCAGCATGAAACTTAGTACTTGAAACACAGATTTTTCAACCAATTTATTCCAGTGTTTTCAAAAAATTCTCTGATCACTATTTTTTATGACTCAAGGTGCTTCCTTATTTAATTTTGTGGTGGTGACTGACATCGATTTAGTGAAGACTGATGGAGTACATACTAAATATCAATCATTGAGAAGAAAATGAGAATGAAATGGGTAAACTTAACCTGCTTTCATGAAACTTAACTGAAACTAAATATAACAGGCAGAGTGAAACCAAAGAGACTAAAACCAAATACAGATTGTAAGTCATATGTATATGTGTGTGTTTCAGTGTGTGTATGTATAAAATTAATACAAAAACATTATGGTATTTCCCAAGTACAAAGTGAATAGAGAGATAGTATGAGATCAGTAAATGACAGAAAACAGAAAAGGAGAGTGATGGAAATGTTGAATGCTTGCCTTTCAAATTTATTGTCTTGTAGATGACTATGGTGAGAAATGGTTTAATAATGAACGAAAGAGATAATATCTGTTCCACCTACAGGCTTTTCAGTAAGGACCCCTCCCCATTGCCCACACACACTGACACACACACTGGTTTCTCTACATCCTATGGATGAAGAGGTCACCAAGGGGTTCAGGATCAAGAGTGAAGTTGGAAAACAGCAAGGGGAAGAGAATCCAAATAGTGATGTCACACACAATTCTCAGACTTCTGACAGTAGCTGTAGTAAATCAAGACTTAAAGGATAGAAAGATAAAACCTAGATGTTTCAAAGGAGTGCAATAATTCCTCATATGCTATCTTGCTAGTTTTCTAAACCTTCCATTTGATGTTAACAAATCTCTGGAGTATGGTGAAGTTTAATGAATCTTTTGGCTGATGCCTAAATGTTGAGAATTGAAATAATAATAAAAGCTCTTGCTTATGTATTATCTTATTAACAGGTGAGAGAATTTTGATATTTATTGTTCATTTCTATCAGAATAAGTTTATCACTGTCCCACTTAAATTTATTTTTAATTAAAAGTTTTCTCTAGATATTCCTATTCCTGTACATTTTGCTACTGTAGTCTAGTTAACTTTTGTATGAGCTTTTGACATTACAATTCTTTCTTGTTTCTATTTGAGAAACAGAGAAAGAGAGAGAGGGAAAGAGAGAAACACACACTGTTCTCCACTGGCCTACTTCCCAAATGCTGACAAAGGCAGTTGCTGGATTGGGGTTGAAACTGTAGATAGGAATTCAATCTAGGTCTCCCATATGGGTAGAAGGAGCCCAACCCTTGGAGTCTTCATCCCTGTCTCCCAAGGTCCACATTAATAGGAGACTGGAATTAGGAGTTGGAGCCATGGTTCAAACCCAGGTACACAATTACGGAATGCGAGCATCCTAACCAGTGACTTAACTTTGAGGCCAAATGTTCTCTTCAGTCCTTGGTTTCCTGAAACTTACCTGTGTTAATTCTGAAAATCTCTTCAGAGATCTCTAATACTATGCAAATGCATATATATTTATTGCATATATTTTTTGTGGAACATAAAATGATTTAAAAAATTTGTACATAATATAATTTGACTTTTTCATTTGAATATTGTAATTGATAGAACTATATTCTTATATTTTCTTTCTATTTTAAATTTTTATTTGAATACAGATAAACTGAATTTAGATTTTAGCAAATTATATACATTGTGTTATAAGTTTCAAACTTATTTATCAACATTTAATGATACATACACTTATGCCTAGCTTATAGTGTATATGTATATATATATATATATATGTAGATATTGTCCTTAAATATATGGGTGGGATTAGCCTTTGTAAATGAAATAATATATTCTCAATTTTTTTGCATTTTAAATTTCAGCTTTTGTCTTATAGTTATTTCACTCTAATTCCATTGATAGTGTTTAGTGTATCAATGCAAGCAAACTGAAATAATTTGTCTACACAACATATTTTATGTGAATGTTTGTAGTAGCAATTATCATAATAGCAAAATACTTGAAAGAATCAAAAAATCTGACACCTGTTTAATGTGTGCAGAATACGTAGAATATATTATGCAAATGAATGCTGCTAAACATGTTTTTGTTCATTTGAGAGACAGACAGAACTCCTGTTCTCTGGTTCACCCCTCAAATACCTGTAAAGCTCACAGCTAGACTGGGCTTGTAGCGGAGAGCCAGAAATTTAAATAATGGTTCTTATGTGGCTGGCAAAGGTGCAAGTAACTGAGCTATCACCTGCTGCCCTTTAGGGTCTGCATTGGCAGGAGACTCAGATCTGAATCTCGAGGCAGGAATCAAACCCAGGCAAGGTGATATTCAAGCATCCTAACTACTAGGCCAAACACCCTAGCATTTTTAAAGATTTATTTATTTATCTGGTAGGCAGAAAGAGAAGGAGAGTATGCTCTTCTGTCCACTAGTACACCCCTGAAACAATTGCACTAGCAGGGACTGGACCGGAAGGAATCCAGGAGCCAAGAACGCCATACATCCAGGAATCACACCTGGGTGGCAAAAGCTCACATCCTTGAGCCACATTCCGATGTTTCCCAAGCCCATTTGCAGGGAACTGAAATGGCATCCCAAGCTGCTGCTCAGCCTGCTTCAGCACAAAGCTGACCCCTCTCCTAACATCTTCAAAATTATGGTAAGTGAAAGAGACATATATAAAAGATGGCATTAAAGAAAGCATGTTAGTGCTTGCCTGAGGCTTGCAGGAGGTATAGAGATTGATGGCAAATTGCTATGAGAAAAATTGCAGGGTTGGTAGAGGTGTTGCAAAAGTGGACTGTGAAAATGGTAACACAATTATATAAATATAAGAAAAAAAAACAGAAAAACCTCAGGAAACTATATACTTAAAATAGTTTAAGTTCACATTATATAAACATATTTCAATAAGGCTGCTAGATAATATCAATGACATCTCTCATGCTTGTTTGAGAAAGACCAAGAGTACTTTGTGAAGTCATGATTTTATTTTGTGATTGGATGAAATGTTTTTCAGTTGTTTTTAAAACATACATGTCTATATTTTCTGCTTGTTCTTATTTCACTTGTCTATACCTTAGAAAGGATTTTCATTTAATTTACATGTTCTATAAATGTTCTAAACTTCTAGTTTAAATATTAACAAAATGTCTTATCAAATATTCAGTAAGGAATGTTTAGATTCCTCAGCACAATTTAAAGTACAATTGTCTGAGTGCATGTTGATGAAGATGATTATACCACTTGGGGAGGAGAACCTTATCAGTATCTTCAAGGATACTAACACTCACATGTGTCACCTACTCAGTTACAGCACAGTCATTTGTTCCATACCTTGAAGTAAACAAAATCCAAAATTATTATATATTTATTCCTGTACTTTTCTTTATCAAATTACCATACATACAAGGTGCTCAGCATAAAAAATTTTATTTATCCTTTACCGATTTTCAAATTCATACAAACAGAATCCTTTGTACATTGGCATATGGCTTTTTTTAACAGCGTTATGTTTTGGAGATTCATTTATATTATGGTATAAATTTTATATTTGCTAATATTTCTAGTAATATTGTATCATTTTTCTTGAGTATAATACAAATTACTGATCTATTTAGCAGTTTGTCAATATTTCAATTGATTTATTTTGCTGTTGTTATGGAATAGGAGATTAAAATGTGCATATGCTTTTCTAAAAATGATTTACTTATTTATTTTGAAAGACTGAATTACATAGAGAGAGTCAAAAATAGAGAAAGATCTTCCATCCACTAGTTCATTCCCCAAATGGCCTCAATCCGGGGCTGGGCCAGGCTGAAACCAGGAATTATTAGATTCATCTGGGTCTTCCACGTACGTGCAGGGGCCCAAGGATTTGGGCTATCTTCCACTGCTTTTCCAGGTGCATTAGCAGGGAACTGAATAGGAAGTGGAGCAGCTGGGACTGAACCAGTGCCCATATGGAATGCCAGAATTGCACATATTTGCTTACCCATTCCAACCCAACAATGGCACCATTGTTCATAGACTTCTTTTTTTATTTTTAACTTTTACTCAATGAATATAAATTTCCAAAGTACAGCTTATGGATTACAGTGGCTTCCCCCCTATAACTTCCCTCCCACCTGCAACCCTCCCCTTTCCCACTCCCTCTCCCCTTCCATTCACATCAAGATTCATTTTCGATTCTCTTTATATACAGAAGAACAATTTAGTATACATTAAGTAAAGATTTCAACAGTTTGCTCCCACATAGAAACATAAAGTGAAAAATACTGTTTGAGTACTAGTTATAGCATGAAATCTCAATGTACAGCACACTAAGGACAAAGATCCTACATGAGGAGTAAGTGTTTATGGCCTCAGTAATCACCCTAGGCTCTTGTCATGAGCTGCCAATGCTATGGAAGCCCCCCAAGTTCACCGACTCTGATCATATTTAGACAAGGCCATGGTCAAAGTGGAAGTTCTCTCCTCCCTTCAGAGAAAGGTACCTCCTTCTTTGATGACCCGTTCTTTCCACTGGGATCTCACTTGCGGAGATCTTTCATTTAGGTTTTTTTTTTCCCCCAGAGTGTCTTGGCTTTCCATGCCTGAAATACTCTCATGGGCTTTTCAGCCAGATCCGCATGCCTTAAGGGCTGATTATGAGGCCAGAGTGCTGTCCAGGACATCTGCCATTCTATGGGTCTGCTGTGTATCTCACTTCCCATGTTGGATCATTCTCTCCCTTTTTGATTCTATCAGCTAGTATTAGCAGACACTAGTCTTGTTTATGTGATCCCTTTGGTTCTTAGTCCTATCATTATGATCAATTGTGTACAGAAATTGATCACTGGGACTAGTGAGATGGCATTGGTACATGCCACCTTGATGGGATTGAATTGGAATCCCCTGGTATGTTTCTAACTCTACCGTTTGAGGTAAGTCAGCTTGAGCATGTCCCGAATTGCACATCTCTTCCCTCTCTTATTCCCACTCTTATATTTAACAGCGATCACTTTTCAGTTAAGTTTCAGCACTTAAGAAGAATTGTGTATTGATTACTGATTACAGTATTCAACCAAAAGTATTAAGTAGAGCAAACATAAAAAATACTAAGAGGGATAACAACTACATCACCTACTACTTCTTGCGGTATCACACACTTTCAGTTTTTCCCCAGGCAAGGTGTGAAATACTAACTCATCATGGGATTGAATAATTAACACTTTTTCAGAAGCATTTTATGTAGTAATGAAAAACGACAAAAATGGAAAGTGTTCAGTGAAATTAGTGACAATACAGTACACACCTTGATAAAAACAGTACAATATTAACATAAAATCATTTAACTTTTCCAATGTATTCTTTGAATTACTTAGGTAGAAAAATCCATTAATTTTATAATATACAATGTTCTACTACATGAAATACCTACTGCTGTGATTTCTTTAATACTCATGTTATGCCCAAATTCTTCCATTTGAAATATCCCCATTCTGTTAGAGGGTTTAACCACACTCCTACATTATGCTAAATGCTTTATGTATATCATTTTCCTGTTAGTTTCAATTTCCATGCCATCTTTCTGAATTCAGAATGTTATAGATTTTTAAATTGTTTTATTTTTTATTGATGTGCCTATCTCTGAAAGCATGTCAAATTATCTTGATTCATTTGTACATCAATTTATACTGAAATATCTGTGATAAATATTGACAATGGCAAGTTCAAGTACCTTGCACAACTGGGTGAAAACCTAAGCAATCTTTAGTTGCTGAAGTTGCTAGCCTTTCTATTGGTTTCCTAATTATAATTGTATAGTGTCATTTAAACAAATATAAGTATTTCCCATTTATTACTTCACCATTATTCCCATTATATTTATATTCCAAAAATGACTATTTTGATCTTATCTACTCATTGTTTCCTATAATCTCTGTACAGCATTTGATATTAAAATATTTTATGGTCTCCACATGGGAAATTCTGCCACACTGCTTATTACAGTGCATATCAAGAATTCAATAATCTACAAGGGTTGATTACAAGGAATAAATTGCCATGGTAGCACAGACATAATAAAGTATTTGGATTTGAGGGTTCAATTTCAGTAAAAATATTGAGAACAAAAATCCCCTAAAAACTGAAGAATCACCATGCCTTCTGAGGAAATAAAGTAGGAGAAAGCCAGGAAAACTATAAGGCATATGAGACATGGAAGCTTATGTAGTCAAGAGAGGTGTTATGGGCTGATTACATGAATGATCCCGGTTCTTTCTCTTTCCTTCTGTCATTTTCCATAGACTATTAAAGATACCTAATTGAAGAAAAGCAATGTTTTTACTTCTGCCTCTTAAATCTGAGGGATTGGAGTCAAGCATTTGATGTGTTTTGTGCATTGCTGTAGAAGTCAATTGCATATAACCAGAAGATTTTGCTTCTGCCTTTGAAGGTGTGCCACGGCTGGTTAACATACTTAGATTCCCTTCTTGGGGGTGTTAAATGCAAGGCAAGCTCATCCTGTCACCCAATCTGACAGCAAAACTTCTGCACACAGATGGGTGAGACAGCTAAGTCAAGAATAAGAACTGTATACCCAAGCACTGGAAAAATTTCTGACCTCACACTTGAAGGGGGTGGTAAATTATTATTGTTTTAAGCTACTGAGATTTAATGTGGATGATGTATGAGTGTATGTATTTAAATGTATATGTATATGTATATGGGATAGATAGATAGATATTTAAATTTGGTAAAGTGTGTGTGTAGCATACTAAAAGCAATAGAAATCTCATCAGCAATTAGTGCTTAAAAATAGTGTTACCACAATAAAAATAAAAGAAAATATGTTGGTTAGCAGAGAATTACAAAATTACCATTATGACACAATAGATTGGAGGAAATTAATGACATATCATTAAGTGATGGAGTATTTTGAATAATTGCAGTCTGTAACTCAGAAGATGGAAATTTAATTATATAAGTTTTGTGAACAAAATTATGTACAAAAAGCTGTCAAACATAAATATTAGAACTGGCAACTGATTTCTTTTAACTGAGTATTATGAGAAAAAAGATACTTTTCTGAGTGCAATTCTATAGTTTGCAAAAGGTACCAGACCTTGCTGGGTTAAGAAATGGCATTGTTTCTGACCCTGGTCAGTGTAATGCTCTCAAAAACAACAAAGGCCTTGGATCTCACCATCATACAGCTACGAACCTCTTTTTTAAAGATCTCTTTTAAAAATTAAGGTAGTATCTCATATACACTTTTAGCTCTCTCAATAGAGTTCCTAGGAAGCTTTTGGTCATTAAAAGTAGAAGCTTGGTCTTTAAATATCTGAAAATAAATTCAGAGTAGGCAGCCTAGGAGGAAAGTAATTGTGAGTATGGGTTTTTTTACATAACTTGGATTATAATCAGTGGGTAATAAAGTTCACAAAGATTTTCAGAAAATACTAATAATAAAAGTTCCTATAGCTTGAACAAAACAGTAGTGAATCTATTCAAGTTACTAAAAAAAAAAAAAAAAAGCAAAAAAATGAACATTGGAGCCTTGAAAATTTTAGGAAGAAACAGGTTAAGAAAATTCTGCAGTATTTTTTCATGCCATTTATAGAAGTACCTAAGGAGTTTCACGGAAAACAGATGATGCCAAAGGAGATAAAGTGAAGAGAAATGGAGGAAAAGAGAATAATTGCCCACTCCCGTGGAACAGAATCAACATCTATACATGTAGCATTCTACTTCCAGAATGGGAAATCCAGAAAACATTAACTTAGAAAGACTTGAAAAATGCTAAGAACTGACTGCTGCACTGTACCTTCCATTATCCATCTCTATTTTTAATGAAAGTGTTAGTTGTGCTTATTCTATCATTCCCTCTTCATTGCATGCTTTTAGTTTTATGAGGAATTTATTTTTAGTTTATAGTTCCCCAAGGTAAGATAAACTTCATCTGGACATGAAGTAGATCATGAGGCTTTAGACTTTCAGCTCGATCTAATTAAGTGGAACTTTGTTGATTTTAGTAGGGGATGAATGCATTTTATATATAAAAAGGATGTGAGTGATTGTGACCACAGGGGAATATGTGGTCAATTAATTTCATATATGGTTACAATTCTGCATATCTCCATTTAACCAAATCTTTGCTGTTGTGTTGTAGAAAATCTAGCTACAGTGGTGAATTCTATTTATCTCACAATTTGATTCTTACTTAACCATTTGACTTGCTTTGACCAACAGGATATAAGTGTTTGTGACACATGCAAAACTTTCAATGTCAACTCCCACTGTGAGGACATGTTTAGACTAACCTGCCTGGAAGATAAGAGATTAATGGTCAGGTCAATGCTATATGTTTACCTGAAATTTGGACAATCAACAGAGATGTCATTGAGCCCAAACAGGGAGCATTTATCATTTATCTGTGAACTCATGTGCTAAACAAATTCTGGTTAATTCATTGCATTCTGGATGACTTGTTACACAGAATTATTCTTACAATAGTTAACTGATAATAATTAACTGATATAGAAGACGTAGGTGGAATTATAACTTTATTTTTTTGCAGAGATCTAAAATGTAGCAGTCCAGTAAAGGAGAACAGTTAGTGTCATAAAAAGGAAAAAAAAAGAATAGTAGAAAGAAAGGTGATATACCAAGCAGAATAATTGCTAACAATGAGTGTAAAAACAGATCAGTAATGTAGGTGGGAGCTGGCTTATGTGGAATCATAAAAATAAGGATAAAGTGCTTCTGCTTTCCTCAAATTTAACCAGAATTTTTGGAACATTTTTTTGCAGAAGTTAACATGGTCCAAGTATAAAAATTAAATTTCCTATGCTTTCTGTGAAGAATAGATATTATCAGAGCAAAAATGGAAGTAGGAGAAATATTGAAAAACAAGAATCCAGAAGACTATAACTTAAGACATAATATTCTCAGTGCATTTGGGTTATATACAAATAATCTTTTGTGAATATTAATTATTTTCTAATATCAACATCATGAATGACACTGAACCACTGTTCATTGTCAAAAAGATGGTCTGTCTCTAATGTATATATGTTTTTTTTAAAACTAAACATTTAAAAAAAACTAATATGAAATACTATGAAACCTTGTGAGATCTCAGAATGGACTCCCACAAGTAGATGGAACCTTTGCAGGGTTTGTAGACATTAGTTATAAGTGAAGCATGAAGGGATGTTAAGAATTACTCTAGAATATGGAGCAGAATGATTGAGGGTCAAGAGATATGAAATAGAGTACTTAGTTACTCAAAGTAGCAACTTGTGGTTTAAATTTCCAGAATGAATTTTGGAGAAAAAGAAGATAAAAGATTAGGCTGTAGGGATGAGAATATAAGGAAACCTCTCTAGTATTTCCAATGTCTCAGCCTGTATACATCATTAGTATGTAGCTATGGAAGAATTTTATTAAAAGAAAAAAAAGTTGCCTTGAATCAACTACTGTGTACAAATTTCATTTAAAAAGGGCATGCATAGAATCATGGAAGAAGTAAAGGGGACTTTGAAATAACTAAGATGAAATGTGTGTATCTTCTATGCTATTCAATTTAAAATAAAATGAACAGTGAAAAGATCTTTCAAGGATTATGAGTAGTTATGGAAAGGTTGTGCAGAGAAACTAAAAAATTTTCCTGGGGTATATGTGGAAAAGTGGTAACACTGTACAGCTGATAAATAAATATCATTTGTTTATTCAAGTGTATACTTATTAGCAATAGAGGGAATAAAATTTACAAGTAAATAATTAGAATATTGTTAAGATAACATAATATTTTATATTTCAAAGTAAGAAATAAATAAATATTGCTTAATTTGTAAATCTAATAAAAATACATTGTTCAGAATTATGGAGTCACCCTCTACCAAAAAGTAAAAACTGAATTTGTCAAAAATGAGACAGTGTGGCCGGTGTCGCGGCTCAATAGGCTAATCCTTCGCCTAGCGCCGCCGGCACACCGGGTTCTAGTCCTGGTTGGGGCACCGGATTCTGTCCCGGTTGCCCCTCTTCCAGGCCAGCTCTCTGCTGTGGCCTGGGAGTGCAGTGAAGGATGGCCCAAGTGCTTGGGCCCTGCGCCCCATGGGAGACTAGGAGAAGCATCTGGCTCCTGCCATCGGATCAACGTGGTGCGCAGGCCGCAGGGCGCCGGCCGCAGCGGCCATTGGAGGGTGAACCAACGGCAAAAGGAAGACCTTTCTCTCTGTCTCTCTCTCTCACTGTCCACTCTGCCTGTCAAAAAAAAAAAAAAAAAAAATGAGACAGTGTGAGGAGCACTGGTTTGTACACGGATGGATTCATTTATACAGTTTTTACTGTATTACTCTTCCTGATCAGGTCATGCATTATTTATAATGCATGCTTATGTTGAAACTTCTCTTTCTAAAACCTTGATGTAAATTTTTCTGTCAATATATTTTGAACAATATTACAATGAGCTTGTAGTTTTCAAAACAACATTATGACTATAGCCTGCATTGTAACATTTTAAAGAAAACATTTTATCTTGTAGGACTGAATTCTTGAATACTAAATAAATCTTATCTGAAAATCGTCAACATCTTCTACAAGACCAAATATCTCCCCTGCAATAAGTTACTTTGGTAATGACATAAAATAATCTGTTTAATAGATACATCTATAGAAACTTAGAGGGAAATTCAGAGCTCAGAGGAGAAACTGTCATCCTATTTTTGCTGTGGTTTTAATCACAGCATAAAACATAAGTTTAGGAAATATTTTAACTGTTTTGAATGGGCTTCAGACTTCACCTTTGGAAAAGCTTTATTAGGGACTAACTTTTTAAAAAATTATTTATTTATTTGAAATTTATTTGAAATTTATTTATTTATTTGAAATTTAGTTGGGCTTCAGACTTCACCTTTGGAAAAGCTTTATTAGGGACTAACATTTTTAAAAAATTATTTATTTATTTAAAATTCAGAGTTACACAGAGAGAGAAGGAGAGGCAGAGAGAGAGAGAAAGAGAGAGAGATCTTCCATCCGCTGGTTCACTCTCCAATTGGCTGTAACTCCCAGAGCTAGCCAATCCGAAGCCAGGAGCCAGGAGCTTCTTTCAGTCTCCCATGTGGGTGCAGGGGACCAAGAACTTGGGCCATCTTTTACCACTTTCCCAGGCCATAGCAGAGAGCTGGATTGGAAGTGGAGCAGCACTGCAGGCAGCAGTTTTACCTGCTATGCCACAGCGCTGGCCCCAACAATTTTTTTTTTTTTTTTAATGTTGAGTAATTTAAGAGATTGAGGAAAAGAATCATAGGGGATGAAACTGAATAGCTTTCAAGTTGTACAGTCTGTGGAAATATCCTCAGGAGCATAGAAAGGGAAAGGCATTTTCAAGAGATAAAACATAAGCCTACATCTGGAAAACCCTAGCACTTTCTTTCCCATGCTATTCAGGGTATAATCAGCATTTTCTTTGCAGGCTGCTGGTAGGAATGTGTATGTTAGCTGAAATGCACTGACTTTGCATGTAATAGATCATGTACTCTACGTGTACATATTGCCAATAATTGAAGTGCTTTCCATGTTCTAAACTGAAAGTTAATTAACTCATTTTTCCTTCAGGAAGATGATCCTGTCAAAATATGAGTCACATGTCATTGCTCACTTTTAATGACTTGTCATTTCATTGAGAAAACAAAATGTTCTTATTGACCACAAGACTCTGCTTCCTCTTTCTCTTTTCCGTATCTAATTTAATATTCCCCCTGACTTCCTCTAGCTCACTCTGAGTCTGATGTAAGCCATGTATTTACCTTGAAGATACAGTTTTGGCTCAGTGCTGACATTTCCCATGTATTTCCTTTCTCCTTTCATCTTACACTGCCTGGATGTGACATTCCTTCTGATTCTTTTAATTGTCAGCCCCCTTAGAGATCATCCTATGTCTTCATTTAGATTCTCTGTGAAGCAGAGCCTGACAGGATCAGGTAGCCAAGGGATTTATTGGAAATAAAACACTGGTGAGGGAGGACAGTGAGGGACATTGAGGAGTTGGGAGATCAGCTGGGTCACAATGCAGGCTCATGTCCTGGGAAGAAAAGGCTATGGATGATGGCAGGAAGCAAATGTTTCACGCAGTGATGGTCTGCTTGATCCTTGTCTTCCAATTTCTGTATTTTATACTTGGTGTTGTATGCTCTAGTGTTCCTCTAGTAAGATTTGCTCTCTCTCCTCATGCAGCCTGATCAATGATGTAGGATTGATTTGTTTGTATATGTACAGATCCCATTGTGATTCTTATTATATATTTTGTTACATTTTTTAAATTATTATTTGACTGGAATTTGTTGCCAGTCAATGTTCATATTACTTGAAAACCTCTGAATATTGATGGGGGAAAAGATATATTCAGCTTTCTTGATCCATTTTGTCTTATTTGAAATATTCCTACCACCCATTTTAATTAAACTTTGTGTTTCATTTTTTACATTTTCTACTTTCTGTTGCTTTTTAAATGAAAATTTCTTATGACATATTTCTCTAATATAATAAATTTTATTTAAATAATTTCATCAGTGGTTTATAATTTCTACTTCATATTCTAGCTATTGATAGTTATGCCTATATTTTAAACAGAGTAAATTAAACCATTTTCTTTATAATTTTCTGTAATAAGCATTCTGAAAAATTAACATGTTTGGCCTGCTTTCACTTTCCACTGTTATAGCCATTTAAAACATACACTATACATTATAGGTATCTATAGTCACTGTTCTGTGTATTAGAACCGATAACTTAAATCTAACATCTAACTGGAACTTCATGCCCACTGGCAACCTTTTCCTCCCCACTCATGTTTAACTACCTTAAATCAGAGCCACATAATTAATTTCACAGGCCTCACATAAATTGGGCTTTGTGAATCGCCTTCTCTGTAGAAATACTAACAATTGTATTACCCAATTAGGTTAAGGTAGATGGACACATTAATGCACATTGTGTATTAAAAGTTTATTCAATCCAAAATTATTTCCCTCTCTTCAGATATTAAAAAGTTTTGGGAACATTTTGGGACTCCTAAAAGTATTATAGATCCAAACATTTCACCTACTGAATCTCATGTATATTAACCTTGACATAAATGTACCTTTAATAGGAATAATAGGGATTTTTCCTCTCTTGGTGTCCCTCT
This sequence comes from Oryctolagus cuniculus, assembly GCF_964237555.1. Lineage (NCBI taxonomy): Eukaryota > Metazoa > Chordata > Mammalia > Lagomorpha > Leporidae > Oryctolagus > Oryctolagus cuniculus. Next base: position 23,562,190 of record NC_091440.1, on the reverse strand, counting down.
CCAGGCCACTCTGGCTAGAGGTCCCTGGCTAAATAAATATTGCTTTTAAATACATCGGCTTTTCTCTTTGCCTTGTCCATTTGAAAATTCTTCCATGTGAGACAAAGAACTGAGTTAATGATCTCTTGTCTGCTTCTATTTCACCTCTAACACCGGCATCCCCTATGGCGCCAGTTGGAGACTGGGCTGCTCCACTTCCGATCCAGCTTTCCGGTATGGCCTGGCAAGCAGTGGAAGATGGAACAAGTACTTGGGCCTCTGCACCATATGGGAGACACAGAAGGAAGCTCCAGGCTCCTGCCTTTGGATTGGCCCAGCTCCAGCCATTGCAGCCATTTGAAGAGTGAACCAATGGAGGGATCTCTCTCTCTCTGCCTCTGCCTCTTTGTAACTCTGCCTTTTAAATAAATAAATCTTTAAAAAATAGGAATTATATTATCTTTCCCATTTTATCCTGATAAAATACTTTCCATAGTATTTTATAAATGTGGAAGAGATGGTTGATAAGTATGAATTCATATTAATGTATATTTAAAATTTTAATCATTTAGATAAGAATCTCAGTAGAAACTATTATTTTATATCCATCCACCTAAAGCTATGCAGATACTACTTTTTAGGTCATATTTTTTCAACTTGTTTCTCTATATGGTTTACTTTAAATTGTTTAGAATGCTATCTTCATTCATATAATGTGAATTCTCTATATAGTTTGTGAGTTTAATCATAAAATACAAATGAATAACAAACTAATAACTTATAAATGCATAACTTACGACATCCAGTGTCTTAACATCTTTGCTAATCTGTCTCCAGAATTTTTTTTCACTTGAGATGTTTCACTTACTATATGTAATCTGCACCTATGGCTCATCCAGTAATAGAGGAGGGCTTTCTTCCCTTCAACTTCTTCACTGCTTAAAACAAATTAGAACTCTCTGAAAGTCTTTATACAGTTTATGACTCTAACATTGGAAATATTATGAAAATGAAATATATGGTGGAGCCAGTATTGTGGTGCAGCAGGTTAAAGCCCTGGCCTTCAGTGCCGGCATCCCATGTGGGAGCCAGTTCAAGTCCCAGCGGCTCCTCTTCCAATCCAGCTGCCTACTAATGTCCCTGGGGAAGCAGTAGAAAGATGACTCAATTGCTTGGGCCCCTGCATCCATGGGGTGACTTGAAGGAGGCTCCTGGCTTCTGGTTTTGGATCAGCTCAGCTCTGGCCATTTCAGCCATTTGGAGAGTGGACCAGTAGATGGAAGACTTCTCTCTCTCTCTCTCTCTCTCTCTTTACCTCTCTACCTCTCTACCTCTCTGTAACTCTATCTTTCAAATAAATAAATAAATCTTTTTGTTAAAAAAAAGAAAAGAAATACATTGTGTAAATTCTAAAAAATGCTGATAATATGAATGGAAAAATCTGAAAATATAAAATCAAAAACAAAAAAACTAAAAATAAAAGCATATAAAAATGCATATTACAGGTATACTTTATAGGCAGTGGTTTGGAAGTAGTCCACAAGAACTGGCCACGGTTCTCATTCATTACCTCTATTTTGAGTCATGCATCATGATGAGTAGTTGTTTTTATTTTTGTTTTAGGGTGTGGAGGCCTTTGGAACATATTCACATTTTGTTTTTGAAATTCTTCTATTATTTGATATTTTCTGACATGAGCATTCCCTATTGAATTTTCCCATCTTCCCTGTCATATCTGTGTGTTGTTTTGAATATGTGGAAATTCATCCTGAATTAACATACTCAGCGACCACAGATTTAATGGAAATAATACTGCTGATCATACAGCAACAACATTGTGTGTCTTCTTGTCCTATGGAGAGAGAGAGAGAGAGAGAGAGAGAGACAGACTCCTTGCTGGATAGACAGGGATAAGGGGGCTCCTCACCACCATCTCAAAGTAAATCTTGGAGGATCCGACAAAAGACAAGCAACCAGTTTCTGTGAAGTGCTTCTGTGATTGGAGATTAGCCAGTTAGCCAATCAAAGCTCTCAGTTCTCAATGCCCCTCCCAGGCCAATCATGAGAACTCCCCCCTTTCCAGCGTATAGGAACCCCTAGACCATCAGCCCTCAACTGCTCCCTCATTCAGTAACCCCTCCCGATTGCTGTGACCTTTCTCTGCTTTTTTCAATAAACCTCCTTCACTTTGCTCACTCTACCTTATCCATGCTCCTCATTCATCATGGATGTGAGACAAAGAAACTGGCAGATGAAAAGAACTGTAATAAAAGAGCTCTAACAGTTTCAAAAATTCAACAGAGAGAGAAATCTGCAAGCTTTTCTGGGAATGAAGCAGAAACCTGAGTAATTAGAACCAAAGACTTCGGCCACATTTCCTCGGGGCTTGTCTGGGATCCTGAGAAATGTGAGTAAAGATCGACTGACTCTGTTTTTCCATAGATCTTTGTTCTCCACCATAGTCAACTGTCAGTTAAAACCACTGGGACTCTGTCGGCCAGTTGAAAGTGATTAGCAGGACTTCCATTCTGAAAGAGTCAGAGGGCAAGCTTGCAGGGACAGACCGGATTCATCACCCTCTGCTTTTGGGCACTGGCAATGCTGGTCTTGTTCTACCTCAATTTCCTTTCATGGACGTGTTCACCCAATGTGTGCAACTGGAGTAAGGTCTTGGAATATTGAAGGTTTCTGGTCAGGAGTGGCTTCCTGGTGCCTGAGGGTTCCCTGATTGGCTGCAGACATTGACCACTCATTACAACATTGAACTAAAATCTGCACTCCTGACTCTCTCCTTCCTATTCACTACCCTCCTTCATTCAGTCAGGAGAGGGGACAGAGGTGGGGGGCAGAATGCCTTCCAACAGCTGGCCACACAGGTTTCCCTACCTAAACTAGCAAGAGAGAGGCCTGAATCCATTAACCCTTTTCAACCTGGTGGGATTTTTGTCTCTTCAGTCTACATTTTGTTGATGATTTTTTCCTCAGCTCTTGAAAACAGTATTATATGATTCCGCACCTCTTTGTTCAATGAGGTATTTAACTGCTTTCAGTAATGGGATCATATGTTGATGTCATATGCTGTCCTTTTAATCAAGGTTTTTCTGTCCTGTTGTAATTGACCTAGGTAACAAAAATGTTATGCACCTTGAGAGGAAGATTCATGGGCTCTCTGTTGTCTTTATTGAGTCTCAGTTATTTGGAGAATTTAAAAGAGTTAGTGTTATCTGCCTATTTTTAATTCAATGATTACCATAACTCTGATTAGATCTGGTTCACAGCTTTGATTAAATTGCTCAGGTTAAATGGATTATAAAATTCATTGTAAGGTTATAGGATGATGCCAAAATTATGCGTGCTTATACAAAGGTCTGATGTTTTATGTTCTGGGATCAGTGAGACATGATTCCAGAGCAGACCTATCCCCCCTGCCATTACATCAGATAGTTTGTCCTGAAAGTTATAGGGGTTGCATGATGACAAGGAGGGCAGTTTGGGGAGGGTGGATGGAATGTATGCTTTTTCCTCTGTCCTCACTGTGTGACTAAGGCCCAACTGACTAGGGCCCAACTGGCTGATAGCTGCCCTTCTCCCCTACTCTCCCATCCTTACTGCATTGTTGTGGCACTAAGGGTTAACACATCCAGGGACCTCTATGTTCACATGGAGGTTGGGGCAATACTTCCATGGGGAGTCTTTAACCCTGGGTGGGGTGCCCTGGGACAAGGAGATGCCTAACAGACATGAGGTAGGTGAATGAATGTCATTCTGGTTGTGTAATGGCAGCTGGTCTAAGAGAAAAATATCATAAATGGTGCTTTTGTCCTGTGGGAAGCTGACAGTCTCACCAAGCAGGTGGGGTTCCTTAAAGGTCTGACAAAGGCACAGGAAAGCTAAACATTACATAGCCATGGATTGCCAGGTCAAAATATAGATCAAAAAGAGAAGTCCAGACAGAAGGGAGAATCAAAGTTAAATGCACCTAAAGAGGACTACTCATCTGCCTTCCCAGAGGGTTTGAAGGATCCATTAGTCAAGCATATTTTCCCATCTCCTGATTCTTATATTCCATCAATATGAAAGGATAAGCTCATTACTCAGTCAGCCTCATATATTAAAAGAAATCTTCAGAAACAGGCTAATAGACCTGAGAGTACATTAGAAAAATTCAGAAGGTCACCACTTTTATCAGAGAAGGGATAAGAGAAAAGTCCTAGCTATGGTAGCAGTCTTAAGGCTACACCAACCTAAGAATCCCCATGGGTCTCCAAAGTGCTATGGCTGTGGTCAGGCAGTGCACTTCAAGAAGGAATATCCCATATATGTGGCCAGAGTTAGCCTCCATGATCCTGTCCCTTTTGCATTGGGAGATCGTTGGAGGGTTGACTGCTCCGGGAGACCAAGGCCTCTGGTATCATCCCCTTCCTTGGGTTACCCAAAAGGACTGAAGGAGCCCAAGGCTTCCTCTACAGGTCCCTACCCTCTAGACCATCTGCAGTGAGGAAACCTAAGTGGCCCTAACCATTGAAGGGAGGAATGTTGACTTCCTCTTAGATATTGGATATGCCCAACTGTTCCATCCTTCCATGAAATATCTTATCTGAAGGAACTTTGGCACTGAGAGAAGAAAGAATCAAGCTTACAACCACCTTTCTACTTCCCCAAAGCCTTAGAGAACTTAGAGGTTTCCTGAGAGTCACAGGAATCTGTTGACTTTGGATCTCCAAATGTGGAAAAATAGTTCATCTGTTTTACTGACTGATGAAATATACCCAGACAGCAGGATCCATCATTTGACATGGCATTCGGAGGCCCAACAAGCTTTAATCCAACTTCAGCAGGCCTTGCTCAAGGCCCTAGCATTAAACCCCCAAATGAGAAAGTCTTCCATCCGTATGTAACAGAGAGAAAAGGATGATATTAAGGGCATTTATTCAGCTTAAGGGACCAAATCAGCAACCTTTATGATATATTAACAAAGAACTTAGCCTACTGGCCAACTTGCCTCAAGTGTTGGAAGCTGTAACTCTCTGAATCTCTGAAACCACAAAATTAATTGACCTTGGGGCAGCATCTAATAGTTTACACCCCACATAATGTTGCTAACTTCAAAAGGAATATCATATTTCTTTTCTAATTTCCCTGATGATTGGCTCCTTCATGCACAATGAAGGTATATTGAACACCTTAGAGATTCCCTGAGGGAGTTCTGTCGTCACTTTGCAGGCTCTTGGGAAGTCCAAACTGAGGGATTATTTCAGAGATAAGTACATTTACTACTTCAGTAGCCTTCTTAGTCCTACAGGGAAACTCTCCTCCCAGTTATTCAAGGTATGTACTCATTCCAAACTTTACTGGGTATTTGTTATTTTCGAATATAAATTAAATCCTGTTGCCAGTTTTACCCTTGATATCTTTCTTTTCTTTGTACTCCATAGAGAGGACGGCTTTGATTTAAGGGGTTATTCCCAAGACAAAGTTCCCAGACTCCCACACATGTTTCATAGTCTTGAAGTGGTTCTTTCATGTAAATAGTTTCTGGGCCAGTTGAAAAGTCTTATTCCTTCCAGGTAGAAGGCTTTATGGAACTTTGAAGTGCCTGCCACTGGCAGGAGGAAGGGAGATGGAGTGTTACTTCTTCAGACTGATGCCTTCCACCAAGAACATAACCTCTAGAAAGTGTCCCTAGGTCTCCTCAGAAGAGTATCATGGCTTGCTCTCCTAGAAGGGGCTATTCCAAATCTAAAATCTCTAAAGATCCAAAGGCAAGAGTCTCCTTGGATGCTGATCTGGTCGCTTAATTGCCAGTTGGTTTCCCTGAGCTATTTAATCGGTGTGACTTTGGTGTCTCTTACATTGTATAACTGCCACTTCCTGGGTGTGGAACAATAAAGATAACTATTTTTGAACATGTTTATGTACAAAGGAGCTTCAAAAGTTTATGAAAAGATCATTTTAAAAGAAAAAGAAAATTTTCCATGGAATTTTTGAATCTCCCTCTTACATGCATATAATAGGTATTTTCCTAGGCACATTCACATATGTGAATATAAATATTTATATTTATTATTATTAAATGTATAAACATTTATACATATAAATATATGTTTATATAATCTCTGTATTTATAGTAGAGTATACATATGGTGCATATACAGATGTATATGTATTCACAATATTGCAAATCAGTTGTTGAAAATAATAGCCATATTTATCTTTTTTAAAGATTTCATTGATTTATTTGAGAGGCAGAGACAGAGAGAGCCAGAGAGAGGGAGAGACAGGAGAGAAAAGTCTTCCACCATCTGGCTCATTCCCTAAATGGCCACAATGGCCAAAGCTGGGCTGATCCAAAACAAGGAACCAGGAGCTTCTTCTGGTTCTTCCACCCAGTTGCTTGGACCAAGGATTTCAGCCATCTTTTATTGCTTTCCCTGGCCATAAGCAGAGAGCTGGATCATTAGATGCCTTGGCTAGACATGAACCAGTGCCAATATGGGATGCCAATGTTGCAGGTGGAGGCTTAGCCTGCTACTCCTTAGTGCCAGCCCACTAGCCATATTTCTAATATCAACGTGTTAATGCTGGCTTTCTTGTTTTCTATATTTATGGCACATTTTCCCATCATGGAGTATTTCAAAAATGTTAACATTCAGCCGGCGCCGCAGCTCACTAGGCTAATCCTCCACCTGTGGCGCCGGCACACCGGGTTCTAGTCCCGGTCGGGCGCCAGATTCTGTCCCTGTTGCCCCCTTCCAGGCCAGCTCTCTGCTGTGGCCAGGGAGTGCAGTGGATGATGGCCCAAGTCCTTGGGCCCTGCACCCCATGGGAGACCAGGGTAAGTACCTGGCTCCTGCCATCAGATCAGCGAGGTGTGCTGGCCGTGGCAGCCCATTGGAGGGTGAACCAACAGCAAAAGGAAGACCTTTCTCTCTGTCTCTCTCTCTCACTGTCCACTCTGCCTGTCAAAAAAAAAAGTTAACATTCAAATAAAATTGTGCCTACTTACATTGTGCTATGTGATACTTTGTTATACATACATACGCACACACACACACACACACACATATATATATATAGTGTAGTATTCAATCAGTGCTAATGTATTTAGCCTTTAAATTCTTTAACATTTATAGTGAAAGCATTCAAAATCTTATCTGCTAGGATTTTTAACAAAAAATGCAACATATTAACATTACCCGTGTTCCTCCTACTATGCAATAGAATCCAAGAACTTATCTAACTTTATTCTAGTACCTGTTAATAAAACTTCTTCATCCTTCCCTGTCTACATTCCCTCCCCATCTTCTGATAACCATTATTATCTTTTTTAACTTCTGTGCATGCACTTGTTTTTAAGATTCCATGTATGAGTGTGATCATATTCACTGAAGATTTTTGAAAATGATCTTCCCCTCTCTTCCTCCCTCCCTTCCTTCCTTCCTTCCTGCCTGCCTGCCTTCCTGCCTTTGAAAGGCAATACAACTGAGAGAGAGTGAGAGATGAAGGAGTGTGGGGGATGGAGTGAGAGAGAGAGATCTTCTATTCATTGCTTACTCCTTAAATAGCCACAATAGCCAGGGCTGGACCAAGCTGTAGTGTGGAGCCAGAAATTCCATCTGGGTCTTCCATAAAGGTGGCAGGGTCCCAAGTGTTCGGACCACCCTCTCTTTTCTTTCTAGGCATATTAGGAGGAAACTGGAGGGGAAGTAGTGTATCCAGGACTCAAAGTGGCACCCCAGTATAGGGCACCAGCATTGCAAGAGGTGAATTAACTCACTGCACCACATGGCTAGTCCTTGATCAATGAGGATGTGGAGTCACATTACAAATCATGTACTTATTTTCTCAGTTAGCTGTGTATAGCTAAGGTCTGGAAGCTACTGTCCCATGTGCTTCAGACAGTTCTCATAAAAGTTACCATCCTATCCCTATTGAGGTATGTCAGCATTTCTTATCCTGAATTTGGAAGGAAAAGTGGGAATACAGTGAGAAGAATGGAAGGAAGACAGAGAGGGAGGAAGGGATGGAGGGAAGGAAAGGATTAGAATTTAAGTCTGATTTCAAGTTTTCAAATTCTCTGTGCCCTGACACCATCCTAGGCTCTAGCCCCCGCCACCATTGCTGGAAGCCAGGTGGCCACATGGACCAACCACCGGTGTCAGCCCCACCCAATCCTAATGGGATTCACTGCTGCTACTTCCCTGCCTGCCCCCAGCAAAGTTTTAAAAGGACCTGTTCCTGAACATGTGGCCCTTTTTCTTTCTGCCTCCTGATCTTTCTCTCTGTCTCTTGATCTTTCTCTCTCGCTCGCTCTCTTACACTCTCCTTCTCTCTCTTTTTCCTTCTTTGCCCCTTCCTTCCTATCTGTTGGGTTTCCCCCAATAAACCCTTTCCCTTAAAAAAAAAATTCTCATTGGAAAAATTTTTTTTACATATTGGGAGATCATTTTACATATACTGTTTTTTTTTAAATATTTTATTTATTTGAAACACGGAGCCACAGAGAGAAGTAGAGTCAGAGAGAGAGAGAGAGGTCCTCCATTCTGTTGGTTCACTCCCCAAATGACTGCAACAGCCAAAGCTGAAGCGATCAGAAGCCAGGAGCCAGGAGCCTCCCCCAGGCCCGCAATACAAATGCAAGGGGCCCAGGGAGTTGGGCCATCCTCCACTGCCTTCCCAGGCCATCACAGAAAGCTGGATCTAAAGAGCAGCAGCCAGGACTCCAACTGGCATTCATAAGGGATGCTAGAGACTCAGGCAGCACCTTATCCCACTGTGTCACAACACTGGCCCCCAAATACTCTATTTTAAGATAGTTTATTAATAGGAGATTCCTGGAAAAACCTCATTTTTACCAAACACTCTTTTAGGGATTTGCAATGTAAAGGGTGAGGTCAGTTAGGAGATTCTTGGATGAGGCCACATAACAGTCATACATGGGCATATCCTAGAATAAAGAAGGTAGTCACTGTGCATTTACTCCTCATGTAGGATCTCTGTCCTTAATGTGCTATACATTGTGATTGAATGCTATAACTAGTACTCAAACAGTGTTTTACACTTTGTGTTTCTGTGTGGGTGCAAACTGTTGAAATCTTTACTTAATATATACTAAATTGATCTTCTGTATATAAAGAGAATTGAAAATGAATCTTGATGTGAATGGAAGGGGAGAGGGAGCAGGAGAGGGGAGGGTTGCAGGTGGGAGGGAAGTTATGGGGGGAAAGCCATTGTAATCCATAAGCTGTACTTTGGAAATTTATATTCATTAAATAAAAGTTTTAAAAAAAGAATAAAGAAGGTAGATGTGGGTGACAGATGAAAAATACAGAATATGAGGTATGTTGCACTTTACAGTTGTTTATACCTTTTATGTTCTATAATCAGAAAACAAAGTGATGTTTCATGAATTATAAGTTTGAAAATCAACATTACACTACATATAAAACCATGAAATTGAATTATATCTTGTAATTTATAACAACATGGTCATTATTAGCAGTTATTATGGTAAATAAAATAACTGAAGAACAGAAAGACAGGTACCACATGATCAAACTCATATGGAATCAATAAAGTCAATCATCCAAAAGTAAATGGGGAAATGTTGCTTAATCAGTACTTAGTTATAGTTAGACAGTACTGAGAAGTGCCAATGTCCTATTACACAGCAGAGTGATCATAGATAATGATAATGTTCTGTGTATGTTCTAAAAAGAAAAATCTAGATGAAAGGATTTTGAGTGCTTTCACTGTGAAGAATGGTTAAGTATTTGAGGAGATATATATATATATATATATATTTATCTTGATTTAACATAATACAATGTGTACATGTTCAGATCATCACATGGAACACCCATAAGTATGCAGAATTATTATTTATGTGTTTGTAAATATTTTTGAAAAGTAGAAAAAATATAATACAATTAGACTTGTCTTCCACGAATCTTAACTTCCAAGTTTTGATCACATCATGCTTTATAAAATAAATGAGACCTAGTTTGTGAGCTCTTGTGGGAAAGAAAAACAGAAGTTGTAAGAGAACTCTGCACTTAATGAACAGTCCAAACCAGTGTGTTATTTGGTATTTGTGAAGTGTTGATCTGAGTCTTAATTCTGACACATCCCAGCCATGTGGATTTGTCACTGGCCTACAAGCAATGTTTACTGTTCCTTTCTGCTATGAAATGTCACATCAGGAGCAACATCTTCTCTAATAAAAAGTCAAGTTTCTTCTGAAGTCCCTGTGAAATAAGTGATATGAAATGCTTTCTGTCCTGTGCTATTTGTTTTAGTGTTGTCCCTGACTGTGATGGTAATCTAAGTAGCAGAGAAAAGGGTAGCTGCTAGGTCACCAAGTTGGGAAAACAGAATATTCTATTGGTGTTTTTTAATGGATAATATTTTTGTGCAAGTTTATATTTGCATAATTATGTTTCTTTACTAGTGTATTGAAATTGAAATAAGCTAAGATTACCTAATATGATTGCACTGAATAGAATTAAAATGTAACTTTAAAGGAAAAGATAATTTTATCTTTCTTTAATTTCCTTCTTAGACTGAACTATTGATTTTATGTTACCTTGCCACAGCCCTGATAAATAAGTTGTTTCTGTCATTGTGGTTTTTTTCGCTGCTATTTTAAAAATGTCTATTTTTAAAATTATTTCCAAGTGCTAATGTCCTTTTCATGTGAAACAATATATAACAGAACACTAAGACAAATTATCAGAAGTTAATGTAAAATTGCATATGTAACAGTAAACATTTTGAACCTATGTATTCATTTAACAAATTGTTTGTTGTTGAGAGCCTCCTATTAGGCAGTGTTTGAAGTACCTGCATCTCGTCAGCAAACAAAACAGAATTACTGACTTTGTGGTGTTTTCACTTGAATGCACAGAGAAAAGCAATGCACAGAAATCACTACAAGTTGCATGTGGTATACTACAAATTAATATAAATTCTGTTATTTTTTTAAATGTAGAAAAAATAACAGCCTAATGAGGATTTAAGTGATGCTAGACTGAGAAAAGGTGAAGTTGCACTTTTAGTTTTTATTTTTAATTTATTTTTATTTATTTGAAATAGCCAGGGAGGGTACAAAGAAGAGAGAGAAGGAGGGAGGGAAGGAGAAAGGGAGGGGGAGAGAGAGAGGGAGAAAAACCTTCCATCCACTAGTTCACTTCTCAAGTACTTGGCAACAATCAGTGTCAGGCCCCGCCAAACCCAGGAGCTGAGTACTCAATCCAGGTTTCCATGTGCAAGGCAGAGACTGAATCCTGAGCCATCACCTTCCGGAAGAAATATTAGCAGGAATCTGGAGTGAGGAGCAGAGCTGGGAGTTGAAAACAGGCACCCTGGTAAGGGATGAGTCCTATCTCGTCAAAGTGACTTTAAAGAAAAGACTTGATTTCACTTAGGGGAAGAGATACCACGTGGAACAAAGTTCTAATGCAGAGAATCATCATGTACAAATTCTATATGATGAAAGGTTAACTGTCATACCTAATGAAACGTAAAATACTCAAGTGATTGGAGCAGATGAATAAGAAAGCAGAGACTAGAAGAGGAAGAGTGAGATAGGGAATAGGTCTTTTCACTGGAAGAAATAAGGAACTATGATGGAATTTGGAAATGTGTTGCAGACATTGGCTAACTTGAAAAAAATGTAAATATATATGTGTGTGTATCAACATACAAGCATACAGACAAATGTATATACATATAATCCTACACATGAACCAGGTGAATAATCTGGTTCAACGTTAAAAATAGAAAAGACAGAGACAAGATTCTAATTGGGGCAATGTAGTTAAGCGTGGTGAGAAAGTTGTAAATGCTTGTATTGGGTATATCTGGAAGATACACCTGTGAATAAGCTTATAGATTCAGAATAGCTTGTGAGTGAAACCAAATTGTGGAAGAGATTCTGTCTTTTTTCATTTAGCAACTGAAGTCTGGAGATGCTACCTTAAATAAGGAAGTAGTTAGAGAGGTTGAGGAGAAATGTGAAGATTTCATTTCAGTCTTCAGATTTTTATGCATGTTAGAGGTCTAAATGGAGCCTTAAACAATTTATCAGACATATAAATCTGGAATTGGGAGAATGATACTAGTTAAAGACAAAAGTCAGGGGCCGGTGCGGTGGTGCAGTAGGTTAATCCTCCACCTGCGGTATCAGCATCCCATATGGGTACCAGTTCTAGTCCCGGCTGTTCCTCTTAAAATCCAGCTCTCTGCTATGGCCTAGGAAAGCAGCAGAGGATGGCCCAAGCGCTTGAGCCCCTGCACTCACGTGGGAGACCAGGAAAAAGCACCTGGTTCCTGGCTTCAGATCCGTGCAGCTCCGGCCATTACGGCCATTTGGAGAGTGAACCAACAGAAGGAAGACCTTTCTCTCTGTCTCTCCCTCTCATTGTCTGTAAATCTACCTCTCAAATAAATAAATAAAATCTTAAAAAAAGACAAAAGTCAGAAAGTAAGAATAATGAAAATATACATTGCAATAATTGGGTCAGTTAAGTTCAACCAGAACATGTGTGTGATTAAGCAAGAAGAGAACAAGAGACTGAATCCAGGTCCCTCTGCTATTAAGAGGTCAGGCTGGGGGCCAGCGCTGTGGCAAAGCAGATAAAGCTGACGCCTGCAGGGCCAGCATCCCATATGGGCACCAGTTCAAGTCCCAGCTGCTCCATATCCGATCCAGCTCTCTGCTGTGACCTGGGAAAACAGTAGAAGATGGCTCAAGTCCTAGGTCTCCTGCACTCATGTGGAAGACCTGGAAGAAGCTCCTGGCTCCTGACTTTGGATCAGCTCAGCTCTGGCCATTGCAGGCCCTGTGTAATGCTGAATTTCAAATAAAATAAATAAATCTTTTTAAAAAAGTCACACTGAAAAGCAAGAACCATCAAAGCTATAGGAAAAGAAACAAGTAGCATTACAGTGGAGAATTTGAGTGACACAAGTGAAACCCTTTATCAAGGAGGGAAGTGTAAGCACATTGTGGAGGACGCACTCAGTGTGGCTGACACTGAAGGAAGCAAAGGATGGAGGAGTGTGTCTGCTTTAGTTTAGTAGGAGGAAAGCCCCTTAGTACACTGGGGCTTAAAAGAGAATGAAAAACTGCATACTGGGAGAAAATATTTTCAAATCGTATATCTGATAACTGACTTTTATTCTGAACATAAAAATAAGTCTTGAAATGTAATAAATATTGCTGGGGGGATTGTAAACTAGTGCGAACACTTTAGAAATCAATTGGAAGTTCTTCTAAAAGGTAAACAGAATTACAACATGAAGTCCTAACTTCAGGCCGAGATACATTTCCAGAAGACATAAATACACACACACACACACACACACACACACACTTTCTCTGTGTATGTGTCTTTTCATGGATGTTTATAGCACCATAATAACCAAAAAGTGAAATCAGTGCAAAAGTCCAACAACTAATAAAATGATAAACAAAATTTAGTATATTCTTACAGGGGATATCATTTGCCAATGGAAATAAGCAACATACAATCAGTAGCATGCATGATTTTCAGAAACATTAGGTTAATTATATGATGCCAATCATAAAATAGCATATATTTCATTATTCCATTTAAATGAGATGTCCAGAATAGACAAATCGATGGAGTTATTTTGATTGATGATGTGAATGATCAAACATAACTTTAAATATAAAGAACTATTACAAATTTTAAAATAATAATTCTCATTCAATAACTTTATTTACTCTCCCAATTTATGTAAATAGCAGCATTTACTTCATCAAAGAAGAGCTTTTCCAGGTATACTAAAATAATTAAAAATTCAGTAGAAAAATGTTTAAGAGGTCCTTGAAGTTCATTTCAATGTTTTCAATTCCTTTCTGAAAGCAATAGGAAAATAAACCTCAAGATGTTTTTTTTTCTACTGAATGTTTTAATTGTAGACACATATTCATATATTTTGGCTCTACCTTCACACTAGATTGTCACTTGGTCTGAGTGTATAATTATTGTAAAAACTGGTCAACACTTTATGGCAAAAGTTCGAGGCATGTTTTCAATGTCTTCTAAGATTAAATGAAACAAACAGGAGTTGGGGAGGATATCTCATTCTTGTCTGAATCAAATCTTCTATGCTTGAAATTAACTTACTTTTAGTTGTTTAAAAGTTAGTTATTTCCCCCTGTCATAAATCTCAAGCTCTTAGCTACACTCTAGGTATTAAGACATTTTAGAAATGTTATCCAATTATTTCTCTTAATGAACATGCATTTTATTGATCATATCATTCTGATGTTGAATATTCTATAATAGTGAAAGATTTTGCCTTTTTAAAAATTCTTCCAGCCCTTGTCCTGACTGTTGAGGAATAGCTTACTATTTTATTTTTTTAGTTTTTTCTTTTTTACTTAATAGCATGGGTTGAAATCTTTACTTAACACAGAATTATTCTTAGGTGTTTAAATCCAATTGAAAATTGATCCCTGTTAAAAATAAGAGTGGGAATCAGAGAGGGAGGAGATGTACAGTTCAGCACACAGTCCCTTAGACTTAATCCTAAAGGTAAAGCTAAAATATTGCCATGGAACTCCAAATCCCATTAAGTTGGCATGTACCAATGCCACCTTGCTAGTTAAAGTGATCAGTTTAAGTTCATAACTGATCATACAGATAGGATTAAGTGTCAAAGGGATCACATAAATAAGACCAAGGGTCTGCTAATAATAATAGCTAGAATCAAAAAGGAGAGAATCATCCAACATGGGAAGCAGGCCACAAAGCAGACTCATAGAATGACAAATGCCCTAAACAGCACTCTGGCTTCAGATTCAGCCTTAAGTCATCCAGATCTGGCTAAAAAGCCCATGAGAATTTCTCAGGCACAAAAGGGAAAACACTGTGGCAAAATATGACCTACATGAAAGATCTCTGTGAGTGAGATCCCAGTGGAAAGAACAGGCCATCAAAGCAGGAGGTACCTTTCTCTGAAAGGAGGAGAGAACTTCCACTTTGTTTATGGCCTTGTCTAAATAAGGTTGGAGCTTGTGCACTCAAGAGAATTCCATAGCTTTAGCAGCTCATGACAAGAGCCTCGGGTGATCATTGACTTCATAAATTAGAGTGTCAATTGTTATATCAACAACAGGAGTCACTGTGCACTTGCTCCCCATGTAGGACCTCTGTCCCTAATGTGTTGTACTATGAGAATTAATGGTAAAACTAGTCTTCAAATAGTACTTTATATTTGTGTGTCTGTGATGGTGCAAATTGTTGAAATATAGAGTTGATCTTCTGATGCTGTTGATTTCTTCTGAGAGGATTCGTTCTGAGAGGAGGAGCGTGGTGGGGGCAAGAGACTTGGAGTCACCACACAGACCCCGTGAGTCGGGTGAAAGCGGGCCAGAGGCGAGCAGCCCGCAGACTCGTTTGTTTCAGTTGCTACAGCTACTTATATAGCCAAGGCAGCCAATCCGGTCAAGGGGCAGTCTATGCTCTAACCAATCACAGCCTGTTGCCAGGCAGTTTCCAAAGCCATCCAATCACAGCCTGTTGCCAGTCAGGCTCTGTTGCCATGCAGTTACTGAAACCATACAATCACAGCCTGTTGTCAGTCAGGCTCTGGTGTCATGTGGTTTCCGAAGCCATCCAATCACGGCCTGTTGCCAGGCAGTTCCTGTTGTCAGTGGCCATCTTGGCATGACCTTCTCACCTCAGTGGCCATCTTGGCATGACCTTTTCACCTTCTCATTCCACCACAATCTTCTATATATAAAATCAATTAAGAATGAATCTAAATGAAGAATGGTATGGGAGAGTGAGTAGGAGGTGGGATGGTTTGGGGCTGGGAGGGTGGGTATTGGGGGAAGAACCACTATTATCCAAAAGTCATACTTATGAAATTTATATTTATTAAATAAAAGCTTTCCATAAAAAAGATTTTAAAAAAAGAAAAAAAGAAAAATTCTTCCCCTCAATTTCCCCTCTTTTTTTCATTTCTGAATATGCAATAGTCAGATAATGGCATTTTCCTTTTGATCCTTCAAAACTCTTTGTTATATTCCAGCAACCAATTGTACTCCTCATATTAAGGATGTTAAGTCAAAATCTAGGAAAGACAGTCTCAAACAAATGATAGATGCTTAATGGATTTCTTTTTAAAAGTGATGACCTTTCACATGCATTTATTTGCAGGGATTTCTAATTGTCTTTTTACACTTTGTTATTTATGACCATACTAGTTCGTATTGTCCTCCTCTGCAAATGTCTGAAAAACCCCAATACCTTATGATAATCTCTAATATGGATCACAAGATACTTCAAAGTGTTCTATATTTTATTTCTGTCTAAAAGAGAGCTCACAATAAAGATGTGTTCAGAAAAAAAGCCAGTTTAATGGTGTACATCCTCTGGCTGGTTGATAATAAGTAGTAAAGTATTTCTTAAATAGATGGTACAGGTTATCCTTTGTTTTATTGACATAGTTTACATATAAATGTCACCATATTTAAGTGTATAATTTGAAGTTTTGGGAAATATGTTCAATGTTGTAAAGGCCATCAAAATCATGACATAATATTTCTATCACCTGAAAGAGATTCTTTACAGTTCTTTGCAGTAAATCTTTTCTGCATGTTCCATAGTGATCTCTATTTTATTCTGTGCCATTCTTGTATTATTTATCATTTCATATTAATGAAATCATCAATGTATATTCTCTGTCACACAACATAAAGCTTTTACTTTTTAAAATTTATTTATTTATTTAAAAGAGTTACACAGAGAGTGGAGATGCAGAGAGACAGAGAGGTCTTCCATCCAATGGTTCACTCCCCTATTGGCTGCAAGGGCCGGAGCTATACTGATCCGAAGCCAGGAGCCAGGAGCTTCTTCCAGGTCTCCCATATGAATTCAGGGGCCCAAAGACTTGGGCCATCTTCTACTGCTTTCCCAGGCCATAGCAGAGAGCTGGATCAGAAGTGGAGCAGCCTGGTCTCGAACTGGTGCCCATACAGGATGCCAGCAGTTTAGGCCAGGGTGTTAACCCACTGCGCCACAGTGCCGGTCCCAACGTAATAACACTTTTGAGATTCATCTATATTTTGTTTACATTATTATTAGTCCATATTACTTTTTTTTTTTTTTTTGCTAACTGCTATTCCATTGTATGAGTATACAATAATCTAAATACTAAGAACGTTTGAATGTAAGTCTTCTCTAGAAGTGGAGTTGCTTAGGGTGGGCATTGTGTTGTATGAGTTTAAAACACCACTTGAGAAACCAACATCCCATATTGCAGTGCCCAGGACCTCCATTTCTGATCCAGTTTCCTACTAATGCACATAGGAAGAGGCAGATGATGACCCAAGGACTTGGATTCCTGTCACCCACACTGGAGAATTAGATGGAGTTCCTGTGTCTACTTTCAGCCTCTCTGGATGTTGTAGACATTTTTGAATAGCAAATGGATCATCTCTCTCTCCTCTCTCATCCAGTCTTTAAAGCAATTAAATAATTAAATAAATCTTTAAAAAACAGAAAGTGGAATTGCTCATTCTTGCAGTAAGTACATTGCTTGCTTTTCAAAGGGGTTATAGCATTATTTACATTTGCAATATTAACATAGTTTGATTCTAATATATCACAGTTTCTCAATAATTGTATTCATATGTCTTTTTAATTTACACATTCTAACATCCGTGCAGTGCTATTTCATGTTGATTTTAAATGGACATTTCCCAGACAATTGAAGATATGATAAGGTGCATTATTTCTTATGTTTATTTGTCCTTCTATGTCTTTTCTGATAAAATGCTTACATATTGTACCTATCAGTTACTGAGTTGTTTGTTTTCCTAATAATGGGTTCTCATGATTCTTTGTGTTTTCTGAACACAATTTGCAAATATTTTCTGACAATCTTTGGCTATCTTTTGTTTCTTTTTTTTAAAGATTTATTTATTTATTTGAAAATCAAAGTTACACAGAGAGAGGAGAGGCATAGAGAGAGAGAGACAGAGAGACAGAGAGACAGAGAGAAAGAGACAGAGAGAGGTTGTCCATCTGATGGTTCACACCACAGATGGCCGCAACAGCTGGAGATGCGCCAATCCAAAGCCAGGAGCCAGGAGCTTCCTCCTGATCTCCCACGTGGGTGCAGGGGCCCAAGGACCTGGGCCATCTTCTACTGCTATCCTGGGCCATAGCAGAGAGCTGGACAGGAAGTAGAGAAGCCGGGAACCGCTGCCCATATAGGATGCCTCAATGGCTGGAGCTGCACCGATCTGAAGCCCGGAGCCAGGAGGTTTTTCCAGGTCTCCCATACAGGTACAGGGCCAAGGACTTGGGCCATCTTTTACTGCTTTCCCAGGCCACAGCAGAGAGCTGGATTAGAAGAGAAGCAGCCGGGTCTTGAATGGGTACCCATATGGGATGCTGGCGCTTCAGGCCAGGGCAATTAACCCACTGTGCCACAGCACTGGCCCCTTCACCACCAATTTTTAAGAAACAAAAAATAGGGTACAAAAAAGAAAGTAGGCAATACATTTTGTATTGTTAAGGAAAATTTTTACTAATGGTAGACATGTAAGGAATACTTCATTCAAGGCTTTTGCAGTAGAGAAAA
Source organism: Oryctolagus cuniculus (assembly GCF_964237555.1). Lineage (NCBI taxonomy): Eukaryota > Metazoa > Chordata > Mammalia > Lagomorpha > Leporidae > Oryctolagus > Oryctolagus cuniculus. Next base: position 23,543,584 of record NC_091440.1, on the reverse strand, counting down.
GAGACTAAAACTCATTATGAACTCAACTGAACTCAACTAAAAATCTGAAGGGATTTTTTTTTTTAAAGTTTTATTTATTTGAGGCCAGAGTGCTGTTTAGGACATCTGCCATTCTATGAGTCTGCTGTGTATCCCGCTTCCCATGTTGGGTCGTTCTCTCCCTTTTTTATTCTATCAGTTAGTATTTGCAGACACTAGTCTTGTTTGTGTGATCCCTTTGCCTATCAGTATGATCAGTTGTGAACTGAAATTGATCACTTGGACTAGTGAGATGGCATTGGTACATGCAACCTTGATGGGATTGTATTGGGACCCGCTGTCACATTGCTAACTCGACCATTTGGGGCAAGTCCGATTGAGCATGTCTCAAATTGTACATCTCCTCTCTCTCTTATTCCCAATCAGCCCTTAAGGCATTCAGATCTGGCTGAAGAGCCCATGAGAGTATTTTATGCATGGAAAGCCAAGACACTCTGGCAAAACAAAACACAACCAAAAAAAAAAAAAACAAAACAAAAACAAAAAAACCCTAAATGAAAGATCTCTGCAAGTGAGATCCCAGTGGAAAGAACAGGTCATCAAAGAAGGATGTACCTTTCTCTGAAGGGAGGAGAGAACTTCCACTTTGACTATGACCCTGTCGGAATAAGATCGAAGTCAGTGAACTCAAGAGGCTTCCAAAGCCTTGGCAGCTCATGACAGGAGCCTAGGGAGTTTACTGACGCCATAAACAAGCGTGTCAATTTGTTAAGTCAACAACAGGAGTCACTGTGCACTTACTCCTCATGTAGGATCTCTGTCCTTAATGTGTTGCACTATGTGAATTAATGCTATAATCAGTACTCAAACAGTATTTTACACTTTATGTTTCTGTGTGGGTGCAAACTGATGAAATCTTTTCTTAATATATACTAAATTGATCTTCTGTATATAAAGAGAATTGAAAATGAATCTTGATGTGAATGGAAAGGGAGAGGGAAGTTATGGGGGGAAGCCATTGTAATCCATAAACTGTACTTTGGAAATGTATACTTACTAAATAAAAGTTTTTTAAAAAAGTTTTATTTATTTGAAAGACACAGTACAGAGAGTGAGAGACAGAGAAATTTTCCATCTCCTGGTTCACTCTCCAAATGGCCAAAATGGCCAGGGCTAGGCCAGACTGAAGCCAGGAGTTAGGGGCTTTTTCTGGGACTCCCACATGGGTGTAGGGTCCCAAGTACTTGGTCCATCTTCCACTACTTTCCCTGGTGCATTAGCAGGGAGCTGGATCAGAAATGGAGCAGCCAGGGCTTAAACCAGCGTCTATAAGTGATGTCAGCATTGTGGGCAGCTGCTTTACCCACTATGCCACAGCTCAAGCCCCTGAAGGGATCTTAAATACTAAGATGAATTGAGGATCTTGGTCTATCTGTGTTTAGTAATTACCCTTGATCTGAAGAGAATTAACTTTGTTTCATGTACATGACATGAGGTAGTTTTACATCCTGGGGAATGAGCCCTTGTAAGTTTCCCACAGACTAGAAGATAAGAATGCTATCTTCAGTACCAAGTTCTTGAAAACAATAATCATGTGCTGTAAAACTATCAACAACCTTGCTAAAAGATTTGCATCTCAAAGAGCAGAGGAGGAATTCACAATTACAAGTTTTCTTAAGTACATACACCATGGAAAGAGAAGGGAATTAGTTCTTGTGTTAGGGCCCCTGGCTCCAAAAGCAACATGGTGGGAAAGGTGTAGGGGCAGGAAAGACTGCCTAAAGTGCATACAAACCTGAGGGAAACATTAAAGTTTTATTGGTCAATATGATATTCGAAATGACCCCCTAAAATCTATATGCAAATGTGGCCCCTTAAAGTTCCCCAGAAGTGCCATCTGGGGTGCCACATATGTTCCCAGAATTTGGGGTACCATACGATATCACCTTATGCTTATTAATAAATCCCCAATATTAATAAGCCCGAGAGGGTTCTTGCCTAATATTTAGAAAAGAATTTTAAATACCGACATAAACGAGGCAGCATGGTACATTTTAGGCTTTTATTTAGTGCGAAAGATGCATAGGAGAGTGAGAGCTTTATCTAAGAGAGAGAGGGGTAAATCTGGGTTCATACTGAGTACCAGGAACCAGAAGCGTGGAGGAGCATCTAGGCCAGGAAGCCTAGGGCAGGTGGTCCAAAGGCCACAAGCCCTGGAGGCGCAGGGCTACAGCAAGCTCCCTCAGGGCGTGGCAAAGGCGTGGTCTTCCACTCACAAACCTAATGGATTTTAACTTGTATGCCTGCCTACTTCGAATATATGTTACTCAAATATTATGTATACATTATCTGTCCCCAGAAGTTTATGAGATGGGTATCATTTTCTTTCCAATTATCAAATTAAACTCAGTAGTATCAAGAGATTTGACAAAGCACATAAGACTCATTGTGATAAACCCAAACTTCAAATCTAGTTCTATTAATTATAAATTATATCTCTCTAATCAGAAATTTTTGATTATTATAAAACATTGCTCTTTGAATTTTCATACTTCTTTTTCTGTTATATATGCCATTAAAGGCTAAATCTTCTGCCTGTGGTGCTGGCACCCTGGGTTCTAGTCCCAGTTGGGGCACCGGATTCTGTCTCTGTTGCTCCTCTTCCAGTCCAGCTCTCTGCTGTGGCCCGGAAAGGCAGTGGAGGATGGCCCAAGTGCTTGGGCCCTGCACCTGCATGGGGGACCAGGATGAAACACCTGGCTCCTGCCTTAGGATTGGTGCAGCATGCCGGCCGCAGTGCTCTGGCTGTAGCGGCCATTTGGGGGGTGAACCAACGGAAAAGGAAGACCTTTCTCTGTCTCTGTCTCTCTCTAGCCTCTCTCTCTCTCTGTCTAACTCTACCTGTCAAAAAAAAAAAAAAAAAAGAAAGAAAGAAAGAAAGAATTCAGGAAAAAATGGGATGTTAATAGACTAAAAACCTGCAGAAGTTATAAGGGATTTGAAAGGTTAGGGATCAAAGGCTTTGTGTTTTCAAATTACACATTATCTATGCTGAATAATTATACTGATGAATTTCCACTATGGAGTTCACATTTATTTAAAAAAAAAAAAAAACAGAGTTTTTATATTACAAATGTGGAGTCAAATTTTGCTAATGCATTTCTCTCTCCCTTTGGAAATGGCTGTAGCTCATTAAGGCCATGAGAGCTTTATTTCCCAAAGCTGTTTGTGTTTAAAGTCATGACTTTAAAAATGCTTGACAGAAACTTTACTGTAATATGAAATAGTCCTATCCCTACACACTCGCCCATTGTTATATTACCTTACATTGGAATATGTGCTCTACTGGTACTCCAGCTGGTTCTTTTTCCATGTATACAAAACTGAGATGAAACTGTTATGTAGGAAGTCAGAAATTTAGCCCTGTGTGTGTGTGTGTGTGTGTGTGTGTGTGGAGACAGGCCTGAAGACCAGCACCTACTGTGGAAGTTCCAGAAGCCCAGCATTTTGCACTTCAAAGTCCTGTCCAGACCCTGATAACCTCCCAGGTGGTCCCAGCCCTCCCACCCCCAGCAAGGAAAGCTCCCAGGAGAATTCTCTCTCCTCAAGACCACAGGGGTTACCTGACAACATGGGGCAATAAGACCTTCTGAGAAGCCCTAAGGGAAGCCCCTCTGCTCTGCCAGGTGCCTGTAAATCTGGGGAGGAATTTGCTAATTTTCACCCACCAAACCCTTCCACCAGGACTCTCCATCCTTTATCCTGGAGGAGAGGGGGAGTGGGTAAACAGACTCCCTTAAAAACCTAGGGAGTCCAAACAGACTGTGTGGTCAGCTCTCTGCCTCTCTGCTGAGCCTCCTGCCTGGCCTGCCCAGGTGTATTCTCTCCACTCAACCACATAACCTCTCTCTCCTCCAGTCCGAGCAACTGGGCACTCTCTCTCTGTCCCTTCTGTTCTGAGGGATGCCCTGTCCCCAGTAAAGCCTTATCAATCCGCTCTCTGTTCATACCTGAATTCTTTCTTGCATGAAGACAAGAACCCCATGGCTTCCATGACCTTTTCTCTGGTGACAAAAGGTCTTGCAGGGACTTTAATATTCCTCTCTTGCTAAGTCAAGTACGATTCTATTCTTGTCTAATCTGAGGATCCTCAATGACCTACAAATATAAATACCTAAACCATCTTCAGATGTGCTGTTACTTGCTAACCTAATACGTAAAGCAAATTAAAATTTAGTAGGTCTATGTGCATGATGCTTTTGAATCAGAAGTCATGCCGTGGCAATTACCTCTCAGCATCCTCTGAATCTTTTTTTAAGGTTTATTTATTTATTTGAAAGGCAAAGTTAGAGAGAAAGACGAAGAGATGGAAAGATCTTCTATTCACTGGTTCACTCCCCAAATGGCTGCAAAGGCTAATGCTGGGCCAGGTCAAATTCAGGATGCAGGTGCTTCATCCGGGTCTCTCAGATGGTGGGCAAGGACCCATGGACTTGAGCTATCTCCTGCTCATTCTGGCAGGCCATTAGCATGGAGCTGTATCGGAAATGGAATAGCCAGAACAGGAGCTGGCACCCACATGGGATGCCTGTGTCTAAAATGAGATATCATAGGGGGCTGGCGCTGTAGCGCAGTGGGCTAAAATGAGATATCATAATGCCACCCCCTGATCCAAATCACTTTTGCAGGAATATGAACCCAAAAGAAATTATTTGGAAAACTATATTTCTGGTGTAAGTTACAAATATTTGGATAAGTAAGCCATTAAAATACAGACAAAAATTGACTTGTTTTGCATTTTACAAATCCTAAAAATAAACAAGTTTAGTACATCTGGCTCCGTGCCCTGTGTGATTTCTGCTTTCACTAAGAGAATAGTTCAAATATCTCGTGAAAAACTAGAATTAAACATAATGCTTTTCTTCTGTGAAAATTTTGTAAATCTCTCATATGTCTTCAGTAATTAGAAATCCATGGTAAGAGAAAATTATTTACATTTCAAATGTTCAATTACAGCAAATGAGTGTTTTTCTGAATTAGGTATTCAACAAAAATATGATTGCAGTTATTTGCTTTCTACATGCTAATGTTTTTATTACTACATTCATTAAAAATGAAAAGTTTGACATAAAATTAATGAAATAAATATTTTTTCATATATCTTGAATGCTATATTCCCAGATTTTTTTTTTGGTCCAGTTAGCCATGATGACTGATCTTTTGGGAGCTTATGATATCAACAAATGCTGCACGTGTTTAGAAATATAAGATTTTGGGCTATTAGGAAAGCACATCTTAAGTAGTGGGCATCAGGGTGGGCATCTGATTCAAATGAAGACAGCCACATTCAATATTGCAGTGCCATGGTCTGAATCCTCACTCCAGATCCCAATTCCTGCCAGTCCAGACCACAGGAGGCAACAGATAATGACTCAAGTGTCTGGATCCCAGCCATCCACATGGTGGACCTGAACTGAAGTCCCTATTCATGGCCATTGTGGCATTGGACAGTGAATCAGCAGATAGGATTCTCTTTCTTCTCTCTCTCCATCTCTCTCTCCATTTCTCTATCTTTCCTAGCTTCTTGATTAAAAAAAATAGTTATTTCATTTGCAAATTAAATTCCATAGTTACTTAGAACACATCCAATCATACTATTCTCTCTAGTAGTACCCCTCTTTATTATGGCATCACATGACAATAAAGTTATTTTAAAAGATTATTATACTATCAATTTATTCATCATTATCTCTCTTTCAAATATTATATGTGGCATTATGGTAAATAAAAGAAATATGAAACAGAGATATGACCTTCTATAATGAGTTTTCTACCTTGCTCAAGTTGTCCCTGGCTAGATTTCCTTTTGGTCTGATATTATGTTTCCTTCATCATTACCTTCTTCATTTGTACTTGCACATTTTATCTCAAACTTTTATAGATAAATAATGATAGCCAGGCTGTGATGACAGAAACTCATTGAACTTTAATTTTTGCTCTGTGGATGACAGTCTTTGCTGCTTCTAAGACATTTTAAATTTGCTTTTTTTTTTTTTTTTGCATGGAAGCATTCTGAAGTTCTATCAACAGACATATCCAAAAATATCATACCAATAGATGTGCAAGAAAAATTAATTATTTGTAAAGACATTTTTCAGTTATTTTATTGTTAAATCCATTCCTTGTATTTTCCAATTCCAATGTGTATTTATAAATTGTACTATAGAGTAGCTCTACAGTGGGAAAATTGATAATTTTATATAGAACACTTGGATTTCACATGTGTACATGTCTTCTCTACTATTTTCTAAGAGAAACAACAATGATATAAGTTTATCAGAAGAATTAAACAATATAGTTTCAGGGTTAAAATCCAAAGTACTTAAAACTCCAAATGCTAGAGAGAATGTGGAACTACGGAGTGTCTTTCATTACTGGCAAGATTACAAAATGGTATTTTACTTTAGGAAATATGATCCAACAGTCATCCTGCTAGTATTCACCCAAATGCATTTAAAATTTATACTAGCACATAAAATTCATACAAGAAAATTTATAGTATCTTAATTCATATTTGTCAAAACAAGGAAACGGGGCTGGTGCTGTGGCTCAGTGGGTTATGCCCTGGCCTGAAGCGCCAGCATCCCATATGGGTGCCAGTTCTAGTCGCTGTTGCTCCACTTCCAATCCAGCTCTCTGCTGTGGCCTGGGATAGCAGTAGAAGATGGCCCAAGTCCTTGGGCCCCTGCACCCACGTGGGAGACTCAGAAGAAGCTCCTGGCTCCTGGCTTCGGATTGGCTAGCTCTGGGAGTTATAGCCAATTGGAGAGTGAACCAGCAGATAGAAGACATCTCTCTCTCTGTCTCTACCTCTTTCTGTAACTCTTTCTAATAAATAAAATAAATCTTAAAAAAAAAAAAAAAAACAAGGAAGCAACCAAGATGCCCTTAAAAAGGTGAATGAATAAACTGTCATAACCAGTCAGTAGGATGTTATTTACAGGTAATAAAAATGATATTTAATCCATTAAGATGCATAGAGAAGTGTTAAATGCATATTGTTTAGCTTAAGGATACAAAAGCTTTCCTTAAAAAGACTGTATGTTGATGATTCCTACCATTTGAGATTCTGAGAAAGGTGAAACTTCACAGATAGTCAAATATCACTGATTGTGAGAATGTGAGGTTGATGGTAAAGTTGGAGATGGAGGAATAGTTAGACCACAATGATTTTCAGGGTCATACTTTTTTTTTTTACTATAGTTGAAGATATATGAGTTATACAACTCTACAAAAAGATAGTGAAATTTAATGTTTATACTTTAATAAATATTAATGCATCCATATTTGTTTATTAATTGTTGCAAATGCACCACAGGAAGGCAAAATGTAAATATAACGGGAACTATTAGGCAAAATGTAAATATAATGGGAACTATTAAGTTGGGAACAGGAAATATATCAGAACTTTCTATAATCTGCCCAATGTAATGGAAATAAAAATTTCTCCAAAAAGCTAAAGTATACTGTTTTTTAAAAAATAAATAACTACTATTCTAACAAATATGCTCATGACTATCCTTTTGAAAGCAAGAATATGCTGTTATAAATGCATGGATAAATATATCGTGACTTTGTGAAAAAGAACCAGATGAGTAAAAGTAATTTTGACAAAGAGGAAGGTTGTAGCAATATATCCAATATCAAAAGTGAATATGTAGTGCAATTAAGGTCATTCCCATGTTGTTTTAAGAAGTGTTACTCAGAAAGATAATGGAACAAAGTACTAAAAATGAACCAAAGCAATTGTGTCCACTGATATTTTACAAATGTGCAAAAGAAATTAACTGTAGATAATATAGAATTTTAAATCGAATTTCCATAGCAAAACACAAACAAAAACTACTCAGTTATGTTTTATTTCTTTTAAAATACCTTCTACAACTTAAGATATAGAGACTAGATTTCATGAATTTCACTGAGAAGTTTCCAAGAATAAAATGTTACTTTCCTCCTCCATCCCTCCTCTTTCCTTCCTTTCTTAATTTTTATCTTAATTTTTGAGATAATATACTTTCAATTTATTTATAACCACAGGTTCAGTGCTCCTCTAAACAAAGTGCTCTACAAGTAAAAAGCATAGAGACCACTGTTCTGAAGAAATACAAGGGAATGTTTTGTTTCTTATTTGCCTCTTTGTAATTTACATAAGGAAATGGAAAAATCAAAATCAATGTAAGAAAATCATAAATACAATTTAAGCTATTAAAAGAAGGGTCATTGACTAAACTTGCTAATGAAATTCACATTGTGTAAAATACTCTTAGATGTAACTATTCAGGCATACTTGATATATAAAAACAGTGATTCAATATATATCCTGGATTTAAAACACTAATGAATCAGGCATTTCACTTGTAATTTTACTTAATTTAATGTTATTGATCTTTTAGAGCTCTATACATTTCTGAATAATTATCTCTAACTACACACACACACATGACATGGGTAACAGACCTAAGGAAAATTCAACTCTACTATAGCATGGTAAATTTAATATCAGAGAAAGCTCCATGAAGGCAAATCAAGTCAAACATAATATAACTCATGCTAATGTACATAGGTGGAAGATAAAGTATATAGCACAGGAAGGGTTGGTAGAAATTCAATTTTAGATGAAGGATAGTCAAGGTAATGTATTAAAAGTCAGTATGTGCTTTGTATTAGAAGCCAAAATTCCAAGATGGCATTTTTTTAACTTTTATTTAATGAATATAAATTTCCAAAGTACAGCTTATGGATTACAATGGCTTTCCCTCCCCCCATAACTTCCCTCCCACCCACAACCCTCCCCGCTCCCTCTTCCTCTCCCTTTCCATTCACATCAAGATTCATTTTCAATTATCTTTATATACAGAAGATCAATTTAGTATATACTAAGTAAAGATTTCAACAGTTTGCACCCACACAGAAACACAAAGTGAAAAATTCTGTTTGAGTACTAGTTATAGCATTCAATAACAATGTACAGCACATTAAGGACAGAGATCCTACATGAGGAGTAAGTGTCTGTTGTTGACTCTTGTTTAGGGCATCATTAATCACCCTAGGCTCCTGTCATGAGTTGCCAAGGCAATGGAGGCCTTTTGAGTTCGCTGACTCTGATCATATTTAGACAAGGTCATAGTCAAAGTGGAAGTTCTCTCCTCCCTTCAGAGAAAGGTACCTAATTCTTTGATGGCCCTGTTCTTTCCACTGGGATCACTCTCGCAGAGATCTTTCATTTAGGTCATTTTTTTTTTCTTTTTTTGCCACAGGGTCTTGGATTTCCATGCCTGAAATACTCTCATGGTCTCTTTGCCAGATCTGAATGCCTTAAGGGCTGATTCTGAGGCCAGAGTGCTGTTTAGGACATTTGCCATTCTATGAGTCTGCTGTGTATTCCGCTTCCCATGTTGGATCATTCTCTCCCTTTTTTTATTCTATAGGTTAGTATTTTCAGACACTAGTCTTGTTTATGTGACCCCTTTGATCTTAGTCCATTCATTATGATCAATTGTGAAATGAAATTGATCACTTGGAATAGTGAGATGGCATTTGTACATGCCACCTTGATGGGATTGAATTGGAATCCCCTGGTATGTTTCTAACTCTACCATTTGGGGCGAGTCAGCTTGAGCATGTTGCAAATTGTACATCTCTTCCCTCTCTTATTCCCACTCTTATATTTAACAGGGATCACTTTTCAGTTAAGATTTTAACATCTAAGAATAACTGTGTGTTGATTACCGAGTTCAACCAATAGTATTAAGTAGAACAACCAAAAAATGCTAAGAGTGATAAAGTACTAAGTTGTTCATCAACAGTCAGGGCAAGGGCTGATCAAGTTACAATTTCTGATAGTGTGAATTTCACTTTAACAGGTTTCCTTTTTGGTACTCAGTTAGTTGTCCCGGATCATGGAGAACAAATGATATTTGTCCTTTTGGGACTGGCTTATTTCACTCAGCATGATGTTTTTCCAGTTTCCTCCATTTTATTGCAAATGACCGGATTTCATTTTTTTTTTGACTGCTGTATAGTGTTCTATAGAGTACATATCCCATAATTTCTTTAACCAGTCTACTGTTGATGGGCATTTAGGTTGATTCCAGGTCTTAGCTATTGTGAATTGAGCTGCAATAAACATTAAGGTGCAGACAGCTTTTTGTTTGCCAATTTAATTTCCTTTGGGTAAATTCCAAGGAGTGGGATGGCTGGGTTGTATGGTAGGGTTATATTCAGGTTTCTGAGGAATCTCCAGACTGACTTCCATAGTGGCTTAACCAGTTTGCATTCCCACCAACAGTGGGTTAGTCCCTTTTTCCCCACATCCTCGCCAGCATCTGTTGTTGGTAGATTTCTGTATGTGAGCCATTCTAACCGGGATGAGGTAAAACCTCATTGTGGTTTTGATTTGCATTTCCCTGATTGCTAATGATCTTGAACATTTTTTTTTATGTGCCTGTTGGCCATTTGGATTTCCTCTTTTGAAAAATGTCTATTGAGGTCCTTGGCCCATCTCTTAAGTGGGTTGTTGGTTTTGTTGTTGTGGAGTTTCTTGATCTCTTTGTAGATTCTGGTTTTTAATCCTTTATCTGTAGCATAGTTTGCAATTTTTTTTCCCATTCTGTCGGTTGCCTCTTCACTTTCCTGACTGTTTCTTTTGTAGTACAGAAACTTCTCAATTTGATGCAATCCCAATAGTTGATTTTGGCTTTGACTGCCTTTGCCTCCAGGGTCTTTTCCAAGATGTCTTTGCCTGGGCCAATATCTTTCAGGGTTTCTCCAATGTTCTCTAATAATTTGATGGTGTCAGGTAGTAGATTTAGGTCTTTAATCCATGTTGAGTGGATTTTTATATAAGGTGAAAGATAGGGGTGTTACTTCATGCTTCTGCATGTGGAAATCCAGTTTTCCCAGCACCATTTGTTGAATAGACTGTCCTTGCTCCAGGAATTGGTTTTAGATCCTTGATCAAATATAAGTTGCCTCTAGATGTTTGGGTTGATTTCTGGTGTTTCTATTCTGTTCCATTGGTCTATCCATCTGTTTCTGTACCAGTACCATGCTGTTTCAATTACAACTGCCTTGTAGTATGTCCTGAAATCTGGTATTGTGATGCCTCTGGCTTTGTTTTTGCTGTACAAAATTGCTTTAGCTATTCGAGGTCTCATGCATCTCCATATGAATTTCAGCATCATTTTTTCTAGATCTGAGAAGAATGTCTTTGGTATCTTGATTGGTATTGCATTGAATCTATAAATTGCTTTTGGGAGAATGGACATTTTGATGAAGTTGATTTTTCCAATCCATGTGCATGGAAGATTTTTCCATTTTTTGGTATCCTGTTCTATTTCTTTCTTTAAGATTTTGTAATTCTCATTGTAGAGATCTTTAATGTCCTTGGTTAAGTTTATTCCAAGGTATTTGGTTGTTTTTGTGGCCTTTGTGAATGGGATTGATCTTAGCAGTTCTTTCTCAGCCGTGGCATTGCCTGTGTATACAAAGGCTGTTGAATTTTGTGTATTGATTTTATATCCTGCTACTTTGCCAAAATCTCCTATGAGTTCCAATAGTCTCTTAGTAGAGTTCTTTGGATCCCCTAAATAAAGAATCATATCGTCTGCAAAGAGGTATAGTTTGAGTTCTTCCTTCCAAATTTGTATCCCTTTAATTTCTTTTTCTTGCCTGATGGCTCTGGCTACTTCCAGAACTATGTTTAATAGTGGTAGTGAGAGTGTGCATCCAAGTCTGGTACCAGATCTCAGTGGAAATGCTTCCAACTTTTCCCCATTCAATCGTATGCTGGCTGTGGGTTTTTCATCAATTGCTTTGATTGCATTGAGGAATATTCCTTCCATACCCAATTTTCCCAGAGTCTTCATCATGAAAAGGTGTTGAATTTTATTGAATGCTTTCTCTGCATCTATTGAGATAATCATATGGTTTTTCTTCTGCAGTCTGTTAATGTGGTGTATCCCATTGATTGATTTGCAAACATTGAAACATCCTTGCATACCAGGGGTAAATCCCACTTGGTCTGGGTGGATGATTTTTCTGATGTGTTGTTGTACTCTATTGGCGAGAATTTTATTGAGGATTTTTGCGTCTATGTCCATCAGGGATATTGGTCTGTAGTTTTCTTTCAATGCTGCATCTTTTTCAGGCTTAGGGATTAAGGTGATGCTTGCTTCATAAAAAGAATTTGGGAGGATTCCAAGATGGGATAATTTTAAAAATAAAGTCTGATATGGTAAAAATTAAATTTTAAAGATTTAAGGAAGGAAATCAAAGATAAGAGACACAGTTTTTAAAAACTAATACATGATCCATAAATTAGTAGCATAATAGACTTCTTGTTAACCAAATCATTGGGCCTGAAATAAAAACATAAAATAATTACATTGATTTCAGAAGATAAACGAGAGATTTAAGTTATTAAATTGACAATTTGATTTATCTATACAACACAGAACATAAAACCTGTATGCATTTGAGAATTCTGAAGTATAAAACACTAATGGAATAACAAAAATTACAATATGTTAAATAATGTTTTCTGTCATTTTAAATGTTGTGTAATTTTTTTCTGTTCTTTCTCCAATAAATTACTTATATTTTATTCATAATTTTAAAAATTATTTTAGGAGTTATTTATGTGTTAAATATTACTATAGCTAAATGTGCTCAATGTATTTGCTTTAGATATTTTAACATGGGTTTAATATAATTTTATTTGTTCACAATTTTATCACAAAATTTAAACCTTATTTAAATCCCTTATGATTCAAAAATGATAAATATATTCTATATCATTCTTTTCTTAATTTTGAAGTTTACATTTCAGTTTTAAACTTTCAATTTCCCTAAACTCATTTCTCTATGAGATGAGAGAAAAAAAATGCAAGAGAAAGGTAATGTCCCAGGTTTTTGATTATTCTGTGACTATTAGGTTATTCTTTGAAAATAACTGCCTCATCAGTGGAATATGGCCTGCTTATTCCTTTCTTTAAGTTCTCATGCTTTTGCTACATTTTAATGTTACAATGAAGTATTTAGAATCCCTACTCAATAAAGAATGAAGTTGAAAAATGCTGGGGTGTATTACTGTGCTCTTGATTTTTATAAAGAATGTTTCTGACATTTCAGCATTAAATATGATAATTATACTAGGCTTGAAGTAGGGGTCCATTATTCAGTATAGAAAAATTCTCTTCTACTTTTGGTTTATTAAGAGCTGTTATAATTAATCAGGATTGCACTTTATTAAATGTACTTTCTGATTCTAATGAAAAGATTAAATAATGTTTCAACTTAATCTTTTAACATAGTATAATTATATAATAGCTTTGCTAATAGTAAACTAACAGGGCCGGCGCTGTGGCATAGCATGTAAAGCCACTGCCTGCAATGCTGGCATATCATAAGGGTACCAGTTCCGGCTGCTCCACTTCTGATTCAGCTCTCTGCTATGGCCTGAGAAAGCAGTAGAAGATGGCCCAAGTCCTTGGACCCATGCAACCACGTAGGAGACCCAGAAGAAGCTCCTGGCTCCTGGCTTCGGATTGGCTAGCTCTGGAAGTTACAGCCAATTGGAGAGTGAACCAGCGGATGGAAGATATCTCTCTCTCTGCCTCTCCTTCTCTCTCTGTGTAACTCTTACTTTCAAATAAATGAATAAATCTTAAAAAAATAAACTAATGTCCATGTCCAAGATAAATTTAATTCATCACTTTATTCTACAGTTTTAATAAAATTTATTTCTTTATATGTTTATTTTAAAGGCAGAGCAATGGAGAGAGAAAAAGGGGTAGGGAGGGAGAGAAAGAGAGACAAAAAACAAACAAAAAAAAGGACAAAGAGAGAAAGAGAAAGAGAAAAAGAAAGAGGAAAATATCTTCTACCCACTGATTCACTCCCCAGATGGCTAAAGCAGCCAGTGCTGGGCCAGTCTGAAGCCGGAAGCTTGGAATTCGAGCTGGGTCTCCCACTTGGGTGTCTGGAGCACAAGTAACAGGGCCATCAAACCCTGCCTCCCCACGTACATTATCAAGAAGCTAGATTGGAAGCAGAGCAGCTGGGGCTCAAATTAATGCTAAGATATGGGACACTGACATTGCATTCAGTGTATTTACCTACTGTGCTACAATGATGGTCCCTGTGTACTGCAGTTTTAAAGGTGCTATTCAATTTGGCAAAGCTAACTTACAGAATGTTTTTACATATTTTCATGTGTTAGTTTGAACTATAATTTTATTTTTTGTATAATCCTTGAATGAGACTTAAAAACAAAATAGGTCCCTTCTGGCAAGCTCATCAAAGCATGCAGAATCATTAGATGAACTTGAAAGTCCTTATGCATGGACAGCAACCATAGCAACAAAAACAACAACGAGAATCCAAAGTTAGCTCAAGTTCATGGTGATTGTCTCCTTTCCCCATACTAATTGCCTAAAATGACATGTATCTATTTCCAGGAATAAATAATATTTGCTTCAGTTTTTCATGTACTACACGGGTTGTATGTCAAACAATAAAAATGTGTGATGCACGTGAAAATGCAAGAAAATGATTTTGATTATGAGGAGACAAAGAAAGCCAAACCAGAGATCACTTAGAGTTTAGAACTACTGAGCATAAACACTAAAACACTTACAATTAAACTTGTAAGGATAAAAAAAAAAAAAGGTTCATCACTGAATGGGTGAGAAATTTCAGCTGAGTGATATAGCCTATAAGAAAAGGCTGAATTAAAGTGCTAGGAAAAATTATTTCAAACTTCATTCTTTTGATAGGTTTAATGGTAGCTGTGGCACAGTTCAGGAAAGGGTTGGTGAACTTGAAGTTAGCTTAATGTAAAGGACTCAAAATTAGATACAAAATAAAAATAGAATTTCCAGAAACTATGGGAAAATGTCAGACTCTACAAATTATGTCACTAACATTCTAGGAAGAGAAGATTAAGAAGACAAAGAGATGATATGCTTGAGAAAAAAAGTTTCATTTTCATATATGTATATGTATATATGTATATTAGATACAGATATAAATATCTATAGATCTATATATCTGTATCTGTATCTATAGATATACAGATATATAGAGACATTCCTGCTTTCAAAAACATAGTATGCATTTAATATACATATATACATATACATAATATATATATATAATGTCTACATAGGAAGAGGATATGGAAAAATGTTACAAATTGTTAAATCTACATGTCCTCATTGAACTCTTTATACTTTTCTGTATTATTTTAAGAATTTTAATAAAGAAGGCAATATATATAATATATATAGATATACAGATATATATAGATATACATATACATATATACAGATATAGATATACATATATAGATATATATATAAATATATAGATATACAGATATATATATATAGACACTCCTGCTTTCATAAGCTAAATACATATATGATACAAAATTTCCATGACAGATAAATAGCATATACAATATACACACATGAATTATACCATATTTCACTTGGAAAACTAAAAGAGAAAATTTTTTTAAAGATTTATGTATTGATTTGAAAGTCAGAATTACACACAGAGAGGAGAGACAGAGAGACAGAATTCTTCCATCTGATGGTTCACTCCCCAAATGGCTGCAATGGCCAGAGTTGTGCTGATCCGAAGCCAGGAGCCAGGAGCTTCTTCCGGGTCTCCCACGTGGGTGCAGGGACCCAAGGACTTCAACCATCTTCCACTGCTTTTCTAAGCCATAGTAGAGAGCTGGATCAGACATGGAGCAGCCAGGACTCAAACCAGCGACCATATGGGATGCTGGCCCTGCAGGCTTCAGCTTTACCCACTATACCACAGAACAGTCCCAAGAGAAATTCTCTCTCTCTCTCTCTCTCTTTTTTTTTTTTTTTACAGGCATAGTGGACAGTGAGAGAGAGAGAGAGACAAAAGGCAGGAGCCAGGTGCTTCTCCTGGTCTTCCATGGGGTGCAGGACCCAAACACTTGGGCCATCCTCCACTGCACTCCCTGGCCACAGCAGAGAGCTGGCCTGGAAGAGGGGCAACCGGGACAGAATCCGGCGCCCTGACCGGGACTAGAACCTGGTGTGCCGGTGCCAGTAGGCGGAGGATTAGCCTATTGAGCTGCGGCGCCGGCAAAGAGAAATTCTTAAAGACATCTTGGAAAAATTGCACATGACATAAATAGGAAAAATATGAGTTTTATTGAGTATGTTGGATATAGTGCAAGCAAGAAAAAATTGGGTGACTTGGGTGATTTTTAAAGTATTGGAAGAAGAAATTTTCATTTCAGAATTATATGCCTAGCAAGATACTATCATATAAAATAAAGCATATTGAAATTAGGCTCAAATCATTCACAGGAGGAACAGGAAATATATTAGGCTACCCCAAAAAGCTCAAGGAAAATTAAATTATAAACTTATTTTGCTGAAAAAAAATTGAAACTCATGCACTTATTTTTCATATGTGCATTTATCACAGACATTTGTACATGGATTTCAAAATGTTTTAAATCAAAATAAACACACCGCTAGTTTTTGAAGAACTGTCATATTTCTGGTTTGATAAATCTATTATCTGTGGCAATTCTGGATCAGTTTTTGCTGATTGATCATTCTCATCATAGTATCTCTTAGGAAGATCTGTAGTTATTAGTCAGTCATAATTAAGGAATGAATATTGCTTGAAATATATGTGACAGTTTCTATTTTTATTTATAAAATATGAGAAACCATTTGTTCAGTTAAATTTAATTTGTCACCTAATTGAAAGCAAAAATGAAGCTATTCATATTATTTTATTACAGTACAATCATATTAATTAGTCATCTATTCCCATATCCTACACTTATTTGTTTAGGTAAAATTTCTATTTTCTACATTTGGAAATGATAGATACAGAAACATTATACAGTATTAAACAAAAAGAGTTAAATAATGTTTAATGATAAAACATATTATAAAACTATGAAAAAATGAGGACCACATTATTTAAGAAAATGTTCACAGAATTGCTGTTAAAAGTTGCCATTAATGAATTCTTTGTTTATGACTAAGTGGCTCTGTGAATTTGGGACAAATTTACATGCTCTGAAGTTTGTTTAGACATCTGTAAAAGGGGATGGTAGCACTAAATGCCACATCAACATAAAGCATAGTATCTGGGAATTAATAGTCAAATAATTAATGGCAATTATTTTCCTCTATTAGTACTTTGTCTACTGGGGACTACTTTCCTTACCTTTATTCTCCAATTCAAGCAATGAAATGTAGTTTGATAATAATCATATACTAAGCTTTCATAGCTTTAGCAATACAGATAAATTACAAGAGACCCTGTATCACAAACAACAAAAATGCAGAAGTTCACTAAATAGGAAAGCGGGTGTAATTCCCATATTATTCTTGTATTAATCAAATTCATTCTGATTTAGAATCATTCTACTCAAGACTCTTTGTGTACTGTGTAATGAATATATAAGCAATTAAAGTTTAGCAATTAAGGTTAAGAATGCCAAAGGATCTTTTTCTTTTCTCCTTTTTCTTTCTTCATCAGTTACTTCTGGGAGAGGGAAACTTTCATATTTAACCCAAAGCCTAAACTAAACTCATGGGAATGGACTTTCAAAATATTACTTACAGCAGTTCTTATACAGCATGCATTATGGAATAAAGAAACAGAAACAGAGCTTCATATCTCCAATTCTGTCTTAGGGGACAAAAAAGAGAGTGTTAATAAAATGAGCTGGGAATGATTGCTTTTTGAGCATGAAAATGAGCTATTCAAAGAAATATGCTATTCTCATCTTCATGAAACTATCTTAACTGGAAAATCTTGTTAAATATTGAAAGTTTAAAATATCTCAAGTCATTTACAATGCAGTGTTAAAAGCTTGTGAATTTACATTAGCAGCTATTAGAATAAAAGTGACAGTGTATAGATAGCATATTGAGTAGCTGAACCATATCCAATATATCCCAACAGGTCTGCTTCATAAATATATGATCTTTTATGGAATTCATATAATATTTGATAAAATTAGTCAATACTCTGGGTTTCCACCAAGATTCCTATCTTCATTTCTATAAATTTGATTCCTAAAATTTAAGCTCCATTAAGGGTTTCAGAGTTAAAAGAATCATCACAAAAGATCCTAAAGTGAGAGGATTTACATAAGATTTTTCTCTAACATTCTGAAAATGTGCATTAGCATGGTTAGTCGTAATGAGACCTGTATCAATTATAAGGAGACCCGTAGTGAAAAAGGTCATTGCAAAAGTAGGCGGGTGACCTTTGCACTAACACCTCCAACTCATGCTCCATCATTACTAGTAATTGCTGCTTCTGCAGAACTATAAAATTCATTTTTCATGACTCGTGCAATTCAGATACACATAGGAGACTGCTTATTAAACATTTTTCCAATTCAATGAAAGCAATGAAAATTTCTGACATATTTGTTCTTGAAAATGGGGACCACTCTTCTTGAAGAATATCTAACTAGCATAATAAAATATGATCAAAGTGCATTTTAAACATAAACACATATATTACAATTGTATAATTAAAAGTATAAAAATATTAAAATATCAGTGAAAGTCAGTCTATGATGTTGATTATTTATCTATCCTATAAACTGAAATATGCCTAAAAAAAACTAGATTCTGATATCAAAAAAATATGTATGGGGGATGTTGCTGTGCAGTGAGTTAAGCTGCCATGTAGGACAACTGCGTTTCACCAACTCCTGCCTCTGTGTAAGATCTAGAATCCTTGCAGTGTGCATCTTGAGAGGCAATAGATAGTCACTCAATTACTTGGGTACTTGCCACCTACTTGGGAGATCCAGACTGAGTTGCTACCTCCAGACTTCAGCCTGTACAAACCAGCTATTGTAGGAATTTGGGGAGTGAACCAATGGAAGAATGATCTTTTTTTCTGTCTCTCTGCTTTCCAAATAAATAAAAATGAATAAATAAGACAGCCTTAAAATAATAATACCAACTTAAGCCATTATTTGAAAGAATATTTTAGATTGTATTAAATATATCTATGAGACAGGTAAGAAAGTCTCTGAAAAGATGATGAATGCTTTCAAGGGAAAAAAGGTATTAATTATAGGAATGTATATGAAGACAAATTCAGAAAATGTAAGAAGTGGTAGTGATATTTAAGCAAAGTATTAAACAATAAATAAAATCAGGAGGGAGATTGTGCATGTACCACTGAGTATAATGACAGATTATATGACATGCTTGGATATTTATAATTGAAAATTAGAAAATAAGAGTTGAGTTACGTAACATCTTAAATGTTAAAGTCGTTGCAAACCAAACAATGGATTTCCCTGAGGAAAACCTTGCAAGAAAGTTCCATAATTAATTCTACTCAATTGCTTTTTGCAGAGCATGGTGTAAGAACAGAAAAAAAAAAATCAAGAAAACTAGTTATTATAATTATTAAACGGGGATTTAAATTTCTCTTAAGTTCATTTTAGTCACCTGTTAGGATAAAGGAGCCTTAACAATTAATTCACCAAATTTGTTTTAATATTCATTTGATGCTCAGTGGCAAGGGTTGGTATAATAACCATCCAGATTCACTGGAGAGAGCCGAGTAGGGAAATACAGTGAGTAAATGATGAGGAATGGCTGGTATGGGAAAAAGAATACTGAAGTCTATTTTTCACTGCTTGGATTGAGATTGTTGGAGTCTGTATGGCTAAATTCTATTTAGGAGGAATGGGAGGTTATTTGTTATTTTTGTAAATATTACTTTAGGATAAAAATTAAAGTTATAAATTTGTATGCTCATGGTATGTAAGTCAAGTTCAAAGTAGCATGAAGCATTCAAGAAAGTAATAAAAGAAGTTGGAGACAGTATCTTCCTACATATTATACCACTGCTCCAGCAGCTCTTCTGAAGAGCAACAGTGTTACAGCTCAAAGAACGGCATGGCACAGACTCTCTTAAGAAGAGAGAAAAGGAAGACCCTAGAGAAACCTGAAACCTCTCATAAACAGAACAGCAGAAAAAAATAAAATACAGGCAATCTCTGAGCCAGATTAATGCACAATCTCACACTAAAAACCCATTTTCCTCAGTTCTCCTTACGTGACAGACCCTGTTCACTTTCAACAAAAACCCAAAGAGTCCTAATAGGTATAAAATGAAACAAACAAGCAAACAAAATTACTGTAAAGATTATGCAGCAACTATAAGAAAACAGAACTCTGAAGTAACACAGATTTTGAAATTAGTAGCCTGCATGTGAACTAGCCTTGGTTAGTGTATCTGTGTATGTGTGTGTGTGTGTGTGTGTATACACATACTGTATGAATATATATGCATTATATATTAGAGCAGAGAGATGGACACCAAAACGAAATAGAAACAAGAAGTAACTAAGAGCTGTAACACGAAGCAGCAACATGTTTACTCTGATCATCAGTATATTTGATTCAGCTGTTGAAAAAATAATGATCTTGAAGCAATGTCAAGGGAAATTTGGAAACCAAAACTAAAAAAGAAAAAAATATTAAAAATAAAAAAGAATAGATCAGTCTTATACTAGGGCAACTTCAAAATATTTTGTATATGTGTAAGTGAGTTGTTAGAAGGAGAAAAAAGAGAAAATATAAAGAAGAAATCTGTAGTAGGAATAGCTAAAAACTTTTCAAAATTAATACTAGATATCAAATCACCAACCCAGTATGTTTAGAGATCACTACACATTATAAATGGCAGAGATATCATAATGCAATGTTTTTTATTATTATTACTGAAAATCAAATATAAGGAGAAAGGTTTGGAAGAAGTCAGAAAAAGCAAATTCCTTCTCTGTAGTAAAAAAAAATAAGGATTATAGTGTACTTATCAGAACCCTGCAAGATGAAGAGTGGAGTGAAATATTTAAATGTTGAAATACAAAGTGCCAAGTCTGAATTCTATACCCAATGGAATTATATTCCCAAAAAAATGAGAGATAAAGACTTTCTCAGAAGGAGCTAAGGGAATTCATTTTAAGTGAATACATTTGTCCTGTAAAAATTGTTACAAGAATTTCTACAAAGAAGATTGAAGACAGAGATCAGAAAGTCAGATATATATGTAAAATAAGGAAGTACATGAGAAAAGAACAAACTGAACTTATTCTGAATTTATGCAAAATATTTTACATTCATATAGGAGAGTGTATTGAGAAATATAATCCAGATATAGAAAGAGAGGATTGTGGATGGACAGTGTGTTTCACAATTGTTTACCTCATACTAAATACGTTCCAGGTTAAGAAAAAAGAAATGAAGAAGACAAGGTTTGCCCACAGAGAACCCACAGATTAATAGACTCATTGGGAAGTAATTACTAACTAATCACAGTAATAAAAGGAAAGAATACATTAAGATAATTATGAATTTGCTAGAAAAAAAATAAGAATGACATTATAACCTTTGGGAAATTTTGCTATATAATTGGTATTCACTTGGGGAATTTTCATTATAATTTTTGAGGTATCTCTAGCAATAACACAAATTCTTCATTTTAGAATGAATGAATCTATGTCTCTGAGTGATCAGGCAAATTTCTTGGCCTGCCCAAGTTCAAATATCTAATGATATTTATTAATGGCCTTAGAATCTATCTAGTTACGTTTAACTTAAAACTTTAGTTCTTTTATTTTAAATGTATTTATTTATTTGAAAATCAGACTTAAACTGAGAGAGGAGAGAGATACAGAAAGAGAGAGAGAATCTTCCATCAGTGGGTTCACTCCTCAAATGGCTGCAATGGCTAGGGTTGGCACAGGGAGGAGCCAGGAATCAGGAGCTTCTTTGGATCACCCATGTGGGTGCAGCAGCCCAAGTGTTTGGACGATCCCTCTGCTGCTTTCCCAGGCACATTAGTGGGGAGCAGCCAGGTCTCTAACTGGTGCCCATATGGGATACAAGGCATTTCAGACAGCAGCTGTGCCTGCTATACCACAGCACTGGCTCCAAAACTTCCAGTTCTGAAGAAACTGTGGAATCATGATGGTACTAAGAAGAATAAGTCAAGACGAAGAACTAATTTGATGGAGAAGACATGAACTTGAATTTTGATATCTCAAATCCATTGGATCATCTTTCCTCTTTAGTTTTAATTTTATTTACTTTACCAAGAAATACATGTAATGAGAAGAAATGAGAAGGTTGATGTTAAAATTACTACATCTAATAGTATCAAAAAATAAACATAATTCTGTTTTTTGTATAGAACATTTATTTTATATGGACTTTTAATGTGGTTGAATTCTTTAATCACTGTTCAATACATGCCAAAATATTATTCTAAAATTTGCTACATCATTTCTGTCTAAAATGTGTAGAGCCTTTATGTGATTTTTCTTTGCATACATTTTGGTGATTTCAATATAATGTCTAGTTGTAATAGTGCTTTCATAGAAACATTAAATTCACTGTGTAACTCTTTCAAACATGCATTATGAGCCAAAGTAAAAGTTAACCATATTTCATTTTAAGATGCAGGTAACAGCATCTGACTGAACGGGAAGGATGTGACTACAAAGACTTGACATATTTCAGGGTCTTTTAGTCACATGTGCAATCCAGTTCAAAACTGTAGAATAAAACATTCCTGTTTTTACTCCAAACATAATCTGGTATATTAATCAGCTTTTGATAATTCCTAAGACAAGCTACTTAAAGCAAGGAGGTTTATTTTAGCTTATAGTTCTATAGATCAAGCAGTCACCATTGTTCCAGCCATCTGACGGACTTGAAAGATGACAACGGTAGGGACTTGAAAGATGACAATGGTAGAGCGGAATGTAGCAGAACAATCTCATGGCAAGCTCAGAATCTGAGAGAATGGTAGGGTGTGACTTAGACTTTTATAAACAACCTCCTCGATTGAACTATTTTCCAAGAGCACAACCTCAAAGACTCAAGACCTCCCACTAGGCTCAGCTCAGTTTCTCCTTGGGGATGAAACATTTGCATGATCAGATCCACAATTCATTCAAAACATAGTTGATAGGAATATCATGCATGTTCTTCAGAGATACTTACATTTATGTAACTAAATGATAGATAACATCAATGTCTAACTGTGAAATTTGTAATTCCAGGACAACTTGTTTTGTGATTTTCCTTTTGTTTATTATTTCATATTTTGACATATACATTCAAAAATATAAATTCATTCTTCAAAATTTATATGTATGCTATTATCATACTTTTCAAAATGACAATGTAATCATAAAAATTGCATTTAAAATGGAGCAGATTAGGGCCGGTGCCGCGGCTCACTAGGCTAATCCTCCGCCTAGCGGCACCGGCACACCGGGTTCTAGTCCCAGTCGGGGCACCGGATCCTGTCCCGGTTGCCCCTCTTCCAGGCCAGCTCTCTGCTGTGGCCAGGGAGTGCAGTGGAGGATGGCCCAGGTGCTTGGGCCCTGCACCCCATGGGAGACCAGGAAAAGCACCTGGCTCCTGGCTCCTGCCATCGGATCAGCGCGGTGCGCCGGCCGCAGCGCACCGGCCGCAGCGGCCATTGGAGGGTGAACCAACGGCAAAGGAAGACCTTTCTCTCTGTCTCTCTCTCTTACTGTCCACTCTGCCTGTCAAAAAAATTTTAAAAAATAAATAAATAAATAAAAAATGGAGCAGATTATTTTCTTCCATACTCTGCTGCTTCAAACCTCTCTGTTTGGCAGAGGTAACGTTGATAGATTGATATTTAAGACCCTGATGTGCTAGCAAGTGACTGAAGTGAACTTTGGAGATATTTGAAGCCCCTTTATTAACATTGCTTCAGGAAGCTAACGGGGAAATATCACCATTTCATTGTATGTTAATATAATTTTAATGTAATTAAAATATAGAATATGTTAAAATGTGAAATTTTTTGCCATATTTAAGATTTTGAAATCAAGTGTTTTTCACATTCAGTAAATCTATTGTACAGCTTCTGTCACTCTGCTTGAATAAAGATCATTCTATTGACTCATCATTTTCTTTTTTTTTTTTTTTTTTTTAAAGATTTATTTATTTGTTTATTTGAAAGGCAGAGTTAGAGAGAGAGAGAGGCAGAGAGACAGACAGATTTTTTTTTTTTTTTTTTTTTTTTTGACAGGCAGAGTGGACAGTGAGAGAGAGAGACAGAGAGAGAAAGGTCTTCCTTTGCCGCTGGTTCACCCTCCAATGGCCGCCGCTGCAGCCGGCGCACCGCGCTGATCCTGGCAGGAGCCAGGAGCCAGGTGCTTTTCCTGGTCTCCCATGGGGTGCAGGGCCCAAGCACCTGGGCCATCCTCCACTGCACTCCCTGGCCATAGCAGAGAGCTGGCCTGGAAGAGGGGCAACCGGGACAGAATCCGGCGCCCCAACCGGGACTAGAACCCGGTGTGCCGGCGCCGCAAGGTGGAGGATTAGCCTATTGAGCCACGGCGCCGGCTTGACTCATCATTTTCATTTATTAGCTTGAATAAGTTTTCCAACATTCCTATTGTGGATGCAGTATTATCTCTACAGAGTTGTGTCCTCAATTTTGAAAAAATGAATAAATGCATGACTAATTTTATGTGTAAATTTCAGTATTACTAATGGGACTTGGTAGCAGAGTTTTCCTTTGCTATATTTTCCATCAGTGATTAATGAAATGTTTCACTTGTACTTTGGATTTTAACCCATAAGCTATTAGGTCCGATATTTCTGTTTTAGATGTAAATTTAATAATTTAATGAAGCTTATAGCAATCTCTTTGAGGATTTATTTATTTGGAAGAGTTGCAGAGAGAGAGATGGAGAATCAAAGGAGGGAAGGACAAAGAGAGAGAGCACGCGCGCGTGAGAGAGAGAAATCTTCCATTTGCTGATTCATTCCCCAAATGAATGTGGGTCTCCCATGTGTGAGGCAGGGTCCCAAGTACTTGGCCCAACTTCCAATGCTTTCCCCAGGCAATTTTAGCAGGGAGCTGGATCAGAACTGGAGCAGCCAGGGCTCGAACTGGTGCCATATAGGATGCAAACAGTGGCTTAACTTTCTACACCACAACGCTGGCTCCAGGAATAACTTATTTTCACAATTGTTGCTACAGAATTTTTGAAAAACAGTGAATGAATAGAAAAATATTTTAATTTCTTTTTTTAAGATTTATTTTATTTATTTGAAAGGTAGAGTTACAGAGAGAGAGGACGAAACAGAGAGAGAGAGAGATCTTCCACCCACTAGTTCACTCCCCAAATGGCCACAGACAGAAGCCAGGAGCGAGGAGCCTCATCCAGGTCTCCCAGGTGGGTACAGTACTTGGGCCATCTTCTGCTGCTATCCTAGGCTCACTAGCCAGGAGGTAGATCTAAAGAGGAGCAGCTGGGAGATGAACCTGAACCCATATGGAAGGCTTAACCAGCCACAGCACTGTCCCCTTATTTTGCTTTTCTTCAAAAGGCAGAGAGACAGAGAGACAGACAGAGAGCCTTCTCCCATCTGCTGGTTCACAACTCAAATGCCAGCAAAAGATGTGGCTGGGCTCAAAGGAAGCCAGGAGCCTGGAACTGAATCCAGGTCTTTCTTTCATACGAAGACTTGAGTACTTGAGCCACTTGCTCCTTTCCAGGGTAATCTTTAGAAGGAAACTGGATCAGAAGCAGGTAGCTGGGAGTAGACTCAGTGTGTGTGATATGGGATAATGACATCCCAAACAGCTACTTAACTGATGTGCCAAACTTCTTTCCCTATATCAGTATTTTGAGGATTTTATATCAAATGAAACTAGGTAAAAGCTGAAAGTCAATGTTTAAAGTTATATTATAGATCTATCTATTTTTTGCAGTACATATGTGATTAATTTTGCAAGGTAAAAATGCAAATCACCTTTCATTTTCATTGAACTTGTTCCTGAAGTTACAGAAACATAGCTTGCACTAGTTCACTGTAATCCAGAAATATCAATGATCATCCATTTATTTCCCATTAGTAAGAATACAGAAGAATTTTTGGAAATCCAGTCTTACTGCTGTACTCCAGGGATTCATTATTCACTGGAAAGCACAGTTGTCCCCATTTGGCTCTTTCTGAAAAGAAAACCTAAATGGAATATGAACATTATGCAGCAGAACCAATAGGGTATATTACATGTGGTGGTATCAGAAAGAACCGAGAAGACAATCCCCTTTCTGCCCAAAGCTTTGCATCATTTAAACAATGTTAAGAAATACCAACATTCAGTGATATGTTGGCTCTTAAATTTTCAAGGCATCCTATCATTTATAAAATAGCAAATTAAATAAATGAATTCTTATCTTTTCACTTAATAAACATCTATGGTCATAGAATGTGTGTGTTAACATAAAAATTGAAAAAAAATCAGGTATGTCTATAAATACATACAGCAGATTGAGAATATAACCCATAGACTTAAATAATATATATTTACTTTACCTCAAATAATATTATCCAATATAAAACTGACATATATAATCAGTTTTAATGTTACAGATTTGGAGTCAGATCACTTGGGATTAAATCTAGTGGATAGTCATGTGATCATGGAAATGTAGTTAATTCTTGTATATTTTGAAATTTTTATTAGTGAATGATGAGTATTTTCTGATAGTATACTGTTTTCTTTTAAAACTGGTAATCTAAGAAACTATTTTGGTTATTGTCTATTTTGCTCTTAGTGTTTCTAAAAATATTAATATATGTGCTATTTGCATTTTACTTCCTGATAAATACCAAACTTTTTTTAGGAGCTGTTAAAGTTCCCACTCATGTTAACACGAAAAATACTTAATTACCCTGAATATATCTTGCTTCCAAATTCCTCTTTATGTTTCTTTGGTTATCAGTCAAATCCCACCATTCTGTTTTCCCAATGGTGGGGGCAAAACATTAAGAAGGCAAACTAAGATAAGGCTGCCAGACCAACAGTCAAACAGCCTTATGTTGTGTTAGGAAAACAAGCTTTGAAGTAAGACACTGGTTTCACAACTATTTAGTCATTTTTGTTCCATTAAACTGATTAGAAAAATGAAAAGTAAAATATTTTCTGCTGAACGAGATAATATATGTAATATGCCAACTGCTATGGAAAATGTTATTTTAAAATCTATACATTTATGTTGGAAAAAAATCTAGAAATAAATCAGATAAATGTTCGGCTATTGATATTGGCATTCATGCCAAAAAAGCATCTCATTATCCAACAAAGTTAGTCAAAGATTTTTTAAGCAATAATATTTTGTTGTGAGATAAAATCTATAGGCTGAGTATATGAGGGAAAATACCAAGCCATGATTAGAGTAGAATACAATAAAATTATACTTGTAATAATTTAAAAATATTTGATTGAAGGACAAGTGCATGCATGCAACTATTTCTTTAATCATTATATTCCTGCATTTGTAAACTGTAGTTTGCTTGGATAAAAGCCTTCATATCCCTAATAAGTAATGTAAGGATTTTTTTGTTTTATATATACTAAGTGTGCAATAATGAGAGCATCTTTTCTCTATCATGTAAAGAAATTGTAAATTACCATTTCACTGTTAAATATCTTGGAAATCCTCACCCAAATGAAACTCCAATAAAATTTGGCAGTAATCTATTTGACTCAGTCTTTTTCCTTTGTCAAAAGCAAAAGCTATGGGAAAGCTCTAGGACTTCCTTCAAAAATGAAATTGCTTGCTAAATTGCTTTCTAGGCACCAAGTCAAAAGTCATTTAGATATGAATTATATGAAAAACACAAGAGCTTCACTGAAAATCATATGGCTGTTATAAGCATTTTTATTAAAGAAATCTTATAATTAATACAAGAAAGTGAATTCTCCTTGACAATTTTGTTTGTGCAGTATTCCTCAAACATGTTTAGGAATTGTAAATAATTCAGATTAAACAACAAATTAAGATAATCTTCAGTAGTATTACACTAATAAATATTTTTTATAAATTATGACCTTGAAAGTAAATTAAAAATCAGAAAGCTATAATTGAAACCTCAGCAGACATAGCTGTTTGCACAAACCTGTAAAATGTCTATTCATTGACCAGTATCAGTTTATTCAATATAGGAATAGTGGTATTTTCTCAATTTAGCAAATCTCAAATTCTTTCAACACCTTTAATGCTTTCTTGGGTAGAATTTTGTTAGGGAAATACCTCTCAAATTTAAATGTGCGAACATATCATACAGAGGTGTCTTTTAAATTTTATTTTTATTTGTTCATTTATGAGAGAGTCTTCCATTTGCTGGTTCACTCTCCAAATGCCCGCAACATTCGGGGCTGGGCCATGTCAAAGCCAAAACCAGAAACTCAGTCTCTGTCTCCCACCTGGGTGGCTGGGATCTGGTGAACTGATCATTATTTGATGCATCCAATGCAGCCTTAGCTGGGGACTGGCATCAGGAGAGGAGTCACCCCCCAAATGCTGACACTCTGATACAGAATGAGGGCACCGCAGGTGGTGTCTCAATCATTGCATGAAATTCCTGGTCCAGGAGATCTTTTTAAAGCTCAAATTCTGATGCAGTAGGTCTGGCCCACACCTCTACATTCCCATCACTAGTTCATGCGATCAATATATAGTCAATATAGCTGTTGTTAGAATACTTACACATGTGTTGTAGTGATCCTTGTGGAAACATTGATTGGTGCAATGATAGAATGTGATACTGAACCCGAGAAAGTATTCTCTCTATCAAAATTCATGTCGATGAGTAAACATGAAAATAAAGCATACTCATTTTCAGGAACACTCCCAAGACTTCCTTTACATAAAAAGGAAGTCAACGGAGAAGCATTAAGATGTATCAAGTAAACAACACACACATATGGGGCCAGAGCTGTGGTGCAGAGTGCTCACACCCTAGCCTAAAGCACCTGTATCTAATACGTGCACTTGTTCAAGTCCTAGCTACTTCACTTCCAATCCCAGGGGTATGTGTTTTACAATTTTCTAAAACCTAGATCCTAGCTCCAGCTGTCCCAATTGCCAGTTTTATTATTTTGGTGCTTCATTTTTTCTTTAAATAAATCAATAAATAAGTTTTGTCCATTCTTTTGCTAAGAATGAACTTGAATGGGTGGGGATATTTCTCCATGTAACCAAATAATTAATTGGCCAATTTTCTGCATTAATGAGAATATTCTGTATTTATTTCCTTCTATTACGTTAACTTATAATAAATTTTGCATGCATACATTCACACACACATAGACATAACACATTTATACTATTAATATACCATGATGTGAAATTAATAGTTTTGTTTTCTTTTCCATTTTTGTTTCATTTCACCTCCTTTATCTGTTCATTCGTGATTCTGCTACCCTCTGCTACCACAGTTGCTTTATCTGACTGCTCAGTATATATTTACCCACACTCTTATAATCAAATGTACACACACATAGATATATCAACAAATACATTTCATATATTTTATAAATGATCATTTTTTAAAAATGCCCATTTTGAATATATTACTGAAAATATATCCTGAATTTTCTTTTAAATCTACAATGATATTGATAATTTATCCCTGCTTTTTACTTTCGAAATTCATTCTTTTTATAGTCAGCATATAGTTTTTGCTGGTAGAAACAAAACAAAAATCTTGTACATGTGTGTTAGAACTTCTGTGGCGCAGTAGGTTAACGCCCTGGCCTGAAGTGCTGGCATCCCTTATGGGCACCGGTTCAAGACCCAGCTCCTCCAATTCCAATTCAGCTCTCTTCTATGACCTGGGAAAGCAATAGGTGATGGCCCAAGTCCTTGGGCCCCTGCACCCATGTGGAAGACCTGGAAGAAGCTCCTGGCTCCTGACTTCGGATCAGTGCAGCTCAGGCCATTGTGGCCAACTGGGAAGTGAACCATCGGATAGAAGACCTTTCTCTCTCTCTCTCTGTGTAACTCTGATTTTCAAATAAATAAATAAA
Organism: Oryctolagus cuniculus; assembly: GCF_964237555.1. Taxonomy (NCBI): domain Eukaryota; kingdom Metazoa; phylum Chordata; class Mammalia; order Lagomorpha; family Leporidae; genus Oryctolagus; species Oryctolagus cuniculus. The sequence goes on along the minus strand of NC_091440.1, from coordinate 23,513,611 downwards.
TCTTTAATAAAAAAGGACTTCTATTTATGACATAAATGTATAGTAAGTATAATAAATAATAAGTATATCTAGAATAATTATTACTTTCATTTGTTATATTCTCTTCAAAATATAAAATAGAATACTATAGTCTATTTTCTCTTGATGAGTATGGGACTGATCTAGGTGTTCAGTTGATGCTTGTATATTTAGGTATCATTTGATTATGAACTGTTAACATGGTATACATGATCTTATGTGTATGTATTGGTCACAAGCTGACATTACTTTTAATCATAGCCCAGTCCTATCAGTTGCTGAAATTGGAAGGGTAGGGTCTTTCTTGATTCCTCTTCTTGGAATTCACAATCAATCAGCATATTCCATTAGCTCTTTTTCTAAAATACAACCTGAATAAAAAACTTAAACCACTCCTCTCAGCTTGCTCAAGGTTATCATCATCTGTAACTAGAAGTCTTCACTTGACCTTTGCATTGTTTTCAGTCAGAGAATGGCAGCCAGAAGGAACCCTTTAAAATATCTGTTAAATCATGTGACACATCTGCTCAAAACCCTTTTCAGAGCCAATGTCCTTACAACATTACAGGGATGGGGAAACTTTTATTGCCAAGGGCCATTTGGATATTTATAATATCATTTCTGAGACATATAAAACTATTAACTTAACAACTTATTGAATTTTGAGTCCTGCCTTGGCAGGGCCAGATCAAATGATTTCCCAGACATTCTATGGACAGCAAGCCTGACATTCCCCACCCCTATGTGGCCAGTAGCCTGGGGCCTACAATGACTTTTCTGACCTCATCTTTAATACCTTGAAACTGTAAGAGCCATCTATTCTTTCATTGATTCAATTACAAAGCCAGGATCTTGAATTTTTCTTATCTAGAATTACCTCTGCCAAAATAAGTTATTCCTTACATGATATTTATCTGGAATTTTCTAATTGTAACTACTTGTTATGGTAGCATGTTTTTTTTTTCTCATTTTTTAAAAGATGTATTCATTTATTTAAAAGGCAGAGTTACACAGAGAGAGGGAGACAGGGAAAGACAGAGAAATAGGGGGGAGGAGGGGATCTTTTATCTGCTGCTGCACTCCCAAAATGGCAGCCAATGCCAGCAGCCAGGAACCTGTGTCTCCCATAGGGGTGGCAGGGACCCAAACACCCTGGTCATCATCTGCTGCTTTCACAGGCATGTGTCCATCAATGAATGCAACTGGAAAACATTATATTTAGTGAAATATGTCAGTCCCAAAAAGAAAATGCCATGTGTCCTTCCTAATCTGTGGTAACTAATAGAGTACTGAAAACATAATCTATAGAAGTGAAATTGATACTTTGAGATGCGATGAATTTGAACCGCACTTGTCTCAACTATTTTTTTCATACTATTTATTGAACTCTTAATATAGGGTTAATCTTATGTGTGTAAAGTTAATTAAAAATAGATCTCAGTAAATAATAAGAATGGGAATAGGAGAAGGAGGAGGAAGAAGGATGGGGAGTGTGGGTGGGAGGGAGCGTAGGGTGAGAAGAAACACTATATTCCTAAATTTGTAGATACGAAATGCATAAAGTTTATATACCTTAAATAAAAGGTTTCCAGGTTAAAAAATTATAAAAATAAAAAATATTAAATCAAAAACTGGTCACATGCACACACACACAACAGCATCTAAAATGTGTATTTTGAACACTGCGTTGAATGAAATTATTTTTGATGATGTTCAAAATGTACCAATTTTCATGTATTAATCTTAAGAAGCAAATAAACTGGGGGCCAGCATTGTGGAGTAGCTGGTAAAGCTGCTGCCTGCAGTTCTGGCATCCCATATGGGCCCTGGTTCTAGTCCAGGCTGCTCCATTTCTGATCCAGCTCTCTGCTATGGCCTGGGAAAGCATTAGAAGATGGCTTGAGTCCTTGAGCCCCTGCGCTCATGTTGGAGACTCTGAGGAAGCTCCTGACTCCTGGCTCCAGAAATTGTGGCCATTTGGGGAGTGAATCAGTGGATGGAAGAACTCTCTTTCTCTCTCTCTACCTCTGTAACTCTGCCTTTCAAATGAATAATAAATCTTTAAAAAAGAAGAATGAAATAAACTATTGTTTTACATATTTAAAAAATGAAGTGGAGCAGTTGGGATTCAAGCCAGTTCCTATATGGTTTGCTGACATTGCATCTGTGCCATAACTTTGCCCCTGCCTCTTTTATCTTTTTTGAAAAACACTTTATAACACATGAAGGCTGGATGCTAAAAACATACTGAATGTTGAAATGCTTTTGAAACACCAGTAAGGTAAAGGAATATGAGCCAGACACTCAGTAAATACATAAGATCAAACTTTCTAAAATGGCAAGAAATCTCACATATTTACAAATCAACTAGTGGAATTTAATTGTAGAGAATGGACTCATTTAATGAGAACAGTTGAAAAACTAGTCCATTGAAAAAACCATCATGAATGATCCAATAAAACTCCATGCTGCTGATTAATTAACTCAGATAGCACTCATTGATTTCTCCCCCATTGAAATTCAAGTTGGTTCAGATATCTATGATTCAGCTGAATGTGAATCACAATATGCACATTTTCATTGAGAATTGTCCTTAAATGACTACAAGTTGGATTGAACCAAACCTGTAATTATGTAAAATATAAAAATTACTGGAAGACTATTGTATATAAAACCACTGTTAGGAATATTTATTATTCAATCGTCACTTATTGCTATTATTTACTGTATTTCCTATACATTTATGTCATAAATAGAAGTACTTTTTTATTAAATATTTATTTATTTATTTGAAAATCAGAGTTACACAGAGAGAGGAGAGGCAGAGAGAGAGAAAGGTCTTCTATCCGATGGTTCACTTCCCAACTGGCTGCAACAGCCTGAGCTGCACCGATCTGAAGCCAGAAGCCAGGAGCTTCTTCCAGGTCTCCCATGTGGGTACAGGGGCCCAAGGATTTGGGTCATCACCTATTGCTTTCCCAGGTCATAGAAGAGAGCTGAATTGGAATTGGAGGAGCTGGGTCTTGAACCGGTGCCCATAAGGGATGCCAGTACTGCAGACAGCAGCTTTACCTGCCACACCACAGTGCTGGCCCTGAAAGCCAGCTTTTAGGCACTTTATCACTACCATCATTTATGGAAACTTTTTAACCTCACCAAGAACATCAGTTCATTAAAACTATTTTAGCACCATTCAAATTCATCACATGCTCTTATTTTTCTCACTGTTCATTATAGGCCTGAAGACTTATCTTTATAGAGATTAATATGTAATACAAATGAGTACCTGTATAATTTTTCTTACTCTTATTTCACCTCATTGTAGTGAATCTTTAAAAAAAATCTTTACATCCAGTGGAAAACAAATTCTAAGACTCAAATGTTTTATTCTTTTATATAATTCCCTCCTTTTGAATGGAATAGCACCTGTACAAATATATTATGGGATAATACTCCCATGATTATGTAATGTCATAGAAAAATAGTCAATGTAGATGTAAACTGATCCTTAATCAGTTGACTTTAAGTTAATCAAAAAGAGAATATCCCAGGTTGGCCTGACCTAATGAGTTGAGCCATTAAACAAGGCAAAAGGCAACAACAGACTCACTTCCTCTGTTCCTTATGGCACAAGCTGCTGTGGTCTGAGAGGAGGGGACATGTGGTAGGTCGGTAGTGTCTAGGATCTCATAGAGGTCCTTACCTGAAACCTAGCAAGAAAATATGGAATTCATACAAGCAGACACAGGGAATTGAATTATTCCAGCAGTTTAAATATGCTTGGAAAACGTCCTAGAACTTCAGGTCAGAACAGAATCCAACCTATACCTCAATTTCAGGATTGTCAGTTCTAGACAGAGAATGTAATTATTCTGTGCCCTAATGTTAACTTAAAGAAGCTGAGATAATAGGCTTTTCAATTTAAAATGATTAGATCTTACTAACAACATTCTTGCAAACTCTGAAGATCAAAAAGCAGCTCAAAACTGTCATACATGACCAATCATTCATAGAAGTCAAATTATCTATAGGTGCTGGCGATGTGTCACAGTGGGTTAAGCTACTGCTGGCAGTAACAGCACCCCATATGGCTGCTGGGTTGTATCCCAGCTATTCTAATTCTGATGCAGCTCCCTGCTAATGCTCTTGGGAAAGCAGTAGGTGATGGAAGATGGCTCCTGCTACGCATGTGGGAGACCTGGATTGAAGCTCCTGGCTCTCGTTTTCAGCCTGACTTAGCTCCGGTGATTGCAGCCATCTGGGAAGTGAAGCAGAGGATGGAAGATCTGTCTCTTTCAATCTCTCCCTCTGTCTGTAAGTCTGCCTTTCAAATAAATAAATAAATCCTCTAAAATAAATCAGAAAAGTTAACGCCAACTCAGAGTTACCATAAAAGTAAATGACTAAGCTTGTTATAATTTTTGTATCAATAGAAATTATACTACTCTGCATCAGCAGTTAAGATGGAAAAAATGCATTTAAACATAACCACACTTGCACCAACAAGCTGACACAAACTAAATGTACAACAAAACTACCTTCATGAATCTTTAGGACCTTTTCGATTCCAGCTCTTCTCCCAAGTTTGATTAAATTATGTTTCCCATTTTTTTTTGTCTTCATATCTCCATGATAATTTCCTTCAGTTTTTATTCAGGCATAACTTGAATAACTTACTTTATTAAGTTATAAAAACTAACAATGCAGACCTTCCTAAATCCTTCACCCATGATTTATAATATTAAAACTATTTTTAAATCTTCCTCCTTTTCTATTACAGAAACATAACTGTTAGTGCTTTTGATTGAGACACATTATTCCACTCTAGTACTGTGTTCATACTTATAGCTTTACTTCTATTTAGGCCCAAATTTAGTATCATAAAGTCCTCCCTCCATTAAGGAATTCAACATTATTAATGCAGTTTAGAAGAGACATTACAGAAGACCCATAGAATGGCAGATGTCCTAAACAGCACTCTGGCCTCAGAATCAGCCCTTAAGGCATGCGGATCCAGCTGAAAAGCCCATGAGAGTATTTCAGGCATGGAAAGCCAAGACACTCTGGGGGAAAAAAAAAAAAAAAAAAAAAAAAAAAACCTAAATGAAAGATCTCCGCAAGTGAGATCCCAGTGGAAAGAATGGATCATCAACGAAGGAGGTACCTTTCTCTGAAGGGAGGAGAGAACTTCCACTTTGACCATGGCCTTGTCTAAATATGATCAGAGTTGGTGAACTCAGGGGCTTCCATAGCCTTGGCAGCTCATGACAAGAGCCTAGGGTGATTACTGAGGCCATAAACAAGAGTGTCAATTTGTTAAGTCAACAACAGGAGTCACTGTGCACTTACTCCTCATGTAGGATCTTTGTCCTTAGTGTGCTGTACATTGAGATTTAATGCTATAACTAGTACTCAAACAGTATTTTTCACTTTATGTTTCTATGGGGGTGCAAACTGTTGAAATCTTTACTTAATGTATGCTAAACTTATCTTCTGTATATAAAGAGAATTGAAAATGAATCTTGATGTGAATGGAAGGGGAGAGGGAACAGGAGAGGGGAGGGTTGTGGGTGGGAGGGACGTTATGGGGGGGGAAGCCATTGTAATCCATAAGCTGTACTTTGGAAATTTATATTCATTAAATAAAATTTAAAAAAAAAAAAGAAGAGACATTACCTTTTCTTTCTTTAACTGTTTTCCAACATGCACAAACAGATCACCCTTTTTACTCCTTGACAAAAACCATACTCAAAATCTCTTTGGTTTTATGGCCAAAGAGAAGTCTGAGATACAATTTCAATATTTTTGCCTCATAGCATACATAGAAAATGTTGATGTGTAATGATACACTAGCAGGTAGGTGAGGCTCACCCCAGATATTTGGCTTTCCTGCGACAGCTTCTGGGTATACCTGGTTGTTCTAAGGATTATAAAAATGGTCAAAGCTCTTCTTTGTGCTTATGCTCTGCACTGACACATGTGGGTGGCTGTGGACTCACAGCAAAGGGTTTTAAAGGTAAATACTGGATTGGCTGGCGCCATGGCTCACTAGGCTAATCCTCTACCTAGCGGCGCCGGCACACTGGGTTCTAGTCCCGGTCGGGGCGCCGGATTCTGTCCCGGTTGCCCCTCTTCCAGGCCAGCTCTCTGCTGTGGCCAGGGAGTGCAGTGGAGGATGGCCCAAGTGCTTGGGCCCTGCACCCAATGGGAGACCAGGATAAGTACCTGGCTCCTGCCATTGTATCAGCGCGGTGCGCCGGCTGCAGCATGCTGTCCGCGGCGGCCATTGGAGGGTGAACCAACGGCAAAGGAAGACCTTTCTCTCTGTCTCTCTCTCTCACTGTCCACTCTGTCTGTCAAAAAAAAATATATATAAAATAAAATAAAAAAAAGGTAAACACCGGAGTAGAGATTGTGAAGTAATTCCAGGTTCCCAAAGCTTAGTACCAGAGCTCTCTCTGGAGGTATAAGATAAGCCATATTCTGCTTGTGGATGGTAATTGGAAGCTTACATTCTGCAGCAATTAGAGTGAGTGGGAACATTTCTTGGGAGAGGTAGGATATGTTTCTAAGTTCCTTGTAGCAATGCAGTATTTGACCTTACCTTGGAGAAGCGTAAAGAAATGAGGTAAATCTAGGCTCTCTTGATTACTGGAATAACAGAGGTTTCTATAAGAGAGCCTTGTTTCCCGCTCTCTCTCTTTCTCTGTATCCTCCTTCCTTCTTTCTTACCTTACCTTCCTTCCTTCCTTTTTTCTTTTTTTGGAAAAATTCAATATATTTCAGTAAACATTAATTATTCGCTGCAATTTTAACTATAAAGTAGTACAAGGAAGTAGAAAACTAATTAAGACTTTTTTTCTTGTCATCAGGGAGCTTACTACTCAGCAAGGAGAAGACATGTAATCAAATTTACAAAATAATCTGACAAATTCAATAATGTAAGTACGTGGATGAAAGCCAGTTAAAAATTCAAGGAACTCTGAGTTGTCTATGACTACATAAAATAAAAAAAATGAAGATTGACACAGAGACTAGAATGAAAGGATTTCTTAGACTATATACATTGCCAGCTTATTAAGGACATGATTAGGACTTTATTAATCCAACTTTAATTTTCCCACCATACATCTGACACATTATTATTTTATCCATTTGAAAGTTAGAAAGAAGGAGAGATACAGGGTGGTGGGGCCGGGGAGGGAGTCTTCCATCAACTGCTCTACTTCCCCAGATGGTGACAATGGCCAGGGCTTCATCATGTCAGCAGCTTCTTCTGGGTCTCCCAAATGGATGGCAGGACCCAAGTACTAGGGCCATCTTCTGCTTTTCTCAGACCATTAGCAGGGAGCTGGATTGGAAATGGAGCAGCTGAGACACAAACTAGCACCCGTATAGGATGCCTGTGTCACAGAGGGCAGCTTTCTCTGCCACGTCACCAGGCCAGCCCCTGAACCTAATTATTGATCTATATCACTCAGTTGGTTTATTTTAATCATTATGTTTTTGTTTTTAAAGTATTTTCAACTGCCTTATTATTTTGTAAGTTATTTATTTATTTATTTAGAAAGCAGAGCAAAAGAGACACACACATACAGAGAGACACCGCAGAAAGAAACTCGATATGGAATGTCAGCATCCCAGTGATTTAACCCAATGCATCATAATGCCACCTCCTGCTTTATTTTCATACTTTCTTATTCCATACTCGTTTTAATTTGCTCAAATATTTATAATGTTGCAAAATACCATACGATTAACATAAAAGGAGACAAACATTTCCTGTTTTCATTTCCACAGTTCCTCACAGAAACATATGAAGAAACCTACTTATTTTGAGGTTAATATCAGGTGAAAAGGAAAGAGAAGTCTACTGAGAATTTATAAGCACAATCCAGTCCCTATGTGTGCTTAGGGACAAAATTTACACCACATTTAAGACTAGAATACAACCAGAAAAAACCTCATACTAAAACTTGAAAGTGTTCCCAGATTGATCATGCTTCCAAAAGTCCTGGTAGAAACAAATTTGAATCACCTTTGAAGGAACTCAACTTCAACAAAAGTTTCTAGATCCACAGTCAAAAATAAAATGCACAGGAAAATGAGGCTGCCTATGAGAGACAGCACTACTGAACCATACATAGTCCAAGAACCTGCAGATATGGATACTATGACATAAAAGACTTTCGTGATGAAATTAAAATGATTAATGTTCTCATCAGCAAATAAAATAACTTGTATAAAAAACCACGCATATATTGTCTTGAAAACACCCACCTGGAGGGTTAACTGCCAGAGTACAGTACTTACGTTTGGCAATGGGGTGATGTTCTGTACAAAGACTTTCATAAATCTTGAAAAAGACAGGAAAATTACATGCAGAGTGGGAGTTGAGCAGTGTGTGAAGTTCTGAGGAATGTAAAAATGCATCTCAATAGAAAATAAGGTATAAGTCAGCCATTATAAAGGGCATTTGTAGGAGGATACATGCTCAAAAAGAACATGGCCAAAATTGAATTAAAAAATGTTTACTTCAACACAAAACAATTTTGAAATCCATGTATAGGTTTTCCTAACATGCACTTTCCACAAACTTTTCGGCTATGCATAATAGGTTAAAGAAGAATTAAACACAACTAGTAAAATCTTCTGTTTCCATTTTACTCCACTACCATCTATTGTCCTATAGAATTTTGTAGAAAAGACAATTATGAAGGAAGGAAATGTGTTATCAAATCACTTTTCCCTGGCCCCATTTCAAGCTCTGGACATGACCTTTGGGACACATCCGACCTAAGGAAAAAAAATCAGTGAAGAGATTGAAGTTTAAACTAGTACAGTTAGTACACTTGGTTTATATACAGGTTAGTTATCAAGAATGAAAACTATGGCAGCTCAAGTCATATAATGGTTGATGATACAGTTTCCATATGTCAGTATGCATTTGCTTTTCTTCTGTAAAGTACATAGATATTATCTAGCATTTTAAACATCTGCACATTAGCCAGATTTGAAGAAAAAAGATAAAGTGATAATTAATAGTCTGTTACAGTAAAATGAAGTGAAATATTTCTCTTTAAAATAAGCCCAGTCTTCTCTTTATACCTTTCCCTAGCTATCAGGTTTCTAAACTCCTCTTTATATAAATATCCTAAGAATGCTTCCGGTTTCTACTCCATCTCTGTAGTATCTACTCTAGTTAGATTTTTATAATCACCAATGCTAGCATTGCCAATAGTCCACATGTCCAGTCCTTAGACTGTTCCATCTTCAGAATTTGACACAAATCCTCTATTTTTTCTTACATAATTATTTTGTATTTAACTTTTAGGACACAGACTTTATGCCCCCCTCCTATCTTACTACATGCTCTTTTAAAAACGTCTTTTGCATTCTGATTCTTGTACATCTCTAATGCTGCGGTGAAGTGGTTCACTCCTATTATCTTTTCTATTTGCATACACTTTGCTTTTTTATAGTTGTATTGATATAAATATTAGTTACTGATATCTTAAATTTATACCCCCAATCATGAACTATTTCACATATATGGCCAAAGACTCAATGAACTCACTTAGATATCTAAAAGACATTTTTAATATAATATTTTTATTCCAGAATAGCTTTAAATTTACAAAACAAAAATAGCTAAGTACACAATTTCCAGCATCTCCTATTATTGACATCTCATATTAGTATGACATATTTGTCACAATTAGAGAACTGCATTCAGTTTCCTCTAATTTTAACTCAATGTCTATTCCGTTATCTCTCAGCTTCTGATGGTAGCCACTACTGCCATCCAGCAAACAGTTGAGGTGCTCCTCATCTTACTAAATCGAACTCCACAAAGAAATGAGTCATATCAACAGTCACAGGAGCTTGGATGCAAATTTTTCTCCATTCCAATCTCATAGGAGGACAAAGCCTTGGTGACACATTGCAGCTTTGTGAGAAACCCTAAGCCTGGGAATCGTACTCTAATTTTTAACCCAGCAAAGTGTTGGAATAAAAATGTCAAATTTTTAAATTTCTAAGTTTGTGATAATTCGTAATATATTAAAGAGATTAATAAAACATATATCAAACAGTATATAAGACTTTGTTTTAGAACTGAATAGTGAGAAGAGTGGACATATATCACAATATTAAAATATTCATTTGGCTAACAGAATCTATCTTTTGCAAGGTTCTCTTGTAAACTTTGATGAAGTTCTTATCATATTCAGAGACTACATGGCAAGAAACTAAGGACAGTGTCTGGTGGAAAGTAAACAAGATGTTGAGGCACTCTGTCTGACAGCTCACAAGTAACTGATTCATGCCCATAGCCATGTGAAATTGGAAGTAGCTCCTTCTCCCATGGAACGTCAAATAAATATTCAGTCCTGGCCCATATAACAATTGCAGCTTTGTGAATAACCTTCAAGTTAAGCTGTATCTGGATTCCTGCTACACAGAAATTGTGAGTAATAAATAGACTCACTTTTGGGCTACTCAGTTTATAGTAATATTTAACAACATCGATTAATAAAAAGTCTGAAAACGATTTCTTGTTTTCCATTGCTTTGCTAATTTGATTCTTCCTAAATGTTCTATTTCTTGATAATTGAGTACATGATACACATATTTGCTCCATAAAACTTTGAAATAATCCTTGAATCCTCTCTTTCTTGTACATAGCATAGTGCAAAATGCTATCAATTCCTAAGAGGTAGATGACATAAACATTTGTAACCACCACCATGGATATAAGGTACCAATCTTCCTCTTCTAGCCACTGCAATGGGTTTAAAACACACGTCTCTGCACTCTGGTTTCTCTTCAGAGCATATAAATCTGCCTTTTAAAGCAGATCTCTCTTTATGTCTACTCTCTTAATTCCATATTTAAATTATCAACCTGATTATTTCATATACAGATCAGATTATATATCAGTAGTCAAATAGTGCTTTATATAAAAACTATACATACATACTGCATTCATCTGGTGAGGGACACCTTAGTGCTTTAGTTGGTTCCAAATATTGTCTATTATGAACAGTGCTACTATAAACATGGTGGTACAGGTATGCCTTGACACAGTGTGCTCATGTATTTTGGGTATATATCAAGTACTGACATTTCTGGTTCATATGGCAAGTCTATTTTTTTTTCTGAAAACTCCAAAATGTTTTCCACAGTAGCTGCACTAATTTAATTCCCACCAACATTGTCTAGGTGTCCCCCTTTCTCTGCATCCTCAACAGCATTTGTTGCTTTCTTTCTGATAATAGGGGTACTGACAGGAGTGAGGACTATCTCATGTGTGGTTTTGATTTTACATTCCCCTGATGGCTCCCAAAATAGGCGTAGGTGTTGTGGTCCAGTGGGTTAAGCCGCCACTTGGAACACCCTCATCCTATATCAGAGTGTCCACTGGAGCTCCAGGTACTCTTCTTCTGGTCCAGTTTCCTACTAATGCTCCTGGGAAAGCAGCAATAATCGTCCAAATACTTAGGTTCCTGACACCCATAGGGGAGACCCAGATGGAATTTCTTACACTAATGTTGCTTCAGTGTCCAATGAGTTAATAGACTAGAGTCAAAACATACAAAGCCTAAAACCTGAATATGAGGTATATATTGCATGAATCTTGAGAGGTTTGCATTTAGACACTTACATGAGTTCTACATTAATTTCTGCGATTCAGAATTAACATACCTTTCCATCAAAGTATGTACGCATTTGGTTATGTTAGTAGCTCTATGTATTTTCATCAGTATGTTTGACTATCATATATTCTTTGCACATTTCTGCATGTTGTCAGGAATGCCAGTGTATCAAATCCTGTGGTAAGTCTCCCAAAACAATGATTGAAAGGAGTTACTGTCTACATATCTGAATGCCATTAAGCTTGTATGGAATAATTTTCCAGCATATTTTCTTCATTACCCAGAGCCGTCCATCATTATTAAATTTGGTTATCCTCAATGGCAATTTGTTTACTTATGCATTTTGTTCTGCCTGCCTTCCTTTATTTTCCTACTTCTCCATCCTCTTAATGGTGGTTACTTGCAATACCACCTAAATAAATTATATTCACTCAAGTAATGTCTAAGTTGGCTATGGAAATTCCCTGTTGAAGACAGAAAATATGTATATACTTATATGTAAAATCTCATGTTTTGGAAAATAATAGTTACATTGCTGATACATAATTACACTATTAATCATAATCACATCATTCTTTCCACTAATCCCTGAGTCTCGTTATTGAGTGTTTAGCATATTTTCAGCTTATTATTAATGTTTACTGCTGTTCATAAAATAAGGAAGAAAAAATGAAAGCAGGCAAGATAAATTTTGTTCAAAATGGTTAAAATACATTCAGTATTGGTGACAATACTAATATTTTAAATTTAAAATATAGTTTGAAGAATGGTGGCCAGCAGTAAATGTTCACTTTCTCCAAATACCTGTAAATAATGGCAGTTGTGCACAAAACCTGTAACAGTTCCGAGAATGAGAATGCGTATGTATTATGAGTGTAATGGCAGGAGGGTTTCCGCATTGCATAATTTGGTGAATTTCTGCATGAATAAAACTCATTGTTGAAAATAATCAAATAACTACAAGAAACATTTATTTATATTATAACACAATTTGTGTGACATCAAACTAAAAAGATCGATTTTCTCTATTTTAGTTTTCTTAGAATTAAATGTAAAATTAGAATTGCACAGGAAGTTATAAAAATGAACTACACAACTCCACAAATAAACAAACCTGAACATTTTTAAAGATTTATTTATTTGAAAGGCAGATATATATATATATATATATAGAGAGAGAGAGAGAGAGAGAGAGAGAGAGAGAGAAGGAGAGATGGGGAATACGAGAAACGGAGGGAGAGGACAGAGAAAAAGAGATAGAGATCAAGGGCTATTCACTCCCCAAATGGCCACAACAGCCACACCTAGGACAAGCTGAAGCCAGGAGCTAGAAGTTCCATCTGGGTTTCTCATATGGGAGGCAGCGCCCCAAGTGCTTGAGTATCATTCACTGTTGTCCTAGGTGCATTAGCAGGAAGATGGGTCAGAAGTGGAGCAGTCAGGACTCAAAATTCCACTCAGATATGGGATGCCAGAATCACAAATGTCAATGTAACCTGCTGCACTACACAATTCAGGCCCCAGTTCCAACTTTAAGAATGCTAACTTCATTGATATCAACCTTTGGAACAATACTGAACATTAAAACAAAATGTGGCAAAGCCTTTGAAGTTTTGAAGCCAAGTAATTTATGTTTAGGTTTCCTCCTCAAAACTGTGTGTTGTTTTAAGTTACTGGATGTTATATAAGTATTTTGGAGACAACCAATAACTCAAAAAGTTTACATGCCATTCATCATTTGCGTAAAAAGACAGTAACTTAAAATAAATTTTTAAAAAAGGAAAATGAATGAGAGAATGTGCTGCTCCTCCGCATGCGGAAGAGCCGCACCGGACCGGACGCTTGTTGTTCCCTTTTTTTACAAGTCCTTTCTATAGTAAAGTAAGAATAAGTAAACAGCAAACTCCCAAAGCAAGAATGAGTAGAGAGAAATGAGAAAGAACGAAGTAACGAACTTCCCCGCGAACTCTCCAACGCACTCTCCAACCAACCCACACCACCATGCCGTCTCTCTCCTCCTATATAGTCCTCTCCACCAATCCGTGCTCTGCTACCCACACGCCGAGTGCGCCGCTCTCCTCCAATCAGGAGCGGCTCTTGCAGCTTGTCAAGTTGGTGAGAGGCAGCTGGGTAGAAGCTGTACGCTCCTCTCCCAGCGCCACATTGTGGGAGAGCAGATGCATAGAATAAGTCTTAATTCCAGTAACAGTATAGTTCGAGTTGCTCCCCACAAGAATGAATATAGGTTCCTTCAAGGAAATTGGTGAAAGGAATGTAAGGTTCATGTCTGTGTAGGAACTGACATGTATTAAAACAGACTCCACAAGACTACGAAAATACTTTCACAAAGAGAGTAGATTGATTTTTAAAACTGGTATGATTAAGAGGGAATGCTTAGTGTATTTTTCATTACTGTAATGAAGTACCTGAAGCAGACTAATTTATAAAGAAATGAGGTTTATTTTGGCTTACAATTCTGGAAGTGCAAGATTAAAGGGCTTTATCTTTTTTATTCCTTTCTTGTTGGCAGACTCTTGCAGCAATGTGGGGCATCTTTACGTGTCTCTCTTTTTATAAAGCCACTTGTTTTCAGTCCTGGGGGATTTTACCCTAACCATTTTATTTAATCCTAATCACTTCTGAAGAGAATCACCTCTAAACACTATCATCGGACTAAATTTCCAGCTTTTTACTACCTCACAATCAGGATTACATTTCAGAACAACAAGATCTGAGTGTACACTCAAAGCACATTCAAACCATAGCAGAGGACAAAAAGTGTATTGTCTGGTGAAAGTAGGCGAATATTTTCTCTATTACAAGAAACAGAAATAAACCAAACAAAACACGACCTTTAAAAGCTTCTTTCATATACAAAAGCAAATTAAAGCAAAATATTTACATACATGACATGATTTATGAACAGAAAATTGATTTGACATTGTTTTCTAGAACAATTGCCTGAGAACAGAGGTCTAATGTGACATATGATTGATTTTCTTTTGCTATGAGTCTATCATGCAAGTGACGAATGAAAATTTAGTGAGTTTTAATGAAACTTTCAGAAAAACACACACATACAAACTCTATGTGAATTAATTAAGCTATAAGACAAAAGCATGCCCCATACTCAGGGACCTAAAGACCTCAGATTTTAAACATTTATTTTATAAGCTAAACAATTTAATTCTACAGGCCTCTAATTTTAACTACCATTATAAAGTAGTACTGCTTTGAAGTAGTGACATTGCACAGACATTAATATTATTCAAAGTATTCAATTTTTTTTAAAAAAAAGATTTATTTATTTATTTGAAAGAGTTACACAGAGAGAGAGGAGAGAGAGAGAGAGAGAGAGAGAGAGAAGTCTTCTATCCAATGGTTCACTCTCCAATTGGCCACAACTAGAGCTGCACCAATCCGAAGCCTGCACATGGGTGCAGGGGCCCAAGGACTTGGGCCATCTTCTACTGCTTTCCCAGGCCATAGCAGAGAGCTGGATTGGAAGAGGAGCAGCTGGGATTCGAACCAGCACCCATATGGGATGCTGGCGATTCAGGCCAGGGTGTTAACCCACTGTGCCACAGCACTGGCTCTTGTATTCAACTTTTTAGTCAACCTGTTGAAAAAAAATATTGAAAAGAAATATACTTACAGAATAGATTATAAAAGTTATACATTTTCTCAATATTGAAGTAGCTCTATAGATAACATAAATGATGAAAGGAGAGCAAATAGAGATTGATGGATTCAAGAATTTGAATTTCTTTATCTGATATAACAGATAAGAATTATTTTAAAAATTGACATTTAAAAATACAGTTTTGATCTCACTGTTCTAAGACTTAAAGTTCACAAATAAAAGGGGCATTTACCTAAATGGGAGATTCAATATACCTTCAAATTCCTTCTCTGCTATGAAAATATAAATTTTGAATGAAATACCACAGTGATTGGTTAGGGAACTATAGAAATATGTTCCTAAACAAACCGTTTGAAAGAAACAACTGGATTAAAAATATATTTTAAAATACAGTATCAATGGGAAGGTGCCACAGCTCACTTGACTAATCCTCTGCCTGCAGCGCCGGCACCCCAGGTTCTAGTCCCGGTCGGGGTGCCGGATTCTGTCCTGGTTGCTCCTATTCCAGTCCCGCTCTCTGCTGTGGCCCAGGAAGGCAGTGGATGATGGGCCAAGTGCTTGGGCCCTGCACCACATGGGAGACCAGGAAGAAGTACCTGGCTCCTGGCTTCGGATCGGCGCAGAGTGCCGGCGTAACTGCCATTTGGGGGGTAAACCTACAGAAAAGGAAGCCTTTCTCTCTGTCTCTCTCACTGTCTAACTCTGCCAGTCAAAAAATAAAGTAAAATAAACAGTATCAATGAGCTAAATTTAAGGAATTCTCAGGCCAAATGTGACAGAAACTGGGAACTGAGAACCGTATACAGAGTGCTGAAGAAGATTTTGATCTTAAGGCCATTGCAAAATCATAAAAAAAAAAAAAAGAAGAGCCTATAGTTTTAAAAAGTAATGGGTTTCCTATTAGTTAATTTATTTTAAAATTTAACTAATATAAAGAAAACAGATTTCATGTCTCTGAAATTTAGTACATGTTTTGTTTGGCCTAGCGAGTGATTTTTCCACTTGCAATGGCAGCATCCCTTATGGGGACGAAAGTGAAAATGAAAAAAAAAAAAAAAAACCTTGATGTCCATACTGAATAAATATCAAAGTTATGGAAGGAAACAATGCTGTTTTATTTCACTTTAAATACGTTACCCTTATTTTTAGTGATGATCTGATAGTGAAAATTCTGTACTTTGACATTTTGATACAACTCTTAAAGTGTATGGGCATTCTTAGTCATATATGTCTGTGTTAGGAATAAAAAATGTAAACATCATTAGGCAAATAGCCATCTAAAGAATTAAACAGCACAATAAAGCCCAGGAGAGGAGAATGAAATAAATAATAAAAAAAGAAATTGAACAAGAAGATGTGATAGAGCACAGATAGGTAAGTGAAGTGAAGTGTAGAGCCTAGGAGTTCTAGACTTCTAAAATCAAAAATGCAGACACCAGAAACACAGGGCTCTGAGTACACAACCAGAGTAGCTGTGGAGAGGGCCACATTCACTGCCACACCTTAGTTCTGACATCTATATATTCCATGTATTGAGGATAAAGCACCATATCATGAAAACCGATGTAGGAATACATCACATACAGAAAGAAAACTCCATTCTCTGAGTGTCATCTCCAAGTTTGCAACTTGGATCCACCTTCTAAAAGTAACTGCGTCTTGCTATCAGGATATCAGAATTGTCTCCCTCTATCAATCATTATCTATGTGGTTCAGTATGCAAAATTCATCTGAATTTCATTGTCATCTATCCATGGTCATATGTCAGAATTAGTTTACTGTTTAATGAATTCCTTGCTTTGGAGTGATGTTAAGCCGTATTTCATGTTGATGGATCTAACACACTGTAAGGTCTCAGATGGCAGTGCCAGCAGAAAAAGTAAATCCATATCTGCAATATGTGTATTGATCTCAGTCAAGATAAATCACCCTTCTACCCTGGAAGGGATCCAACACAATCAACTTGCCTCCAAGTGTCTAGGCGGTCTCTTCATGGGTTGTTTTCCATTGTTGGCAGATTGGGCTCTTGGCAGCAACAGTAGCTGGATCAACCTTGGTGAAAAAAGAATATATGCTATTGGAACCAGAGAGAG
This sequence comes from Oryctolagus cuniculus, assembly GCF_964237555.1. Classification (NCBI taxonomy): domain Eukaryota; kingdom Metazoa; phylum Chordata; class Mammalia; order Lagomorpha; family Leporidae; genus Oryctolagus; species Oryctolagus cuniculus. The sequence goes on along the minus strand of NC_091440.1, from coordinate 23,496,200 downwards.
CTTCAAACCCCTGTTACCATAAACTACCTCATTTATCTGGCAATCTGGGATAATGAATGCCAGGTGAGTGATACTCACTGATCAAAACTAGCTGAGTCATTCTGTATATTTTGATGTTCAGTAAATTTTCCATGGTATATAATCTGTGATTTAAGTTTACACAAAATAGAAAATTCTTATTTTTCACTCGCTCTGCTAAGTCCACTCACAAACCTTTTTTACATAACTCATCGTGCCTTAATTTCTAATTTTTCTCCTGCATAGCTCCAAATCAACACATCAAAATATTTGATTTTACACTTAAATCAGTGTATGTTCTTATTATGAACCATCTTTTTGTACTTGGAGAGGGAGAAGGGGTAGGTGTGTGCCTCAAAACTGCTCGCTGGGTGGGCTTTCCTCACTTCTTCTTCTGAAGTCGCCTTACTGTGACTGAATGGGTGTTCAGTAGGATAAAACTGTACATTCTGTACAAATTTAATTCTTCAGAGAATCACACTCACCTTTCAGATAATTGCAAAAGAACAGAAAAAGAGAATAGAAAGAAAGAAAATGGAGAAGTATCACTGTACCTAGGTTTTACTTTCACGTTATTGGGGCACTAGCTTATGTAGCTTACTTGTGTCCTGTGGATCTTCTTGTGCCTGATCCAGGACTTACTGCCTTAATATTTCGGTGGATTTCTGTCAGGCCACAACAACATTATGAGATTGCAAGTCAGAGAGAACCCACTTCATGATTGTCAGTGGTCACTTGTTTTATGATCAGATATCCAATATCTACCAAGGCTCAGTAAATTTCCAGAAGCTTTGTTTTTAATAACATCAATCCAGAACAGTGCAATGTGAATACCCTGTTCAGATTGTCCATAAACTCCACACACAACATTTTGTCCCACCTCAGATAGCACTAGTACCAAGCAGTCTGCTGTGTTAGATGATCCAAGTGGACGACCACTTGCATTGCAGCCTGGATGTGTTGCAGTGGTCCTCACTGTTATCACTAGCTTTACTCAAAATGTATCACTCATTTTCTGGAGATCATGTGTCCTAGTAAAGTCTCAGGTGCACTTACATTCCCTAGCATATATGTGTTGTTTACATTATGCTATCAATACAGTAGGCTGATGTGGTATTCCAAAAATATCAAGATGGATACCATTTCTTCAGAAAGCTGTGCATTACAATAAAGACCAGGAAAATTAACAGCAAAGAGGAAGTATAAAAAAGTGTTCTACTGTAAACCCTGTGTACATGTTATTTTACACCAAAAAAGTCTTACATATGTCTACCAAGAAAGGGTAAAAGTAAGTTGCATTCACACATTGGGGAATCTCTTCTCAGACTCCTGATCGTGGATCCTTGATTTCTGTAGGTTGCTTAAGACAAAAATCTTCTTTTTGGCTACAGATTTTGTCTTATCCTAATAACCACCATCAAAAGTTTTTTTTAGGAAATGGCCCTGTTCCCCTCTCACTGATTGTTACCCTGACCTTGCTCCTCACTTTGTTCTTTGTACTTATTTTCTTGTTATTAAAAGTTGAGTCCTGCCCTCTGTAATCTGAGTTTCTCTCATCACCACTGTTCTATTAAACCCCAACTATGTTAGTGTGTTTACTTTTTTCATCCCTGGTCTACAGGTAAGTGCCACCTCTGAGTTGTCAGTAATAATGCAAGAAAGAATATGTCCCTATTTTTCTATAGGAAAGAAAATGTTCTCCAAGCCCTCCTATTGAGCACATATGCTGGTATATGTTCTATACAGGTATGATATGTTCAAAGTAGCATACCTACTTCTCTAAACCATTAGTTTCCTCTCTTAACTGTCTTCCATGCTTGGTCACAGAAGCCTGGTCAGGCATTTCTATTTCACACAAAGGAGCACAGTGCTTTCCCATGGCTTCCAATGATAATACCATGTTATTCCTGGCCAGAGAGGTTTTTGTTTATTTGTATGTTTGTTTGTAAGATTTATTTATTTATTTGAAAGACAGAGTTAACAGAGAAAGAGGGAGACATAGAGCCAGAGTTGGGCCAGGCCTAAGTCAAGGGCCAGTAGCTTCTTTGATGTCTCCCATGTGGGTGCAGGGGCCCAAGAATTTGGGCCATTTTCTGTTCCTTTGCCCAGACCATCATTAGGGAGCGGGATCAGAAGTGGAGCAGCCAGGTCATGAAGTAGCACCCACAGGGGATGCCAGCATTGTAGGTGGCAGCGTTACCATGCCACTATGCTGGCCCATTGGCCCAAGCTTTGTTTCAGGTATCTTGGGGCAGTGGCCTCATTTTGCGAAACAATCCCTCCCGACACTATACCCTAGTTTATCCTTTTGAATCCTCACCTGAGTTCTGTAGGCTAGGTCCTGAAAAATCTTTAGTGCAGAAGACTTCCGCTTAATTAGTAGGCAGAGCATATCCTTGTTGTATATTCTCTTGTAATGTGACTTAACCTTGGTTATTGGTCTGGCAGCTGAGGAATAGAGAGGAGAAGAGAATCCCGAGGAAGGTACACATTGACATTCAGGGCAAAACTTTGCCAAATAAGGATCCTGGGGGTTGTTTCTGCATGCCCAGAGAGTATCAGAAGGTCGTGGGCTTCAGCCCAATTCTGAGTCCCATACTTTCCCAACTGGGACCCTGAACTACTAAAAATTCAACCTTTACTTATACTCTCCTATCCGTATAATTAATTGCTAGGTCTTAGACTCAGTTTATTTGCATTGCCCTCTAGCTAATCGAGATGAAAATTTCATTAAATGTGTCAAAGGAGACCATCTAATTCTCCTGTTTGGCTTTAATTCGGTGATTAATCATCCTCAGCCATTTTCTCTCTTTCCAATGCATCAATAGTATTCAACAACACTCATAAATAGTCACTATATTTCATAGTTTTTATAAATACTTTTTCCCTGAACCTCCCACGTGACTAGAATCTTTCACCTATCATGGATTTGTGTTGTGTAAACTTGGATAAGTGGAATTATTTTGCCCAGAGCTCCCTTCTTGGCATGTCTCAGTTTACAGCAAGCCATGGGAAGCATTTTATAGTGACATCTGAAGGTCAGAAATGAAATAGAATTCCTTTATGTCTGTTATTCTATTTTCTCTTTTAAAAGTGTGGTTGAAGATATTTTTACAGCTCACATATGTCATGTATGTGTTGGCTTATCTTATTGGCATGGAATCAGGGCTATTCCAGTAAAAATCCTACCTTATCCTGGGACATTCTTCAATTTCTCTGACTTCTGGTGTGTGTTTAATTTCATGACAAAGGATGCCAGCTACTCCTGTATGAAACTCATCTCACTAAGAGCAGAGGTAGAGATAAGTGGCATCTGTTTTTGTCTACTTTCCTGAATTCAGCTTTAATTTATCTTTTTCCAACTGCCGTCCTGTGGGCTTAAAACATCATGTCAAATACAAGGACAGTTTTGTTCAGAGACAATTTGTAAGAACAAATTCCTGTAGCCCATTCCTTATATATACCTTCCAGTGATTCTTCCTGGATTAACTCCTTATCGATAAAAGCATGCAATGGTGCATGATGCAACTCACATTACCACATTAAAGATCTCAACGATGCCATTACTACAATGTGCCACAAGCTATTAGGGAGGAGATCAGAATATCCATCTCATGAACAGGAAAATCCAGTCTTCAAATCCCATGATAGAATCAACCATGACATACAACTTGTTGCATATACTGTCTGAAGCAAGATTTCTTCAGAAACAATCTGAGACAGGCAATTGTTTACAAGTGTTCTTTCAGGAATACCACTATGAGCAAATGGGGGAACCAGGATTGGGAAGGATAAAGAGATTTTGTGGAATAAGATTGCAAAGGAGACTGTGCTCCTCCATTGGGAGATCCGGAGTTGAGGTAGCTCTTCAGAACACCAGGAATGGTGAAGTCTGTGATTTTCTACTTCCAAACAAATGAGCTACCCTCCTACCATTTTATTGGCAGAAAACATGAGATTCTTGGGACTGAGAAGAATCATTTTGTTATAGTGAGCGTGACAGTTATCAGAGTATTTGTGCCAGTTTCCCTTGCTACCAAATACTACTGGAAGAAAGGTAGTTGTACACACATTTATGATACAGAGCAGGGATCCATGAATTTAAAAAGTCAAATCTTATATAACAGCAATAAGTGTGACTGTACATTGCTACTGAAGCTGATATTGTGTCCCATCCCACGGGACGTCAACTAGGGCCGAGCACCTAGAAGGAGAAATGAAGGGACAGGACACAAAGATGGCAGCAAGACAAGGGTCCTGATCAAGCTGCAATTTTTATTTTTCAACCACACACTTATATATCATAAAGGCAGGGTGTCAGGCGGGGGAAGGAGGAGCATTTAGGAGGGCAGGACGTGGGGCAGGGGAAGGAGGGGGAGCTTATCTTGTAGCTGCAATGCTTGTGCAAGTAGGGGAAAGGTTACAAGGTCTTAAGGCACAAGGTCACATAAGGTTGCGTTATCAGTACTCTCCGGCCTGGGCTGTCTGGCCCTGCCTCAGTAGTTTTCCACTAAGAGGCCACTTGCTGCCTGGTCCCTGACAATATTGTCTCTGCCTTCCCAGCCCTAGAGCAATCCTTCCTTTTTTCCCAGAGAGATAACATGCATCTATTTGCCAAACCATCTCAATGTGCGTATATCCTTAAACAGTTAATGTCTCTGTTTGCAAGATATCAGAAAGAAGAGAGGCAGCCATGAGTAATATTCTCACAACTGAAAATTATCACTGGTGTTGGTAAAAGGAGCTGAACTTTGAGTTCTTTTGACAGCTGGCTATTGAATACTGACATCCCTTTCAGATGAAGTCCACATCCAAATGAGATTTGTTTATGTTGTTGGTAGCCAATATTTCTAGTGGCTAAGGAAAGAGTCATGCACTCTACGGTCTGGGAATACTGTGTACTGTCCCTCAGCATGTGTTGTACTATGAAATCTTGTCACTCAACAAACCATTTTCATCTCCCCTTGTCCTATCTGCTCACTAACTAAAGTACACACTAATATGTGCCCTCTGATACTTCTTTGCAACGTAACTTCTTAGTGCTATCTCTTTATGTTGTCATTTTTTTTCACAATTTAGTGTGCATCATTTACTTTGTAGATGTTTACTTATTTTTTTTGCTCTGCCTTTTTATTATGATAGTATGCAAGTTGCTAGACTAAACATTCCCTTCCTTTCTTCATCAAATAAACAGATGGCTGTTTCAACACTGTGAAATATGAGCATAATTAAATGAATTCAGAAACAATGATGCACGCAATTTTATTTTCCAGCATAAGATAGCTTTATCTATGTCTATAAATGTTTAATTTCTGAAATGATATCATCATATACTAATTTTCATTTGTCAGTTAGCTTATTCTAAGCCAGACACAGAAGTTACTCTGCTACAAGAATTTTTCATTTTAGTGTGGAGCAAAAATTTCTGAAGACACAAAATGTGTTTCTTCAAAACTTAAAAAATTTTAGCAGCTCATGATTGCCATTAGTATCATGAACAGTTCAACATATGAGTTTCCTATTCTGAAGCATCATTGAACATTTGAATCATCACAGAGGTTTTTAAGAAAATATATTCTTAAATTACTTTCAATTGTATATCAGAAAAATCCACATAATTTCTTCTCACCAGGCTTTTTAGAAAAAGTCCTTCATGCAATTGTGATTATCAGCCAAGCCTTTCAGCTATGAGATTATATCAAGAAATCAGACTCTAATGGTACCTGACTATTATAATACATAGTGGAGTTTTTAGATCCTATATCATAAAGATCTTATAACATTCACATTTTTAAGAAGAATGTCTGCAGATATTTTCTGTTATTAGTCATAAAATGGCATTAATAATCAGAAAAGTACTTGTTTAACTTTATCTGGAAAAACAGCATTATGGCTAATGGAGGATACAGCCTAACCTTCACAATAACATTTGACAGACTAAATTTTTGTATAGTTAACAATTTTAGATAACTGTCAAAATTTAATATTTATAACATTGGTTATATATGCAATGGGCACAATTAATGTACTTTTGCTTTACTATTTAGCATTTGTCTTATGATTATGAACTGCAAAGAATTATTTTAGTGATGACATTTGAAATATAATTAGATGCAAAAATATATTAATCTAAGGTACATTTAAAGTGTAACCACTGTTTCCCATTACTGAGTTAATTCCTATCAATTCTACATTAGAAATGATAACATTCAAAGGGGTCCCCTCATCCATAAATCTGCACAAAAAAAGGGGAGTTTTGTTGTTGTTGCATTAGTACTTGTTTCATCTCCTTATTTAAGTCATACTTAGATGCTATAGGGGCAACAACCATCATAAGGCACGTTTGCTCAGAAACTGACTCTGAGACAGACAGTTGCAGGAATTCTATTGAAGGGCAATTTGATGAATCACATCAGAGTGAAAAATCATGAAGTCTGTGATTTGTTTTATTTTGTTTTCTCTCTCTAAAATAGTTAATAGCTAAGTAAATAATTAAGCCTGGAATTGTTTGGATTAAGGCAGGCATAATTCCATATAAAATTAAATAATTAAATTTTCAGGTATGCAATTATATATTTTTATTTATTTTAATAAAAAATGGAACTCTAGTAAATACTATAGGAAATTTTCTTCAAAAATTATAATGGAATGTTAAATGAGTCCACATATCAATGGATTAATAGAATAATAATGTGATGAAGTATACATATTTTGCATAAAAGAGACCCTTCATTTGGTTGGAAATATTTATTTTGTCCATTGCATTTATTGTTTAAGCACATTCTAATTCATCATTTTGTTGGAAAACACACACACACACACACACACACACCCGTGACTTTATTAAAGACTGTAAAACAACTGAAATAAGAATTTTGTTTTGAAATATTTTATATAAATGAACAATAAATTTATCTTTTAAAAAGAAAATTTAAGCATTATGAGAAAAAATAAGACATTGTAGAAAAATGTTTTATCAAAATATAACCTTAATCCAAAATCCATTATAAATTCAGAGTAATTATGGATTGAGTTTTGCAAATCTTATGAATTAAAAAATAAGGGAAATATTTTATATTCACATTTTCTAAGTTAATTATCTGTAGCTTCTCACAGCATATGTTATAATCAAGAAATTTTAATTCAGTATTTGAAGCTATGGGCATTTAAATATTTTGGAACCTAACAAGCATAGCCAATCAAAAGACTGCTAATCCTACAACTAAATGTCTTGCTTGAATCAGAACTGAACTGCCAAAAAGCCCATGAGAGCGATTCAGGCATGGAAAGCCAAGACACTGTGGCAAAACATATCCTACATGAAAGATCTCTGTGAATGAGACCCTGGTGGAAAGAAGGGGCCATCAAAGAAAGATGTACTTTTCTCTGAAGGGAGGAGAGAACTTCCATTTTGCTTATGTCCTTGTCTAAATACTGACGGAGACTGTGGTCACAAAAGACTTCAATAGCCTTAGCAGCTCATAGCAAGAGCCTCAGGTGATCACTGATATCATAAATAAGAGTGTTAATTGTTACATTAACAACAGAATTCACTGTGCACTTACTCCCTGTGAAGGAACTCTATCCTTAGTGAGTTGTACTATGACAGTTAACTGAAAAACTTGTTCTCAAACAATACTCTTTACATTGGGAGTGTGTGTGTGTGAGTGTGTGCAAACTGATGAAATCTTTACTTAGAATAGAATTGGTCTTCTGTGAATAAAGTTAATTAAAAATGAATCTTAAAGAACAGGATGGGAAAGGGAGTAGGAAGTGGGATGGGAGTTGGGGTGAGGGTGGGTATATGGAGGAAAACCACTATATTAATAAAATTGTACATAAGAAAATTGTATTCATTAAATAAAAGCTTTAAAATTAAAAAAAAAAAAAAGAAAAAAGGAAAAGAAAAAAAAAAAAAAAACAAAAAAAACCTGAGCTGCCATTCTTGCTTAGTGGTATTAGGCAACACTGCCCCCTAGAGGTTTTCTGCACGTTCCCAGTAGACAAGATTTCTATAGGTCAAGAAAAGCTCAGATAATTTCTTGAGTTTCAAACAATGCTAAGGAACATAATAAATGGATATATAGGTGCTTCACTTCAAGTACTGTGAAAATGTAAGAATCCTATGTTCAAAGAATTGTAATTTTGTTAACAAAATTAACAATGAAGTATATACATATATTTTTATGTTTATTGTTCTTGAGAATGGTTCTGGTAAAATTGGACCAGATTTAAATATGAGAGAAAGAAATGATTTCTGTATTTTGTGAGATTTCCCTAAAATAATCACTCCACACTCTGCTCTTTTTAAGGATGTTTGATCTGTCAGGAAGAAAACTATTCTGTAACAGAAAGTGCTCCCTTATAGGAAGAGTTTGCAACTCTATCTGAAGGAGGAAGTTTTCAGATGGTGGATGGTGACTTATCCGTATATCAAAATGGAAAGTATCAAAGATCAGTGTTAGAAATGAGATTGATCAGCACTCAAGAGGGTACATGTAGGTAAAATAGAAAGAGTGAGTAATGTATAAGGCTTGTAAAATTACAGACAATGGTTTTGTTTTTCCTCTAAGACAACCTATATCCAAACAAAAAAGAGGAATGATTTTAACTGGGAATCACAAGTAGATAGATTGTGATTTTCCAGGCATAATAAACTAAAATAGCCAGTCCAGGAGAATCTGAGCTTTATGACATCCCAAAATATGAAGGGCTCAAATTGCTAGAATCCAAAAGTAAAATGTAGATCAGAACATTTTTATCTTCCTGATAGCCAGGAGGGTTTTTCAGTAGAACTCAGGATCTAGATTGGAGTCTCTCCTTTCCCAATCCTGATACTGAACTTTAGTGTGTCCTTTCGCCGTTTCTCTTGGGAGGGCAAGAAATGATATAAGAGCTGCACAAAGCTTTATTGTGATGGTCCAATGATGGGATTTTGAAAGACTAAAATTTTATTGAATTCCTCCCATAGACCCAAGAAATTACACTTGACTTTCATGTACAGTGGTCTTTTTTTTTTGTCATAATCTGATTTTTTTATTTATTTTTATTTTTTTTAAACTTTTATTTAATGCATATAAATTTCCAAAGTACGACTTATGGATTACAATGGCTTCCCCTCCCATACCGTCCCTCCCACCCACAACCCTCCCCTTTCCCACTCCCTCTCCCCTTCCATTCACATCAAGATTCATTTTTGATTATCTTAATATACAGAAGATCAGCTTAGTATACATCAAGTATGGATTTCAACAGTTTGCTCCCACACAGAAACATAAAGTGAAAAATAATAGATGATTTTTTTTTAAATGATGATGAAATCAGAGCAGACCTATTGTCATGTTTAATCCCAGTGAGAGTCAAGTTGGGAATTGATAATTTCTTTCATGATTCTGCATGTGGAAATCCAATTTTCCCAGCACCATTTATTGAACAGACTGTCCTTGTTCCAGGAATTAGTTTTAGATCCTTGATCAAATATAAGTTGGCTGTAGATGTTTGGGTTGATTTCTGGTGTTTCAATTCTGTTCCATTGGTCTATCCATCTGTTTCTGTACCAGTACCATGCTGTTTTAATTACAACTGCCCTGTAGTATGTCCTGAAATCTGGTATTGTGATGCCTCCGGCTTTGTTTTTGTTGTACAAGATTGCTTTAGCTATTCGAGGTCTCTTGTGCCTCCATATAAATTTCAGCACCATTTTTTCCAGATCTGAGAAGAAGGTCTTCTGTATCTTGATTGGTATTGCATTGAATCTGTAAATTGCTTTTGGGAGAATGGTGTTCAGTGGTCTTTTTTTAATGGTTTGCAGAATTGAACTTTAAAGGTTTTGACACAGAAGAAACATTCAGAGGATGCTAGCTATATTTTTTAAAAACTTTAATATATACGTGAAAGGTCATATATGAGTGTGTGTATCTTTAATATTAGTTTTACCATTCTAAATGGCTAGTTCACCCCTCCAAAACCCACAACAGCTGGGGATGGGTGAGGCTGATCTACCACCTGTTGCTTCCCAGGGTGCACATTACCAGGAAACTAGAATTGGCAGCTTAGTCAAGACTCAATCCCACGCACTTTGATATAGGATACAAGTATCTCAAGCACATTTAAATGGCCCAGTTTCAGCCATTGTTGCCATTTGGGAAGTGAACCAGCTGATGGAAGATCTCTCTTTTTCTCTCTATGTCTCTGCCTCTCTCGGTGACTCTGTCAAGTAAATAATAAATCATTAGAAGAGAAAAAAAAATACAAGAAGAACATACAGAGGGATTTTTCTTGCAGAAGGAAAACTCTACCATCATTGACCTTTTGCTCTGAAAGGAGGAACAAATGGGTTTCCAATGATGCTACTGGAACAGATTGTTAAAAAGAAGCCGGCACCGCGGCTCACTAGGCTAATCCTCAGCCTTGCGTTGCCGGCACACCGGGTTCTAGTCCCGGTCAGGGTGCCGGATTCTGTCCCGGTTGCCCCTCTTCCAGGCCAGCTCTCTGCTGTGGCCCAGGAGTGCAGTGGAGGATGGCCCAAGTGCTTGGGCCCTACACCCCATGGGAGACCAGGAGAAGTACCGGGCTCCTGCCTTCGGGTCAGCGTGATGCGCCGGCCGCAGCACGCCGGCCGCGGCGGCCACTGGAGGGTGAACCAACGGCAAAGGAAGACCTTTCTCTCTGTCTCTCTCTCTCTCACTGTCCACTCTGCCTGTCAAAAAATAAATAAATAAAAAAGAGAGATGCACAGGGGTTGGTGGTATTCGTAAACACATAGAGAGTCATACTCACTTCCTTACGCATCGGAGATCTCCAAAAGCAATGTTCTCTTTCTATGAACAGTGTTTCTTTTTTTAAAAGATTTATCTATTTATTTGAAAGGCAGAGTTACAACAGAGGCAGAGGCAGAGGCAGAGACAGAGACAGAGAGAGAGGTCTTCCATCTACTGATTCACTCCCCAAATGGCTGCAATGGCCAGAGCTGGACTGATCCGAAGCTAGGAGCCAGGAGCTTCTTCTGGATTTCCCATGTGGGTACAGGGCACAAGGGCTTGGACCATCTTCTGCTGCTTTCCCAGGCTATAGCAGAGAGTTGGATAGGAAGTGGAGCAGCCAGGACTTGAATCAATGCCCATATGGGATGCCAGCACAGTAGGCGGCGGCTTTACCTGCTATGCCATGGTGCTGACCCCTGAACAGTGTTTCTTTAATGTTATTTCATCTTGGTTTTAGGAAGCAGGGATTATGACATGGGTGAATAGGAGCTACAATCAATAGACCACTTTTATCTTTGAGCTCACATTTTGTGCTAGTTGTATATTCATCAAGAAGATTTTTATGGTTATCATGTGTTCCAGCCTAACACAGGTCTTATGGCGTGGAGCATTCCCTATATATGAACATCAACAACCTTTACTGCAGCATGTGGCTGGGTAAACAAACTGGGAAGCTGGGATCCTGACTTGCTAATCAAATATCTATTTTATAGCTCATTCCATCATAAATACAGTATGGGAATTTTATTATACATGAGGGAGTGCTTGTTACCATAATATGTTTCGTTCTGTCAGTGATGAAACAGTAGCTGTTATATTTGTAGAGATAAAATTTGAAATGAAGAATAAAACACAGACCTTCAATTTCGCATTGTTTATGGAAAAACTACAGAAAAATATGTCTGTCTATCAAATTGCATTTCCTACACCAATAAATTATATTTTAATGTGTTCTTTTGAAAATAATAGAATATATATTTATATTTATATAGTAATGGTATTATTCCAGAATATATCTTAAATGATAAATAAATATATATTTTCATTCATTATACTGTATTCAACTTTGAATCAGTAGGTATAATGATAATTATACTGTACTGTAGAGATTTGCCTTTTTATTAAAAGAACAATATACTTTGATTCAATGTATTGATATTAATTGCTTATTTGGAAGATATTTATCTCTCTTTTAGATCATTGGAATAAAATGGAATAAAAATGACATAAAGTATGCTAGAAAAATACCAGGGGTTCTCAAAAGTTCATAGAAAGTGCATATTGTAAAAATATATGCACTAAAGTTTTTGCACAAGGATAAACATACTTTTAATTTCATTTTCTTGAACTTTTTGATATTTTCCTATATTGTATAGTTGGATGGTATGTGCATACATATTGCTACTTCTAAAGTTCATATTTTTGTTAATTTTACAACTTAATAGAGATTTGTAGGGTAAAAGGAAAACCAATTGAATAGATTCTATATATGTGTATATATATGTATATATAACTAATGTTTTCCTTCTAAAACAATCATTTATAGAAGCTGTGTTAATATTTAAAAATAAAGTTTTTAGACAATCCGTCAGCTGATAATTCCTTATTACAAATTGGTAAAGATAAGAATAAATATTCATATTTTTGTACGTGCATAGATTATAGATTGAATTTCATATATATTTTATATCTTACAAGACATGTTCTATCTATAGATTTTCCATTTATTTCAAATTATCATAGACAACTTAATAATTAATACACATAAATATTTATAATGCAGACTAAGAGTAAATGCTCAAAGTATTGAAAGCTACTGACAAATTAACTTCTTTATTGGTTCCTGTACAGAATCTATCCTTTCTAAAATACTTCCACAAAATGTCATTTAACAAAGTTACTGACACATAAAAACTTTTTGGATTCAGCTGAAAAGAAAAAAATAAATAAATTATGATGCAATTCAGTAACACAGTAGTATACAAGATCACTTAAAAGATCACTACCTGATAGTGTAGAGGATATGATGTAAAAAAAAGATTAATTTGCTTCAATGGTAGGAAACTTCAAATATCTAGCAATAAATTATGTAAGAATGTGCAGTAACTCTATGAAGTTGCATTTCAAGTGTCCTTGCAGTGTAGCACACACAAATAAAATGACTTGAACAATTGCAGACTATAGTTAGAAAGAATCAAAACCATAAAACAAAGTGAAATAATCTTCAGTTCAATTTTCAATTTAATGTGACCATGGTCAATACATTATTATTTTCAATTTTCCCAGAGTCAGAAAATATAAATCTAAAATTCAAATGGTCAAACAAATATGTATACCCAGGGAAATATTAACTTAGAAATACAACGAGAAAGGGATATTCTCTTCTATATATTGAAATTTAAGATAAAGCAACAATAATTAAACCATGCCAGTCTAGCCCATAAATACACTATTAGCTCCAGAACAAATATGATGAGGAGAAATAAAACCAAAGACATGAATAGATTTAAACTAGGGAACTGGTGACATCATAAATCAGTGAATCCAATGTACAGCAAATTGTTTTTGGACAGCTTAGCAAGCATGTAAAAGCGAGTCAAATTCAAAGCATAGCTCATGTTATATAGCAGGATTAATTCTAAATGTATCAAAAAATGACATGTTAAAAAGTAACAATAGATGTGAGAATTTTTATATTCATTCAGAGCTTCAGTATCCTTTAATCCTTACAGAATGCATAGTGTCAATGCAAAATTGCACTGGATGGAATTAGCAGACAAGTGAGGTTTATGCAAAACTATTATAATAGGCATAGACGTTATTGTGATAAAAGAGTGAGGCTGAACTTAATTCTGTCAAACAAAGGCGGAAGAAATTCCAAGCACTAGCATGAGCTAGTGGTGTCTCAAATCTACAGGATGGAACACTAAGTGACAAACGACACTTGTGCTTAATGGGGTAAATTCTGCTTCCCACAATGGTTGGAAAACAGGGGAACTTTCTTTCTGCTTCTTCTTCTTTTGTAAAGATTTATTTATTTATTTGAAAGGCAGAATTACAAAGAGTCCGAGTCAGAGAGAGAGAGAGAGAGAATAAAGTCTTCCATCACGGGTTCACTCCTGAAATGGCCGCAATGGTCGGAGCTGGGCTTATCCAAAGCCAGGACCTTCTTCTCTTCTGGGTCTCCCACTTGAGTGCAGGGGCCCAAGGACTTGGGCCATTTTCTACTGCTTTCTCAGGCCATAGCAGAGAGCTGAATCAGAAATGGAGCAGCCAGGACTTTAACCGGCACCAGGATGGAATGCCGGCACTGCATTTGGCTGCTTTACCCTCTATGCTACAGCGGTGGCCACAGGGGCACTTTCTTAAGGGGGTAATTCTATGGTCCTAAAGAAAGGGGCTGAGAGAAGACTCATATCTCAAAGAGGCAGAGTAATAATGTAAAATTACAAGTTTTCTGATCAAATGCTCTAAGACAACTTATCAAGAAGAAACATGTTTAAAGTTTATTTGAGCTGAGGGAACATTGAAAACATGTTGGTCAGTGGTCAGCCTCTTAGCTTGTGTGAATATATCCAGTATTCTGGATCTTGCACGTGGACAGCAGGTGCCTTAGTATTTGTTCCATCCTCTGCTGCTTTTCCAGGGGCATTAGTAGGGAGCTGTATTGGAAGTGGAGCAACTGGGAACCCAACTGGCCCTTGGAGATGGGATGCCGTCATCCCACTGTGCCACAATGTTGCCCCCATCAAAAAGTTTTTTAAAATATTTGAAGTCTACACTCATTTAGTACCTAAACATTTTTTAATTATTTTTTAAACTTTCATTTAATGAATATAAATTTCCAAAGTACAGCTTATGGATTACAATGGCTTCCCCCCGATAACGTCCCTCCCACCCACAACCCGCCCCTTTCCCACTCCCTCTCCCCTTCCATTCACATCAAGATTCATTTTCGATTCTCTTTATATACAGAAGATCAGTTTAGCATACATTAAGTAAAGATTTCAACAGTTTGCTCCCAACAGGAACATAAAGTGAAAAATGCTGTTTGAGTACTAGTTATAGCATTAAATCTCAATGTACAGCACACTAAGGACAAAGATCCTACATGAGGAGTAAGTGCACAGTGACTCCTGTTGTTGACTTAACAAATTGACACTCTTGTTTATGGCCTCAGTAATCACCCTAGGCTCTTGTCATGAGCTGCCAAGGCTATGGAAGGCCCCTGAGTTCACTGACTCTGATCATATTTAGACAAGGCCATGGTCAAAGTGGAAGTTCTCTCCTCCCTTCAGAGAAAGGTACCTCCTTCGTTGATGACCTGTTCTTTCCACTGGGATCTCACTCACAGAGATCTTTCATTTAGGTTTTTTTTTTTTTTTTTTTTTTTTTTTTCCCCAGAGTGTCTTGGCTTTCCATGCCTGAAATACTCTCAGGGGCTTTTCAGCTGGATCTGCATGCCTTAAGGGCTGATTCTGAGGCCAGAGTGCTGTTTAGGACATCTGCCATTCTATGGGTTTGCTGTGTATCTCACTTCCCATGTTGGATCATTCTCTCCCTTTTTGATTCTATCAGCTAGTATTTGCAGACACTAGTCTTGTTTATGTGATCCTTTGACTCTTAGTCCTATCATTATGATCAATTGTGAACAGAAATTGATCACTGAGACTAGTGAGATGGCATTGGTACATGCCACCTTGCTGGGATTGAATTGGAATCCCCTGGTATGTTTCTAGCTCTACCGTTTGAGGTAAGTCAGCTTGAGCATGTCTTGAATTGCACATCTCTTCCCTCTCTTATTCCCACTCTTACATTTAACAGTGATCACATTTCAGTTAAGTTTCAGCACTTAAAAAGAATTGTGTATTGTTTACAATATTCAACCAAAAGTATTAAGTAGAACAAACAAACAAAAATACTAAGAGGGATAACATATCAAGTTGCTCATCAACAGTCAGGGTGAGGGCTGATCAAGTCACCGTTTCTCATAGTGTTCATTTCACTTTAACAGGTTTCCTTTTTGGTGCTCAGTTAGTTGTCACCTATCAAGGAGAACAAGTGGTATTTGTCCCTTTTGGATTGGATTATTTCACTCAGCATAATGTTTTCCAAATTCCTAACAGGGATCACTTTTCAGTTAAAATTTAAACACCTAAGAATAATTGTGTGTTAATTACAGAGTTCAACCAATGAGTACCTAAACATTTTTAACCATTGAATCTCACTGCTTGATCATATTTGCATTTATAATGGGAGCAAAACAAAGTAAAAAAAGCAAAAAAAAAAGTGAATGAAATTTGGAAATTAGACTAAGAAGTGTGAATATAATTTTATTATGAATGGAAATACCGAGAAGTATTTGGTTTTGGAAATAGAATCTACCTGGAATGTTGGTGCTCATTTAATCAACCAAATCTTAGTGCCACCAATAAGAAAAGAAAATATTGTTTATGTGACACTTTGGGAAATTCTAATATGTTTCCTCTTAAGCTCATAGGAAAAAGCTAATATAGATGTGAAATGTAGCAAACAGTAAGTAATGTTATGTTATAGGATCTATTATTTACACATAGTGCTTGTGTGTAAATCCTTTGTTGTAGTTTATATGTTTCAATATCAAGTTATGCTTGACCTTGGGAAAATCCTTTTGGATTAAGCAAAGAATTTTTGAACAATGTTTAAATGTAGGTGAATCTCAAGAGAATATTTGATTGGCATTGCAAGAAAATCACATACCAAGTTTGCTCACACAAGCAATAATTTATAAGGGTAAGCTACACTTATCATTTCACTCATACACCTATTTATTGATTTTTTAGGTAAACAGTGGGAGTTAATCTATTATTTTTTATAAAATTATGTATTGAGATATTTATAATTTTGTAGTAGGGTTAATGAAAGTCTATTGCATGCTTGGTATCTAAAAGTAAACTCATAGAAAGAGCTATAAAAATACTCACAAGTTTTATAGTTTCTAAAATGTATGTATTTGTAAACCAATATACCCTTTTAAATATGAAAAGAAAAAAATCAAAAGGAAAGTTTTAAGTTAAAAATTAAATCACTTTGCTGTTTTTTATCCATCAGATATGCACTTTATACAAATATGTTTGTTATTATTCTAATTTTTATTAAAAGTTGACTACATAAACTTGTGTATATTTACGATGTACAAAATGATGGTATGATTTTTGAATACATGAAAAAAATTAAGTCAAACTAGTTAACTTATCAGTCATTTCAGATTTTTAATTTTTTGTGTGTTGAGAACACTTGAAACATATACTTTTTGCACTTTAGAAATGTATAATACTCTATGATTAATTATATTCACCACTCTGAATTATAGAACCCATTTTCAAAAAAACTCCATGTTCCTCCTGTCTGTGATTTTTGCATACTTTGAGCAGCACCTCCCAGTTAGCCTCAATCCCCCAGCATTTGTAAATACTATTCCACTTTCAGCTTCCATGGGTTCAATTGTCTTAATGTCTGCACAAATTGACAACATGTGGTATTTGTGTTTAGTGCCTGGCTTTTTTTCACTAACATGTTTTCCAGTTCCATTTGTTTGTTCTAAATGACAGAATTCTTCCTTTTTCAGGCTGAATAATATTCCATTGTGTATGTGTCTTATTTTCTTTATCCATTCAACTTTTGATGGATATTGAATTAAATCAATATTGTGGCTACCTTGAATAGTGCTACAATGATATGGGAATGAAGATATCTCTTTAACAAACTGATTTTAAAAATTTTAGGTTCATTCCCAGAGTAGTATTGTGGGATCATATGATAGATGTATTTTTAGTTTTTGAAGAATCTTCATACAGTTTCCCATGCAGGTTGTACTGGTTTATTTTCCTTCCAATAGTATACAAGGGTTCCTTTTTTCTCCATATTCATTTACTTTTTAAAAATGTTCAAATTATATTAAAATGAGGTTCAAGTAATGTCTTTAAATGCTGTTGTAGCCCATTTGGAACAATGCTATTTAGATAAGGCCAAAATAAAGATTTAGCATTTATTCTCCATTGCTAAATATATGAATTTTCCAAATATGTATTCTGTGTGTATAATGCACACACAGAGTAATTTTAGAATAAATTAAACATAAAGCAATATATTTAACTTTTCTATTTTAATTTACAAGTTTTAAAGAATTTTTATATTTATACACTTTAAAATTTTCTGTATTTATATAAGGGAACAGATTTTATGTATTTCACATTTGCAGTTCTAAGAACATAACGATATTTACCACCCTATCTTCTTCTTTTTCAATTTTTGGGATGGAATACTTTCAAATTACTTTATCATCATAAGCTTAGTCCTCCAACAAATAAAGAACTCAACTAGTAGTAACTAGACAGACCATTGTTCCTAAGGAGTATAGACAATGGCTATGAACAATACACAAATCTCAAAATATTAATTGTCTCATATACATTACTCTTTTTTCTACTCTGGATATTGGTTACCACAAATCAGAGGAAACATGAATTTGCCTTTTGGGGACTGGCTTATTTCACTAAGCATAATGATTTCTAATTGCATCCATTTTATTTCAAAAGACACTATTTCATTCTTTTTTTATATAACTGATTAGTATTCCATCATATATATGTACTACATTTTCTTTATCCAGTCATCAGTTGATGGTCATCTGGGTTGATTCCAAATCTTAGCTATTGTGAATTAAACTGCTATAAACATGGGGGTACAGATAACTCTTTCATATGTCAACTTCATTTCCTTTGAGTAAATTCTCTGGAGTGGTATGGCTGGGTCATATGATAGATCTATTTTCATATTTTTAAGTAATCTCTATATAGTCTTCCACAATGGTTCCCACCAATAGTGTATTGGGGTACTTTTTCCTCTATATCCTCACCAGCGTTTGTTATTTTTTGATTTTTGGATGATAACCATTCTAACTGGGATGTGATGAAACTTCACTGTGGTTTTCACGTTTCCATGATATCTACTAATCCTGAGCATCTTTTCATGTGTCTGTTGGCCATTAGTATTTCATCTTGAAAAATGCCTATTCATATCCTTCACCCATTTCTTAACTATATTGTTTGTTTTATTCTTGTTGAGTTTCTTAAGGTCCTTATTTTTTTCTGAATATTACTCCTTTATTATATGTGTAGCTTGCAAATAGTTTCTTCTGTTCTATTTGTTGCCTATTCACTTTGTTGAATATCTCCTTTGCTACCCAGAAGCTTCTTAGCTTGAAGTAATGTCTTTTGTCTATTTTTGTTTTTATGGCACACACTTCTGGAGTCTTCATCAATAATTCCTTAAGTATACCAAAATCTTGCCATGGTTTCAGGTCTTACGTTTAGATCCTTCATTCATTGTGAGTTGATTTTTTATGGTGTATAGCAGGGGTCTTGTTTCATACTTTTGCAATGAAAGATTCAATCTTCCCAACATCGTTTGTGGAAGAGACTATTCTTTCTCCAGAGAATGATTTTAGTTTATTTGTTAATGATTAGCTGGCTGTTGGGGCTGGCAATGTGGTGCAGTAGGGTAATCCTCCACCTGTGGCACTGGCATCCCATATGGGTGCCAGTTCTAGTTAGATGGCCCAAGTCCTTGGGCCCCTGCACCCTTGTGGGAAGACCGGGAAGAAGCTCCTGCCTCCTGACTTTGGATTGGCACAGCTCCGGCTGTTGTGGCCATTTGGAGAGTGAACCAACGTAGGGAGAACTTTTCTCTGTTCCTCCCTCTCACTGTCTGCAAATCTACCTCTCAAATAAATAAAATATTAAAAAAAAAAAAAAGATTAGCTGGCTGTACAAGAGGGGATTAACTTCTGGGGTTTCTATTCTATTTTGTTGGTCCACATGTGTATATTTTTGCCATTACTAGGTTGCTTTGATTGTAACTGCTCTGTACTATAGCCTGATGTCTAGTACTGTGATGCCTCCAGCTTTGCTTTTATTGTTTGATTGGTTGGCTATTTGGGAACTCATGTGATGTTTCCTTATGAATTTTAGGGTCATTTTTCCTAGATCTGAGAAGAATGTTCTTGATGTTTTGATTGAGATCACAATGAATTTGTAAATTTTTGGGAGTAGTATGAACATTTTGAATATGTTAATTCTATCAATCTATGAAAATGGAACATCTTTCCACTTTTCTGTCTTTTGTTTCTTTTCTTAATGTATTGTAATTTTCAACCTAGATATCTTTCATGTGCTTGCTTAAATTTATCCCAAATTATTTACATTTTTGTAGCTGTTGTCAATAGGACTGATATTACAAGTTTTTTCTCAGCTATGGTATTTACATATTTTAAAAATTTACTATTTTTTGGTAATTATTCATTTGTTTAGTATTTTTTTGTGTGACAAGTTTATTACAGGCTTAGCTTTATCTTAGGAATAGTGTTATCTTTTCCTGTTATTTACTTCAGTTTTTTAAAAGCACATGCAACCTTGTAGATGTGTCTCTGTTAGTTTTTAGACAAAGTAAAAGAAGAAAAATCAATTTTTTTCTGAAAATACTCTTTTTAGTAAGATTATTTTTAGAAGGAGCATATGTTATGAAATCTTTTCAATACATACATTAATCAGAAAATTTTCTTATTGTTAGAGAAATTCAGAATAATAATCATGTTCTGCAGGAGCTCAGCTCCAGTAAGATCGAGCCCAAATTCATACAGGCCAAAGAGCCACTGTGGAGCTGACTGCAGATTCATACCTCTGTATTCCCATGACATTGGGTAAGCACACACAGACCTTCAGTGCTTAGTTATGTCCCCAGAGTTATATATATGTATGCTTACAGACAATAGTGTCAGGCAACTAAATAGTTACCTAACAGAATTATATCAGCTTCTGGGTTCTTTGAATACGATGAATGTATCAGTTTATGGGCTTAGCAGTAGTGATGACAGCCAGGGAGAATGACTGACTTCATTTTCCCAACACTCCACCCTTCAGGATCCCTTACCTCACAATTGTAACTGCCAGTTATCTTCTGCAAGGATCCCTGTGTGAGACATATGCAAGCACTATGGAACATTGCATCACAATTCCATAACAACAACATAAGCAGCAAACTATGAATAAACATGCAATGAAAGTCAACCTAGACTATCCCACACAGAATAGCCCAACCATAACTGGATTTCATTATATTACTCCTAGATTAGAGTCTTCAAGTGGTCCAGGTGTTGTTTCATAATGGGTCCAAGAATTCCACCCTTCTTACCAAATCCAGTTTGTTGTCAGTTGCTGTGGTCACTTTTCAAGACAGTCCAGTTGCAGAGCTGACAGGCAACTCGGTACATAACACAACAAGCCAGAAGACACTACCCTTGTGAAGTTGTGTGTCCATTCCACAAGGGGATTCACACCTACCAAGCTAAATATTTTAAGACATAGATGTACATGGCAGCAACAATGGCAAATCTGAACCATCAGGTAAGTTATGAACAAGGGATTTTTCCTGAGATTACACTAGAGTTGGCTGCGGGGTTTGTCCCAGCCTCTCATACCATACTCAGTGGGCCACAGCTATTTCCAAGTACTATTCTAAATTTATAGATACTGGAGAGGCTAGCATTGACCATAAAGCTAAGACAATATGAACTTGAGCAAGGCAGTAGCTCCTTCCTTCAGTGAATAATGTACCTTGTAGGCCATGCGGCCATTACTCAAGGTGTCACCTCCAGGTGTCACATTTCATTACTGTTCCCCATGGCAACAGGAGTGCAAACCAGGCCTTGATGGCTTTCCATGTTTCCCATGGCCACTGCCAACTGACATATTCCCCTGGCTCAAGCAGGTAACAACACATTGTACTGTTTTCCAAAATCTGGTTTTAACAGGAGGTCAGTGGTTTGCACCTGAAGTTGAATGGGCATTGCTGAATAATGCAGCCAACTCTCTACAAGGGCTAGTGTTTCTGCCCTAGGCCATTCATTCAATAACTGTAACACAGTCCACAGTCTCATGGTTCATTCCACAGGGATCTTTAGTTGACTTGCTTTCTGAGACATTTCTCCAATAGCCCATTATATCAGTCAATCATTCTGGCTCCTTGGGAACGGTATGGTGCTTAAAATTTCCAGTGGATGCCAAGATATTTCAACTGGCTTTACATTACTAAGCCCATAAAATGAATCCCATGGCCTCTATAAATAACCTGTGGTCTTCCATACATGGCACATAGTCTTTCCAAGGCATGTAAGACCCCTTTCTGGTCAGGCCACCTAATAGGAATTGCAAAAAGCAGTCCTACAGCAGTATCTACATGATTTACAGGTACCTGTGCCCATTAGATTGGGAGAAAGGTCTGATAAAGTCTATTTGCTACCTCTAAAGGAGCACATACTCCCACATCACAGCTCCAGTGGCCACTGGCACCTGATGGAGATATTCCTAGGAGCAGATGGTACAGCTAGAACCTCTTAGTAGGTTACACATATGTTCAAGGCCTTCACTATAGCCAACATCTCTTAGATCTTGTCCTGTGTGGAGCAACCATCTAGGTAACCATTAGGCAGCATCAGTTTCCAATGACTTTTCCAAATAATTGTACCTTAGCTCGGTTATCAGCCTCATTATTATCCAGATGGGCACGTGGTACACGGTGTGATTTCCCACATGGCATACAGTGATATCTTAGGGTGTCCTATCTCTTGCAAGTTTTGACACATGGGTTGGCCTCATGGAGTTTGGTACATGACTGTCCAATATTCTGCATGCCACATCAGTATCCATACAGCTAGGTCTTGATAGATGGCCCAGCTGTCAGCAACATATGCATTAAGCTTCCATGGGCAGGCTGACTCCAACACATTGTGGGCCTCAGTGGCCTGCACATTCTGCTTAGCTGCTGTGAGGATTTCCTGTTCTTGCTGACCTCATCCCCATCTGATGCTCGTCTTTACCAGACAGTGCAAAGGCCTCAGAACTTGTGCCAGATGTGCAATGCACATTCTCCAGTATCCTAACAGTCCTACAAGCTCCTGCAATTATTTTAAGGTCATTGGGTGAGGGAGACCTGAATTGTATCTATAACTGCTTCAGGAATGATTTTCATCTTATTCAACCAGATAACACTCCAGAATTTCACAGAGTCTAGGTCCATACACTTTGGGTTCCTCAATTGTCTGGCCACATAACTAAATGACTCAGTAAAGTGGATATAGCGGCTTTCAAATCTGCAAGAGAGTCACAGGTTAACCCCATATCATCTAAGTAGTAGAATATATGCAGTGTCATAGATATTGGCCATTGCATCAGATTTGTCACTAACAAACCATGACATAAGATAACCTTGCTGAAGAATCATGAAGGTCCATTGCCAGCTGTCCCAAGTGAAGATGATTTGGGATAAATTCATCCTGACTCTGCATACTCAGCGATGCCAGTTTTTCCATTTCCAGTCTTCAGAGCAAGATCTCATCTGTAATTCCATTTGTTTTTTAAGGATTCTCAAAAGAAAAAAAATTCAAAGCTATAGCTTATTTGAAAGTATGTCATCACAAAAGTTAAAAATAAAATAAGAAAGGAAGAAAGAGGGGAGGACGGAGGATGGGAAGCATTAGTCTTTTTAATATTAAGATGTGTTCATACATTTGTTCATACATTTTGAAAGAGTTACAGAGACATAGGGAGAGACATACTTACATACATACATACACATGCATGTACTCACACAGATCCTCCATTTGCTGGTTCACTCCCCAAATGGCCTCATGCCAGGGCCCAGGAAGTTCATCTGGTTCTCTCATGGGTAGCAGGGGATTAAACCCTTGGGATATCCTCTGCTGCTTTTCACAGGCCATTAGCAGGGAGCTGGATCAGAAGGGGAGCAGCAGGTACATGAACAGGTGCCCATATGGGATGCTGGTGTCATCGCTTGAGGTTTTACCTGCTATGCCACATGAAATATATGATGTATGTTCCCTTTATGTAAATAATGAATGAAGTAATAAAGCAACTTTAAACAAATAAAATATGACTTATAAAGATCTTCGTATTAATCTAAGTATGAATTTTACACTCTTTTAGATACTATCCAAATTAAAACAATAGATAAAGAAGATGAGCATTTGGTGCAGTGGATACCTGCATCTCGTCTTATAGTGCCTGGTTTTATGTCCTTTTCTCCACTTTCAATTCCAGGTTCCTGCTTATGTACACACTGAGGGGAAGCAGATAATGATGTACATGGGTCCCTGCTACCCAGGTAAGAGACCTAGATTCAGCGTCAGGATCCTAGAACTGATCTGGTATATTCCCAGCTAGAATTTGGGTAGTGAATTAGTAGATAGAAAATCTCTCTTGGTCTTCTATTTTTCAAATAAATTGAAAATAAATAAATAAACACAGATGTTGCCCTCTGCTGGTGTCTGATAATCTGTAAATTTTAAGTATAATTGCTAGAATGTTGAACACCTACCTACTTGTTAAAAATTTTGATTCATAAAGGGAATTCCAGAAACCAATATGCAAATGAGGGAAATATGAGCCATTCATGCAAAGCCTACAGATAAATGTTATAAAAACCCACTTGGCATTAAATCATGTAACTAATAGAAATGCAGCTTAATCCACTGGCCATAACATTAGTTATGTAACAATAATTCCCTTCTTTTTTTTTTTTAAAGTATGTGTCCTTTTATTTTATTTTTTATTTTTTATTTTTTTAAACTTTTATTTAATGAATATAAATTTCCAAAGTATGACTTATGGATTACAATGGCTTCCCCCCCATACCGTCCTTCCCACCCACAACCCTCCCCTTTCCCACTCCCTCTCCCCTTCCATTCACATCAAGATTCATTTTCGATTATCTTAATATACAGAAGATCAGCTTAGTATACATTAAGTATGGATTTCAACAGTTTGCTCCCACACAGAAACATAAAGTGAAAAATAATAGATGATATTTTTTAAATGATGATGAAATCAGAGCAGATCTATTGTCATGTTTAATCCCAATGAGAGTCAAGTTGGGAATTGATAATTTCTTTTTTTTTTTTTACAGAGGATCAGTTTAGTATGCATTAAGTAAGGATTTCAACAGTTTGCACCCCCATAGAAGCACAAAGTGAAATATATTGTTTGAGTACTCGTTATAGCATTAAATCTCAATGCACAGCACATTAAGGATAGAGATCCTACATGAGGAGTAAGTGCACAGTGACTCCTGTTGTTGACTTTACCAATTGACACTCCTCTCTATGGCATCAGTAATCTCCCTATGCTCCAGTCATGAGTTTCCAAGGCGATGGAAGCCCTCTGAATTCTCCGACTCTTATCTTGTTTAGACAAGGTCATAGTCAAAGTGGAGGTTCTCTCCTCCCTTCAGAGAAAGGTACCTCCTTCTTTGATGACCTGTTCTTTCCACTGGGATCTCACTCACAGAGATCTATTGCCAGAGTGTCTTGGCTTTCCATGCCTGAAATACTCTCATGGGCTTTTCAGCCAGATCTGAATGCCTTTAGGGCTGATTCTGAGGCCAGAGTGCTATTTAGAACATCTGCCATTCTATGAGTCTGCTGAGTATCTCACTTCCCATGTTGGATCACTCTCCCCTTTATTTACTCCATCGGTTAGCATTAGCAGGTACTAGACTTGTCTATGTGCTACCTTTGACTCCCAGTCCCTCCACCATGACCAACTGTGAACTGAAATTGATCACCTGGAACAGTCAGATGGCATTGGTACATGCCACCTCGATGGGATTGAATTGGAATCCCCTGGTATGCTTCCAACTCCACCACTTGGGGCAAGTCAGCCTGAGCATGTCCCAAATTATACATCTCTTCCCTTCCCTCTCCCATTCCCACTCCCATGTTCAACAGGGATCACATTTCAGTTAATTTTCAACACTTAAGAATAACTGTGCATCAATTACAGAACTAAACCAGTCATATTAAGTAGAACAGATAAAAAAAACTACTAAGAGGGATAATGTATTAAGTTGTTCATTAACAGTCAGGGCTATGCTGATCAAGCCACCGTTTCCCATAGTGTCCACCTCACTCCAACAGGTTTCCTTTTTGGTGTTCAGTCAGTCGTCACCGATCAGGGAGAACATATGGTATTTTTCCCTTTGGGACTGGCTTATTTCACTCAGCATGATGTGTTTCAGATTCCTCCATTTTGTTGCAAATGACTGGATTTCGTTGTTTCTTACTGCGGTATAGTATTCTAAAGAGTACATATCCCATAATTTCTTTATCCAGTCTACCGTTGATGGGCATTTAGGTTGGTTCCAGGTCTTAGCTATTGTGAATTGAGCTGCAATAAACATTCGGGTGCAGACCGCTTTTTTGTTTGCCAATTTAAATTCCTTTGGGTAAATTCCAAGGAGTGGGATGGCTGGGTCGAACGGTGGGGTTATCTTCAGGTTTCTGAGGAATCTCCAGACTGACTTCCATAGTGGCTTGACCAGTTTGCATTCCCACCAACAGTGGGTTAGTGTCCCTTTTTCCCCACATCCTCGCCAGCATCTGTTGTTGGTAGATTTCTGCATGTGAGCCATTCTAACCGGGGTGAGGTGAAACCTCATTGTGGTTTTGATTTGCATTTCCCTGATTACTAGTGACCTTGAACATTTTTTCATGTGCCTGTTGGCCATTTGGATTTCCTCTTTTGAAAAATGTCTATTGAGGTCCTTGTCCCATCTCTTAAGTGGGTTGTTGGTTTTGTTGTTGTGGAGTTTCTTGATCTCTTTGTAGATTCTGGTTATTAACCCTTTATCTGTTGCATAGTTTGCAAATATTTTTTCCCATTCTGTCGGTTGTCTCTTCACTCTCCTGACTGTTTCTTTTGCAGTAGAGAAACTTCTCAATTTGATGCAATCCCAATAGTTGATTTTGGCTTTGACTGCCTGTGCCTCCTGGGTCTTTTTCAGAAATTCTTTGCCTGTGCCAATATCTTGAAGGGTTTCTCCAATGTTCTCTAATAACTTGATGGTGTCAGGTCGTAGATTTAGGTCTTTAATCCATGTTGAGTGGATTTTTGTGTAAGGTGTAAGGTAGGGGTCTTGCTTCATGATTCTGCATGTGGAAATCCAGTATTCCCAGCACCATTTATTGAATAGACTGTCCTTGCTCCAGGAATTAGTTTTAGATCCTTGATCAAATATAAGTTGGCTGTAGATGTTTGGGTTGATTTCTGGTGTTTCAATTCTGTTCCATTGGTCTATCCATCTGTTTCTGTACCAGTACCATGCTGTTTTGATTTCAACTGCCCTGTAGTATGTCCTGAAATCTGGTATTGTGATGCCTCCGGCTTTGTTTTTGTTGTACAAGATTGCTTTAGCTATTCGAGGTCTCTTGTGCCTCCATATAAATTTCAGCACCATTTTTTCCAGATCTGAGAAGAAGGTCTTCGGTATCTTGATTGGTATTGCATTGAATCTGTAAATTGCTTTTGGGAGAATGGACATTTTGATGATATTGATTCTTCCAATCCATGAGCATGGAAGATTTTTCCATTTCTTGGTATCCTCTTCTATTTCTTTCTTTAAGGTTTTGTAATTTTCATCGTAGAGATCTTTAACGTCCTTGGTTAAGTTTATTCCAAGGTATTTGATTGTTTTTGTAGCTATTGTGAATGGGATTGATCTTAGAAGTTCTTCCTCAGCCATGGCATTGTCTGTGTATACAAAGGCTGTTGATTTTTGTGCATTGATTTTATACCCTGCTACTTTGCCAAACTCTTCTATGAGTTCCAATAGTCTCTTAGTAGAGTTCTTTGGGTCCCCTAAATACAGAATCATGTCATCTGCAAAGAGGGATAGTTTGAGTTCTTCCTTCCCAATTTGTATCCCTTTAATTTCTTTTTCTTGCCTAATAGCTCTGGCTAGAACCTCCAGAACTATATTGAATAGCAGTGGTGAGAGTGGACATCCCTGTCTGGTACCAGATCTCAGTGGAAATGCTTCCAACTTTTCCCCATTCAATAGGATGTTGGCTGTGGGTTTTTCATAGATTGCTTTGATTGTATTGAGGAATGTTCCTTCCAAACCCAGTTTGCTTAGAGTTTTCATCATGAACGGGTGTTGTATTTTGTCAAATGCTTTCTCGGCATCTATTGAGATAATCATATGGTTTTTCTTCTGCAGTCTGTTAATGTGGTGTATCACATTGATTGTCTTGCGCACATTAAACCATCCCTGCATACCAGGGATAAATCCCACTTGGTCTGGGTGGATGATCTTTCTGATGTGTTGTTGCATTCTATTGGCGAGAATTTTATTGAGGATTTTTGCATCTATGTTCATCAGGGATATTGGTCTGTAATTCTCTTTCAGTGCTGCATCTTTCTCTGGCTTAGGAATTAAGGTGATGCTGGCTTCATAGAAAGAATTTGGGAGGACTCCCTCTTCTTCGATTATTCTGCATAGTTTGAGAAGAATTGGAGTTAGTTCTTCTTTAAATGTCTGGTAGAATTCAGCAGTGAATCCATCTGCTCCTGGGCTTTTCTTTGTTGGGAGGGCCTTTATTACTGTTTCAATTTCTGTCTCAGTTATGGGTCTGTTTAGGTTTTTGATGTCTTCCTGGTTCAATTTAGGCAGGTTGCATGTGTCCAGGAATCTATCCATCTGATAGGTTTCCCTGTTTGCTGGCATACAATTCCTTGTAGTAATTTCTGATGATTCTTTTTATTTCTGTGGTGTCTGTTGTTACATTTCCTTTTTCATCTCTGATTTTATTGATTTGGGTCTTTTCTCTTCTTTTTTTAGTTAGTTGGGCCTATGGGGTGTCAATTTTGTTTATTTTTTCAAAAAACCAGCTCCTCGTTTGGCTGATTTTTTGGAATGTTTTTCTTGATTCAATCCTTTTGATTTCTTCTCTGATTTTAATTATTTCTCTTCTCCTACTAGATTTGGGTCTGGTTTGCTGTAGGTTTTCTAGATCCTTGAGGTGAATTGAAAGCTCATCTATTTGGTGTCTTTCCAATTTCTTGATGTAGGCACCTATTGATATAAACTTTCCTCTTAACACTGCTTTTGCTGCGTCCCATAAGTTTTTGGTATGTTGTACTGTTATCCTCATTTACTTCCAGAAAGTTTTTGATTTCTCTTTTGATTTCTTCTATGACCCATTGTTCATTCAGGAGCATGTTGTTCAATCTCCATGTGTTTGCGTATGCTCTAGGGATTCCTGAGTTGCTAATTTCCAGCTTCATTCCTTTATGGTCTGAGAAGCTGCATGGTATGATTCTAATTCTTTTGAATATGCTGAGACTTGCTTTATGGCCTAGTATGTGGTCAATCCTAGAGAAGGTTCCATGTACTGCTGAGAAGAATGTAAAATCTTTAGCTGTAGGATTGAAAGTTCTGTATATATCTGTTAGATCCATTTGGGCTATAGTGTCGTTTAAATCTACTGTATCCTTGTTGATCTTCTGACTGGATGATCTGTCTATTTCTGAGAGTGGAGTATTGAAGTCCCCCAGTACTATTGTATTGGGGTCTAAGTCTCCCTTTAAGTCGGTTAATAAATCTTTTAGATAAACTGGTGCCCTGTAGTTAGGTGCATATACATTGATACTTGTTATATCTTCCTGTTGAATTGATCCCTTAATCATTATGTAGTGTCCCTCTTTGTCTCTCTTAACAGTTTTTGTGGTAAAGTTTATGTTGTCCGATATTAAGATGGCTACGCCCGCTCTTTTTTCATTTCTGTTGGCATGGTATATCTTTTTCCAGCCTTTCACTTTCAGTCTGTATGGATCTTTGTTGGAAAGATGTGTTTCTTGTAAGCAGCAAATAGATGGGTTTTGTTCCTTAACCCAATCAGCCAATCGGTGTCTTTTAACTGGACAGTTCAGGCCATTCACGTTCAATGTGACTAATGATAAGTGGTAACTTTGCCCTGCCATTTGCCAAAGATAAGTTCTAATATATGCTTTGAATTCCCTGTGATCTTTTGCTGTGAGGTTTCCTTCCTTGGTTTCCTTCCTTTACCTTCTTTCATATTGATGACCGTCTTTCTGTGTTTCTCTGTGTAACACATCTTTAAGCATCTTTTGCAGGGCTGGACGAGTGGCAACAAATTCTTTCAATTTCTGTTTGCAATGAAAAGTCTTTATTTCACCTTCATTCACAAATGATAGCTTTGCAGGATATAATATTCTGGGCTGGCAGTTTTTCTCTCTTAATACCTGGGCTATATCTCGCCATTCCCTCCTAGCTTTTAGAGTTTCTGATGAGAAGTCAGCTGTGAGTCTGATTGGAGATCCTCTGAGAGTAATCTGACGTTTCTCTCTTGCACATTTTAGGATCTTTTCTTTATGTTTCACTGTGGAGAGTTTAATTACAACATGTCGTGGTGAGGATCTCTTTTGGTCGTGTTTATTAGGGGTTCTGTGAGCTTCCTGTACTAGGATGTCTCTGTCCTTCTCCAAACCTGGGAAATTTTCTGCTAATATCTCACTAAAAAGGCCTTCTAATCCTTTCTCCCTCTCCATGCCTTCAGGAACTCCTAGAACCCGAATGTTGGGTTTTTTAATAGTATCCTGAAGATTCCCGACAATATGTTTTAGATTTCTAATTTCCTCTTCCTTTCTTTGGTCTGACTGTATCCTTTCCTGTTCTCTGTCTTCTAAGTCCGATATTCTCTCTTCTGCTTTACCCATTCTGTTTGTAAGGCTCTCTATTGTGTTTTTCATTTGATCTATTGAATTCTTCACTTCAGTCACTATCCCAGTTTCCTGTTGTACTAGTTGCTTCGTTTCATTTTGATTCCTCCTTAATATTTCATTTTCACGTGAGAGATTTTCTATCTTGTCCATTAAGGATTTGTGTAGTTCCAGAATTTGTTTTTGAGAACTTCTTAATGTTCTTATCAATTTTTTGAGATCTGCTTCTTGCATTTCTTCTATGTCATCATCTTCATCATCTTGAATTGGGGTGTCTTTTTCATTTGAGGGCGTCATGGTGACTTCCTTGTTTTTATTACCTCGGTTTTTGCGTTTGTTATTTGGCATATTGGAGATATTTGGTTTCTTCACTGTGGTGCTTTTTCTTGTTATACTATGACTCTAGATTAAGTGGACTATCTGTTTTTGATGGAGCCTTAGGGCTTGAGATGGGTGTGGCCTGAGAGCTCTGTTTGGTGTGCCAAAGGTGACACTCCCAGGTTAGGTGTGGTAAATCTCTCTCTCTTTCTTTCTTTTTTTTTTTTTTTTTTTTTTTTTGATTCAAAAGGGAAGTAATTCTGCACAGCTGAACGAAGTTGGAGGTAGTTAGCAGGCAAATGATATACCCACAGGAGCCAGAGATCGGAAGCTCTT
Source organism: Oryctolagus cuniculus (assembly GCF_964237555.1). Taxonomy (NCBI): domain Eukaryota; kingdom Metazoa; phylum Chordata; class Mammalia; order Lagomorpha; family Leporidae; genus Oryctolagus; species Oryctolagus cuniculus. The sequence continues at coordinate 23,465,134 of NC_091440.1, read as the reverse complement.
TCCCAAGAACCCCACAGGGATTCTGTTCGGCCCTCCGAGTGGGCTCAAATTCTCCTTCAGCCTCCCACTGGGTTGCCAAAGTTACGGAATTGTAGCGTCTCTGGAGAGTGCTCACGTGAATTCCGTGAGTTCTCTCCCCCACAGTCTCTTTTTTCACAGTCTCAGTTCAGTAGCACCAGAAATTTACTAGGTCCTAATCTCCTGTTCATTCGCCCCGCCCAGAGTCAGGTTTTTCTGCTAGGCTCAAGGCCCCTGCAGACCTGAGGTCGCTCTGCTTATGACGTATGTACAAGATGGCGCCTGCTTTTTGTCTTGCTCGCCCTTGAGAGGTGAGTGGAGAGAGAGAAACCCGTGTCCGTACTAGTCACCCTTTTTTTTTTTTCTCTCTCTCTCTCTTCCAGTTAGCCTTGTGAACTTCCCCCCTCCAGGGGTCGTTCCCTCTAGTCTCCTCTCTCTGCTTGCCTGCCGGTGTCTTGGGCTATTGAGGTTCGGCTCACCTCGCGTTCCAGCGCTGGTGTGTTGAGTCTGCTGCTGGTGTCCCGAACTAATAATTCCCTTCTTAAAACACTCTCTTTGGGTGCTCTTGTTGTGGTTAAACCACTGCTTGCATTTCCTGCATCCTGTATCAGATTTCTTGTTTGCATACTGGCTTCTCCATTTCCACTAACACAGTGAATTATTGCCCAAGCACTTGGGCCATTACTACCCTTATGGGAAACCCAGATGAATTTCATGGCTTCTTGGCTTCACCCTAACCTAGACATGGCTGTTGCAGCTGTTTTGGTAGTGAACCATCCAATGGAAGACCCCACTCTCCCTCTCTGTGTGTCTCTTCATCTCTCTCCATCACTCTGCTTTTAAAATTAAATACATAGTTTCATAATGTTGATGTTTAACCCCTTGTTCCTTATAAGTGCCAAACTGCCAGTCTCCCTTCCTGAAGTACAGCATCCACAATCTAATATAAATTCTTATAAATATTTTGAAATTATTTACAATATAATTTCCCCATAAATGATAAGAATTAATTTTTGAAATCAGAAAACGTTTATAATTAAATTGTAAATTATGTTATTATATTTATATATTTATGTCTTTATCCCATAATAGGAAAGTTACAGGTTGCTGTACATCACAAAGTCAAAAAAATCAATATAAATTAAGTGAAGGCTTGAGAAGACAGCTCTGTTCAAAATCAGTGTTAATTTAAAAATCAATGTAAGTTTAAACTAACATGTTTTGTTTTATCAATATAACATACATAATAGTAGGGCAGAGTAAAGGATGCCATGTTTTATAGCACAGAAGGGTAACTACAGTCTGCAATGATTTATTACATTTCAAAATAGCTATAGAGGATTCTAAACTCTAGAAACAAAATATTTGAGTAGATGGAAATGCTAGTTTCACTGATTTGATCTGTGCACATTGTATACATGTATTGAATCATACTGCACTGCATATATGTACATAAATTAAATGTCGATAAAGATTAATATAAGACACAATTCTCTACAGCCTGTGTGTGCTGTGTTTTTATTCTACATAAAAATAGATGAAGATCTAAGTACCTATAGATTAACATGTCTAACAATCAGATGATACAAACATATTTTTGCAAATATATATGCATGCTGAGAAATACCAATTTAAAACATTTTGAATCTATAATACCTTTAGCCACTCATTGTACAACACTATTAATTGTATTATTTCTTGTGGTATGTACCCTCAATTCAAGGAATTTTTGCTATTAAACTGAAAGATTTCTTCTAGTTATATAAGTTATATGCACTTTAAAATAGTTTGTTCAGTGTGCTTCTTAATTACTCTTAGCTCCAAAATGTTAGTTAAAGGAATAATTTTAATCTTTGAACATTATATATCAGCTATTAAATATGTTATAATTTATTAGTAATTAGATCCCTAAGGTCTCAAACGTACTTCACATGATACAAACGTATTCCTAAATGCAATCACTTCTACCTATCTCCAAATTTAAGCCATGTTTGTTGCTCTAATGTGTGTGTATGTATATATATATGTATTATAAGTATATATGTATTCCTATATGTATAATGTATTGAAAAGGATTAAAAACAATTACAGAAATGTCAATATTTTCCATACATATGGTCCAGAGGTGACTTCAATGATGAGGGTTTTGCATTTTTATCGATAATTACTATGTGGATGAAATAGACACTCTATTTGCAGGCCGTGATAGCCACCTCCAGATTCATTGTTGCTGGAAGGCTGTTGGATCAGAGATAGGGCCTGCATTTCTTGTGGCCAAGCAATCAGTGTGACGTCAATGTCTGCATGAGTTCTTCTTGTCCTCTAAAACTCATGGGGATAATGCCAATTTGTTCAGGTAAATAATACGGTGTACAATTGCTAAAGAAATTGGAGAGTTTGAGAAGGAAAGGACAGCTCAGTTGGAGTCTTGAGAAGCCCCTGTATTTAATAATTTTTATCAACATAAGATGATAGGAAAATATTTCCAGGAAGCCAGAAGTAAGCCAAAATAGTGTTGTGTCACAAAACCCATGGAAAGAATACTCAGTTCTGCTCAAGTGTCTGTGATGAGTTCTTTAAGAAAATTTATTAAAGATAACATAAAGGAGTACCGTGGTGAGCTTAGAAGTACTATATTATATTTTTAAATGGGGTTAGAAAAATGCATAAGATGATTTTGAAGATTTTTTTTGAGGTTTAAAAATATTTATTAGAGTAAAAGCCAGAGAGGCATGGAGGGGGGTTTCCAAGAGAGGAATAAACCCAAAGGGATTGGTGGCAGTGGGCTTTTTAAGTACAATTTTGAAAAAAAAAAAAAGAAAAACTTGATAATCAGATTGGCATTCAGTTACCAGGTAGAGAGGAAAACCATCAAAATACCTCATTTACAATTCTCCACCCTAGCTGACATGTTAAGAGTCCCATAGGTAACTCATTTTCACAATAAGCTGTGAGCTCTGAAGAGCTCCCTTGCTATTCTCATGATAAATTTGGAGATTCCAAAGGAAGGAGGGTGGCCTGTGTGTTCTTGCTAAATATAATGTTCTGAGGAAGGAAGCAAATATTTTACACCGCAAATTCCATTGGGATCCCCTGACTATCTATTAACCCATCTGACTCCTCACATTCCCTCCTCCAGGATGGAAACCCTAACACATGTTAGGGGGAACTGGAGGGTGATCACTCTGGCTGCTTCATGCGGAAAAGGGCCTTCTTTGGGGAGGGAAGTCAGGACAGGGTTCCAGCAGGAGGTGGCTTCTCCAGGGGGATGCAGGGCCAGCTTGCAGAAACTCTTCCATCGGAGGTTTCATGTGCATGGCCACCTAGAATTTTACTTTTTTAAGTCCAGAGAAGACGAATTTAACAAGCAGTTTAAGCTCACAGGATATAAAATCACATGATATAAAACCGAGGACAGAGTTGTTATTAGAGGCCCTAAGAAAAGTGTCTAAACCATGATCAAGTTTTTTCATTGAGAGGCAAATACAAACTGACAGAAAGGGCTTGAAAATAATCAGGTGGGCTTAAGGCCTTGTCAGTTATGAGGCTCAGACCTATCCATCTCTTTACATGTGTACATCATAAGGGAGGTGCCCTGTTCACTTCCATTACTTAGCTGGCCTGGGAGGAGAGCTGGCTTGAAGAGAAAGTAGGTGGCATTTCTAAAAGGAAAACATGTATTAGTTAACACACGGTTCTGTCTGCAGTGTTGTTGACCCTGCTTGGCCATCCCCTCGGCAGCAGCGGTTACTTTGGAAGCTGGGGCGAGTGAAGGGCTTTTCAGCTGAGAGCGAACATGGTCTGTGGCTCTGACCTGGAGCCCTTCTGATATCGAAATTTGACCCCCTAAAATATATATGAACATGTGGCCCTTTAAAGTTCCCCAGAAGCCCCACCTGGGATGCCACATATGTTATTGGAATTTGGGGTGCCATGCGATATCGCCATATATTTATTAATAAATCCCCAATATTAATAAGCCCGAGTGGGTTCTTGCCTAATATTTAGAGCATTCTAAATACCGGCATAAATGAACGAGGTCGCATAGTACATTTTAAGCTTTTATTTAGTGTGAAAGGCGCATAGGAGAGTGAGAGCTTTGTCTAAGAGAGAGGGGTAAATCTGGGTTCATACCGAGTACCAGAAACCAGCCACGTGGAGGAGCATCTAGGCCAGGAAGCATTGGGCAGGTTGGCTGGAATGCCACGTGCCCTGGAGGCGCAGGGCTACAGCCAGCCCCCTCCTAGTCAGAGGCCAAGGCGAGGGAGGGAGGAAAGAAGTGCAGACACACCCTGTCCTAGGCTTTTAATCCACTCTCAAAGAGGAGTGGTTAATTCACCTGATTGGCTGGTGGGTGCTCAGGTGTGGCCAGGTAGGGGCATGAGGTCACGCAGGGGCGTGGTGAAGGCATGGTGAAGGCACGGTCTTCTAGTTCACAAACCTAATCAATTATAAACTGTATGCCTGTCAACTTCGCTTCAACTCCAGGGCAGGTCCAACTCTTGGCTGGCATAGCTGCCAGGGCTTTTTATAAGCTGACTTCTGCTGAAGCTGTGGCTTTCTACATCAAAAACTAACGCAATGGACTGGCCTGTTTGGTCTCTTTGATGGCTGATCACTGTGTAAAGGAGCCATTAATTGGCCTGCCACCTATCTTTATATTGCTTCAGCAGCCTAGCTTCCTCTTCCTCCTGATTTTTGTTATCGCAAATCAGTGGAAACTTTTAAGAGAATGCAAGTCAAGGGGGTGCTCTGACCCTAATCTTTGGTGGCCTAAAATAGAAATTTGTAGTCACAGGCATGTTCTGATAGTGGTTCTTTCAGGTAGATAATGCCTAAGAGGAAAGCTATGTCAGAAATGACCTCCTTATATATTAAATTTTAAGTCATTAGTAAAACTCTCATCCTTTCTTTGGTTTAAAAAAAGAGAGGTTTTACCCGTTTACTTTGCCCATGGCAAAGTAAACCTAGTTGTGGAGTCATAATTTAAACTCTCATTTTGGCTATGCTATTACAGAAAAATGTTAGCCATCCCTTTTTTTAAGATTTAAAAATCAAACTGTACATCTAGAGGGTTCTTCAGAATAGAATTAATTTCCTATCTTGAATAAAATAGAGAAATAAGGGAACAAGTCAGGCTTCCCAAATCGCTTACTGACCATAATATCAAATGAAAACTTAGCAAACAATTTTAACTGGTAAATAACAACTTATGAAATCTTTTACCTGAAGGTCCAGTGCTTTCTATAAGTTTGAGATAATAGTATATATATTTGGAAACATTGCTTAAATATTTAAAACAAATGTAACTTGTTTGACCAGAAAACCCAAGTGCAAAAATATCAACAAATTTAAAACATCTGATACAGAAATTTAGGTCACATGAACCAAAAAGTTATCTTTTATTAACTTAGCAGTTTGACTTTATGAGTGATATTTTATCTATAAGCCAATTAAAAAAAGCTCTTAATACATTTTCCCATGTAGACATACAATATGTGCACACATGTAACATGATATACAAAACAGAACAACAGAGCAGCTTCAGTAAAAGTTTTCTAAAATCCTAGCTGATTTTTTTCTTATTCCATCAACCAAGTAGAATTACTTTTTTCTCTTAGCAAAATCTAGACAAGACAATATATTTTGGACATTTTAAAAGCAATACAGTTGAGTAGGCTTTATGAAAGAGAACTGGATGGTTGTTTTCACTGGGCAAAAGTAATGCATCCAAGGCACATTCATTCTTTACTGAAATTAAAGCACATTCAGAATAGCATGTTTTATAAACATGGGAGCAAAAGAAGCATGAGATAATTATTTTTGACAAAGAACAAATAATTGTGGTAATGATTCAAGAAAACGTGCAAATGGGTATCTGAAGAAAATTGAAGAACAATTAATTTAAGATGCATAGAGGCCGGCGCCGCAGCTCACTAGGCTAATCCTCCGCCTTGTGGCGCCAGCACACCGGGTTCTAGTCCCGGTCGGGGCGCCTGATTCTGTCCCGGTTGCCCCTCTTCCAGGCCAGCTCTCTGCTGTGGCCCGGGAGTGCAGTGGAGGATGGCCCAAGTGCTTGGGCCCTGCACCCCATGGGAGACCAGGAGAAGCACCTGGCTCCTGCCATGGGATCAGTGCGGTGCGCCGGCCACAGAGCGCTGGCTGCAGCGGCCATTGGAGGGTGAACCAACGGCAAAAGGAAGACCTTTCTCTCTGTCTCTCTCTCACTGTCCACTCTGCCTGTCAAAAAAAAAAAAAAAAAAAAAAAAAAAAAAAGCTTAGAACAAGGAATTGAGAGTCAAAAAACTGAAAGGATCATAGTTTTGCAGATTAAAATTATTCAAAATTGTTGCATATCATGTGATTGAAAGGAAGACCCTTGGTTAAGTGGGAAATTTGTTAACAAATGAGCTTAAGCAAACTGTGTTTAGCTAGATGATGGAAATGAGATAAAGTAAAAGGCAGATCCAGAAAAAGCTCCCAGCTCCTGGCTTTGGCCTGGCTTAGCCCTGTTTTTTTTGTGACAGTCTGGGAAGTGAACCAGCAGATCTAAGATGTCTCTCTTTGGATCTCCCTCTCTCTGTAACTCTGATTTTTAAATAAATATATAAGTTTTTAAAATATCATATCTATGAGCAATTAAACAGTGATGTTTAATTTATCATTGGCATTCTGTTTTTGAGAATATGAAACAATTTATTTCTACATGTACTTGCTAACCTTGCCGAAAATATATATTTTATATATATATATATAAAATTTAAAATTCTGGTTCAAACTTGATATATGATATACTCTTTATTTCATGCTAATTAATTCTTTTGGTGAGTTTTATTGCTGAGAATATAATCAATTTTTGTTCATTTTCAATGTGTTCAGATTGAACACAATTTTTCCTGTATCACACCTTTCTATTTTCATTTTATTTTCCTACAATACCCTTGAGTTTTTACATCAGTTTAGTCACTATCTTGAAAACTCAATCGACTGAAAGCTTTTAGATTTTTTCATTTTGCTAATTTTCCCTTGAACTATTTCTAATAAGTATACTTAGGAAATAGTACCCCATTATTCTCAAGATTAACTTATTAGAATTCATTGATTCTCAAGACAGTGTGTGGCTATGGTGTTAAAGACTATTTTGTTGAACAGCATGACGCCATAAAACAAACAGCTCAGCCAACTATTAGTATAATTTAGAGCAATCAACTTAATACTGAAGGGGAAAAAGTGCTTATTGGATATGCTGATATAAGTATAGACACATTTTTAAAAATGGTCTTTTTGAAAAATTCTGATTACATTAAATTTCTAAGTTATGAAATAAATTTACAATTTAATCATCTGATGATTAATGAAGAAATCTACCTTAGTGTACACATTTTAAAAATTGAGGAATTTAGCAAGGGAAAGGTGACATAAATTATACAAATATATACTTCTAAATTGCGAAGTCAAATAACTAATATTTGATTTTGATCCCTATTATCTTAAATGTTAATGATAAATACTTTCACCTACCTCAATATGCCAAAAGTGTGGTATACACTCCTTGCTTATCACATTCATAGTTACACATGACATAAGAGGTAGTTATTATTGTTATCTACTTAAAGATCAAAAAGGGGGAGAAAAATAATGACAAGTCACAGAGCCAATAGTGGTGGAGCAGGGATCTGGCTTAGGAAGCCAGTTTGTGAGTTCTTGTTCCTCTTTACTGATCCCTTCCGTGTCCACGAGTTATATGACTTCATCACCACCTTCGCAGGCCCTCACTGTGAGCTTCTTGCTTTCCTGTTTCCAGTGCCATTCCAAAGATCTTGTGAAGTTTACAACACCAGATTGTATGTTTGATAAAGCAGATATCTTCATTCCTAGTCCCTTTTTTTGGAGCATGTTAATGTAAGATACTATAAAGCACCACGTGATTTATGGGAGCAGAAGGTTTCTTTATGTACAGCTCTTGAACTTCAATATAGACAAAGCAATATTAGACAATCTCAGGTATGACACATGTACATTTTGTTCTTTGATTTTGAAGATTCATTTTCCTCCACCCTCCCACACTTGTCTTCTTCTTAGAGGAGCACTTGGGCACACAGGAACTTGTTAGCAACAAAGTGATTTGTTTATTGCTGCTTGCTATAAGGAATCATTTGCACCCTGGAAATCAGGTCTTATCTTCATTACCTCAATTTAGGCAGTAATCAGCAGATATCTCTGTTCTTCAAATCTAATATTTTAGTTATTATAAATTGGATGCACTCTCCATATTAAATTCTTAGTGAAGTAATATATTTATTTAATAATTGCATTAGACTGTTTACTATGGCCAGTGTCCACACTGATTGGAATTGGACTAAGATGGTAAAGGTAAAATTCATTCATTGAATTTGCATGAGAAATATAAAATAGCTGTGATGATATCACGGGATCTTTAAGTACATTCAAGGAAATTTTGCTTAGCATCTCACAACAGATGAGATTATGATGTCTACTGTGTTTCCTTCTTCAAAAACTAATCATCTTATTTTCTTTAATGTGGCCATATAATGTAAACTATTGATAACTAGTCAGACTTTGCTTAGAAATGTCATATACTGAGGTTTGTTTTTCTGTCTTTTCCTTTTTAAATTGTTGTTAGTATACTATACTTAGCCAGATAAAATACAAGGACTGGATATTCTGCAGGCTTGTTTTGCTTTTTTTAAATTAATTAATTAATTTTTTTTGACAGGTAGAGTTAGTGAGAGAGAGAGAGAGACATTGAGAAAGGTCTTTTTTCCATTGGTTCACCCCTCAAATGGCCGCTACAGCTAGCGCTGTGCCGATGAGAAGCCAGGAGCCAGGTGCTTCCTCCTGGTCTCCCACGCACGTGCAGGGTCCCAAGCACTTGGACCATCCTCCACTGCCTTCCCGGGCCACAGCAGAGAGCTGGACTGGAAGAGGAGCAACCGGGACAGAATCCAGCACCCCAACCGGCACTAGAACCTGGAGTGCCGGCGCCGCAGGCAGAGGATTAGCCAAGTGAGCCATGGCGCCAGCCATATTTTGCTTTTGATATATGCAAGTGAACCATCCTAAAGGTGAAGCTTTTCATGAAAGTTTGGAAAGATTTGGAGACTTAGAAAATCAATAAAGTCATCTGTTTTATATAGTGACTGCCATGTGTTCTTCATAGCTACATTTTTAATGTTTATTTTTCTGTATTTTAAAGATGGAGCAACAGAAAGGGATTAAAAAAGAGAGGGAGAGAGAGAAAGAAGAAACAAGAAGGAAGAAGAAAGAGAGAGGGAGAGAAAGGGAGAGGAAGGAAGGAAGGAGGAAGGAAAGAAGGAAGAGCAGAAAGAAGGAGGGAGGGAACGGTGACCCAAGTACCCGAGCCATCAAATGCTGTCTCCAAGACATAAGTAGGAAGCTAGAGCAGAAATAGAGGTGGGACTCCACTGTAGGCTCTCCAATATGGGTTGTGGGTATCATAAGCCACAGCTTAACCTGCTGTACCACAATGCCTACCCCTGAAAGATTTTTTTTTTTTAATTTTCGTGCCATAAAAAACACTTCTATGTCTCTCACATATGCTCTTCTATGTATTATTCTCAGAGAAAAGCATACATGGACTCCCTCTGACTTGTTATGCCTATATAACATACACTGGTATTCTGGTTTTGTCTTGGGCTAAGGAATGAAGAAATGTCTATGAGTTCTTTCTGTCGCTCCCCCTCTTCGCGGAGGAACGACACTAGACCCTGCGCTGTTCTTTTTTCTGCTCGGCCCTCCCCGGGTTTGCTGCTGGTCCTTCCCGGCTTGGCTGCCGATCCTTCCACCTCCGTGGAAGGGCGGCTCCCCCTGCTACTTTCCCCACTTCTGCGGGGGAGCGGCACACCGCCGGCCGGCTCTCTCGGGGGCTGCTCAGATGTTATCCGGATGTTCCTGGTGCATGTTGTCTCTCTCCTCCTTTATAGTCCTCTTCCACCAATCCCAACTCTGCTACCCGCACACCGAGCACGCTGCTCTCCTCCAATCAGGAGCAAGATCAGCTCCTGCAGCTCAGTCAATCAAATTGGCGAGAGGCAGCTGTGTAGAAGTTGTTTACTCCTCTCCCAGCGCCATATAGTGGGAGAGCAGATGCATAGAATAAGTCTTAATTCCAGTAACTTAGTCTAGTTTGAGTTGCTCCCCACACTTTCTTCTTCTACTTCAGTAGGAGTGTGAGGCCTAATTAATTGCGACTATTCATAAGTGGAGTGCAGAACTCCAGGGGATGCTCTCCTGTCTCCTTTGGCTCTGGCTCTACTTATTTGTCTCTGCTTGTCTCTGCGTCTTTCTCTGAGTCCTTTTCTCTCACTCTGCTATCTCTGTCATTTGCACTATCACACACATAGGCACATACACACACAGTTGTCCTGGATGAACAGCTTCTGTTTCAAGGCCTTGTGTGACACCTATTTATCTTTTCTGTTCTACAGTTCCCTTTTCTCATGCCCACTTTTTCTAACTTTTGAAACATCAATCTTGTCTGTGAAATCCAGACAGAAATTTAACTAATTTGTCTCACAATGTTCCCTTCTTAACACTAGCTCAATGATATTAAAGTTTAAATCTAATAATTGGCCATAATTTTTCTTGGCTCTCACTATAACACTGGCATGTAGGTAATACCCTGACCCCTGGCTTAGAGCTCAAATACAGTAAATTGATAGATTTATGTGAAGTTCTGAAATACCTACACCATAATTTTTTCTATTAACTTATACCACATTCTTATTCTGTTTGAGAAAGCTAATCCCTGACAAGGTTGCATTAATGTTCAAAGTTGTAGGATTGAGATGCCTGCATGACTGGGTTTAGTGTCCCTTTTCAGCCCCCTGACTTCAGCTTCCTATAACTGCAGACTCTGAGAGGGAACAGCATCTAATTAAGTGATTGTGTTCCTACTGCTCTTGTGGGAGGCCTGGACTGAATTCCTGGCACCCAGTATTGGCCTGGCCTACCCTGCAGTCACTGCAAGCATTTAGAGTGATCCAGAGAATGGTTGCTCACACTGTATCTCTCTCTCTCCCCCTTCTCTCTCTAAAAATACATTTTTTTTTAATTTAAAATCATTTGGAGCCAGCACTGTGGCATAGTGAGAAAAGCTGCAGCCTGTGGCACTGAGTCCTGGTTGCTCCACTTCCAATCGAGCTCCCTATAGTGAGACTCGGAAAGTGGCAGAACATGGCACAAGTCCTTGAACCCCTGCCACCACGTGGGAGACCAAGATGACTGAGATCAGACCTGACTCCTGGCTTCAAATCAGCACAGGTCTGGTCGTTGCAGCTGGTTGGGGAGTGAACCAGCAGATGAAAGATCTCACTTTCACTTTCCCTCTCTTTCTCTGTAACTCTGCCTTTCAAATAAATAAATAAACCTTTAAAAAATTCAATCTTCAATTGTAGCCATGTAAGTTGGAAGTAGTAGAATGTAAACCAGGCTAAGCTGTCAAAGAATTTAACGTCTTACATTATTTTATATCTGTTACAAGATTTCAAAAAACAACAGATGCATATGTAAATGAATCCAAACCTATATAAAAGTAGAACTAATGATTGCTCATTGTGTAGAGAGTTGCAGAAAGAAGCCAACTGAAATCAACTGCTTACAAAGGCAGTGTCCACATCTGACAATTGTAGAAGTCCCTCAGAAGAACATGGTGCTCTAGGTTCCAGAAGCTATGTCCAGATGCTTAAAAAAGATGCACAATAAACTACTGTGCAAACAGATGAAAATCATTCTGAAAAAATTAGAAGGTGAAGAGTTTTCTCTATTTTCAGTATTTTTTTTTGACAGAGTGGACAGTGAGAGAGAGAAACAGAGAGAAAGGTCTTCCTTTACCGTTGGTTCACCCTCCAATGGCCACCGCATCTGGTGTGCTGAGGACGGCACACCATGCTGACCTGAAGCCAGGAGCCAGGTGCTTCTCCTGGTCTCCCATGCGGGTGCAGGGCCTAAGCACTTGGGCCATCCTCCACTGCACTCCCGGGCCACAGCAGAGAGCTGGCTTGGAAGAGGGGCAACTGGGACAGAATCCTGTGCCCCGACTGGGACTAGGACCCGGTGTGCCGGTGCCACAGGCAGAGGATTAGCCTATTGAGCCATGGCGCCGACCTCTATTTTCAATATTAACAGGTCCATGAGAAGATGATGAAGAATGAAAAATCTTCAACAGATGGCTAGAATTAATTTTCTTTTTTAAACTTATGTATTTTATTTATTTGAAAGACAGAGGGACAGAGATAAAGATGATAGATGAGAGAGAGGTGGACAGACATATTGATGAATTGACAGAGATCTTGCCTCTGCTGTTTGACTCCATAAAAGCCCAAAACATCTAGAGCTGGGCCAGGATGAACCCTAGAGCCCAGAATTAAATTCACATCTCTAACATGGGTGGAAGAGAGCCAAGTATTTGAGCCAGGGTGTGCAATAGTTGGAAGCTGGAAATGGAAGTGGAAGTGGAGCCAAGGTTCAAACCTAGAAAATATGTCATGGGGTGCAGGTGCTCTGAGTGGTGAATTAAACTGCACCAAACACCTGCTTCTAGAAATATTTTCTTTTTTTTTTTAAGATTTATTTATTTGAAAGGCAGAGTTAGAGAGAGAGGGAGAGAGGGAGAGAGAAGAGAAAGAGAGAAAACTTCTGTCTGGTGGTTCACATCCCAAATGGCTGCAACAGCTGGAGCTGGGCCTATCTGAAGCCAGGAGCTTCTTCTGGGTCTCCCTCGTTGGTGCAGGGGGCCTAAGTACTTGGGCCATCTTCTACTGCTTTCCCAGGCCATGGCTTTCCCATAGAGCTAGATGGGAGAGGAACAGTCAGGACTCGAACAAGCGCTATCTTTACCCACTATTCCACAGCACCGGCCCTCATTAAGCATTTCATTTTTTTTTTTTTTTTTGGACAGGCAGAGTTAGACAGTGAGAGAGAGTGACAGAGAGAAAGGTCTTCCTTCTGTTAGTTCACCTTCAAAATGGCCGCTATGGCTGGTGCGCTGTGCCAATCTGAAGCCAGGAGCCAGGTGCTTCTTCCTGGTCTCCCATGCTGGTGCAGGGCCCAAGCACTTGGGCCATCCTCCACTGCCTTTCTGGGCCACAGCAGAGAGCTGGACTGGAAGAGGAGCAACAGGGACTAGAACCTGGCACCCAAATGGGAAGTTGGTGCCGCAGGCGGAGGATTAGCCTAGTGAGCCGTGGCACCAGCCCTAAGCATTTCTGCTTTCCTGAAATCTCTCTATCTCAATTACTTAATTAGGTTGTGGCTAATATATACAGGAAAATTACTTGCTCAGGTAGCTGAAAGTAGAGCAGACTTCAAACCAACCATTCTGTGATATCACAAGTTCCTCAATTATATTACATCCTTTCTTTCTCTTTGAAATTTGAATTACATTGGACCTATGTATTCCCTGACAATTAGCAATAAAGTGAGAGGAGATATTTCATTTAATTAAAAATTTAATGAATGGCTTTTGTTAAAAAGAAAACAGATAACAAGTATTTCAAGGATGAAGAGAAAAAGGAAACATTTATACATAATTGTAAATGTAAATTATTAAAGTCATTAGGTAAAACAGCATGTAAATCCCTCTAAATATTAAAAATAGAATCATATGATCTGCTTTGCTTGTATCCAAAGGAGCTGAAATCAGTATGACAAAGACATACCTGCTAATTGCAGAATTATTCATGATTAAGATAGGAAACCAACCTCAGTGTCCATCAGAGGATAAATGGATAAAAAATGTGGTACACATACTTAATGTCCTACTATAAAGTCCCTAAACAGAAAGGAAAATTTGTCATTTGCAATATTGCAAATAATGAAATAGTGAACTAACCTAAAAGGGCCCTATAGAAATCAAAAATGGTGGGCAGGGCACAGAAAAACAGAATTTGCACTATCTCCCTTACGTATGCAATATTAAAACAGCTGAACTCTTAGAAGCAGAGTAGAATGCTAATTAACAAGTATGGAATTGGAAAAACATTGGTAAGGTCTTGAAGGAAAGACAAGTGTTTCAGTTAGTAAGATTAAGTTGAACGGTTCTATTGTATAATATAGTGACAATAGTTAATAGTGATGAATCATTTTTTTGAAAGTCAGTAAATAATTTTTTGTATTGAAAACAATTAAAAATGATAAGTATGAAAAGCTATAAGTATGTTAGGCATCTAAATAAGCCATTCCACAGTGTATGCATATTTTAAAGCATGTTGCATGGGATAAATATATACATTTTTATTTGTGTATTAAAATTATGGAGATATTGGTTAATGCTTCACACACATATCACTTTACCTTTCATAGTGGGCAGAAGAATTATTTGAACAGAAGACTTCATTCAGATCGGATGGCTAGAACTAAACCAGTGAGAGAGAGAGAGAGAGAGAATCTTCCATCCCTGGTTAGCTCCCCAAGTGACTTTCAATGGGTGCGGCTGTGCCAGGCCACAGCCATTAGCCAGGAACTCCAGCTGCATCTCTCACATGGGTGACAGGGGCCCAATAACTGGGCCATCTTCCACTGCACATTAGAGAGAGATGGATTGGAACTGGAGCAGCAGGGACATGAACTGGTACTCATATGGGTTGCTTGCATCGCAAACAGTGGCTTAACATATTGCACCATAACATGGTCCCTACCATGGAGTTTTTGAAGGCCAGTAAATGTCACAACATTTAATACTGGGAGCATGTCATTGCTACTAATGATGGCAGCATAATCAGGCAAGAATGGAATTGATTTTCAGAAAGCAAAATTTGCTAATTGAAGATGTACCAATAAACAATCTTGGAAGTTTCTTTTAATTGAAAAAGAATATAATATTCAGGAATACATTTGACAAATCTTATTGTTGGCAATGCTATTTATAGATACATTAATATCAGTGATTTTGGGAAGTTACTCTTAGTCTTTGTGTTTCCTGATTTCATTCTTTGCCTTCTCAGTAAATATGCAAAGATAGCAATTGGTCATTTGGCTGGAGTAATAAGATTGCTGAATACTAGAGAACTTTAGCTAAGCAGGACTATGTGTGCCAGATATTGATCTAGCAATGTCCTGGCTCATATCCATTTTAATTTGCTTTTGCATTTTTATCTTCCTATGGGGGGCTACATTTCTGCCTAGTATGCTAGAAAATAAACTCATTGCTAATTATAGTGCTTGTATTTCTAATATAACTAGCAAGGGCAGCACTGACATTGAATTTTATTATATAAAATGGTGCCCATATAGAAAATTAATACAATTAGATATTTTATACACTAGCCACATACTTGTCATTTATCTCATCTCAGGGGAGGTAAAAATAGCTGTATTCTATGGTTTATACCAAGACAATTCAAAGTGACCTTGGGCAGCTATTTCATATCACACTCCATGCAGTGTTCCATATGCATATCATAATGTTGAGCTTGAGGGTGATAAAACGTGGCTATATCACAGTTATGGCATACCTTTACACATTTAAAAGCAAGAAATATTATTATTAGGTAGAGTCCAGATTTTTAACTCAAAATTATTGTGAAACTATAAATGAAAGCAAATATTTACGAATAGGTTAACTACAGTTGAGTTTGAGATTCATCAAATTTTATTGTTTGCTCCAGATACTTCTATATTGAACAGCATGTATTGGTATTTAAAGGTTATTAGATAAAACAGTAAAACATCTACTGAGTTTGATTTACACTTTGATCATTGTAACTTTAGTTAAGTATGTACAAATCTTAGAAACTTCACTCAATTTAAATATTAACCAATTCAATATTAAGCAGTTAGAAGATTGTTGCTAATACCTGAAGACAAAATGACAGGGGTAATTTCAATCATTTCAAGCATTATAATAAAGTTTTTTGTAGATAAGTCAATGGTTTATTTTTTAAATATAATTTGTCAATTGTTATTTTGAGCAATACTTCTGAAGGCACAACACTATGCAAATTTATAAAAAGATACTACATTTGAACATGATCAATTACTTAAAGTTTAAAGTAACAATAATTGAAAAATAAAACCTCTATGATTTAAGTAATTTGCTGTCAAATGAAAAAATTAAAAATTGAAATTGATTGCAAAACAATTTGAATATGTTGAAGATAAGTCTATTTTATGAACCAAAATACTTTGGGATCTGGTACTTGGCACAGCCATAAAGCTGCCACATGGATTGCCTTCATCTGATATCAGAATGCTTGAAGAATTTGAGTACAGTTTTACTCTGAATTCCAGCTTCTTATCCATGTACACCCTGACACCTGGTAGGCAGCAGGAGACCCAGATTGAATTCCTGGACTCTGGCTTCATTGGTCCATCCCTGGTTGTTGGAGAGTGAATCAATGGATGGAAGATCTTCCTCTCTCCCTTCCTCTCACTCTCTCCTTTCTCTCTCTCTCTCCTTTCTTCTTCCATCTCTATTTCCCTCTCTCTCTTTCAAATTATAAAATGGGATCAAAGTAATGTACTACCAAATAGTGCAATTTTTTTTAAATTAATTAATTAATTTATTTTTTGGACAGGCAGAGTTAGACAGTGAGAGAGAGAGAGAGAGACAGAGAGAAAGGTCTTCCTTTTTCTGTTGGTTCACCCGCCAAGTGGCCGCCATGGCCGGCGCATTGCAGCCGGCGCACTGTGCCAATCCAAAGCCAGGAGCCAGGTGCTTCCTCCTGGTATCCCACACAGGTGCAGGGCCCTAGGACCTGGTCCATCTCCAATGCACTCCCGGGCCACAGCAGAGAGCTGGACTGGAAGAGGGGCAACCGGGACAGAATCCGGCGCCCCAACCAGGACTAGAACCCGGGGTGCCAGTGCCGCAGGCGGAGGATTAACCTAGTGCGCAGTGGCGCTGGCCATAGTGCAATTTCTAAAAAACATTGCTTTAATATTTTCAGGGTTTATTTTGTTGGTTGTTTATAGGAAGAAAGGTACGTTGATCAAGTTTACAC
The DNA here is from genome assembly GCF_964237555.1 of Oryctolagus cuniculus. Lineage (NCBI taxonomy): Eukaryota > Metazoa > Chordata > Mammalia > Lagomorpha > Leporidae > Oryctolagus > Oryctolagus cuniculus. The sequence goes on along the minus strand of NC_091440.1, from coordinate 23,448,134 downwards.
CATCAAATTTTTTCCCTTCAACATTATTCTATACAATTTTAAAATATTTACTCAAGAGATCTGTTAATGAAATATTTGATCTATACAATAAAATATGCCATTAAAATGAAAACCTCAAAGCATAAATTCAAATATAACTATATAAATCTTCTGTAGCCAATTCATACTCACAGACAATGTGAACTATTTGAACTGTTTGCTTCAACATTACAATCTCATAAAACAATGACTTCATCAGAATAATGAGACTAGTAAGGTCAGCAATCAAGAGTCTTCAGTGAATAAGTGAACATTGAAAAGTATTTTTTGAAAACTCTAAATGGGTTCCTAGTTCAGCTTTATTTATGTATGTATACACACATGTATACAATATTTTTTATTTTTTATTTATTTATTTTAAATATTTATTTATTTATTTGAAGGTCAGAGTTACACAGACAGAGGAGAGGCAGAGAGAGAGAGAGAGAGAGAGAGAGAGAGAGAGAGGTCCTCCATCCGCTAGTTCACTCCCCAATTGGCCGCAATGGCCGGAGCTGAGGCAATCCAAAGCCAGGAGCCAGCAACTTCCACTGGGTCTTCCATGTGGGTGCAGGGGCCCAAGGACTTGCACCAGCTTCCACTACCTTCCAAGGCCAGAGCAGACAACTGGATTGGAAGAGGACCAGCTGGGAATTGAACTGGCACCCGTATGGGATGCTGGCACTACAGGCAGTGGCCTTACCTCTAGGCCACATGCAACCCCATACATTCTGTTTTTAATGTTATAACTTAGTGGTGTCATTGGGGGAAGTAGCACAGACTAAAATTAGGCATTGTGATATGGTATGAAGGTGCCCCTAGCATCGGTTTAGCCCACTGTGCCACAACAGTTGCCCTGAAAGTTGAAATCTAAATATGAAATGGAGTGGTCTAACAGTTATATGTTACTTAGTAAATATGTCATTTTATCTAATTTCTTAATATTGAGAAGTCTAAAATGTATATATATGTATACATATAAATATATATATATATATATATATATAGAGAGAGAGAGAGAGAGAGAGAAAGTGTTATTTCAACTAAGTTCTTGCCAAGTTACATAGCATTTTGGTTAAACATGAAATAGATTACATTATAACAGGATATAAACATGAAAATGTTATCAGCATATACTTTTTCATTTATTCACAAGAATTACAACAAATGACATGTTTCTTCAAATTATCGCCTTAAAAAAAGCACACGAATCTATTAACTATTCCGTGTGCTCCTGAAGGATGAATTGGTTATCCCTTGGCAGAAGGTACAGTGTAAGTGTGATGTAATATCATCTAGTTTATTCAAGTCAGTGAAATGTAGAAGGCTGTGTTTGGTGGCATTCCTTGTGAGACACTGAAGATATATTGACTTCCAGATCTGTAAGAAGTGATATACAGACTATATCATGATATCCTTTCACATACCTAAATCAAAACACTAGGAGTTTCTTCTTGTGTCTGTAAAATAATCTGGTACTCACTAACTCAGTAACAAATCTTCACAGATTAATATATAATAGTCTCTCAGCACAAACACATACGGGGTGGGTGTGGGGGGGGCGGAAAGAGACTGACAATCACTTTATTTTTCTCATTAGTGTATTGACAAGTCTGTTTGGACTTTCCATGTCACACTTTATATTCTTAAGAACAAAAGTAACATATTCTTCAATCAGCCATGGTCTATGAAACGAATACTTTTTACCAATTTGTTTAAAAAAATGAGTTCAATTAAAGTATGTAAGGGGCTCCTGAGCGTTTTCTAGTCTCCACTACCATCAGTTCAGTCAAGGTTCGCTTTGAATTCCTGAGTCTCCCTGCTGTTTCCTAGGCACCAGGAATTCTGCCTGTGTGCAGCCTTACTAAGCTGAAATATGACCATTTTGGGGCTCAAGATGTACTTGTCTATCTTTATTTTGCATTATGATAATTTCAGCAACTTAAATTGATCCCTTATTCAAATTGAGCTGAACTGAATGCACCCCATTGTTCAACAGATTTACCCAACCTTTTATTCTCAGATGGAGTTTTAAGCTGGTTCCTATTTTTTATGCTTATACAAAGCAATCACATTTGTATATTAAAAAGCAAGAAATATTTAAGTGGATACTATTTTATTAATATTCAGTATATAGTAAGCTTTAGATTTCTGAATAGCAAATGAAATATATTGGATCCTCTTTGTAGTTATCATCTAATGTGCCATTTAAAAATATCTGTATTTGTACCCAGATAACAATATAAAGTGCATTATGTCTAGAAACTTTTACTGAGAGAAATTTCTGTAACTTGGTCACTAAGTGTAATTTGTCAGTAACACATTCTTAAATGTATAAAAGTTAAAAATAATTGCACAAACTCTGTTTGTACTCTGATAATAATTCCATTTAAAGAAGTTATGGCATGACCTGGAAAATGTAGAAGGAAAAAAAAATAGTGCAGGAGGTAGTACCATCAATGACTCAGCTTGAGGTGGGATAAGGAGAGATGTATTTGCTTTGGAGAGTATTACAGAAAGCATTCACCCCTTACTTCCTGATGTTATTTCTACAAATTATTAGTTCTCTGTACTGGGAGCACTGTGACACACAAAATGGAACTCTCACATTCTTTTGACTTGTTACCAGGCTCAAGCTGTGATGCCTAACCCTTTTACTCTTAGATAGCCTATAGAGAAGTTCTCTGGCTGATTTCAGATATTATTTTTTTCACAGTCAGAATGCTAGTAGAATAGGTGGGAAGAATATAAAGAAATAAAACTCTCTTCTCTTTTCATCCCCCTAGGTATTTTCCAGCTGTGGCAAGTTCTGTTGTGGTTGCTGATAAAAATATGAGCTATTCCTCACTATTCTAAGCCAGTCAGGGGTCAAAACATTAAATTGAGACATAGTAGAAATTTTTGTTCAAATATCACCATATCATTGAGATCTTTCCTGATACCCTCTACCTGCCATGAGCACACCACACACACACACTCACCACACACACACCACACATTTATTTCTCCAGGACTCTAGAATTCCCTGTAATTTTCTTTTCCACAGGAATTTTTATACACTATTGTAACACCAGACTTATTATACAATTTTGCTTGTATATGTTTATTCTAAGCTATTATCTAATGAAGAACAGGTTTTTTGCATGTTTGCATTGTGCATGAGTATATTCCTAACACCTCAAACAGAGCCTAGTAGGTACTTCATATGTATTCATCAAATGAAATAATCCATTTTTAAATATAGAAATCTCTTTGGCCTGAAAAAGTCTTGGAATCTATTTCCTATATTTCCAAAGATAACTCAGAGTCAAGCATTTTCATGTCGTTTTATCAAGAGGAAGGCTATGATGAGAGGCACTAGAATGTGTGAATTAAAGTGCAACCTCGCAGAGGGGAGGCATATCTGACCCATGGGTCATTTAAGGTTAGGAAATCATTTGGCCTGGCCCTTCCAGGGCAACCACAGACAGGACTCCAAATTCAACAAATTTATAGCTGGCTAATTTTTAAGTTGATTATTTTGTGGCCTGTGGATGATGTTATAAATATCCATAAATGGCCCTTGACAGAAAAAAGTTCCCGTCCCTTTATAGAACCACTCTGCCTCTTGGCTCCATTCTCACATTTGGTGATCATAAGATAGTTATTTAATGTCTCTGAGCCTCATCCTTTTCATCTGACACCTACCTCATATATGAATTCAATTATCAGGATATGGTATGTGTAAAAATTTTAGATAAATACCTTAACCATAGAGTCTTATTACTGTGACAAATGATTATTGTTTTCCACAGAAGTCACAACATGTAAAGCAAAAGTACTGATACTGGATATCTTGAGTTAATAGATTTCTCCCCTTAACCTGTTCTAAATTACACCACAGATACTAGAGTCTTGATGGCATGACTGTAAGTTCACAGCTGATTGAAATAAAGCAAAGATGTTTTCTCTTTTTCTTCATTCTCTTTTTTTTTTCCCTGTCTGGATTCCCCCTCCACAGAGAATATAAAACTTAATTGCCAATGAGACTACTCATAAAGTTTGTAGTTAGTTCTGGGTCTTTGAATGGTTGATTATATTTTGGAATGATAATGTGCAAAGAAATCATAACTAGAGTGTGAATAGTATAAATAGTAATATGTAGTTCTGACTTCTATTCATATTTTGTGAGTTTTGTGCATATGGAAACATGATGGAATAATTTGATGTATTATTTGATTCAATGGAAGTATGAAGTATACCTGAGAGCCTTTGTGTTGGAAACTTTCTGTTTGAAAATTTTTAGGGAGCCAATAGAAGAATTTACAGTATATCACAGATCTGTATCAATTATACAAGGAAGTAGTATATGTGCACATGCAAGTTTAGATTGGACCAGACATATGAAAGGCAGTTAAGGTGAATATTAATTAAACTTTATTTAAAAAAATAAAATGAAAGAGCTATTTTCATTGCTATATACTTTAATATGAGCAGAATATTTAGGAAATTTCTCTGAATATGTGAAAAATATTTCATCTTGAATGCTGTATCATGTTGAATTATTGTCGATAGAAAAATTGCTGTTATATGCTGTCTAAGGATCTTGAATAAACAAAATGAGGGAATGGGGGGTATAATTTGATACAGAAAATACAATAGTGAATTCTTACTTTCACTGTTAAATTTTTATTTTTCAAAAAGTGACTTCTTTTCCAAAAAAAGCTTATTTATCTGAAAGGCGGAGCAAGTGAGAGAGAGACAGAAAGAGAGAGAGAGAGAGAGAGAGAGAGAGAGAGAGAGAGAGAGAGAATGAGAGAATCTTTCATCTGCTGGTTCATGCCCCAATTCTTGCAATAGCCAGTTTGGGGCCAGAATAAAGTCAGGGTACAGTAAATCCTTCTGGTTCTCCTAAATGGATAGTAGGGGCCAAGGCACTGGGCCACCATCGATTGCCTTCCCTGGTGCATTATCAGGAAGCTAGACTGGAAGCAGAGTAGTCAGTGCTTGAACCAGCACTCTGGTAATGGGATGCCAGTGTTGCAAGCTAAGGCTTAACATACTGTGCCACAACATTGACCTGCAATGTTGTGGCACAGTATGTTGACTTCTTGGTCAGTAGGAATAGCTTTCAGAATAAATTCTATAGTTTCTGGAGTTGATTGGGAACAATTTCTTGAAATAGAAAATGTGTAATTTGAACCTTACCTGTATTTATTTGCTTATTTTTATATGAAAGATGAAAGAGACAGAGAGAGAACTCCAGTCTGCTGGTTCGCTCCTGAAATACTTGTAAAGGTGGGGGTGGTTGAAGCTGAAGCTGAGAGCCTGAGTTGCAACCAGATATTCCACTTGGATGGCAGGTAATGAACCACTTGAGCTTTACCTTCTGCCTCCCAGGGTGTACATTAGCAGGAAGATGGAATCTTCCAGGATTTGACCAGAGGCTCCTAATGTGGGATTCAGTTGTCTTAACCACTACACTAGGCCAAATGCCCACTCCAAGCCTTATCTTTTAATGATATAGTCTTCAAAGAGAATGAAAATGGAGAGGATAGGGGTGGAGAAGAATTATGAGCATCTTTCTAGACCAATACCATTCCAGGCACTCTGTTCAGGATGATGTTCACACTGTCAAGTGGAATTTACATTATTGTGCTGTTTTGTTTTTATTCTTTCCATTTCTCTTCTTAAATCTCCCAATGTGTTTATGGACATCATCCACTTTCTTCCAGTAGCACATTTAGTATATTTACTATATCCTATGTTATATTTACATCATTATTTGCTAAGCACAATACTTAGATATTATGTCTTCTTGTATTGGATATTCATTTCTCTCCTTTGACTATAGATTGTGATATTTTATTCTGTTTGCTTTGTTGAATGTTGACTGAAATGATATAGCACCTAATATAAATAAGTTTCTTGCACACAAAAGAAACTTGAAGTGAGCATTCATGAAATAGTCTTGTGTGGACAGGGCTTATACAGGACCTAGAACGCAGAGCCCTCAGACTGTTACCATGATCCATCCCCAGTCCCAGTGAGTGTGGGTAGGGCTTTAATTATATGAGGCATCACTCGCTCCATGATTACATTACACCATAACAAAAGTGAAAGGTTTTTTTTTTTTTTTTTTTTTTTTTTTTTTTTTTTAGGTGTAATAAAAGTAAAAAGAGGTGACTCTGAGATCATCAAAATGGAGATTATGCTGATTGGCTTTGATTTATTTAGATGAGAGCCAGAATTTCAAAGGGTCAGCAATTGAAAATAAAGCACCGCAGGAGGCATCTGATAGCTGAGGACAGCCCCTGGATGACAGTCAGCAAGAAAAAGGAGGATCACCCCCACTAACACACAAGGAAACAACACTGTCAAAAGCAGTAAAAGTTGGAACTATCCTGAGCCCCAGGTGAGAGGTCAACCTGAACAACACCTTCAGTGAACCCTGTGACCCTGAGAAGGGAACTTCTCTAACCTACAGTGCTGTGGTCTAAATGTTTCTGTCCTTTTGTAGCACATACGTTGCAATCCTGACCTCCTAACATCAGGAAATTAGGATGTGGGGATTGGGAAGTGATCTGGTAAGGAAAATGGACCCCACATGACTGCGATTGGCACCCTGATAAAATTTGCCCAAGAAAGACCCCCTCACTCTTTCCACCTGGTGAGGACACACAAAAAGACATTGTCTATGAGGAGCAAGCACGTGGCAGACAGCAAATTGGCTGAGGCATTGATCTTGGGCTTCTAGAACTTCTAGAACAATAATATAGTAATGTTAATTTCTTCTGTTATTTATGAATCATCCAGAATATGTATGTTTTTTATAGAATCTTTAAGATATGTATCCAGATGCCTGACTTAATAAATACATAGAGGTAATAAAGCTATGTTACTTTAAGTTGCAAATCGAGATGACTTTGATTCAGTAATAGAAAACCATTATGTGGGAATTGCTGCAAATCTTAATTAATTATTTTTCATTATTTTAAAGGCAGAGTCTCAACACACACACACACACACACAGAGAGAGAGAGAGAGAGAGAGAGAGAGAGAAGGAAACTGGAGAGAGACACAAAGAGAGGGAGAATTTCCATCATCTGGTTTACTCCCCAGATGCCTTCAACAGTCAGCGCTGGGTCAGGTCTCTGGGAGCCAGGAACATGGGTTTCAGGGATCCAAGTACTTGAGCCGTTGTCTGCAGCCTCCCAGAGTGTGCATTGGATAGAAGTAGGATGAGAAGCAGATGGGATTATATCCGGTACGTTTTCCACGCAGCAACTAAACCAGCTGTGCTAAAGGTCTGCCCCTGTAGCAAATTTAGTTAGCTTCGGTTCACCATAGCTTACAGCTTTTGAGAATGGGATTGGGAGTTTTTTCAGCTCAAATATTAGACTTGGTAACAACAGGAGGTCCCTAACTCCTATGCAGCCTGGCCCTGGATTTCAGTTTCCTACTGAGGTCAAATCACTCCTTGGCTCTGTCCTAGGCTTCTCTACATTTAATTCCACCCCCTTTCATTGTTTTGCCTTGCTGAAGATTCTGCATCACTTGAGTTTCTCTCAGTGATTATGTCACTGACTTACCAAGAAGAGCCTTGTATACCTCAGGGCATTTCTCCAAGCTCTGCTATTTCTGGCCACACTCAGGGACAGCTTTGTATGCCTTACAGATTTGTCAGCTTTCTGCTTCTGCCTTCCAGGTCCACTCTGATGCATTTCTGAGATGCTATCCTATCTGGGAGGTGTTCCACGGTTCTCTTGCTGTGTCCCTGGTTACTGGCTCCTTACCAACTCAGAAATTCTATGACAGGTTTGTGACCCATATAAAGAGGTTCTATCCAGCCTCGAGCCCTTGGCTTAATGCCACCATGTAGTAGATTAGTTTATTCAATCCTTTTAGATAGTTTTCCCACTATATGTTATGCCTACATCTATTTCATACATGAAAAGAGTATGATAGTTTTTTCCTCCCTCAATAACCAATTTTAATCCACTTCGGGGTGATTGCGCCTCCCTAAGAATGTGTTCATAGGTGCACACTATGGGCTAGTATTATGATCTGCTCTTTCTCATCCCACTGATGATCGTGGGGTTCCTGCTCCAGGATTATGGGGATCATTGAAAATACAGCACTCAATACATGGGCACAAATTTATGAGCCATTTAACTCACTCAGGGATGATATCATGCATGCCATTGAAGGCCAGCAGTGTTTCCATTTGGAAAGTCAACTAGCAATAGTTATGGGGGCCAGGCTTGTAGTATCGAGAGGGCAGTGTGCTCACTGGTTGCCAAAAGAGGATATGACTAGTTTCTTTGAATAATTCCACACGTTGGAAGGGGACAGAAGATGACTACCGATGGATGGCAGGAAATGCATCTCGTCTATTGATAAGGAACTTTGTTTGGCTAAGAAACCTAATCTGTGATAGTGGATTTGGGAAAGGAGCTCATAGCAGGTCAAATCAAGATCCTCCAGATTTTACCAGTTGTTAAGATAGAACACTGAACCTTCAATTTAAGTCTTACGACTCAGTGAACTTAGTAACTGACATTCATTGGAATTTTCATCCTTCATCCTAGCCCACCAAGTGAAATAAATGGATTGATTAATTTCTCACCATCCCTTGTAAAATTCATACCTCCACCCTCTGTAGGACTAGATATGAAATTAGTAAAGACATCTTCATTTCTGGAGCTCATTCTTTCTAGAAACTTACAGAATAGTTACTACTCCCTCATTCAAGCTGTCAACTCTTTTATCCCTGGACCTCTTACTATGTCACTTTGGGTGACAAAAAGGACTTTGGAAAGATAATTGAGGTGCAGCTATTGAAAGGCAGAAATTATCCTGAATTACCTTGTGTACACTGTAAGAATCTGTAAAAGCAGGAAGTCATTCTTTGCTAGGGTCAGTGAAAGACATAAGACTGTGGAGTAAGGGTCATAAACATGCAGTGTTGCTGACTTGGAAGAGGGAGTACAGGATGACAAGCCAAGAAAACAGATGGTCTCTGGAAGCCAAAAAGGTTAGGAGACAGGTACTCCACTAGAGCTTCCAGAAGGGATCATGGCCCTGCCAACACCTTGATTTTAGCACAGAGAGAATCAACTTGAACTTCTGACCTACTTATTTATAAGATAATAAATTTGAGCTGTTTTTAGAAATTAAGTTTGTGGCAATATATTGTGGTGACAATAGAATGCTGAAACAGAGATGAAATAAACTGTTATTCTTATCTGAGGAGTGAAACGACAATTGCAAACCACAAAGAATATCAAATGCAGCTATTTCTTAACATTTAGACATAACTTAATAATATCTAAACCATCTATGCATATATACACAAATAATTACATAATCTTTGGATTGAGTGTGGTTTATATGTTACTCAGATCAAATTCCTTCTTAATGCACAAACTGATGTACAAAATCTGAGGTACAAATTTCCTGATATAAATTAATTCAGTTTTGCTTGAACCTTTACAATGACTGAACTTCAAAAATCTGCATTTATTTTCAAAGGTAGAGGTGAATAGTTCAGAACATCACATTGCATTCCATGCATATATGCAATTTTTATTTGTAAATTAAAAATAATTTGGGTAGGCAATTGCTGTGGTGCAGTGGCTCAACCTGTGGTTTTTGACACTCACATTCCATGTAGTAGTGACTGACTTGAATTTTGATTGCTCTACTCCTTATCCAGCTTCCTGCTAATTTGCTTGGGAAGGCAGTGGATGATGGCTCAAGTACTTAGGCCTGTGCCACCCATGTAAGATACCAGGAGGAAGTTCCCAGCTCCTGGCTTCCGACTAGCTCAGTCCCAGCAGTTGCAGCCATTTGGGTAGTAAAACAGTGGGACCGAAGATCTCTGCCACCCCTCCATCCTTGTCTCTTCCCTGTCTCCTCTCCACGCCCTTCCTTCTTCACACCACCTTCAAAATACATAAATAAAACTCCAAAAATAAAAATAAATTTTAAAAATGATTTCAAATACCACCCAAGAAAGTTAAAAATTGATGGAACTAATACAAAAGCCAGCAGGAAACAGGTGCTCATAAATTCAGCTTGTTTTTAAAGGGGTAAATATCCCTATTGCTCCATATACTCTTTTGGTCCCTAACAGCAGAAAGATTTTTAAACTTTCTAAAATTTACGGAAAGACTTTCTGGATTTTGATGAGTTTAGGTACTTCCTTCTTCCTCTACATCTGTGAAATTGTATTTTATTTTGTTTATAATACATCTCATACTTGAAATCACTTTATTCACCAACAGGCCTTTCATAGTTGCTCCAAGTCTTCTATGTTGAATTAAAAAGTACCATATGCTACATTTGCAAGACTTTAAAACAATGATCCTTTTACATCTATAGATATTTATATATGATCATTAGATACCTTAGGTATTTGAACTAAGAATGAGATTGATAATAAATTTATGGAAATTCATTTACTGAAAAATTAGCATTTGCAAAGAACAAAAATATATGTCAGTCACCTGTACAAGTCTCACAGACACATAAGTTACACAAGTCTCACAGACACAGAGTATCCACAGATCTTGGGGCATATATCTGTGCTCCTTACTTTATCCCTGAAATACAATGAGGTCAGGATTTCACATAAATGAACAGGCCTCAGAACTGTGACCAGAATTTTATTAAATTCAGATATCCTCAGAAATTTTTTAGAACTCAAGAAGTTGTAAGGAGTGGGCACTTAGTGCAGCTGTTAAACCACCACTTCATGTCCTGAACATCATGGAAGAGTGCCTAGTGTAGTTCTGGCTCCACTGCCTACAGTCCATTTTCTGCTAATACATATTCTAGCCACCCTATCAAGAGACCCAGATTGATTTCTAGGATCCTAAGCTGAATTCAGATCTGCCCAGCCTGGTTGTTGAAGGTGTTTAGGGAGTGAATAAGTAGATGGAAGATTCTCTCTCACTCTCTCTCTCTCTCTCTCTCTCACACACACACACACATACACACACATGCACATTGGATATAAATGAATGAAAAAATAAATCACTTAATAAGGTGAGGGAAGCATATTCCCTAACCGTGTATAATTCGAATATTTGCATGGCTTGCACCTTGGCCACGGCAGACCTCAATTTCATTGTATAAAATGAAGAATCTATTTTCGAAGATAGAATTTTTATTAAGGCAACACACTGTGAGAGTTCATCTCAACAGTGACTAGTTACAAGGCAAAAATCTCCTCAAGCACTGTAATCTTATCTTTCAATGTTTAGCTTACCAAAATGATAGAGCTTACATTCTCATTCCTATTTTGTAGCAACAAAAAAAGCAATTTCAAATAAAAACTACAGGGGATAACCAGGGTCAGAGATATTGCACCTTCTTGGCCATAAGTGATCTGAATTGGACGGTGAATAAGAGTATGACAAAGATCTTAGACCATTATAGAATATCAAAAAGAATAATTAGAATTAAGTTTTTGAAAATATTAAGAAATAACTAAATACTAAGAAATAACTAAAATACCGTGAGTGTAGCCAGTTGAGTTGGGGAGCAAATGCGGGATGTTAAACAGCATAGATCCAGATATTTATACATTTATTATTTATTTGTTTATTAGCTTTTTTATTTAAAGATTTATTATCTGAAAGAGTTATACAGAGAGAGAGAGGGAGAGGCAGAGAGAGAGGTCTTCCATCTGTTGGTTCACTCCCCGATTGGCCGCAAAGGCCAGAGCTGCACCGATCCAAAGGCAGGAGCCAGGAGCATCTTCCGGGTCTCCCACGTGGGTGCAGGGGCCCAAGGACTTTGGCCATCCTCTACTGTTTTCTCAGGCCATAGCAGAGATCTGGATCAGAAGTACAGCAGCCAGGACTAGAACCAGCACCCATATGGGATGTTGCACTGCAGGCAGCGCCATTACCCACTACACCAAAGCACCGGCCCCTGTTTATAGGCTTTATAAATGTATTTCTGGGTAGTGACAGAAAGATAAGAAAAAACCTGTATACTATGGAAAGTTGTTATATGATAAAATCTGGAGTAAATAAAGAGAAAGGAGAGTTATGTCTTGTACACTTTAAACAACAAAATTAAACAAAATCCCTGAATTCCTACTGATCTGCCCAACTTCTATGTTGTAGTAGCATTTCTATAAGTTTTATTCTTAAATGGTATCTAATAATATTTGATATCGTCACATAAATTGACATCATACTAATGTGTTATTTTAAATATAAACTTACTTTACTACTTTAATTTTCTAGATTGAATATTTTAAGATAGGTTCACTGAAACCACAGTAAAATAGTAGCCGAAATAGAATCCAATTGTAATATCCTTACTTATTGTTTATATTTAAATCATTTTTTTCTCCCCTGCCTCATTTTTTCATGCATGACCTGGTGTGAGTATTCTACCCCTGAGCCTGATATCCTTGCAAACCACTCTTTCAGTGCTTATCTTCCTGAATGCTCAGCCCTCTCAGGTCATAATGAAGGAATCTTTTCATCCATTGGATATTCGTAGTTCTACATGTACAATAGTATACCTCATGCATCATCTCATATTTACTTAATTTTTATTTACATTTCTAGATTAATATCCTTATCAACCATGATGTGCTTAAATGAATAATATCTCTAGCTAAACTTATCCCATGAAACTCCATGAATACATTTGTTCTTGGACTTTCCATAATGTATTTACATTGTTTTGTAAACATCCCAAAGGAAGGTACCATAGCTCACTAATCTTTGTCTTGAAGGAGCATGAATTGACTTGGTTGCCACTGAAAAACATGGCACTTCTTACTGGAAAAAAAAAAAAGAAACAAGGCATGAGTACCCCAGAAAATATGATGTGTATAAATGACAGGAAGTTCAGCAGTATTAAATAGGTAAAAACCAAGAATCATTTGAGGAAAGGAAAGTAGAAGTAAGAGGGGTGGATCCTCCTCCATATTTGTCATTTCAGAAAATTATAGGACACAGTGAAAACTATTTCCTAAGCAGTATTGGAAGAAAAACAATCACTTAGGAAACTGCTTATTGAATCTGTTCAAAATATGATCATTGAAAGGCTTCAATATTGAAGATGAAAGCAAGTAAGTAAAACAAAAGCAGTGTGAGCAACCCCTAAGGCATAAAAGAAAGTGAATATTAATCACCACTCGTATAAAAGCCATAGATATCTAGAAAAATATTGGACATACTGGCCAATAGAAAACATAAAGAATAATGATGATGATGATGATGTAATAGCTATAGAGAATAACTAGTTCGTATTATATAACTTTTATAAGAATACACTCTATGAAATATTTGGGGAAAACTTTAAAATAACTAAGTATATTGAAATAGCTAAGTACAAGATACGACCAAAATGCCTGAATGTCAATAATATTTATATAGTTAATATAACAATTTTTGAACACCATATCATGTATACTAGAAAATTATTCAGATTATGGATTGATAATTTAAAGAATAAATGTAAATATTGATTTGGAAACACAATAAATAGAATTAACAACTACTACAGAGAATATTTTTGTGTAATAAACAGAAATGCAATGTAATCTCTATATTATTAAAATGTGATCATTCATTTAATTTGACACAATCTGCTAATTATATTCCTTAGTCTGAATATATGAAATGCATGAAACTTGTATAACATAAATAAAATAAACTACCAGAAATAAATTTTATGAAATTCTCTGAAAAAAATAGAAAATATTAATGGGTTAGGCTAACTAGGGTATTCAGGTATGACAGTAAGTGTCTAAATACACAAGTATTCACATATACCATAAAATAAAAGACACTAAAATGCATTACCCTGATATATTTGTGAAAATAGATAGATAAGTTATTTATTATAATTTATTATGATGGTAACATATCTTTGTAAAGAAATTACTCTTTTTAAAAATTATATTTATATTTTCATTTTATGAGAGAGAGAAGCAGAGAGAAAGATTTCCTATCAGCTAGTTCACTCCCTAAATTCATGCAACAGCTGGGGTTGGGCCCGACTGAAGCCAGGACCCTGGAGCTCCATTCAGGTCTCCTTTGTGGGTGGTAGGGACCCAGGAACTTCAGTAATCACGGACTCCTCATGTGAGCACATTAGCAGAAAACTAGAATGGAAGTGGGGCCAGAACTCAAGCTCAGCTATTCGATATGACCTACAACTACGCTAAGTGATCATCTAACCTCTATGCCAAATTCCCGTTCCAAAAATTAATTTCTGATAGTTGAGTTGTTTGAAGAAAGCTAATAAAAACAATTTTGTTTTTAAAACAATTTAAAACACACTGTATTCAAGGTGAAGGACAAAATACCACAAGAAAAAATAGAGCACATGTAGTATAAATGAATATTGGAATCCACGTATATGATCTTTATGCTTTCAATTTTTAAAATTTTAAAAGCCTAATTTCTTTTAATTTCTATTTTTAATTTTATTTTAGAGGTAGAGTTACAGACAGTGAGAGAGAGAGACAGAGAGAAAGTTCTTCCTTCCGTTTGTTCACCAACCAAATGGCTGCAATGGCCGGAACTGCACATATCCGAAGCCAGAAGCCAGGTATTTCTTCCAGGTCTCCCATGCGGGTGTAGGGGCCCAAGAACCTAGGCCATCCTCTACTGCTCTTCCAGGCCATAGCAGAGAGCTGGATTGGAAGTGGAGTAACCGGGACTAGAACTGGCGCCCATATGGGATGCCAGCGCCGCAGGTAGAGGATTAATCTACTGCACCACTGCGCCAGCCCCAAAAACCTAATTTCAACTATAGACTAATTAAAAAGTGGGAAAAAAATTTTTAAATTTTTTGTGACTGGTATTAGAGAAAAATAATGTCTTTAAAATTATGTATATAGGAGCAAAACATTAATGACCAAATAATGAGTATAAAATGTCACATGCAGGAATCGGAGCTATAGTGTAGCCAGTAAAGCCACCGCCTGCAGTGCTGGCATCCCGTATGGGCACTGGTTTGAGCTCAGATGCTCCACTTCCTATCCAACTCTCTGCTAATGTCTGGTAAACCAGTAGAACATAGCCAAAGTCCTTGAGCCCCTGCATCCACATGGGAGACCTTGAAGAAGCTCCTAGCTTCTGGCTTCAGATTGGCCCAGCTCCTGTCATTACAGCCATTTGTGGAGTGCCATCAGATGGTAGATCTCTCTCTCTCTCTCTCTCTCTCTCTCTTCTCTCTCTCTCTCTCTTTCTTCCTTTGCCTCTCTATAACTTTGCCTTTCAAATAAATAAATAAATCTTAAAAACTACCATATGCAGATGTTTGAGCTAGACTTTAGTCACAGCTAGAAACACTCAGATCCCATGAAGGATTGCCTGGAAAATTGACACCCAGATTGAGTTCTTGCTCTTGGGTTTGGTTTGAGCCAGCCCTGGCTGTTAGGGGCATTTCAGGAGTGAAGCATTGGATTGGAGAGCTAAATCTCTCTCTTTTTCTCCATATATATATATATTTGTATTTATATTATATTTTTATATTTATTATAAATATATATTTATATATTATATGTTTATATTTATTATATCACCTTCCTGGTTTTCACAAATACAAAATAAATACACTTTTAAAATCCATAATTCAAAGGAGAACATATCAGTCAGTTAATTTAAAATATGTCCAAATTATTAAAAGATAAAATGATTCAATTTACTACAAGAAAAGACAATGCAATAAACTTGTCACCTATGTCCTGAATTGAGAGTACAATTTTTTTATTTTAAAAAATTTTATGAAATACAAATTTCATATATTTCATTTACACAGATTTAGGAACATCGTGATAATTCACTCCTTACCCTCCTTCCCACTCACCCTCTCATCCTTCTTCTTTCCTTTCTTATTCTCTCTCTTAAATTTTACAATGATCTCTTTTCAGTTTACTTTATACTCATGAGTAACTCTACACTAAGTCAAGTCCTGAACAAATAGTAAGAAGAAAGAAAACACTGTTCTCAACAGTAGAGACAAGGGCTATGCACAATCATTGAAGCTCAAAATGTCAATTTCACTCTTATACATTACATTTTGGTACTCTTATTTAACACAGATCACTGGGTTATTTAACTCAGTACAATGGTTTCCAGTTGTATACATTTAGTTATAAAAGTCAAGATTTCATTCTTTTTTAAAGTAATATCCCATAGTGTATATATATCATAATTTTTTATCGAGTTATTGGTTGATGGACACCTGGTTGATTCCATAGCTTAGCTGTTGTGAATTGAGCTGCAATATACATGGGTGTACAGATAACTCTTTCATATGCTGATTTACTTTCCCTTCAGTAAATTTCCAGAAGTATGATTCCAAATATGGTAGATCTGTTTTCAGATTTCTGTGGTATTTCCATACTGTCTTCCACAATGCCTGCAACAATTTACATTCCCACCAACTGTTGATTAGGGTACTTCCCAACATACTTGACAGTATTTATTGTTTGTTGATTTTTCTATGAGAACAATTCTACCTGGTGTGAGGTGAAACCTCACTGTGATTTTGCTATGCATTTCCTTGATGGCTAGTGATCCTGACCATGTTTTCATAAGTCTGTTGGCCATTAGAATTTCATCCTTTGAAAAATTCCTGTTTAAGTCCATTGCCCATTTTTAACTGGTTTGTTTATTTTGTTGTTGATTTTCATGAGCTCTTTATAGATTCTGGATATTAATACTTTATCAGTTGCATAATTTGCAAATATCTTCTCCTATTCTGTCGGTTGTCTTCTCTTTGCTGAATATTTCATTTGCAGTGTCAAAGCTCCACAGTATGTTATAATTCCATTTGTCTATTTTGGCTTTGATTACCTATGTTTGTGAGTCTTTTCCAAGAAGTTTTTGCTTATGCCAATGTCTTGCAAAATTTCTCCAATGATCTTCTATAGCAATTTGAAGGTATTAGGTCATAGATTTAAATCCTTGATCCATTTTTAGTTGATTTTTGTATAAGCTCTAAGGTGGGAGTCTGGTTTATTTTTGAATTCCCTCTCAGGCATTTAATCAATCTCTTCATCTTCACATTCTAACCTTGAATGAAAATTGCCTGAATTCTCCAATTAAGAGATATAGACTGGCTGACTGGATTCAAAAGAAGCAGCCATCTATTTGTTGCCTATGGGAAACACATCTCAGTCACAAAGATACACAGAGACTGACAGTAAAGGGATGGAAAAAGATACTCCATGCTAACAGGATGAAACTGTGCAGGTGTAGCCATGCTAATATCAGACAAAATAGACTTTAACACAAAAACTATTAAAAATGACAAATAAGGGTATTATGTAATGATTAATGTGTCAATTCAGCAGGAAGATGAGACTATAATAAATTCATATGGACTCAAATGGAAAATGCCTTGCTATTTAAAACAGATGTTAATGAATCTGAGTGGAGAATATATTTCAACACAATAATAATTAGTATCTTTATACTTCACTTTCATCAATGGACAGATAAACTTGAAAATCAACAAAAACCTACAGAGCTAAGCTACACTATGGACCAAATGGACCTAACTGATATTTACATAACGTTTCATTCCACAATTGAAGAATACATATTCTTTTTACCAGTGAATAGAACTTTTTAGTTAAGAAATGGGCAACAGATTTGAACAGGGATTTTTCAAAAGAGGAAATCCAAATGACCAAGAAACACAAATTCAAAAAGGAAATCAAGAAATTTCTGGAAGAGAATGAAGATGACTATACAACATATCAAAACATATGGAATACAGCAAAAAGCAGTATTAAGAGGGAAGTTTATAGCATTTAGTGCATACATCAAGAAATTAGAAAGGCATCAAACAAATGAGCTCTAAGTGCATCTCAAAAACCTAGAAAAACAGCAACAAAGCTAACACAAATTGGTGGGAGGAAAGAAATAATTAAAATTAGAGAAGAGATAACAAAATTGAAACAAGAAATACAAAAGATTAGTGAAATAAAGTGTTTTTTTTTGAAAAATGAACAAAATTGGTACACCAATTGGCCCAACTAACCAAAAAAAGGACATATCAATAAAATCAGATATGAAAAAGAAGCTGTTACAATAGATCAACAGAAGTAAAAAATAATCATCAGGAATTACTACAAACATCTATATGTCATCAAATTGGAAAATCTTAAAAATATACAGATACTTGGACACATAAAATATACCAAAATAACATCATGAAGACATGGAATCTATGCACACCAATAACCAAGACAGGGACTGAATCATTAACAAAGACTCTCCTAAAAAAGAAAAGCCAAGGACTGAATGGCTTTTCTACTGAATTCTGCCAGACTTTCAAAAAAGAACTAACTCCAATTCTTCTCAATCTATTCCAAACAATTTAAAGGGAGGGAGTTCTCCCAAACTCCTTCTGTGAGGCCAGTATTATCACCTTAATTCTAAAACCAGAAAGAGATACAACAAAGAAAATAATTGACCAATATCCTTGATGAACAAAGATGCAAAAATTTGCATCAAAATACATGTAATTGATTCCAACAACACTCAGAAAGATCATTCAACGAGACAAAGTGGGATTTATCCATGGTATGCAGGGATGGTTCAGTATACGCGAATCAATAAATGTGATACGTCATGGTAACAAATTAAAGAATAAAAACAGTATGATTATTTACATAGGTCCAGAAAAAAATTTGATAAAATACAAACTCATTTGATAGTACAAAACTTAAACAACACAATCAAGGCAATATATGACAAACCCCCAGCCAGCATCGTACTGCATAGGGAAAAGTTGGAAGCATTTCCACTAAGTTCTCGAACCAGACAAGGATGCTTATTCACACCATTTCCATTCAACATATTCTTGGATGTTTTACACAGAGCTAGACTAGAAAAACTAATCAAATAAAAAATTAGAAAGTATGAACTCAAATTATCCCTGTTTGAAGATGACATGATTCTATACTTGGGGCACCAAAAGACTCTGCTAAGAGACTATATAGTGACACATAATGCAGTTTGGTAAAGTTGCTGGGTTAAAAATTAACACAAAAAATTAAATAGCATTTGTATATACAGACAATGCCATAGCTGAGAAGAACTTGTAGGAACAATCCAATTCACAATAGCTACAAAAAATTTAAATACCTTGGAATAAATCTAGCCAAGGAAATTGAAGATCTTTACAATGAAAATTTCAAAACATTATAGAAGGAAATAGAAGAACCAAAAAATGGAGAAAGAAATATTCCATGTTTTGAATTGAAAGAATTAATATCAACAAAATACCCATACTACACAAAGCCATTTATAAATTCAATGAAAGGACATTTTATCAGATCTAGAAAAATGATGCTAAAATTAATATGGAAGCACAAGAAACCCTAAATACCTAAAGCAGTCTTAAACAACAAAAACAAAGCTAGAGGCATCACAATACCAGTTTTGAAGATGTACTACAAAGCAGCTATAATCTAAATAGCGTGGTTCTAGCATAAAAATAGATGTGTTGACTAATGTTACAGTAAGGAAATCCCAGAAATCAATTCACACAGACACAATCAACTAATTTTTGACAAAGGAACAATAATTAATCTCTGAAGAAAAGGCAGTGTTGGAAAAATTGGAACTCTGCATGCAGAATTATAAAGCAAGACTTCTACCTTATACCTTATACAAAAATCAAGTCACAATGGATCAAGGATCTGAATCTACACCTGATACCATCAAATTACTAGAGGCAATTATCAGGGAAACTATGCAGGACATTGGCATAGCCAAAAACTTGTTAGAAAAGGCCACAGATGCACAGGAAATAAAGCAAAAACAGACAAATAGGATTACATCAAGCTAAGAAGTTTCCACACTACAAAGGAAACACTCAACAAAGGAGAGGCAACTGACAGAATAGGAGAACATAATTGCAAACTATGCAACTGATGAAGTTTTTCCATGATCTATAAATAGCTGAAGAGACAACAACAGCAAAACAAACAATCCAGTTACGAAATTGGCAGAGGACATCAAGAGGCATTTTTCAAAGCATGAAATTTAGATGGCCAACAGGTATATGAAAAAATGCTCAGGAACACTAGCCATTAGGGAAGTACAAATCAAAACTACGATGAGGTTAGGCCTCATCCCAGTTTGAATGACTATCATCCAAAAGTCAAAAAATAATAAATACCTTCAAGAATGTTCAAAGACATATTATAATCCACTGTTGCTGGGAATGTAAACTAGTAAAGCTGTTACGGAAGACAGTGTGGAGATTCCTCAGAAATCTGAAAACGGGTCTGCCATAACACCCAGATTTCTACTCTTGGGAATTACCTGAAGGAAATGAAACCAGCATGTGAAAGAGTTATTTGTACACCACCCCCATGTTTATTGTAGTTCAATTCATAGGAGCTAAAATATGGATTCCACCCAAGTATTCATCAACTAGTGACTGGATAAAGAAAATATCGTGTATATTCACAGTGGAATATTACCCATAAAAAACATTTGAAACTTCATCTTTGCAACAAAATGAATGCAACCTGAAAACCATTATGTTCAGTGAAATATCATACTTGGACAAATATCATATTTTCTCTGATATGTGGTAGCTAATACCGAATACAAAACATGTATAAGAATGGAACATACATCTTCTGATTTGATTGTTTTTTCAGCCCTTGTTTTTATTCTGGTAGAGCTATTATCTTTTAACTTTTCACTTGTTGTATATTATGGCTAGTGTTATATTAAGCCTGCAATTATAGAGTGTAATTATTTTTTTGTAAAAATCTAACAAAAAATAAAGGAAGAAGAGGCTTTGAGGTAGGGAAACACAGAGAGATGGAAGTATTACCTTAGAATTGCACCTATGAAATACATGAAATCTGTTTTCTTTATATTAAAATATAAAAAACACAATTGATTAAAAGAAATAACTTTATCCTGGCTTATTATTATTATTTTGAATACAATTAGTTTTTAAATTCAAATTTACTTATGGATTTTTTTGTATTACTTTTTTTTTGCAATTTATCTTTTTATAAAGAATTTGTATGATAGATGTTGAAATCAAGAGAGTATATGCCATAGAATTAAAGACAGATTCTTCAAACTTGGTTGAACAAAATAAATCCCATAAATAACTCTGGGAAATGATTTTTCTAAGACTAAAAATGAACCAGATTCCTCTAATAGCTCAAAGAGATTTTAAATGCCTTTTAAAAATTATCATAACCTTTATTTTAGTATACAGCAGTTCAGAAAATTTTCCCTTTTTTGGTCATTAAATAGTTCATTACAAGTGATATTTCATGCCATTTGTTACGCACTTTATTCAATTAAGGTTGCAAATGTGTTAAATTATGTCTGGAGAGTTGTTCCAGATAGTTACAATATGATTTGAGTTAATGATTTCTCTACAACTATTTTTGTGTACCTAATCTCTATAATTCAAAGTCTTTATTTTTCTCTTTTCTTTTTGGTCTTACTTTTTCATTTTAACCTGTTGGTCAAGAAACACAGGTTTAATATCAGAGGTGACTAATATAGATGACTCTGTCATTTTTGTGTAAGATGGGATTGGAAGCGATAATTGGATAGAATTACAAATAATGCTTGGTCATGAGGCCATTTTGAACATCACTGACACGGAACATACAGCCTTATGTGTGTGTGTAGAAATAATGCCACAATCATATATATGCATTTTCAGTACTGTCTTGTTGGAGTATATTCTGAGATATGAATTGTTAGGTCATTTGAGCAATAGATCAACATCACAGTGAAAACCCTGACAAATTTAGATAGTACAGTCTATTACATAACTGGCCTATTGCTTTTAGGGCTATAATGGACAAATTATCATGAGACTAAATCAAGCACAAGATAAATGTTGCTATCAAGAGTCTCAGTAAACACAAAATGTATCATGCTGCTGCCTGGCTAGCACACATACTGTATTATAGTAAACTTTTTTAATAAGCAGAACACTCTAAAATAACAAAAAGTATAGTACAGTGAATTTGTAAATCAATAATTGTTATTTATTATAATTATCAAATATTATGTAGTATGCATAATTGTGCCATATTTTCTTTTTTTAAAGATTTATTTATTTATTTAAAAGTCAGAGTTACACAGAGAGAGAGAGAAAGAGAGAGAGAGAGAGGTTTTCCATCTGCTGGTTCACTGCCCAGTTGGCTCCAACAGTCAGAGCTGCACTGATCTGAAGCCAGCAGCAAGGAGCTTCTTCCAGGTCTCCAGCCAGGGTTCAGGAGCCCAAGGACTTGGGCCATCTTCTACTGTTTTTCCAGGCCATAGCAGAGAGCTGGAATAGCCAGGACTCAAACCAGCACCCATATGGGATATAGGCGCTGCAGTATGTGGCTTTTCCTGCTACGCCACAGCACCGGCCCCTGTGCCATATTTTCATATGAGTTGTAGTTCAGTAGGTTTGTTTACACAAGCATCACCACAAACATATTTGTAAAGCATTGTGCTGCAACTTTTGATGGCTGAAATGTCACCAGGTGGTAAGAAATTTTTCCTCCATTTTAAACTTTAATCACTGTAATATATGTGGTTCATTGCTGCCCTGGATATCATTATGACTGTGAATATTTGATAATCCAAACACTCCGCTATTTAGCGTCAATAATTGAAACTTGTGTAACACTTAGTTATTATATTCTACTTTCCACAAAACAGGAACAAACAATTTTTGGAAATTAGCTCAACAATAAATAATCGAAGTTTTTCATCATTGAATTACTGTTTTTCTTTACACTCAACAGTTATGTGAAGAGTAGGTTATTCTTCTGGTCTTGTTAATATATTGTTCTCTAGGCAATTTATATAAAAATATTACCATACAAGTCCACTTCCTGTTCTATAAATACTTGCAAATCCTTTAGTTAATACCAGCATATGTTTCATGAGTCCCAAGTAACCTAGCATTCAGTCAGTGACCACGTATATTGGAGAGTCACTGCATATTCCTGTCCTGTTAATACAAAATATTTTCATATCATCAAATCCCAGTACATTTTGTCCAAGTTTTGAGAGTTATAATGCTCAGTAGAACAGATGTCTTTCCTTATGTAATGTAACTGCATGTAATTAGTTTCCTGCAAGATTTGCCACTTACTCCCAGCAAAAGTTCAGACTTACTTTGGAACTGAAAAGATACTTGTATCCTTAAGTTTAAAAACAACAGCACGGGTCTCTGGCCTTGCATTTAAGAAGCTACTTGGGACCCATGTGTCCCACACTGGGGTGCCTGGGGTCCCAGCTCTGTTCTCAGTTCCAGCTTCCTACTAAGGTGCACCCTGGGAGGCAGCAGGTGACAGTGGGGTGCCTGTTTCTCATAAGTAAGACTCAGATTCAATTTCCAGCAACTGGCTATGATCTGGTCCAACCTGCACTGTTGTGGGCAACTTGGGAGTGAATTAGGGGACAGCAATGTTTTTTGTTTGTAGTTCTTTTCCTCTTCCTCTCTACCTTTCAAATAAATAAAACAAATATATATAAGTTTAAAAAATAACAGCTCTGACACAATAAGGAAGTTACAGTTCTGCATACTCAGTAGAAAATACGACAAAATCTTTCCATATTCTAATTGTGGATATATTCTATTGTCCTGGAAATTGATATGATGAAAGTAATGCATTTTAATTTAAGAACTCCAGTTTCAGTAGAGACTATACTTGACAGAGCACAGAACTGAAGGCATGGGGGAATGGATAATAAAATCATATAGAATATCAGCCAAAGATATATATGTTATGGGTTTCTATAAGAGACAGGTCTCAGATTGGGTATGAAAATAAAATATCTTAGGAATTCTCATATTACTATGAAAATACTATGGATTCTTTTTTTAAGACTATGGATTCTTCTACAGCAATGATAATAGGTAATATAAGTAGATTCTGAACATGTTTAATTGATCCATGACAACTAACTTTATGTTTGCTTATTTATTCCCAGAATATGTAGTTGGAAGCACAAACTGACATGAAAGTGGTGAATTCTAGAAATATTTGAGTTTTTATCGTGTCATTAGTTTCCAGTAGAGCTAGACTAAAGATCAGAGTAGAGCTTCACTTCTAGATATGAACAAGCACACACAAAGAGGACCCCTGCTGGGACCAACTCATCAGAGTTTTGATGAAGGTGGGATGTGAGAACAGGTTATCTGATTATATATTTGTTGACTCCAAGGTTTCTTTCTGGAGAAGCAATTCAATACTGGTGTATTTTTCCCCAGTCATGATTGCCACCAGTCGTGGAGCTATAACATACAGTCATAATTGGGTAGTTACAGGATCTTGGGATAATGACATCAGATTATTGAATTAATTGAGTCTAACTTTGGACAAAGTCTGGTAGTATAAGAGTATGCATTTTGTGTATTGAGTTGTAACTTGGTAAGATTTTATTCAGACCAGCAGGAAAGTAAGATAATTGATCAAACAATGCCCCCCTTCTAAATAACTTAAGTATACATTTGACTCTCATTGATTATAATACCACTAATAAGAAGAGAGCTGGGCAAACACCGTGGCCATGAAAAAATATGTAGTTTATTATCAAAACAACTTCCCCGTCTGACCTATCTCCTAAATGCTGGCTATCTTTTCCCATTCTTTGTTCTGTCACTATAAATGCTCTTTGTTATCCTTCCCCTTAATTTAGTGACTGGCATATACTGTAAGTACAGTAAAGCACTTTTGTCTGCAAGATTATATGCCTTACTTTATAAGATTTCATACCATTTACTTTATTTAATTGTCATCTCTAAATAGTTCTTTTAATACAGTACCAAAGTCATCATGCTCATATATTTGGATATTTTTCAGATAATTTCAGTACGTATCAACCATAAGATTTTTTCTATTCACACTAATTTACTTTAAATTGTTTTTGCTTGCGGTCAGCATTTTGGCATGACAGGTAAAGCTACCACCTGTGATGCTGGCATCCTATAAAGATGCCGTTTCGTGTCTGGGGTGCTCCACTTCCAATCCAGCTCTCTTTTAATGGCCTGGAAAAAGCAGTAGAAGATATTTCAAGTTTTTGGGCCACTGCCGTCCATGCGGCAGACACAAATGGAGAACCTGGCTCCTGGCTTCTGCCTGGCTCAGCTCTGGCTGTTACAGCCACCTGGGGAGTGAACCAGCAGTTGGAAGACCTCTCTCTCTCTCTCTCTCTCTCTCTCAACTCTTTCAAATAAATAAATATTTAAAAAATTTTTATAAATTGTTTTTCTTTAAGCATTCTAGAGTTAGAAGGCTAAATGTAGTCAAATAGTATAGTGCTATTGAGAACTTCAATATTATATTATTTTTAATGTGGCCACTAAATTGTGTTGTGCTCACTGCATGCTTGTGATTCTTACTTTTATTCAAGGGCAATATACCAATTTTAAATAGACTCATTTCACCAGGATAAACATTCCTGAGTAGAATGTAAAAAAAGTAAATCAGCACTTCTAATTGAGTCATAGAACACTTGACTGTTCGGGTTATAAAGACCTTAAGAATGAACTCGTCCCTGGCTCATGCAGTGTACCCACCCTAGATTCTAAAAGCATTTGTGTGAGAAAATCAATAAATCAAGACATTCTCTACTCAATAAAATGTATCAAGTTCATTTTGTTACATTGAAATTCAACAACACAAAGAGGTCATGCCAATAAAACAAATCATGTTTTGTCCTCTAAAAGCTTTGGGAAGTTCAAGGTCAGTTCAGTTGCAAAGTTAAAGCAAAGCAGAAAAACTGCCTTCACTTAGTGCATGAAAGCCTGTGCTTGTTAAAGAGACTTTAAAGAGAAAAGATAGGGCATAGAATAAGAGTTAAATATTATGGAAATGAATGGGGGAAAACATAATATAATAGGTTCCAGGGTATATTAAAAATAAACAAAACTTTCCTGCTATTCTACTTTGTCATGAATTTACAATGTCTGCATGGAGTAGTGCTGTAAATATCATATTGAAGCAGGATAATGTATTTAAGTAACTTCTTATCTGTAGGGGTTTTATAAAGATTATTGATTGGAAGTAGAATTTAAATTGTATAATATACTGCACCTATTACCGGTTATTTGGTTTGGATCTAGATATGCATACATATATATGTGTATACAATCACATGTATATATGTATATATATATACACATATATATTTCAGTAAAAATGTTAATCATTTCATGAGAAAATGCTTATACACTATTAAAATATTAATAAAATATTAAAATTGCACTGCATTAAATATATAATTCAATAGTTCAAGTATAGAAAGAATTGTCTAATCATTAACACAAAGCACTTGCAGTAAAATTTCATCACTCCTTAAAACCTCTTGTACCAGAGATGCTTATTCCAATTTCCCTCTTCCTCATTCTACAGAAATTACTAGTTTGTTCTTGTTTCCATAGATTTGCCTATATTGGATATTTCATAGAATCATACAATGTGTGATCTTTTGCATCTGGCTCCTTTCTTTTATCATAATCTTTAAAAAGGTTGGTTATGGTGCTGGTGCTGTGGTGTAGCTGGTAAGGCTGCCGCCTGCAGTGCCTGGGTGCCAGTTCGAGTCCGGCTGTTCCACTTCTTGTCTGGCTCTCTTCTTGGCCTGGGAAAGCTGTGGAGGATGGCCCAAGTCCATTGGCCCCTGCTCCCACGAGGGATACCCGGAGGAAGCTCCTGGCTCCTGGCTTTGGATTGGCGCAGCTCTGGCCTTGGCGGCCAGTTGGGGAGTGGACCGGCAGATGGAGGGCCTCTCTCTCTCTCCCTCTTTCTCTCTCTCTGCTTCTCCTTCTCTCTCTGTGTAATTCTGACTTTCAAGTAAATGGATGAATCTTTTAAAAAAAAAAAAGGTTAGTTATGTTGTAGCACTTTTAGAACTTCATTCCTTTTATACTTAAAACAATGTTCTCCATTTTGTTCATCCTTCTGGTAACTGAAATTCTACATGTTGGCTGTTATATATAACGGTGCTATGAAGTTATATGTGCACATTTTTATTTGTATATCTTCATTTCTTATTAATACATAACAGTAGAATTTCAGCACATGAGGTAACTACACTCTAGATACTTTGAGAGAGCGTCAGCTGGTTTTCCAAAGGCTGGACTGTTTCATGTTCTTACCGGCATTGTTGTACCTTTTTCACTTCATCCTCAGCACTTGTCCTTTTCTCTTTGTTTTCATTGTAGTCATCTTCATTGCGATTCGGTTGTTTCTCAATGAGGTTTAATTTACCTTTCTTTAATGGCTAATAATATTAAGCATATTTGTATCTACTTACCAACATTTGCATATTTTCTTTTGGAGAAAGGTGCATTCAAATTGACCATTTATTACAGATAAATTTGAAGTCATGAGTGAATGGATTAACGTTGTCAAAAGTATAGAGGGGATCTCAGTCATTATTACTCAAAATGTTTTTTTTTTTTTTTTTTATGATAGCCAAGAAGGGGAGGCCAGGGATGATCTTTCTCAGGAATCTCGCATATAGTGATACGACTAGGCATACTCTGCTTTAAAATAGTAACATGGATCTGCATAAATATCTATATTATGAAACAAATATACAAAATGTTAAAAAATATTACATCTAAAAAAAAACAAAAATGAATTACGTAAAATATTTTTCATAGTCTCAGACAAATGTTTTCTTCTCCACTAAGCTACTTTGGATGTGTGTTGAGATATGCTTTCAATATCCTGGCACTTCCTATATCTGACTTTCTTTCTACTTCCACCATACAGAGAGCATTAATTTCAGCTAAAGGCAAACCAAGAAACAGGGCCATATAGTTTTTCATTAGGAAGTACACACTTTGTACATTTGCATAGCCTTCTAGATTCCTAAGGACAGGCCAGAACTTTTCGAGACTGATGGTGGTTATGTCATGTTTGAGATTTTGCTACATTTTTTTGCTTGCCTCTTACTTATCCCAACTAATATCACAATCTCAGAAAAAAAGTGATGATAAGCAGTAGCCATTGATTTCTTTGGCACACAAGCTTAAAATATGATTTTTTTGTTAATTTTTTTTTCATTTAGCCTACTCTGAATCAGGTTAAATAAAGGTAAGATTTGTAAAAGGTACTATTCCAGAGAGCAGACCAGTGGTCAACTGTTGCCAGGATCCTGTAAGGGGCCTTTGGGGAGAGTTCCACATCTGCTCCACACATGACTTACCCTCACTCCGTGGGTTGCTACACTGTGGGGTTTTATATTCATGGTTATTGCTTTGGCTTTCAAGGGTATTAAGGAGCTATAAAGAATTGATAGACACAGACAGGCTAAAGAGCCATAAGGCACACTGCTCTTTAAAATAGTCACTTCTTTATTTTCTTGAATACATGCTTTGCAGCTTGTTGCAATTGGCCAGTTTACAGAGTTGTAAGAAATTTGGACACTTTGCCTCCATTCCCATTGGTGGTATTGAAGAGCAGATTTTAAGTTTTCTTTGCACCACTATGCTAGTGCTTGCTCCTGTACATGTTAACTCTACTACAATTTGATGTAGACCTTTATCAGAAAAGAAATGCTTAGGAAATTCCACATATATCCCCTAACAGTAAGTTCAAGTGCACTTCCCTAAATCATGCTCCATAGTGGATGTTATTTTTTCATCATAATGAGATTGAAAGTTAGTCAGCTTCCCATATATTTCATAGATGGAAATTAAAGAGTCTGCACTTTGAATGTGATTGAATGATACAAAGATATAATTCTGCTTTTTAAATGTTTTATTCATAAAATTTATTATTTATAAGTTTATATATTTATGGGATATGATGTAACATTTCAATCCATGTATACAACATATACTGAAAATCGAGGTGATCAGCATTTCTCCCTGTTTGACAGTACGTAATATTTGGAGCCTTGAAGCACTGCTTTTCTATTTGCTCATAAAACACAAGGGTTATTGTGAACTATCTATCGTCACATTATTATGCTGTGTGAACACGAGGAACTTATTTCTTCTATTTTTTTTTTTTCTGATTTGATACCTGTTTACTAACCCCATAGGGCATTTGAACGATACTGAAAAACACGGACCTTGACTTTTAAATTTGTTCTTTAAAAAAGGAAATTTAAAAATGTGATTATCAATGCTGCCACAGCCAAGATGTGCCCTTCTAGGTTCCTATACTTTAGGAGGTCTCTTTTGTGCTTTCATCATGGGAAAAATAGTGTAACTTCAGTCTGTTAGAACTGTCTCTTATGGACACATATCTTCCTTTTAGTGATTTGTTATGGGAATAGTGTCTTAAACAGAAATTTACAAATGCATTTTATATTTTTTAAATTGTTTTCAAATATTCAAACAAGACACTATGCTTAATGTAATATTAACAAAATAATTCCTTTTATATACGAATCTTTATTGTAAATGTGGCAAATTTTTAATGTATTTTTCTACAACTATCTTTTGCTATTTTCATACCAACTTTAATTTGCTTCCAAAGAGTTATTCTTCCATAAGTATTTTGCTTTTGTACATCCCATTTGAATAAGAGCCTTTCTTGTGATCCTGAGTATTTTGATATACTATAGCTTTAGGCTAACACAGAAAAAAGGAGCTATTTTTAAGAAATGTTCCCTTGGAACATACAACCTTATTAGGTAGTCAATTATGGAAAAGGCCTGTTCACCCTTGATTTCAGTTTAGCTTCTGTCTTTGATATTTATAAGGTATACTTTACTGGATAGTTGAGTTTGCAGATTGTTTCCCTCCAGCTACTTCACTATGAGCACAAAATTAATTATATATGTCACAGCAGATGCCACTAATGTGCATTTGGAAATGAAGTAATGAATCTACACTTATCTACCAAATATTATTCTATTAAATATGCTATACGTTGCTCCCTATTTACTCTTGCTTTCCTGAGTAGTTACAAGCATAATCACTTATGCAAAATTTTGACATATAAGCTTACTAATTTGTATGACAGCGGATATTTGATACTTTTTGATGCATTTTAATTCTGTAATTAATAGCATTAATTAATAGAATTAATAGGGGTGGTTACTTTTGGAGATAAACAAGTAACAATTTTTTGAAAAAGGCTTCTTAAATTAAAAATTAAGAACTTTGTTTTCACATTTCATGCAGCAGAACTAATAAATTTTAGAGTAAGACAATTTATGCACACAATTTCATAAAAGTATATTTCAAAACCTATCCATATGTATCATATGAATACGTATATGTAATAAAAATGAACTGCTTTTTAATGTTATTCGACTATTTAATAATATATTTTTGGAATTGTACAACAGTAACCTCTTTTGAAGGATCTTTCTACTTATAATTTGCAACTAAAATTTCAATAAGGTCAACTTCCAAATATAAGAGCTATATCCTTCATTTGTTATGATTATAAATTAATGAAGGTAATTTTAAAATTATATACAGACACAAATATACCGTTAAAATATGTAGCTTTTATATTAGGTGTATATTATATCCCTGTTCCTTTACTCCAATTCAATTCCAAAATTAACTATGCATTTTTATTCCTTCTCTGAAAATATCCTCTTGGGCCATCATTGTGGCATAATGGGTAAAGCTGCTGCCTTCAATACTTGCATCCCACATTCGCACCGGTTTTAGCTGCTCCACTTCTGATCCAGTACTCTGCTAATGGCCTGGGGAAAGCCGCCGGCCTCTGCTACCCCTGTGGGAGACCTGGACTAAGCTCCTCATTCCTGGCTTCAGACTGACTCGGTGCTGGCCATTTCAGCCACTTGGGCAGTGAACCAGCAGATGAAAGATCAATCTCTCTCAGTCAGTCTCTCCCTCTCTCTCTTTAACTCTGACTTTCAAATAAATAAATAATAAATCTTTAGAATGGGAAAATACCTCTTCACCCCCAATACACATAGCCCAACACACATGAATATGGGTTTTTTGAACTATTGTTTTGTAAAAATGATTTATTTGGAGTGGATTCATGTTTCTCCTCATTTATTTGAATATTCAAATAAATATATTTGGAAGTAAAAAGAAGCATTATTAATAATAACACTAGAAAAATACAGTGAAACTGGGTAATATAATCACATCTCATATCCTAAAATTGTTTCATTTCTGCATCCATCCTTCCTTCGTCATGTTTCCATATAACACAATCAGGCATGTCACTGTTCCTGTCAAGCACAAATTCCTTTACATCGGTATTAGATTTTATAGCTTTCCGCATCAACATCTGCTTTCTCTGATTAACTGCCTGCTACAGCTCCTTAACCATTCATCTGGCTTCACTTTCCTCTTAAATAATACTCTCATTCATAGGTCATATAAATTCTTTTAAAATGTATGTACACCAGAGTGATTTACTACTTTGTTCAATTTTTTCCTTATCCTCCAGACACATTTATATTCTAATCTACATTGAATTGCATAACCTATAAGATATTGGTGAAGAAGACATTTCTCAGGAAATTAACTTTATCAAATGCTGCTATAAAATATATGACATTTCTCATGGTAAGCAGAATACATGTTATTAATTTGACTTTTATTAGATTTTTATACCCTGATGGTCATAGTGTAGACAGCACTTGAGAATCAAAAAATGATGTCCCATGTTGTAAATCCAGCTTGGCTATGTGACTTTAGTCTATTCATACAGTTTTCAGCTCAATCTCACTACAAATTTCAACATGTCATTTGTTTATGATCAAAACTGCATGCTTCTATCATTGAATGATAATGTTATGAGAAAGTATAAAGATAAAAATATAGATAGTTAGGAAAATTCATTTTCCTGACCTTTGTCATAAATAGTAAGCTAACTGCTTATCCCTATTATATGGGACAACTACTGTTTATGAGAGTGCTACATGAAAATCATTAGATTTGTGATTTGTTTTCATGACTAAAAATACTGGTTTGTTTCGTGTAAAACATTATCTGACCCTCTTAATAAAAATAGTCATTTCACTTTATCCTATTTAGCTCAAAGAATGGCAGAAGAAAGTGAAAGAGAAATTGCCATTAGCTTTCTATTAAGATTCTATTGTCCCTTGTATTTGAATTTGAAATGAAAGCTTTCTGTGTCTAAGAATCATTTCTATAGCTGGAAAACTAAATTAGAGTTAGAAATTGAATAAAGAAAAATAATGAAAGTTTGTTAGTAGCTTGAAATGGTGATTATCTTTTATATTACTTTTTCCATTATAAAATAATACAACAATTTAATATCACATGCTCATAAATGTGATTAGCTTTCTTTTATATTAAAATATTTGCTCCATAGCTATGTATCATGACCTCATTAGTTTATTGAGACCATTTCAAGTTTATTTTTCTTTTGTGAAGGTCACTAGGTATAAACTTTAAAGTGGATATTGGTTAGGGTTTATTTTTATTCACATAAAGAATAATGGTAGCTAGTAAAAAGTAATAGGACAAGCTGGGGGCGTGAGTTACACATGTGCTACTACTTTTTTTTTTTGTTAGCTTGCTTGTCATATTTCCTAAGCTTCATTACTATAGTTCTATCAGTCATGCTGTGGTAAGTTCATAAACTAAAAGTACTTCTATGGCATAATATTATTGTACTAGTTCCACTAGATAAAAGCATTTAGTTGCATGCTTTTTATTTAGTGTATTTTTAAACATTACATGCATCTTATTAAGATGTAAAATAGAATTAAAGTATTACTATTAAATAACAATATATAAAACTTTCATGAGTAAATATAATGTGCTTAGTAATTTGCATATGTTTTCAAAATAAACTTCAGTATAACTTTAAGGTACAAGTAATGTTACTAATAGTAAAAATAATTAACATTTTTTTCCAGGTCACATAGCAGGAATGACAAATGAAAAATACGTTGTACTTAATGCTCTTGGGCATAAACACTTTATAGACATAGAAGTATATAACGGTCATTGAGACAGTTTCTTGGAATAATTTGCTAGAACTCAGACAAATAGTATTAAGTCATCTTAACAAACAAAATATGATCTCATCCCTCATTGTAATAGCTATGTGATTACTTAAACTCTTGATAAATATACTGCTTCATTATAAACATTTAAATCCTATTTTCACTGAATGTTGTTGGTTATAGAATATGCTGTGTTTATAAAATCTGTGACTACAAAGCAATTATATCAAAAGTCTTAAATACTGCATTATACACCAATGCTGAATCCAAATGAATCATGCAGGTGGTCACCAACCAACTGTTATCTTCCAATAATTAAACAGCATGTGAACCAGCAGTCAGTTCTAAGTTCTATGTGCATAGAGACCCCTCACCATGCTTCACGCACAGCTGATTCTCTTTCAATATTTCTTTCTACAAACTCTACAGCTGAAATCATACCTAAAACACTGAAAACAATCTTCTCCGCTGGGATGGGATTCAATGACAAATAAATCTTTGTGGTTTCCATTACTTGTGAAATATGAACATGCCAAGAGCTGATTCAATATGTTGCACATGAAAGGACTTATTAAACTATAAAGTGAAATACCTACCACCAACCTGCCCAAATGATAGAAATAGTTTTCATTCTACAAAAAAACTTACGTTATAAAGTGTCAATTTTTTTTTCTTGTATAAGGTATAAGATAGGGGCCTTGTTTCATACTTCTGCATGTGGAGATCCAATTTCCCAACACCTTTTGTTGAAAGGACAGTTCTTTCTTCATTGAGTGATTTTAGTTCATTTATCAAAGATGAGGCTAGGGTGGGAAGTATCAATATGTTATTAAAACTGTATCTATGAAATAAAAAAAAAATCACAACACATATTACTGCAAAAATGAAAGCAAGAAAAGAAAGGAAAGAATGGAGGGAGCACTGAAGGAGGGAAGGAAAATTTGGTAATCATCTTGAAATTGTGCCTATGAAATTCATCAATCTGTTCTTTTTATATTAATAAAGTATAATTTTAGGAAGAAGTGATAAATATACGGTGTTTTATCTCTTACATTTAATTCAATATTAATTTTGTGTTCTATACTACAAATGTCTTGGCAATAATATTATATGTATTTATCTTTCCTATTTGAGTTTGTTTTTCATTTTCTGTTAGTACTTTTACTAACTAAAAGTCATGATGCAATCAAGGAAACCTTTAAAATATAAATTTTATTATATTTGCCATTGTGATTGTATAAAAATGAAATAAAAACTTTGATGGGCTCTTTACATTAATTTGAAAAATTAATAGAGACCACACTGTATGTTAAGGACAAATGGATTCCTGAGGCAATAGAGCTCCACACAAACTTTTTCCCAGATATCTCTTTGGAAGACTCACACTTTCTGATTTATATGTATTTGTACATATATGTTCAGCAAACCCCTTTAATTTATCTTACTATAATATTATGAACTCTGTTATAGCATTTTATCACTATCATCTTTGATCTTGTAATCCATTGAAGTGGAACAAACATATATTTAAAAAGTATTGGCAAAATTTTGAGTTTATAAAACACAAGTAGTAGTTCATAACTGGTATATAAAGGTAGAATCCCTGCGTTAACACTGTTAACTAAGTAATCAAAACACAAAGACTAATATATTATTTGTGTTATGTTTGTATATAAAAGTCTCTTTTCCGGCTGGTGCTGCGGCTCAATAGGCTAATCCTCCGCCTGTGGCGCCAGCACACCAGGTTCTAGTCCCAGTCGGGGCGCTGGATTCTGTCCCGGTTGCCCCTCTTCCAGTCCAGCTCTCTACTGGGGCCCAGGAAGGCAGTGGAGGATGGCCCAAGTGCTTGGGCCCTGCACCTGCATGGGAGACCAGGAGAAGCACCTGGCTCCTGCTTTCGGATCAGCACAATGCGCCGGCCGCAGCGCGCTGGCAACGGTGGCCACTGGAGGTGAACCAACGGCAAAAGGAAGACCTTTCTCTCTGTCTCTCTCTCTCTCACTGTCCACTCTGCCTGTCAAAAAAAAAAAAAAAAAAAAAAAAAAAAAAAAGAGTCTATTTTCCCTCTCATCTTCTTCTCCCCCCTAATTAAAAAAATAAAAAACAGACACACACACACACACACACATTTGTATACATTTAAGAGGTTGACTTAGTGAAGTAATATGAGAATCTAATAAATTAGGAAGGCACAAAATTACAAAAACAAAATATGCACTTATAGGAGGAAATTCAAAGTTACTAAAAGCTTGTAATTACATCAACCCTTCCTATGTCTTTGAAATTACAGGATTAACTTATAAAGTTTTGTACATAAATACATAATAGATTAACTTGGACTTAGAAAATTAATAACAAAAACTCAATAAAATCACTCAACACTTCTCAACTAAAAGTATAAGTAAATGAAATCCACTGGTAGTAAATAGAACAAATAAATGTACATAGAATCATAACCATGTTATACAAGTAATTAGCAGATTCAAGACTTGCTATATATATTTTTTAAGATTTAAATATTTGTTTGAAAGGAAGAGTTACAGAGGCAGAGGCAGAGGCAGAGAGAGACAGCGAGGTCTTCCATCTGCTTGTTCACTCCCCAAATGGCAGCAATGGCCAGAGCTAGGCAGATCTGAAGCCAAGGAGCCAGGAGCTTCTTCTGGGTCTCTCACTTTGGTGCAGTGACCCAAACACTTGGGCCATCCTCCACTGCTTTCCCAGGCCATAGCAGAGAGCTGGATCTGAAGTGGAGCAGCCAGGAGTCAAACAGGCAGCCGTGTGAGATGCCGGCTCTGCAGGTGGCAGCTTTACCTGCTGTCCCACAGCACTGACACCCCCTACTACTATATTCTAACTCACATTTCATTTAGGGGTGGGATGTTAAGAACTCGTTATATGATATGTCCAGACAAAAGAGCAAGCAACCTACTTAATTAATAATAAAATAATAAAACAATCTAATACTTCTGTGTACTTTTAAACAAAATATTAGTGAAAACTTATGGTGGTCTCTTTTGAATCAGTAGGAGCCTGTAAGATTGGATTTGCAGAAACGGCAATTCCCAGAAGGACACTGGAGGATTAGGCAGCAGAAACTACAGCGAAGCTCACAGAGATAAATTACTGGGCCACACACTACAGCTGTCACTGTAGTGAATAAATTCTTGAGCCCCTGGTCTTTGTTGCAGTCACTTAAGCTTCAAAGTATGAAGGTATTGTTGTCTACCTCATCCACCATCCATTGGCTGTGCCCTTTGACAGCCTTAGTAAAAGTGTACACTACATTGCGTGAAGACTCATTCGGGGAAAATTCCCCTGAACTGGGATAATATAATTAAATAATCTTAAATGGGCATAATAATATTACTTAAGAGAGCCGATGTAAAAATAAATCAGAAGATATCATAGTATGATATTTCTGTTAAAGGATTATGGCAAGATATTAGAGGTTCTCTGTGTTTTGTCATTTTCACTACATCTTTGATTTCATTTCTTTAAATTTTTTAAAAGTGTAGAAAAGGAAATGAAAATTCATCTCTTTCATTAATTGAAATTTAAAGCAGTATTACTGTAAATGCCAGATGTGTGAATAATGACTACATTCTAATTTCATTTATAGTAATTTTACTTTGAATATCTTTTTTACTATTCTCAAGAGATATGTCTGTAGGACTAGAATCAAGATTTTTTTAAAATTTAGGAGCATTTAGTTTTGCTTGCAGCAACATAGATATTCTAAGATTAATGTAGAGTCATTATCATTCAAATATGTTTACATAACATATTCCCAAAGTGAAAAGTCTACAATACAATAAAACAAATGTAATTGTCTCTCCTGATTATTATTTTTTTCTGGTAATTCTTCCTCTAAGTGAGTGAATTGAGCTGTTTTGTTAGGAGAGACTACTCATGTGGAGATGAAAGCTAATCCATACAGGCTCTTTCCTAGAGGGAGAGTTCTGAAGCTGGTATTTTCTCTGACCCTATGATATTAATTCTATATCAGGTGTCAATGTGATATTTGTAAATTTTATAGCAAAGCTGTTCTCTAAGGGGAAACCACTCTGAATTTCCAGTGCCACAGATATAGAAGGCAAAAAAGTTTTCTCCCCACAGCAATTAGGATTATGGAATTTGATCTAATATAAAATGCATATTTCAGATTTTCTTTATATAAAGGAAAAAGCTGTTACAACAAAAATTACAAGAACAACAGTTAAAGAATTATAGTACTTATGTTATTATTGTAACCTTCAGTTATGTTAACATTATTAAAAGTAAATCCAACATGGGAGATTACCCAAGGAAAGACAGATCAAGAGTGGGATGAAACTCAGTTGCAGATCCAGTTCAGTTCTCTAAGGAGTCTCCATCTTTGGCCAGGTTGCAGCTGATCTGCAGTGGCTTGGAAAGCAGAGAGCATGTTCTGAAGAACAGGTGAGCGAGCAGGAGATAAGTAACAGGTGTCACAGATGGGCAATGGAAGTCTGAGTACCAATGGTTGCAGGGGGACTTTTCGAGATGCAGGCCAGTGTGGGTGCTTGTGGAAGTAGTGGCAGTTTAATAGGTGATTCTTACGGTGTCAAGATCTATGCCATGTTGGGCAGAACCTTACGTTGGGAATATAGGCACACATAGGTTAAGAGAGCTTCACAATGATGGTTCAAGGATGGTGTCAGGTTCCCAGCGTAACAGAAAGCCTTTGACATATCCGAGCATCTACATAAAGGTTATCATCAGGCCTGCATTGTCCAAGACATAATTATCAGAAGATACTCTTTCCTCTGCAATGATCCTTTGGAGCTCTCTTCTAAGAAAGCATAACAGCTAACTTCAAAGGGGAAACATCCTTATTAGGAGGATTTCTTGTTGTTTATATCAGAGCACTTATTGAAGGGTATACTCAGAGATAAGAGTCAATACAAGGATAACTGACAACACGATTAAATTCAGGTAATTCATTCTTTGATTACTCAGCTTCCAGATGTTCCCCTCTAACATGCTGAAATCTCAGCTGCAACAAACCAACTCTTTATTCATGCCTAAACCACACATGTCTCTACTGCAAGTGAAAAGTTCTCTTCTCCAAAATAAGAAGAGGCTTATTCTCAATATTTATTTATTGAGAATATTTATTGATTGATTTTCATAGATAGAATTCTAAGAAATAAGCATAATTTCCTTCTTCCCACCTATAATCACTTTCTTACAATACTTTCCTTTTTTCTTTTAATTTTTTCAAAACATAATTTCAATTCGCTCTATAATCACAGGCTTAATAAGTCACTAATCATAATGTCCAACAAGGAAAAACTTGGAAGACCACTGTTCCACAGGAGTATAGACAAGGGCTAAAAACCTTAGTTAAATCACAAGGTGTCAGTTTCATTCTTACAGTTTTTCTTTTGTATTCTACATTAACTACCACATATCAGAGAAAACATATGATATTTGTCTTTTGAGAACTAGATTATTTCGCTAAGCATAATGATCTTCAGGTGCATCCATTTTGTTGCAAGAGAAAGGATTTAATTATTTTATGGCTGAGTAGTATAGTATTTCATTGTGTACATGTACATTTTCTTCAACTAGTCATCAGTCGATGGCCATCTGGGTTGGTTCTTTATTTTATATTGTGAGTTGAACTGTAATAAACATAGGGGTACTGATAATTCTTTCATATGTTGATTTCAGTTCCTTTGGGTAAATTCCCAGGAGTGGGATAATTGGCTCATTGTTCAGTTTCCAAACTAAGCCAAA
Organism: Oryctolagus cuniculus; assembly: GCF_964237555.1. NCBI lineage: Eukaryota > Metazoa > Chordata > Mammalia > Lagomorpha > Leporidae > Oryctolagus > Oryctolagus cuniculus. The sequence goes on along the minus strand of NC_091440.1, from coordinate 23,409,447 downwards.
AGTTTCACAGAATATTCTCTTTGATTAAGTATTCTCTCTCTCTCTCTCTCTCTCTCTCTTTTTTTTTTTTCTTTTTTTTTTGACAGGCAGAGTGGACAGTGAGAGAGAGAGACAGAGAGAAAGGTCTTCCTTTACCGTTGGTTCACCCTCCAATGGCCGCCAAGGCCGGCACACTGCAGCTGGCGCATCACGCTGATCCAAAGCCAGGAGCCAGGTGCTTCTCCTGGTCTCCCATGCAGGTGTAGGGCCCAAGGACTTAGGCCATCCTCCACTGCACTCCCGGGCCACAGCAGAGAGCTGGCCTGGAAGAGGGGCAATCGGGACAAGATCCGGTGCCCCGACCAGGACTAGAACCCCGTGTGCCAGCGCCGCAGGCGGAGGATTAGCCTATTGAGCCATGGTGCCGGCCAGATTCAGTATTCTCTTACTTAAAGATTAAATATATTAAATTATTCAATGCCGGCACCGCGGCTCACTAGGCTAATCCTCCGCCTAGCGGCGCCGGCACACCAGGTTCTAGTCCCGGTCGGGGCGCCGGATTCTGTCCAGGTTGGCCCTCTTCCAGGCCAGTCCTCTGCTGTGGCCAGGGAGTGCAGTGGAGGATGGCCCAGGTGCTTGGGCCCTGCACCCCATGGGAGACCAGGAAAAGCACCTAGCTCCTGGCTCCTGCCATCGGATCAGCGCGGTGCACCGGCCGCAACGCGCCGGCCGCGGCGGCCATTGAAGGGTGAACCAACGGCAAAAGGAAGACCTTTCTCTCTGTCTCTCTCTCTCACTGTCCACTCTGCCTGTCAAAAAAATAAATAAATAAATAAAAAAAATTATTCATTGATAACTACTGTTTAAAATATAGGAAACAAGGAAGGAAAGAATTTGAGGGATAAAAGGTGGATGAGCATATAACACACATGAATATAACAAGCATAAAGCAAATATGCAAAGCTTCTATACTCTTCATGCCTGAAACTGGTCATGATATCAAAGGCTTAATTTTTTTCTAACATTTATTTATTTATTTGAAAGGCTGAGTTACAGAGAAGCAGAGGCAGAGGCAGAGAGAGAGAGAAAGAGAAAGAGAGAGAGAGTGTCTGTCATCCACTGTTTCACTCCACAAAGGGCTACAATGGCTGGAGCAGGGCTGATCCAAATCTAGGAGTAAGGAATTTCTTCTTCTGGATATCCCACACAGATTCAGAATCGCAAGGACGTGGGCACATCTTCTGCTGCTTGCCCAGACCATAGCAGAGAGCTGGATCAAAAGTGGAGCAGCAGGCCGGTGCCGTGGCTCAATAGGCTAATCCTCTACCTGTGGCGCCAGCACACCGGGTTCTAGTCCCGGTTGGGGCGCTGGATTCTGTCCCGGTTGCCCCTCTTCCAGTCCAGCTCTCTACTGTGGCCCAGGAGTGCAGTGGAGGATGGCCCAACTGCTTGGGCCCTGCACCTGCATGGGAGACCAGGAGAAGCTCCTGGTTCCTGGCTTCAGATCAGCATGGTGCACCAGCCGCAGCACACCGGCCGCAGCAGCCATTGGATGGTGAACCAATGGTAAAGGAAGACCTTTCTCCCTGTCTCTCTCTCTCTCTCTCTCTCTCTCACTGTCCACTCTGCCTGTCAAAAAAAAAAAAAAAAAAAAAAAAAAAAGTGGAGCAGCAGGAACTCGAACATGCACTCATAGGGGATGCTGGTGCCACTATACCATAGTACCAGTCCCCAAAGGCTTAATTCTTTGACTGCTATTTCATATTGTTCTTGCTCTCAGCTAGAATTTCAGCTTCTTTGTTCTTCACATGGTAGAAAAACCTAACCATTCTGAAATGGTGTGTGTGTGTGTGTGTATGTGTGTGTGACTGGGAAAGAGAGGTAGAGACTGAGAGAGAAAAATAAAACATTAATATTTATAAAATTGATGATATTAAATAGGGGTTATTTAGTAGAGGATTAAGTTATTGTTTAATTTATTAAATAACTACCAATATGTTGAAATAGTAGTTAGGAAGTTGGGAACATGATTTTATTGCAGCATTATTCTAATTGTGATTTTTTTGCTTAACTTTTATACCTCTATATATTTAAAATATTAGGACATTTTCTCTATATTATATACCAACACATGGAGACTGAACAACATGTTCCTGAATGAACTATGTGTCACAGAAGAAATCAAAAGAGAAATAAAAAATTTTCTAGAAACCAATGAAGATGACAATACAACATACCAGAACTTATGAGATATAGCAAAAGCAATGTTAAGAGAAAGTTTATAGCAAGTGGTGCCTATATGAAGAAATTAGAATAGTAGCTAATAAATAAGCTGTCAATGCATCTCAAGGATCTATAAAAACAACAAACAAAACCCCCAGATTAGTAGGAGGAAAGAAATATCAAAGATCAGTGAAATGAATAGCTGTTTTGTTGAATAAATAAACAGAATTGATACACCATTGGCCTAACTAGCCAAAAAATAGGGAAAAGATCCAAATCAATAAAATCAGAGATGAAAAAGGAAATGTAACAGATACCACAGAAATAAAAAGAATCATCAAGAATTACTACAGAGAGCTGTATGTCAGCAAATTAGGAAACCTAGAAGAAATGGATAGGTTCCTAGACATACAAATCTACTGAGATTGAGTCATGAAGACATTATAAATCTAAACAGAACAATAACAAAGAAGGAAATTGAAACAATAACAAAAACCCTTCCAACAAAGAAAAGCCCAAGACTGGAGAGCTTCACTGTTGAATTCTACCAGACATTTAAAGAACAATTCCAATACTTTTCCAGCAATTCAAAATGATTGAAAGGGAGGGAATCCTCCAAACTCCTCAATGAAGATTGCATCACCTTAATTCCTAAGCCAAAAAAAGATACATCAGAGAAAGAGAACTATAGACCAATATTCCTGATGAACATAGATGGAAAAATCCTCAACAAAATATTAGCTAATCGATTCTAACAACACACAGAAAGATCAATCACTTAGACCTGTTATTTATCCCTGTTATGCAGCAATGGTTCAACATTCACAAATCAATAAATGTGATACATCACATTAACAAACTGAAAAACAAAAAAGAATATGGTTACCTCAATTGATGCAGAGAAAGCATTTGATAAAATACACATCCTTTCATGTTTAAAACCTTAATAAAACTGTGTATAGAAGGAACACATCTGAAAATAATCAAGCCAATTTGTGACAAACCCACAGCCAGCATCCTATTGAATTGGGAAAAGTTGGAAGGATTCCCCCTAAGATCTGGAACCAGACAAGGATTCCCACTCTTACCATTCCTATTTAATATAGTCCTAGAAATTTTAGCCATATCCATTAAGGAAGAAAAAGAAATCAAAGAGATACAAATTGGAAAGGAGGAATTCAAACTATCCCTATTTATAGATGATATGATTCTATATATAAGGAATCTAAAAGATTCAACTGAGAGGCTATTGGAATGCATAAAAGTATTTAGTAAAGTGGATATAAAATCAACACAGAAAAATCATAGTCTTTGTAAACATAGATAATGTCATGGATGAGAAAGAATTTTTAAGGTCATTCACATTCAAAATATCTCCAGAAAGAATTCAATACATTTGAATAAATTTAATCAAGGAGATCAAGATCTGTATAATGAAAATTACAAAACACTAAAGTAGGAAATAAAAGAACTCACTAAAAATGGCAAAATTTTCCATGTTCATTGATTGGAAAAATCAATATCATCAAAATGTCCATAATACCAAAAGCAATTACAGATTCAATGTGATCCCAATCAAAATACTAATGACATTCTTTGCAGATCTAGAAAAATGATGTTAAGATTTATATGGAACAAAAAGAAACCATGAATAGCTAAAGCAACTTTGTGAAACAAAAACAAAGCCAGAGCCATAATAAAACCTGATTTCAGGACATACTACAGGGCAATTATAATCAAAACATCAAAGTACTGGCACAAAAACAGACTTGTAGATCAATGGAACAGATTAGAAACTCCAGAAATTAATCCATGCATCTCCAACCAAGTTATATTTGAGAAAGCAAATAAAATCAATCCCCAGAACAAGGACAGTCTCTTTAACAAATGGCACTGGGAAAACTGCGTCTCCAGATGCCAAAGTATGAAGCAAGACTCTTATCTTACACTTTACACAAAATCCCACTCAAAATGGATCAAAGACCTAAATCTAAGACCCGATACCATCAAATTACTAGGTAACACTGGAGAAACTCTGTAAGACAGTGGCATAGGCAAAGTGTTTTTTTGGAAAAGACCCTAGAAGCACAGGCAATCAAAGCCAAAATTTAAAAAAAAAAAAAAAAAAAAACCATGGGATTACATCAAGCTGAGAAGTTCTGTACTACAATAGAAACACTCAGCAAAGTGAGGAGGCAACCAATAGAATGGGAGAAAATATTTGCAAACCACACAAGTGATAAAGGGTTAATATCCAGACTCTATAAAGAGAAGAGCTCAAGAAATTCAATAATAAAACAAACTTTCAGTTAAGAAATGGCAAAGGGCTTGAACAGATTTTTTTTCAACAAAATTCAAATGGGCCACAGACACTTAAGAAAATGTTCAGAATCTTTAGCATAAGGGAAATGCAAATCAAAACCACTGTGTGGTTTAATCTTACTCAAGCTGAATGGCTACCACACATAAATCAACAAATGACAAATGTTGGCAAGGATGTGGGGAAAAGCTACATTGGTGAGAATGTAAACTGGTACAGCCACTGTGGAAGACAATATGAATTTACCTCAGAAATCTGAATATAGTCCTACCATATGATCCAGCCTGCAAATTTACCCAAACCAAAAGAAATCAGTATATAATGAGTTATCTGTACCTCCATGTTCATTGCAGCACAATTCACAATAGCTAAGATATGAAATTAACTTGAGTGTCCATCAACTATTGACTGGATAAAGACATTTGGTATATGTACACTATGGAATAATACTCAGCTGTTAAAAATGAAATCCTGGGGCCAGTGCCATGGCTCACTTGGTTAATCCTCCACCTGCAGCGCTGGCATCTCATATGGGTACTAGGTTCTAGTCCCGGTTGCTCTTTTTCCAGTCCAGCTTTCTGCTGTGGCCTGGGAAGGCAGTGGATATGGCCCAAGTCCTTGGGCTCCTACACCCACATTGGAGACCAGGAGGAAGCATCTGTCTCCTGGCTTCAGATTGGTGCAGCTCTGGCCATAGCGGGCATTTGGTTGGTGAACCAATGGAAGGAAGACCTTTCTCTCTGTCTCTCTCTCACACTGTCTATAATTTTACCTGTCAAATAAAAAAAAAAATGAAATCCTGTCTTTTGCAACAAGGTGGACACAACTGGAAACTATTTTACTTAGTGAAATAATTATGTTTTCCCTGATCTGAGGTAATTTATAGAGTTCCTGAGGTGTAATATATTGGAGTGAAATAGACATTTGAGATTCGATGATTGTTTACAGCTCTTGTTCCTTCCATTGAGGAACAGTGTTTTTTTGTTGGTTTGTTTGTTTTTGTTTTTGTTTTTTTGACAGGCAGAGTGGACAGTGAGAGAGAGAGAGAGAGAAAGAGAGAGAAAGGTCTTCCTTTGCCCTTGGTTCACCCTCCAATGGCCGCCACGGCTGGTGCGCTGCGGCCCGCGCACCGTGCTGATCCAAAGCCAGGAGCCAGGTACTTATCCTGGTCTCCCATGGGGTGCAGGGCCCAAGCACTTGGGCCATCCTCCACTGCACTCCCTGGCCACAGCAGAGAGCTGGCCTGGAAGAGGGGCAACCAGGATAGAATCCGGCGCCCCGACCGGGACTAGAACCCGGTGTGCCGGCGCTGCAAGGTGGAGAATTAGCCTAGTGAGCCACGGTGCTGGCCGAGGAACAGTGTTTTATTTTTGCTTTCTCTTCATACTATTTGTCGAACCTGTTTACTTAGTGTATTGTTAATGATATGATCACTAAGTAGACTGAAAATAGATCTTTAGGAATCTGAGAAGGAGTAAGAGGAAGGGTTGGAGTGAGGGTGGGAGGGGGTTTGTATGTGTGTTCTTAAATCTGTATGTAGGAAATACATGAAACGTATAATTTAAATAAAAATTTTAAAAGGTATGGAATTTGATTTTATGAATCCTGGTGACATTAGCCACAGTTTTAAATGATGGAAGGAAAATTACATCGAAGTCAAATACATGCAAATGTCTGTGATCTAAGTCCAAGGTAGGGAGTCAGTTTTGGGGACTGCTGAATATAACCAAAGACCTCAGATAACAACACCTGCAATGTGGTGATAAAAGAGGAAGGAGGAAACAAAACAATGGCCCATAGGAAGACATGAAGGAAATAAAGACATTTACTTATTTTTGGAAAGAAAGAAAAATTGTGCATGCTTTTACATACATGTTTGGAATAAATTAACATGTGAATGATGTGGAGTGTTAATAGTATATCCATTTTTATCAAGAAACAGTTTTGCATTTTTGTCATTTAGCTACATTGTGTTTTTGTTTGGTTGATTATTGTCAACTGGGTTTTATTCTAAACTAATGTAAGAGTAAGGAGAGACTTGGAAATCTTGTTACATTTTAGAAACAGTCTTTTGGAGTTCATTTTTGTAACACTATAATATGGGATGTGAGCACTGCTTCTCACTGTGTAATATACTAGCAAAAAGGCAGGGTTAAAACATTACAAAAGAGTCATCTTTTTCAGCCTACTCTAAAAAATAATATTGTACCAACCTCAAATCTTCCTTTATCTCTCTGTTCAATGCCCATGCCTTTACAACTTCAAGGACTGCTTAAGAATTAACTGTTCAGATTACTAATGGGAAAATGGGAGCATGGGATGTGACTATTAAGATAACTTTTATAATCATTTTAATACTGCTTTTTGGTTTATTTCAGAATGTGAAAATCTCAGAAATAGTAAAAAATAAAGCCATCTGAACATCCTTAGAAAGAAATAGAATTTATATTATTCTGGGATTATTGCCTGCAAATAGTTTTAGAAAAGCCAGAATCCTTCTCTGTGCCCCTTTGGGAACTTCTGCTTCTTAGTTATGGTAGGATTTAGAACAAAGCTTTTTCACTGAGACATTAGGGAAAAGTTGAGCATTCTTTTTCCATTTCCAAAAAGTAAAAATCAGTGTATAAAAATAAAAGTTCAAAAGTCTGTATCATGTACTCAGCACAAACTTTCTTGATTGAAGTTCTTTGCAATAATGTATTTCTATTAAAATATCATGAGCTTTTGCAAAATTATTTGTAACATACTTTGAATGTAATATTTCAATAAATACATTTATACAATTAAAAAAATACCTGTTCTAAGGATGAAAATGTAGATGGAAAATTCTGTCAAACTTGAAATCATAATATAGTCCTGAAGACAGAAATACTGATATTTAATATATCTGACATATGTTAACCCATAATAGTACTTGAAATAAGTCAGGTATTCAATAAGCATTAATTTCTTCCTTTTGATATTCAAATTTAACTATCAATAATTCATCAAGGTATTTCAAAGTAGCAACTCAATATAGATATCCCACATGGTTATAAAGGGATAGAAAATATTTCTACCTCTAACTATACATCATGTCCTTACTTAGAATCGATGGACATGCACTATTTTTTTTTTTTTAAGATTTATTTCTTGGGGCTGGTGCTGTGGCATAGCAGGTAAAGTTGCTGCCTGTAGTGCCGGCATCTCCTATGGGTGCCGGTTCAAGTCCCGGCTGCTCCATTTCTGATACGGCTCTATGCTATGGCCTGGGAAAGCAGTAAAAGATGGCCCAAGTCCTTGGGCCCCTGCACCCATGTGGGAGACCCAGAAGAAACTCCTGGCTCCTGGCTTCAGATCAGAGCAGCTCCAACCATTGAGGCCAAATGGGGAGTGAACCAGCAGATGAAAGACTTTTTCTCTGCCTCTCCTCTGTAACTCTGACTTTCAAGTAAATAAATAAATCTTTAAGAAAAAAAAAAAGATTTTTTCTTTATTTGAGAGACGGAGTTACAGAGAGGGGAAGAGACAGAGAATGAGGTCTTTTATCCACTGGTTCACCCCCAAATGAGCACATCGGCCATGGCTGGACCAATCCAAAGCCAGGAGCCAGAGCTTCTTCTGATCTCTTACACAAGTGCAGGGGCCCAAGCACCTGGGACATTTTCCCCTGATTTGCCAGGCCATTAACAGAGAGCTGGATTGGAAGTGGAACAACCAGGACTCAAAACACCACATGCCCCTACCATTTAAGAACATAGAAACACTTCCCGCTCTACCCTCCCTCTACTCATGTTCCCACTAACTCTGTATCCTTCCTTCTTTTTTTTCAATTATTACCATGATGTACTTTCAGTTGATTTTCTCATCACAAGTTTAACACTCCACTGAATAAAGAAATCCGATTAGCAAATAAAAAACAAAAAAAAAATTAAAACAACATTGTTGCTCAAGACTGTAGATAAGGGCTATAAAATGAGTCAAATCTCAGAATGTCAAATTCATTCATATACATTATGTTTTGTGTACTCTGTATATTAGGTACCACAAATCAGGGAAAACATGTTAGTCTTTCAGGGCTAGCTCATTTCACTAAGCATAATGGTTTCCAGTTTCATCAATTTTGTTGCAAAAGACAGGATTTCATTAATTTTACTTCAGAATAGTAGTCATTACATATATATTCCACATTTTTTATCTAGTCTTCAGTTGATATCTATATGGGCTGACACCATATCTTAGCTATTGTGAATTGCACTGCTATAAACATGGAGGTACAGATTTCTCTTTCATATGCTGATTTCATTTTCTTTGGGTAAATTCCCAGGAATCATATGCACGATCATATGGTAGATCTATTTTTTTTTTCCTGAGGAATCTCTATATTGTCTTCCATAGTGGGTGTACTAGTTTACATTCCAACCAACAATGGAGTAGGATACCTATTTCCCCACATCCTTAAAAGCATTTATTGTTTTTATGATTTTTGTATGGTAAACATTCTAATGGGGTAAGGTGAAACCTCATTGTGGTTTTGATTTGTGTTTCCCTGATGGCTAGTTATCCTGAGCATTTTTTCATGTGTCTGCTTGCCATTTGAATTTCATTCTTTGAAAAATGCCTCTTCATGTCCTTTACACATTTCTTAACTGACTGGATTGTTTTGTTTTTGTTGAGTTTCATGGACTCCTCATACATCCTGGATATTAATCCTTTATCAGTTGCATAGTTTACAAATATGTTCTCCCATTCTGTCAGTTGCCTCTTCAGTTTCTTATCCGTTTCCTTTGTAGTACAGAAGCTTCTTAGCTTGATGAAATCCCATTTGTCTATTTTTGGTTTTTATCTTCTGGGGTCTTTTCCAAGAAGTCTTTGCCTATGCCAATGTCTTGCAGTTTCCTTGATGTTTTCCTCTAATAATTTGATGGCATCAGGTTTTAGATTTAGATCATTGATCAATTTGGATTTAACTGTTGTATAATGTGTAATGTATGGTTTTTCTTTTACACTTGTACATATGAAGATCCAATTTTCTCAGCACCATTTTTTGAAGAGACTGTCCTTTCACCAGGGATTGATTTTTAGTTCATTTGTATAACATTAGTTGGATATAGATAGAGACACTAATTTCTGGGGCTTCTATTCTGTTCTGTTGGCTTACGTGTCTATTTTTGTGCATGTACCACACTGCTTAGTTTTAATTGCCCTGTAGTATGTTTTGAAATCTGGTATTGTATTGCTTCAAGTTTCCTTTATTGTTGTTTTAGATTGCTTTAACTATTTGTGATCTCTTGTGTTTTCAATGAATTTTAACATTGTTTTTCCTAGATCTGAGAAGAATGCCCTTGGTATTTTTGGAGTCACACTGAATTTGTAAATTACTTTAGATAGCATGGGCATTTTGATGATCTTACTTCTTCAAAAACATAAATATGAAAATGTTTCCATCTTCTGTATCTTCTATTCTTCCTTTAATGAATTGTGATTTTCACTGTAGAGATCTTTCACATCTGTGGTTAAATTTATACCAATGTATTTAAATTTTTGCAGCTATTGTGAATGATACTGATCATACAATTTATTCTCAGCCATGCCAATGTTTGTGTTTACAAAGTCTATTGGTTTTTATGTATTAATTTTATGTTCTGCGACTTTACCAAACACACTTAAGAATTCCCACAGTCTTTTAGTGGAGTCCTTTGGTCTCCCAATACATAGAATCAGGCTATTTGCAAGAAGGGATAATTTGATTTCCTCCATTGTAATTTATATGTTTGTATCCATTTGACATATTTTTTTCTTTTTCAATATTTTTTATTTTATTTATTTTAAAAGTAAATTTACAGGAGAGAATAAGAGACAGATAGACAGAAAGAGAGAGAGAGAGAGATCTTCTAACCATGGTTCACTCTTCATATGGCCAAAATGGCCAGGGCAGGGCCAGACCAAACCCAGGAATCAGGAGCTTCTTGCATATCTCCCACATGGGTTGGAGGGGTACAAGCACTTTGACCATCTTCTGCATCTTCTCCCAGTGCATTAGCAGGGAGCTGGACTAGAAGCCAGCAACCAGGTCTTAAATTGGCACTCATAGTGGATGTTGGCATTGCAGGCAGTAGCTTTACCAACTAAGCCACAAATCTGGCTCAGTCTTTTAATTTATTTTGCTTGCCTAATGGCTCTGGCTAAGTCTTTCAGAACTATTTTGAATAGCAATGCTGAAAGTTGGCATCCCTGTCTAGATCCAGATCTTACTGGAAATGCTTCCTACTCTTCAACATTGAATATGATACTGTCTGTGAGTTTGTCACATATTGCCTTGATCATGTTGATGAATGTTCTTTTCATAACCAATTTGCTTAAAGTTTTATTTTATCATAAAAGGCTATTGTATTTTAACAAATGCTTTCTCTGCATTTATTGAATCATGTGGTTTTTAATGTTCAGTTTGTTAATGTGATGTATCTCATTTGTTGATTTGTGAGTGTTGAACTGTTCTGCATACCAGGAAAAAAACCCAGTTGGTTCAAATGAATGATCTTTCTGATGTGTTGTTGGATTTAAGTAGCTAGTATCTTATTGAGGATTTTTGCATTTATGTTCATCAGGGACTTTGGTCTACAGTTTTCTTTCTTTTTTGTACCATTTTCTGGTTTTAGAATTAAAGTAATGCTAGCCTCATACAAAGAGTTTGGGAGGATTTTCTCCATTTCAATTGTTTTGAGTAGTTTGAGAATTGGAATTCTATTTTAAAAGATTGATACAATTCAGACATTAAGCCATCTGGTCCTGGGCTTTTCTTTATTGGGAGTCTCTAGTACTGATTTGATCTTTTTCTTCATAATTGATCTTTTTAGGTTTTATATGCCTTTATTACTTAATTTTGGTAAATAGTACGTGTCCAAAAATCTATTAATTTCTCCCACATTTTGCCAACTTGTTGGCACATAGCTGTTTGGTAATTTCTGGTGATTCTTTTATTTCTTTGGAATTTGCTGTAAAATCTCCTTGTTTTAAAAATCTCTGGTTTCATTAATTTTGTCTTTCCCCCTCCATTTCTTTTTATTAGTGGATTAATGGTATAAAATCTTTTTCTATTCAAAAAATCAGCACTTCATTTCATTGATTATTTTCTATCTTCTGTTTGTGTAAATTTTGTTTATTTATTCTCCAATATTAATTATTTACTTTCTCCTAATAATTACAGATTTGGTTTGTTATTTTTTTCTTGGTTGCTGAGATGTATTTTTAGGTCATTTATATGTTCCCTTTCTAATTTCTTGATTAGGCACTAATTGCTGTAATCATTCCTCTTAACACTGCTTTTTCATTTTCCCATAATTTTTTTAGATTTTATTTATTTGAGAGGTAGAGCTATGGACAGTGAGAGGGAGAATCAGAGAGAAAGGCCTTCTGTCCATTGGTTCAGTCCCTAAATGGCTGCAGTGGCTGGACCTGAGCTGATCGGAAGCCAGGAGCCAGGTGCTTCTTACAGGTCTCCCATGCAGGTGTAGGGGCCCAAAGACTTGGGCCATCTTCTCCTGCTTTCCCAGGCCACAGCATAAAGGTGGATTGGAAGAAGAACGGCTGGGACTAAAACTGGCATCCATATGGGAGCCAGCGCCACAAGCAGAGGATTAATCTATTGCGCCATGGCACTGGCTCTCCGTAATTTTGGTATGTTGTGTTGTCATCTTCATTCATTCATTATAGAAATTTTTTAAATTTCTCTTTCAATTTCTTCTATGACCTGCTGTTCATTCAAGAGCATGTCATTCATTCTCCATATGTTTTCATATTTTCTAGAGTTTCCTGAGTACCTAATTCCAGCTTCATTCCATGTGGTCAGAAAAGATGCATAGGTATGATTTCAATTTTTTTTTAATTTGTTGGGACTTGCTTTATGGCATACCATTTGGTACCCTAGATAAAGTTCCAAGCTCTGGTGAAAAAAAAACATGTGTATTCTGCAGCTGTGGGGTGAAAGGTTCTGTGGATATCAATTAGGTCCATTTGGTTCATCATGACAATTAGCTCTGCTGTTTATTTGCAGAATTTTTGATTAGTTAATCGTTCTATTGACATAAGTAGTGGGTTGAAGTCCCTCATTATTATTGTAATAGAATCTTTGTTTAACTTTGAGATCCACTGACATTTGTTTCAAATAGTCAGGCCCCATGGCATTGTGTACATAAATACATTTACTGTAGTCATATATTCCTGATGAATTGATCTTTTTTCAACTTTTATTTAATAAATAAAAATTTCCAAAGTACAACTTTCAGATTATAGCAGTTTTCCCCCCTCCTAACTCCCTCCCACCCAAAACCATCCAATCTCCCACTCCCTCTCCCATTCCATTCTTCATCAAAATTCATTTTCAACTATCTTTATATACAGAAGGTCAACTTGGTATACACTAAGTAAAGATTTCAACAGACTGCACCAAACAGACACACAAAGTATAGAGTACTGTTTGAGTAGTAATTTTACCCTTAATTCACATAGTACAACAGAGATTCTACATGGGGAGTTGGTGCACAGTGACTCCCATTGTTGATTTAACAATTGACACTATTAATGATGTCAGTAATCACCCAAGGCTCTTGTCATGAGTTGACAAGGCTATGGAAGCCTCTTGAGTTGACAAACTCTGATCTTATTTAGATAAGGCCATAATCAAAGTGGAAGTTCTTTCTTCCCTTCAGAGAAAGGTACCTCCTTTTTGATGGCCCATTCTTTCTACTGGGATCTCACAAAAATCTTTCATTTAGGTCATTTTTTTTGCCATCGTATCTTGGCTTTCCATGCCTAAAATACTCTCATGGACTTTTTAGCCAGCTCTGAATGATTTAAGGTCCAATTCTGAGGCCAGAGTGCTGTTTAGGGCATCTGCCATTCTATGAGTCTGCTGTGTATCCCGCTTCCCATGTTGGATCATTCTTTGCCTTTTTTATTCTATCAGTTAGTATTAGCAAACACTAGTTTTGTTTATGTGATCCCTTTGACACTTCATCCTACCATCATGAACAATTATGAACTTAAACTAATCACTTTGATTAGTAAGATGGCATTGGTACATGCCACCTTGATGGGATTGAATTGGAATCTCCTGGCACGTTTCTAACTCTACCATTAGGGGTAAGTCCAATTGAGCATGTGCCGAACTGTACATCTCTCTCTTATTGCCACTCTTATAGTTAACAGGGATCACTTTTCAGTTAATTTTAAACACCTAATAATGATTGTATGTTAATTAAGGAGTTCAACCAATGATATTAAGTAGAACAATAAGATACTAAAAGGAATAAAATAGTAACTTGTTCCTCGACAGTCAGGCCAAGGGCTGGTCAAGTCATTGTTTCTCATAGTGTCCATTTCACTTCAACAGGTTTCCTATTACGTGCTCAGCTAGTTGTTCTCAATCAGGGAGAACATATGATATTAGTCCCTTTGGGACTGGCTTGTTTCACTCAGCATCATGTTTTCCAGATTCCTCCATTTTCTTGCAAATGACTGGGTTTCATTGTTTATTTCCTGTTGTATAGCATTCTATAGAGTACATATCCCATAATTTCTTTATTCCGTATTCTGTTGATGGGCAATTAGGTTGATTCCAGGTCTTATCTATTGTGAATTGAGCTGCAATAAACATTGAAGTGCAGACAGCCTTTTTGTTTGCCAATTTCATTTCCTTTGGATAAATTCCAAGGAGTGGGATGGCTGGGTTATGCGGTAGGGCTATATTCAGGTTTCTGAGGAATCTCCAGACTGACTTCCATAGTAGCTTTACCAGTTTGCATTCCCCTCTACTGAGGATTAGTGTCCCTTTTTCCCCACATCCTCGCCAGCATCTGTTGTTGGTAGATTTCTGCATGTGAGCCATTCTAACCGGGGTGAGGTGAAACCTCACTGTGGTTTTGATTTGCATTTCCCTGATTGCTAGTGATCCTGAACATTTTTTCATTTGTCTGTTGGCCATTTAGATTTCCTCTTTTGAAAAATGTCTATTGAGGGTCTTGGCCCATATCTTAAATGGATTATTTGCTTTTTTGTTGTGGAGTTTCTTGATCTCTTTGTAGATTCTGGTTATTAAACCTTTACTGGTTACATAATTTGCAAATATTTTTCCCATTCTATCACTTGCCTCTTCACTTTTCTGACTGTTTCTTTTGCAGTACAGAAACTTCTCAATTTGATGCAATCCCAATAGTTAATTTTGGCTTTGAATGCCTGTGCCTCTGGGTTCTTTTCCAAGAAGTATTTGCCTGTGAGTATATCTTGCAGGGTTTCTCTGATATTATCTAATAATCTGATGGAGGCAGGTCATAGATTTAAATCTTTAATTCATGTTGACTGGATTCTACATGTGGAAATCCAGTTTACCGACCACCATTTATTGAATAGACTGTCCTTACTCCAGAAATTGGTTGTAGACCTTTGGTCAAATATAAGTTGGCTGTAGATGTTTGGATTGATTTCTGATGTTTCTATTCTGTTCCATTAGTCTATCCATTTGTTTCTTTACCAGAACCATGCTGTTTTGATTATAACAGCCCTATAGTATGTCTTGAAATCTGGTATTGTGATGCCTCCAGCTTTGTTTTTGTTGTACAAGATTGCTTTAGCTATTTGAGGTCTCCTGTGCCTCCATATGAATTTCAGCATCAATTTTTCTAGATCTGAGAAGTTGTCTTTGGTATTTTGATTGGTATTTTATTGAATCTATAAATTGCTTTTGGGAGAATATTTATTTTGATGATATTGATTAATCCAATCCATGAGCATGGAAGATTTTTTCCATTTTTTATTTCCTCTTCTTTCTTTAATTTTGTAATTCTCATTGTAGAAATCCTTGACATCCTTTGTTAAGTTTATTCCAAGGTATTTGATTTTTTTTATAGCTATTGTGAATGGGACTGATCTTAGAAGTTCTTTCTCAGCTGTCGCATTGCCAGTGTATACAAAGCTGATTTTTGGGCATTGATTTATATCCTGTTACTTTGCCAAACACTTCTATGAGTTCCAATAGTCCCTTAGTAGAGTTCTTTGGATCCCCTAAATAAAGAATCATATCACCTGCAAAGAGGGCTAGTTTGACTTCTTCCTTCCCAATTTGTATCCCTTTAATTTATTTTTCTTGCCTAATGGCTCTGGCTAAGACTTCCAGAACTATATTGAACAGCAGTGGTGAGAGTGGGCATCCCTATCTGGTACCAGATCTCAATGGAAATGCTTCCAACTTTTCCCCATTCAATAGGATGCTGGCTGTGGGCTTTTCATCAATTGCTTTGATTGTATTGAGGAGTGTTCCTTCCATACCCAGTTTGCTTAGAGTTTTCATCATGAACGGGTGTTGTATTTTATCAAATGCTTTCTCTGCATCTATTGAGATAATCATATGGTTTTTCTTCTGCAGTCTGTTAATGTGGTGTATCACATTGATTGATTTGCAAACTATAACCACCCCTGCATACCAGGGATATATCCCACTTGGTCTGGGTGGATGATCTTTCTGATGTGTTGTTGCATTCTATTGGCCAGAATTTTATTGAGGATTTTTGCATCTATGTTCATCAGGGATATTGGTCTGTAATTCTCTTTCTCTGCTACATATATTTCAGGTTTACAAATTAAGGTGATGTCGGCTTCATAAAAAGAATTTGTGAGGATTCCCTCTTTTAGTTCTTCTTTCAATGTCTGGTAGAATTCAGCAGTGAATCCATCTGGTCCTGGGCTTTTCTTTGTTGGGAGGGCCTTTATTACTGATTCAATTTCTGTCTTGGTTATGGGTCTGTTTAGGTTTTCTGTGTGTTCATGGTTCAATTTAAGTAGATTGCATGTGTCCAGGAATCTATCCATTTCTGATAGATTTCCCTGTTTATTGGCATACAACTCTTTGTAATTTCTGATGACTCTTTATTTCTGTGGTGTCTGTTGTTACTTTCACTTTTTCATCTTTAATTTTATTGATTTTTTGTCTTTTCTCTTCTTTTTTTAGTTAGTTGGGCCAATGGTGTGTCAATCTTGTTTATTTTTTCAAAAAAACAGCTCTTCCTTTGGCAGAATTTTTGTAATTTTTTTTTTTGGATTCAATTCTGTTGATTTCTTCTCTGGTTTTAATTATTTCTCTTCTCCTATCAGTTTTGGGTCTGGGTTGCTGCAGTTTTTCTAGATCCTTGAGATGCATTGATAGCTCATTTGTTTGGGGGTTTTCCAATTTCTTGATGTAGGGACCTATTGATATAAACTTTCCTCTTAACAGTGCTTTTGCTGTATCCCATATGCTTTGATATGTTGTGTTGTTAGCCTCATTTACTTCCAGAACATTTTCGATTTCTGTTAGATTTCTTCTATGACCCACTGTTCATTCAGGAGCATGTTGTTAAGTCTCCATGAGTTTGCATATGCTCTAGGGATTCCTGAGTTGCTAATTTACAGTTTCATTCCATTGTGGTCTGAGAAGATGCATGGTATGATTTTGATTTTTTTGATCTTGCTGAGACTTGCTTTATGGCCTAGTATGTGATCAATCCTAGAGTAGGTTTTGTGTACTGCTGAGAAGAGTGTGTATTCTTCAAGTGTAGGATTAAAAGTTCTGTAGATATCTGTTAGATCCATTTGCCCTATAGTGTTGATTAAATCTACTGTATCCTTGTTGATCTTCTGTCTGGTTGATCTGTCTATTGCTGAAAGTGAGGTATTGAAGTCCCCCAATACTATTGTATTGGAGTATAAGTATTCCTTTAAGTTCCTTAACATATTTTAAATAACCCAGTGCCCTGTAATTAGGTGCATATGCATTTATAATAGTTCTATCTTGCTGTTGAATTGATTCCTTAATCATTATATAGTGCCCCTCTTTTTCTCTCTTAAGAGTTTTTGTGTTAAAGTTTATTTTGTCTGATATTAAAATGGCTATGCCAGCTCTTTCTTGGTTTCTGTTGGCATGGAATATCGTTTCCAACCTTTCACTTTAAGTCTGTATGCATCTTTGTTGGAAAGATGTGTTTCTTCGTAAGCAGCAAATAGATGGGTTTTGTTTTGTAATCTATTCAGCCAGTCTGTGTCTTTTAACTGGAGAGTTGAGGCCATTTACATTAAATGTAACTATTGATAAGTATCTTTTAATCATTTCATTTCATAATACCATTTTTGTTAAAGCTTAGTGTGTCTGTTATTAGGATGGTTACACCTAATTTTTTTGCTTTTCATTAGTATAGAGTAACTTTTTTCATCCTTTCAATTTCAGTCTGTGTGTATTTTTGTTGGTGAGGTGTGTTTCTTGCAGGCAGCAAAATAGATGGGCCTTGCTTTTCAAACCATTCAACCAGTCTATATCTTTTATTTGGAGAAATTAAGCCATTAATATAAAGGTTTTTATTGATAAGTAATGACTTAGTCCTGCTATTTTCCACCAATATGCCCATTGGTGTTTTTTTTTTTTTATTTCCTCTATAATTTTTGTAGGATGTTTTCTGCCTTCACATTTTTTTTCTTAAGGATGACTGTCTTTCTCTGTTTCTAGGTATAGCATATCCTTACATATTATTTGTAAAGCTGGATGAGTGGAGACTAATTCATTCAACTTCTGTTTGGAAGTTTTGTAACACAAAATTATACTAATACTTTGTGAGTGTACATTTCTTCAAATATGAGTTTTACAATCTATATGTTATGTACAGAAGCTTCATTCAAACGCTTTCTAATCAGGAGCTCACAATCTCAAATAGGGAAATTCTGGGTGATCTGCAACTTACAACTGCCCCAGAGGCCCTTTATATTACAGTAGGGTATCTGCTTGAGCACAGTGCTTTATCATCAAACAGTTATAATGAATCTAACAGTGACAAAATCATAGCATTTGGATTGTATAAGCATTATGTATATATGCAACCAAATCTCTCAACCTCAGCACATTCCATATTATGTTTATCTTGCTTTTTCTCCAAATAAATTATCTTGTACTCAGGCCTAAGAAATAGGTCAAAACTGTCAAAGTGCCAGAAGGAATTAATTTGCTGCATCAAACAGAATAATGGGTAAGAACACCTGGCAGACCAAATCTGTGCTGAAGAACCCAGCAACCCTGTTATATCAGAAGAATGAAAAAGAAATGATGACAAAACAAAACATACCCATACAGTTACTGAGGATTCTATTGGCCTTAGCTTTTTTGTGTTTAATATATTTGGCATATGTTCTTGCATGTACAGACAAATGTGACTGCTGTGGAATCAACTGTATTCTTGGTTTAAAGACATATTTTACATCATCTATCCTATATTGATGAAATCTATTCCATTAGCTTATACCTTTGGGATCTGCTTACTTATCTAGTGAACATTGTATATCTCAAGTTTTTAAGTGTTATTCATTTGACACTTAGAAAGCTTTGTTAAATTAAAATTTTTAACATCTTATTGATGCAGTAGTCCTTTACCCAGAGATTTAATAAATTGTGTTAACTTAGAAAGATGTATCCCTCTGTGTATTCCAAGTGGATGAAGAAATAATTCCCAGATAAGTAATAGCAAAATTATCCAAGTAGAATTTACAAAACTTTCTTCCCTGCTGCAATAGATCCTCATTTCATCCAAGTTAATGGATACATTTGGAAGTAGATCAGCTTTACAAATTAATATCAATTTAAATATCCTTATGAGAGCAGTTTTCAAAGAAACTATCATACAGAAAACCCATAAAGCATATTTATTAAAAATCACCTAAAATAATGAATGCATTTATTTGTATATTTATTCTCCACTAGAAAAATAATTAGAATTCAGAGTATCTTTCACAATTTGGCTAGACTTATAAGAGACTGTGTTTCAGTTGCAAAAAAAGATCATAAACATTACCTGATTCTCCTGATAATACTAGTTGCTCTTCCTTATCATTTGTTCCTTTTTTAATTTTCACTTCCTAAATTGAAAAAATAAATATTCTGTATTATATGTCAAATATTCATTCACTCATTTCATAATCTTATCATCTCTGTATCTGTAAGCAATATATTTAATTTTAAAATATCCTTTATATGTAATAACATTTTAAATTATTTTTAATAATTCATTCTACAATAATTTTGAGAAACCATGCTTATTC
Source organism: Oryctolagus cuniculus (assembly GCF_964237555.1). Taxonomy (NCBI): domain Eukaryota; kingdom Metazoa; phylum Chordata; class Mammalia; order Lagomorpha; family Leporidae; genus Oryctolagus; species Oryctolagus cuniculus. The sequence continues at coordinate 23,389,838 of NC_091440.1, read as the reverse complement.
TTATCAGTACATTAAGTAGATTTATATGTTCTAATTTTGACGGATATTTCAGTTGTTTCCTATTCTGCAGAGTATTTATATGAATCATTCTATGTACACTAATAATAGTTTTTGTAGTGCAAAGTAGTGGAAATAATAGGTTGTAGTATGAATACAATTTTTTTTCTCTAGATAGTTGTACCAATTTATACTCATGCAATGAGGGATTGAGCTACTCATCTTGCTCTGTATCCCCACTATACTTGATGGTAATTAATTTTTTTTATTTTTCAGTCTGCTTGTTTTGCCTGCTATATAATATATATATATATAGCTCTAGTCTGTTCATTGGCCTATCTGTAATTCACTGTTCCAGTGCCTAGTTATTTTTCCAATTATTTTTATCTTTGTCTTCCTAATTCACAGACTGTAACTTTAGACTTATATACACATGTGTTTTAGTTTATATGTATATTCTAGATGCTAATCTTAAGTATGTTGCAGGTTATATTTCAGTTTATCTCTGTATGACATAGTTTATAAATATATATTATTAACATTAATTTAATAAAATCATTTTTATCCTCCTTTATGACTTCAATGATTATTCCTATTTAAGAAACTTCCCATCTCAAATCAATAAATTCATTTTTCTGTATCATTATCTATATGTGTTTTAGATTCAAATTTCATATTCATAGACAGAGTATATTTTTAGTAGTTTTAGCAAGAGTATAAATTAGTTGTGTAATTACTTTCACATTTCTTTGAATAACTTTCTGTTAGTTGTTTTTTTCCTCCATCACTATGTCTTCACACAATAAGAAATAACCTATAAGATCCAAGGTCTTTTCTATTTGTGGGTCTGTTTCTGAACTCTGTTTTGTTCTATTGACCTATTTATTCATATTTTGGCTAATATTATACTATCGTAATAGCTGCACATTTAAAATTTGATTTGCTGTATGAGAGCCATGGCAAAACACTTGAGGGGGCATCAAAAGCTTTGTGAGGGGCTGGCGCCATGGCTCACTTAATTAATCCTCCTCCTGTGGCACTGGCATCCCATATGGGCGCTGGTTCTAGTCTCGATTGCTCCCCTTCCAGTCCAGGTCTCTACTGTGGCCCTGGAAGGTAGTGGAGGATGGCCCAAATGCTTGGGCCCCTGCACCCATATGGGAGACCAGGAGGAAGCACCTGGCTCCTGGCTTCAGATGGACATAGTTCCAGCCGTAGCAGCCATTTAGGGGGTGAACCAAAGGAAGGAAGACTCTCTCTCTCTCTCTCTCTCTCTCTCTCTCTCTTATCTGTCAACAAATCAAATCAAAACAAAACAAAACAAAAAGCTTTGTGGAAAGTGGGACTAAGACTAAATATAACAAATGCAAACTTTGTTTCTTGGTAAAAATTCCATCAAATTAAAGCACTTTTGTAGAATTGTAATAAGTTAGAAGCATTTCCACTAAGATCTGGAAAGAGACAAGGATGCCCAATTTAAGTATTGCTATTCAAGAAGAAAAACTATCACTGCTTGCTGATGACATGATCCTATATATAGGAAAACAAGACTATTGTAACTCATAAGAAAGTTGGGTAAAGTTGCAGAATATGAAATCACTACACAAATTCAATAGTCTTTGTACACATAGACACTGGCTTGGCTGAGAAAGAACTTGTAAGATGAGTATCATTCATATAGCTGCAAAAATTTAAAATCCTTGAAATAAATATAGCCAAGAATGTGAAAGAGCCCTACAAAAATATTACAATTATTAAAGAAGGAAATAGAAGAAACACAAAAAGGAAAAATCTTCCATGTCCATAGGTTGGTAGTATCATCATCAAATGTCCGTACTACCCACAGCAATTTACACATTCAATGTGAACCCAATCAGAACACCAAGGGCGTATTTCTCAGATCAAGGAAAACAATGCTAAAATTCATATGGAAACAGAGGAGTACCCAAATAGCTAAAGAAATATGAAACAACAAAAATAAAGTTGGAGGCATGACAATACCATATTTCAAGCCATACTACAGAGTAGTTATAATCTAAACATCCTGGTACCTGCACAATGGAACAGAAAACCCAGAAATCAATTCACACGTCTACAACTAACTAATCTGACAAAAGAGCTAAAATCAATCCCTGGATTAAAGGCCGTCTCTTCAAGAAATGATGTTGGGAAATTGGATTTACATGGGCAGAAGTACGAAACAAGATCAGTACCTTACACCTTAAATAAAAATTGACTCTAAATGGATCAAATATCTAAATCTATGATCTCATACCATCAATTACTAGAAGAATTTATTTGGGAAATTCTGCAAATCATTGGTATAGGTAAATACTTCTTAGAAAATATACCAGAAGAACAGACAATAAAAGCAAAATAGACAAAAAAGATTACATCAAGGTAAGAAGATTCTGTACTACAAAAGAAATTCTTGGGGCTGATGTTGCTCACAGCAGGTTAATGCCATGACCTGAAATGCCGGCATCCCATATGGGTACTGGTTCAAGACCCAGATGCTCCACTTCCTATCCAGCTCTCTGCTGTGGCCTGGGGAAGCAGTAGAAGATGGCCCAAGTCCTTGGGCCCCTGCACCTGCATGGGAGACCTGGAAGAAGCTCCTGGCTTCGGATTGGCACAGCTCCGGCTGTTGTGTCCAGTTGGGCAGTGAACCATCGGATAGATGACCTCTCTCTCTCTCTCTCACTCTGTCTCTCCTCTCTCTGTGTAACTCTGACTTTCAAATAAATAAATAAATCTTAACAAAAAAAAGAAATACTCCACAAATTAGCAGGCAACTGACAGAATGTGAGAAAATATTTACAAACTACACAAATGATAAATTATTAATATCCAGAATCTATAGAGGTGAAGAAACTCAACAACAATGAAAGAAATAATCACTTTAAGAAATGGGCTAAGGGTGGGGCTGGTTTTGTAGCGCAATGGCTTAGCCACCACCTGGGATGCCAGTATTTCCTATGGTGCCTGTTTGAGTCCTGGCTGCTCCACTTCTGATCAAGTTCTTACTAATGTGCCTGGAAAAGTAGCAGAGGATGACCCAATTACTTGTGCCCCTGCACCTGCGTGGGAGACCCTGAAGATATTCCTGGCCCAGTTCTGGCCTTTGCAGCTATTTGGGGAGTGAACCAGTGGATGGAAGTTCTCTCTCCCTCTCTCTCTTTCCCTCTCTCTCTCTGTATGTATGTTTGTGTTTCACTCCCTATAACTCAGCCTTTCAAATAAATACATACATCTTAAAAACACAAAGCAAAACAAATGGGCTAAGGCTACAAACAGGTATTTTTCAAAGGATGAAATACAAATGGCCAACAGGCATATGTGAAAATGATCAGGTCATTCAGTAAATGCAAATAAAAAACACAATGAAGTTTCACCTCACCCCAGTTAGAATGGCTGTCATGAAGATACACATACACACACACATACACACACATGAACACACATACACACACACACAACAAAAACAAAACAAAAAACAATCAACGCTGGTGAAGATGTGAAAAAAAAATGTTGCCTAATACACTGTTGTTGGAAATGCAACCTAATGCAACCATTATGGGATTCAGTATGCAGATTTGTCAGAAATCTGAAAATAGATCTACCATAAGACTCTGTCATCCCACTCCTGGGAACTTAGAGAAAGGAAATGAAATCAGCATATGAAAGCATTATTTGTACCCTCATGTTTATTGCAGGTCAATTCACAATAGCTAAGATACTGAATCAGCACAGATGTACATAAACCAATGACTGGATAAAGAAAATGTGGTATATATACACTATGGAATACTACTCAGCCATAAAAAGAAAGGAATCCTGTCTTTTGCAACAAAATGGATGCAACCAGAAAGCATTATTCTTAGTGAAATATATCAGTTCCCAAAAGGCAAAGGATATGTATTTTCTTTGGTAGTTTATAATTAATGTATAATATACAATAATGTATAGGAATGAAATAGATATTTTTGGATTTGATTGTTGTATTCAGCCCTTGCTTATACTTCCATAGAACTATGCTCTTCCTACTTTGTACTTGTTGAATATTATGTTTAACAGTACACTATAACTGCAATTATAAAGTAGATTTGAATTATGGTTTTGGAAATATTAGAGAAAAAAAGAAAGGATTATACCATACCTATGAAATACATGAAATCATTCTTTATGCCAATAAAATATTAAAAATTGACAGGAAGAGAGGGGAGAGAGAGAGAGAGAGAGAGAGAGAGAGAGAGAGATATTCCATTCACAGGTTCATTCTTCAAACGGCTACAATAGCCAAATTTGGGCCAACTGGAATCCAGGGTCCAGGAACCCAATCTGGGTGCCCCACATGGGTGGTGGCAAGGAACCAAGTGTTTGAGCGTTCTTTTGCTGGCTTTCCAGGTGATTATGTGAGAAGTGCGTTGGAATCAGTGCAACTGGGAGTTGAACTGGCATTCTGATGTGGAGTGCTTGTGTTGTAAGTAGAGGCTTAACTTGCTGTGCCACAATGCAAACACCTAATAATTCTTAGTTTACAAAACAAAAGAAGTCAGAGGAGCCAAGTAGAGACTATACTGTGAAGAGCTAATTATTCCCCATAAAGGAATCATACAAAATTTTCCTTGTTTCACAATCAGAATGAGCAGAAGCACCATCACGGTGTAGAAGGACTATTTCATGAAGGTTTCATGGGTGTTTTCTGTTAAAGTGTTGACTGACTTCCTCCAGTCTTATAATATCCAAATGTTATTGTTATTTGACTCTCCAGAAAGTCATCAACCTTGAGCATTGCAAAAAACTCTTGATATTAACTTTGTCCCCAAGGAGTCTGCTTTTTCATAGACTGGACCAATTTCACTTCTTGATAACCATTGCTTTGAATTTGCTTTGTCTTCAGGATCATACTGGTAAAGCCATGTTTCTTTTCTGATTGCATGTATTTAATATTTACTATCCAGCATTCATATATTGAATACAGAGGGAACGTTGAGTTTATCTAGAAATGGGTCTTTATTTTTTTAAATGATTCAATTTGTTATCAACAAGTGTTTCTGATGCAGTTTTTCACAGGCAGGGATACTGTGCTTTTTCTTGTCGTTTTCATGGTTTCTAAAACAATGTTCTACACCAAAGTATTTAATAGCAAACCTGAGAAAGTTTTAGATATTTAACAACATGATTTTCTAGCTATAGAAATATTACTCAAAACCTGAAATAGGATCTTGAATATTTCTTTCTTTCCTTTCTTTTTGTTGGCACATTTACCTATTAGCTCTAAAGTCCTTTCAAGTGCTACAGGCAATAGATTGTGGTTAAAAGAATCAGGTTATATAATTCTGCATTGAGTCTGTGGGATGCAACAGTTTCTGTAAAGATTTTATTATTGCTGAAGGCAAGAAGTACTTTATTTCCAACATCAAAAGTAAGTGAGATGTTGCTCATCTTAGGAGTCCAGGAATATATAATATGACCAGGATTACCTTAGGAGATAGAAGTTAACACTTGTAAACTCTGAAGAATTTAAAATTATTATTCTATCTATAAATTGTTTATAACTTCTTCCAAAGCTATGTTCTAACTTTTTTAAAAATATTTATTTATTTTATTTGAAAGGCGGAGATACAGAGAGGCAGAGGCAGAGAGAGAAAGAGAGAGAGAGAGAGAGAGAGAGAGAGAGAGAGAGAGAGAGAGGCCTTCCATTCCCTGGTTCACTCCCCAGAAGGCCAGGATGGCTGGAGTTGCGGACATCTGAAGCCAGGTGCCAGGAGCTTCTTCCAGGTCTCCCATGTGAGTGCAGGGGCCCAAGGACTTGGGCCATCTTCTACTGCTTTCCCAGTCCACAGCAGAGAGCTGGATCTGAAGAGGAGCAGGGAGCAGCCTAATAATTGAAACCTTGCCCATATAGGATGCCAGCACTGCAGGTGGCAGCTTTATCTGCTAAGCCACAATGTCAGCCCCATTGTTCTAACTTTTTAATCCCTTCAACTGCACAGCAGTGCACAGACTTTTAGAAGTAAAAGTGAATAGTCCAAGATAAACAACGGTTGTGAGCTTTGGTACCAGTAAGAAGAAAATTCAAGATTTGAAAAAACACCAGGGAAGTTAATAAGTGTGTTATCTCATAAATAGATGAAACACATTTTTATAAGTTAGTATTGTTATTTGTAATAGATTTTATTTGAGGATAATATACAGTGTAGGTGAAAAGCAGAAGAAAATAGATTCCAGCTCTGAAGTTGTTTTCTAAATTTCTAGCTTTTCATTTATGTTACAATAATTTGCATTCTATTTCACTTTTTGATACTATTTTTTCCTATGGGTAAAATATTGATGTTTTGGTACCATTGTGAAATGTTGAAAGCATATATTTCACAATGAAAGCATATATTTCACAAATAATGTTTCTTTTTTAAAAAGAATGAAATATTTCAGCTGTAAGCTAAAATTTCTTTTCTTTTTTAGATTTCTGAGTGTTCTATTTTTTATTTAATAAATACAAATTTCCAAAGTACAGTTTATGGATTACAATGGCTTTCCCCCCCCATAATTTCCCTCCCACTCACACCCCTCCCATCTCCTACTCCCTCTCCCATTCCATTCACATCAAGATCCATTTTCAATTCTCTTTATGTACAGAAGATCAATTTAGTATATATTAAGTAAAGATTTCATCAGTTTGCATCCACACAGAAACACAAAGGGTAAAATACTGTTTCAGTACTAGTTATAGCATTGCTTCACATTGGACAACACATTAAGGACAGATCCCACATGAAAAGTAAGTACACAGTGACTCTTGTTGTTGACTTAACAATTTGACACTCTTGTTTATGGCATCAGTAATCTCCATAGGCTCTAGTCATGAGTTGCCAATTCTCTGGAAGCCTTTTGAGTTTGCCTACTTCGATCTTATTCTGATAGGGTCATAGTCAAAGTGGAAGTTCTCTCCTCCCTTCAGAGAAAGATATCTCCTTTTTTGATGGCCCCGTTCTTTTTACTGGGCTCTCACTCACAGAGATCTTTCTTTTAGGTCTTCTTCTTCTTTTTTTATTTATTTATTTTTTTCCAGAGTGTCTTGGCTTTCCATGCCTAAAATACTCTCATGGGCTCTTCAGCCAGATCCGAATGCCTTAAGGGCTGATTCTGAGGCCAGAGTGCTATTTAGGACATCTGCCATTCTATGAGTCTTCTGTGTATCCCACTTCGCATGATGGATCGTTCTCTCCCTTTTTGATTCTATCAGTTAGTATTAGCAGACACTAGTCTTGTTTGTGTGATCCCTTTGACTCTTAGACCTATCAGTGTGATCAATTGTTAACTGAAATTGATCACTTGGACTAGTGAGATGGCATTGGTACATGCTACCTTGATGGGATTGGGATACTTTATCCATTTTAATGTTTTTTGTTTTGTAATTAACACACAATTATCCTTAGGTGTTTAAATTTTAACTGAAAAGTGATCCCTGTTAAATATAAGAGTGGGAATAAGAGAGGGAGGAGATGTATAATTTGGGACATGCTCGATCGGACTTGCCCCAAATGGTGGAGTTAGAAACGTGAGAGTTCTATTTTAATTAATTAACTAATTTTATTTGAAAGGTAGAGAGACAGAAACAGATAGAGCAGTAGATGGGAATCTTCTGTCTCATTGTTTGTTTACCAAATCCCTGCAACAGCTAGTACAGGACCAGACTGAAGCCAGGAGACAGGAATCCATCTGCTTCTTCTAAGCTAAATAATATAATTAATCTTGGGGCCGGCACCGTGGCTCACTTGGTTAATCCTCTGCCTGCAGCACTGGCATCCCATATGTGTGCCGGGTTCTATTCCCGGTTGCTCTTCTTCCAGTCCAGCTCTCTGCTGTGGCCTGTGCGGGGGGTGGGGGGCAGTGGAGGATGGCTCAGGTGCTTGGGCCCCTCCACCCACATGGGAGACCAGGAGGAATCACCTGCCTCCTGGCTTTGGATTGGCTCAGTGCTGTCCATGGCGGCCATTTGGGGAGTGAACCAATGGAAGGAAGACCTTTTTCTCTGTCTCTCTCTTTCTCACAGTCTATTTATTTAGGAGTTATTTAACCTCCTAGCCAGTTGATGTGTGCCTTAGCTGTCATACATGCTATAGAAATACATGTTGGAAATTCTATACATTTTGCTTTAAACCTTATAAACCAGTGAGGAAAGTAGTATACTATATTTACCCAGGTATTTACTCTTATCATTGCCACTTCAGTTCCTTCTGAGGATCTGGGAGTCCATTTAGTATAATAAACTTTCAGTCTGAAGAATTTTCTTGATAGCACTTCTGGTAGAGCATATCTTGGAATAAAAAGTTCTTTTTGATTTCTGCAAATGGAAAATGTCTTAACTTAACTTCTCCATAAGATTTACTTTTTTTTTTTACTTCATTCTCCAACATATAGTTATATAGCGAGTTGTGGTTATAAATGAATTCTTAGATGTTTATTAAATTTTGTGTAATGTAATCAACTTTTTATGTCCATAAATTACTATTCGTGCTTATGCATACTTATTTCCATTACAAATAATATGAAATGATATAAGCATATGTTCCAGCATCTGAACTGTCAACTTATAATTGGATACTACAATGCAATTGTAAGACCCATTTTGCATTTTACTGTATGGACACATTGAAACCAAGAGAGACAGAGAGAAAGGTCTTCCTTCCACTGGTTCACCCCCTAATGGCCGCCACAACCAGTGCTGTGCCGATCTAAAGCCAAGAGCCAGGTGCTTCCTCCTGGTCTCCCACACGTGTGCAGGGGCCCCAGCACTTGGGCCATCCTTCACTGCCCTCCTGGGCCACAGCAGAGAGCTGGACTGGAAGAGGAGCAACCGGGACAGAATCCAGCACCCCGAATGGAACTAGAACCCGGCGCCAATATGGGATGCTGGTGCCACAGGCGGAGGATTAACCAAGTAAGCCATGGTGCCGACACTGAAAACAAGTTATTTTAAAAATAGTAGTGTGTTGTGACCAAAACCAAGGGGCACATAAATGAAAAATGATGCATTCAAGAACAATTGATAGTAAAATGAAACAAAAGTGATGTGCTTCATTAGCATGCGTTTTATACTACTCTGATAAGAAAATGTTTAAAATGCAGAATATGCATGCAATACTGAAAAACATATTGACTATAATAGTGAGAGCTACAAACCTAAGGGTTTGCCAATTTACCCGTGTGCTATTTAGAACAAATACATTTGCTGTCAGGACACAGAAAGTAATCTATAGGAGGAAAAAAATTTATCAACTCAACACTAATCAAAAGAAAATTAAAGCTATACTGTGTTAATATCAGAGTAAATTGAGATTAGATAAAATGCTTTAGTAGAGTATACATTCCATAAAAATAGTGATGTGATATATATATATATATATATATATAAATTTACCAATGCTTGACAAGTCTTTATTAATTAAAACATATTATGCTTATTCTCTTGTCAAAGTTCATTCATTGCAATTATAATTAATATAGACTTAAAGTGGAGAATTATACATGTGTGTTTAGTAATGCATACAGAGAGGATGCACCTCTACACTGAAATCTACATAGTGCTTGTCTTTCAAGATGGAGACATCCTGATCATAGGAAATTAGGAAGTGCTGACAATATTTATTTGATAGTTATTGTTATTATTCAATGGTTAAATATTTCTAATAAATTATGGATGAGTGAATTTTAATTTTATGAACTTGGTACATGTTCTGCAATTCATAATCAATTAATCTAGCATAAAAACCAAATTATGATGGTGGGAAATACCCACAATTTTAAAGCTTTGCTTTCCACGGTTTAAGTTCTGAACATTACAGTTCTCATAAGCAGAGTGAAATAGGATGGCACTCTCCAGAAACTGAGTACCTCTTACTGCCTTCTCTTTATTTCTAGGTTTCAGGCAGTGTAATCTACACTCACTTCATTTCATCATTTCTATTACGTCTTTTGAGAGGTGTCTATTCAGGTCCTTGTCCATTTGTCAACTAGATTGGTTACTTTTTATTGAGATTTTAAAATTTATTTCGTACTCTGAATATTAATATTTTGTCTTATTTGTCTTATATGTAGCTTGCAAATATTTTCTCCCACTTTTTTGAATGTCTGTTTTCTCTGTTGTTTCCTTTGTTGTGTAGAAGCTTCTGAAATTGATATAATGGCATTTGTGTAGTTCTGTTTTAGTTGCCTGTGCTTTGGGCAAAAAAATATTTATTGTCTATACCAATATCTTGGAAGTGTCTATGAGAACTTTGAGTTCTTGAGTTCTTATGTTTTTGATGTAGGATCAGAGTGAGCTGTTCTTTCCTTAACCGAACAGCTGTAAGAAGTAAAATAGCTTGTTGAGCAGGCTTTTTTTCTAGATCATGCGATTTCATTTAAGAGTAAGAAGTAAGCTAGAAGCAAAGAGAAGGAAGAAGGCTAGATAAATCGATGACTGGATTTTGGCACTTTTTTTATAGATAACATTTTTCATAAAATTGAGCTTCAACCATAATTTTCCCCAATTTATAAAAGCTTGCTATGACTGAATGCTATATTTTTATTATATTATCTTAGTATTTTCTAAGATACTTGAAATCTGAGTTCTTTGCTTCCTCTTAAAATATTACTGGCTGACCAGCTCTATATTATGTTTCCAATTTTCCTTCCTTTAACATAGCTATTTTGTTTATAATGAAGTGTTATTTAAAAAACATGATTTTGATTATGATGTTCTCAATTAAAATGATTAGTACTTTGTTGATACTCTTTAATTCATCATTAAAAATGCGACTATGATGTTCAGTGATATGAATTTTGGTTCCTGCCTATTTTACTCACATTTGTTTTCATTTGTTCACTATGTGCAAAAAAAAAAAAAAAAAGAAATAAAGATCACTTTCCTCATACCAGTCACTGTTATCACAAGGCAGGAGAGAATTGCATTCTCATGGAGTTTTTATCCTAGTAAAATGTTCCAGTTTTTTGTGTATGAGATGTTCTCATGAAATTTTCCATTGCACGCATGTGCTGTGTGTACATGCATGTAGACATGCCTCCACAGGCATGTGCATATATACACATAGGCATGATCTTGCATGACTATATGAACAATATGTGCATTCTGTGTGTATATATATGCATAAATAATTCTGTATGGATATATGCATATATGTATACATATAGGTGCATGTAATATATTTAAGTATGGGGGCCGATGCTGGGGCGTAGCAGGTAAAGCCACCACCTGCAGTGCTGGCATCCCATATGGGCACCAGTTTGAGTCCCGGCTGTTCCTCTTCTGGTAGAGCTCTCTGCTGTGGTCTGGGAAAGCAGTAGAAGATGGTCCAAGTCCTTGGGCACCTGCACCCACATGGAAGGCCTGGAAGAAGTTCCCAGATCCTGGCTCCTGGCTCCTGGCTTCAGATAGGCCCCACTCCTGCTGTTGTGGCCATTTGGGGGAGTGAACCAGCAGATGGAAGTCTCTCTCTCTCTCTGCCTCTGCTGCTCTGAAACTCCACCTTTCAAATAAATAGATAAATCTTTTTAAAAAGATGCTTTAAATAAATAAATAAATATGTCACTTTCACTCATTCCTCTATATGCTGATATTCTCTCTTTTTTTCACAATATTCTCTTGTGTCATGCATTTTATCCTTTAGAAATACCTAATAAGATATAGCTCCTACATGATGAAAAATTTGAACATCTACGAATATTCAAGAGCCAGTGCCCTGCTCCCTCAAATGTCCTAAGGCTATGTTTGCTTGGACCACTTCTGTGGCATACAGAAACTGGAAACACATTTAATTTCCTCACTCTGCACTGAGAGCTTGAAGGCATATGATCTATCACTGTAGTCTTGTTATATATTCAAAAGTAAAGGGGGAAAATAATATTTCTACTATGTTTGAGAAAATTTGGAAGATAGGTGCCAGCTCTGTGGTGAAGCAGGTTAAAGCCACTGCCTGTAGTGCTGGCATCCCATATGGGTGCAGTTTGAGTCCCTGCTGCTCCATTTCCAATCCAGCTCTCTGTTCTGGCCTGAGAATTAGTAGAAGATGGCCCAAGTCCTTGGGCCCCTGCACCCACGTGGGAGACCCGGAGGAAGCTCCTGGCTCCTGGCTTCAGATCAGCTCAGCTTTGGCCATTACGGTCATCTGGGGAGTGAACCAGTGGAATGGAAGACTTTTCTCTCTGTCTACCTCTCTATATAACTCTGTCTTTCAAATAAATAAAATAATTCTTAAAAAAAAGAAAATTTGGAAGTTATTGGCTAAAGAGAATGAGTATGCATAATTTTATTGGTTACTGCATATTATAGAATATTCAATATATAATCTTTGGAAGTGGGGGAAAATGAGACTTTACTGAACCATATTTATTACTCAGATACATATGTATAAAAATCCATTCTGATAAAAAAGACCAAATCAATTCTCTAGCTTTCAAATCAAGGTGAGCTGCCCATCTATAACCAAAATACCCCTATTAACATTAATTTTTTTTATTTTGTGATACTTAAAATAAACCCCAGATTGCTGGGTTAGAGAAAACTGATTAGTTAATTAGACTAATTACTTACAAAACACATTCATGTTGATTCCTCATGCACCAGTTCCCACTCAGGGCATCTGATTAAGGCACGTGTTGTCTTCCCCCATAGAGGATCTATGCTACGAAAGAGGAACCCCAAAGTATTAATCTCTGATCTTGCACAAGAAAGTTTGCATAACTGTTCTTCCTCTTCACAGTAGAAGGAGAAGGACAGATTTTTCCGTTACCATTTAACAGTCATCTATGCCTCTCCTTGGAAATCTCAATTTTCAGTTTCCAAGATGTATCTGTTATCTGTGCTTCTCTTATCTCATGCTGCCGGTGGTATGTTTTTATTCAGAAAGATCTGACCACGGAGTGAAACAAAAATTTTCATGTCAAGTGGATTTACAGCACACTGAAGATAAATAGTACTTTAATATTATTTTTCAAATTCAATTTGCTTCTAAACCTTCATTCATAATCAAGACATTTCAAGAGTTCTTTCAAGAACAACACAATATATTCTACAATTGCACAACATGAATGTCTGTAAATTTGTCTTCACTCTCACAAATGTTTCATAAACCTTATAAAATTCACATCCAGACCTATGCAAGAATGATGCCTCTAGGGAAATCACAGCACTTAGAGAGTAAAACTTCAGAAATTATCACTGTAAAGAAAAAATAATCGCTTATTGACATTAATATGATTCAATATAGAAATGCATGTAGAATGGAAGGCAATTTTCTGAAAATTAAGACGATAGAATGAAATAACTGCAGAGGAAGTCACCACATGAATGGGATGTATTAGTGACTTGAAGTGATTTTATTCTCCCTTTTTCAGTAGTTTTCAAATTTAATAGCTAGGATTCTACTGTAATTATCTTCAATTTCTTACAAGCAAACAAAAACTTCTGTTCTTTATAATTGAGGTAGATTAGTAAGGTCCACAAGAACAGTTAGATTTTCATTATGGAATATATTCCATCTTACAGCATTAGCCATACGTGTTTTCCTTCACTAAATACATATTTGGGGAGTGGCATTTGAGGCAGCAATGAAGCTGCTACTTGGGATGCCTGCATCTCCTATCTGAGTGTCTGGATTCAAGTTTCAGCTATGGCTCCTGGTGGCATCTTCCTGCTAATTCAGACACTGGGAGGTGCCTGGTGGTGAGATAAATAGTCTGGTCTCTGCCACCCATGTAGGAGACCTGAATTGAATTGTGGGCTTTTAGCTTCAGCCCAACCCAGCCCTGATTTTTCAGGGCATTTGAGGAATAAAGCAGCAAATGAGAGATCTGTCTGTCCCTGTCACTGTCTTTCTTTTTTCCAAATTAATAAAAACAAATTCGTAATTTAGGAATGCATTTTTGTTATGTAAAAACATTGTTACATATGCTATTATTGGACGTCAAGAAACACGTAGAATTTGTAGAATCAAAAACAAACAAAACCAGATATTTGAATGTACTGTGGTTATTCTATTGTTTAAACTTCTCTTCTCTCAGATCCATATACACATAACTAATTTTAGGATCCCTGTAGTTTTCTGCTAAATTTCATGAAAGTTTAAAATTGAACAGAGCACATAATAAAGGCCAATATTTCATTCAACACATGATAAAGTTAATAAAATAAACAGTTGCCATTCCACGGCAAATTTGATTACAAGGGAATAGTTAATTAACCACCAACATTCTGAAAAAGCCCACAGGAGAGTTGGTGAATTTGCAGATTTCTGAGTACTCCAGCAGTGCTTAAGTTCAAAGAGATATTAAAATACTGCAACCTCCGATTTCATTTTAACTGTCTTTGGAATGACTCCAAGAAAATGGCTAGAAAGCCTATCACAGGAAGCCAAACATTTTACACTCTCTGAGGAACATTTATGCTGAATAGAGCACTTATTTCTTTTCACAAAAACGTGGTTCTCTAATACACATCTAATAATACAGAGCTTATCAATACGTGCGTAACAAAGCTTTTAAAATTTTAGTTACTTACACGGTTTCACCACTGTGAGAGAAAATAATGTGCTTGTCAGAAGCGTGATATAAATTGCTGTGCATATTTTAAATGAGATAAGGAGGTATTTGTGTAGGTGATTATGTTTGCTACTGCAATAACAGCATTATTTTTTCAATAACCCACTTGAGTGCTATTGAGTATATGATCCCTATGGGTCTTTCATTGTCATTAGAAACGGACTACTAAAGAGCCTACTTTTGTACTCACAATAATCTGAAATTACAGAAGAAACAATTTCTGAAAACTTCATTAAAGTTATGGAGTACAAGCTAGCTTATACTGAAAAGTATCTTTTCATAATCGACACTGGTAAGTGACATTGTTAGCGCAAAACACACAAGGGACGCATCATGTGTCAAGACTGAACTGGGTTTCCTTTGATGGAATCCATACTGGTGTGAAGCTGTAAATCAGTAACTCACCGGGACTTGCCTAGATTATTACTTCAAAGCAATTATATTGTAGACATCTTGAAATTATTTGTCCTTTGTAGCAGTTATAAGAGATCTTCACAAAATTTGTGGGAAATCTTTTTAAGATTTCTTGATATCCATACATCTGAGTTTATGTTTTCCTTAGAATATTTCTCTATGGGGAGGGGGTCGTGTTGTGGCTTGGTAGGTAAAGCTTCTGCCTGTGGTTCCAGCATTGGATATGGGCCCCAGTTCCTGTTCTGGCACCTCCACCTCTGATGCAGCTCCTTGCCAATGGCCTGGGAAAAGCAATAGCAGATGGCCCAAGTACTTGGGCTCCTGTGACCCATGTCAGGGACCTGGATGAAGCTCCTGGCTTCTGGCTTCAGCCTGGCATAGCCCAGGCTATTGTGGCCTTCTGGGTAGTAAAACAGTGAATCTATAGATTCTGCTCCATTGTTATTACTAGAGTCTGTGTCTTATGTGATTAATCTTGACTGGTTATATTTTAGGGAAAGATATTTCATTAGCTTTTAGTTACACCATTCCTTGACCATGAATTTTTTCAAATCTCCCCTGCCAGTAAGCTATATAACAATTATTTGAGCTTTGTATCAACTTATTCTTGGCTACAAGGTAAAGAAAAGATGTTGCCAGAGGGTGGGTGCAAAGATGGATAAATTAATTCTAGGTTTGAGGTAGCATCGTATGCTCCAGATTCTCTGTTTAGCTCTTCTGTTTTTGTTTCGTTTTGTTCAATTTCTACTTTTCCTTCTTTTGTTCCTACCTATAAAATTTTTCCCAAAGACCTGTTTCCAAATTTCTATCCATTTCCCTTTATTTCCAAATGCTGAGAAATCTAATATTTCTCCTTGCAAATACATAAACATTAAAAAAAAATAGTTCTTGGGGGCAGTATTGTTCATCAGAGGATTAAGTAACCTCTTTTGATGCAGGCATTCCATATCGGAGTGTCAGTTTGAGGAGTGATGGCTTGGCCAGGTTCCTGCTAACATGTCTGGGAAATCAGCAGATGATGGCCCAAGTACTTGCATCAATGATGTCCACGTGGAACACCTAGATGTAGTTCCTGGCTATTTGCTTTGTCCTGGCAGGGGCCAGACCTGGCTATTGTGGACATTTGGGAAGCGAAGCAGTGAAGAAAAGATCTCTCTCTCCCTGTCTCTTCCTCTGTCTTTGTCACTTTGCCTTTTAAGTAAATAACTCAATACATCTTTTAAAAATAAAATAATTCAATGCATTTTCCTGACACCTAAGTGTTCATTTCGCAATCTATGAATGACATTATATTTAGGCATATACTTATTTTCATATTTGTATGCAGCCTAAGTTTAGTATTTCTATGTAAAGTATATATGTAGGTTAAATGAAATAAACCACATGTGAAAAGTTTACTTTTCTAGTGAGAATAAACATTCAATTATTAGGTTCTTTCAATATTTTAATTACACGATTCCTATTAAAGATAATGAAAGACTATTACGCTTACACAAAGTTAAGAAATACAAATAACTTCAACAAAAACAGAGTATAAAAATCAAAAAAATCATTGCATAAGATAACATTTCCTCAAACACATACGTTACTAAAGCATAGCAGTAGTAGTAGTAGTAATTTGCTAATATATATTTTTTTTAATTTTTGCTATAACATATTTTCATTTGCATTATTGTCAAAGGCTTAATGTCCCACTAATAAAGAGTACAACAAAAATTAATAAAAAAACATTGTTCAGCAGGAAAATAATCAATGTGAGAAGTTCAACTTTGATCATATGTAATGTAGAAGTATGAGGTTACTCCCTATGACTTTGATTAATACTACATGAAGAGGGAGAAATGGTTAAACTAGGTATTATAAAAATAATTAGGAGGCTTTAATATTTTCAAGAATAATGACTTCATTGTTTTAAGAAAAATAGAGCTTTAGCCTTTTGAAAATAACTGAATCATCAATTGATATGTCATCTGGTACATTATTAAATAAAACAGAAATAGCCTTTCATTTTCTTAGGACCAACTAACAGATTTGAATGCTTCTAGAAATTAGGATAAATTGTCATACTGAGGAGAGAAATTTTCCCGTTGAAAAATATGTGTTGAGATCTTTCTTAGAGATATTACTTGCCTAGAAAATGAAGTGTCTGATGAGGCTTGTCTATAATTAGGAGACATTAGATAAACCCTTCCCATTGTAGAAATAGATTGGAACAACTATTTCACAGTAAATCAGAATTTTGCAATCAAGTTATGTGATAAGCTCTTCTGTATTACTCAGTAAATCATAAAGTGTGACAATAAGGACACTCAATAAGCTGCTAAGAACTACATAATAAATCATGAAATTTCACAATAAGTTGCAGAGTAAGCTCTACTGTATTAGTCTCTAAATCATGGGTTTTCACAATAAAGATTTAAAAATAATTTCTTTCTTCTTTGCTATGTTTACTGTTATCGTAGGGGGTGCATCAATCAAGGAAAAAACTCACCAACAATTTAAAGTTCTTCAACTTCATATATCTACAGTCATATGTTACTGGGAAAATAAATTTTATTTGTGAGGAAGAAAAAATTATCTGAGTTAATAAATGTATGACTCAATAATAAAATGATTTCCAGTACATAGCTCAGTTCACATTGCGATACAGACTCTATTAGTTTAACATAGAGTCTAGTTTAACATAGATATTATTTTTAAAAGCAATTTAAACTGTGTTAACACTTAAGTACCAAAACTAAATAATGAGAATATACCTTAAATAAATTATTGACAAGGGGCAGATCAAGTTGAGGAATCATATTTAAATTGAATGTATAGTGCATGAATGTGCATGGAAACAGAGAGGTGTTGAGGGATGTTTATATGGTTTTTTTTAAAAAAAAATGTTTATTTATTTGAAAGAGTGCCAAATAGAAAGGGGGAAAGAGAGAGAGAGAGAGAAAGAGAGAGAGAGAGATATTTTCCACTGGTTCACTCCTCAAATGTCCTCAACAGCTCGGGCTGACAGTCCAAAGCCAGGAATCAAGTGGAATCAAGTATTCCATCTGGGTCTCTCCAGTGTAAAGCAGGGACCCGAGTACTTGGGCCATTACTGCTGCTTTCCCAGGTGCATTAGGAGGAAGCTGGTTCAGAATCAGAGTAGCTGGGATTGGGATCAATAATCTGATATAATGTGTTGGCCTCTTAAACTGAGGTTTAAACCACTGCAACACATGCTAATCCATCAAGTATATTTGTTCTTTACTTTTAATAGCTGTGACATGCAGGATTTGACAGAAATGACTTATATGAAACAGAAGGAAAGACCCACTTGCTTCCAATCTCAATTCCGTTGTTTAAATTATATGTAAATGAATGTACTTGTAATATCTAAATATAAACTTGCAGGCATGAAGAGCTTACCAATGGAGAAGCATACTTGGAAATGTGTGGCAGGACAATTTTGTCATTTTCAAACATCATAAAACGACCATCAACAAACAAGGAAAAATAAAATGTCTCCAGGTAATATAATCTCATACATTGATACCAAATACTCTATCATTGACTGAAATAGCATTATGGTCTATACAAATGTGTTTCTTTTCTTTTCTTTCCTTTCTTTTTTTTTTTTTTTTTTTTTGACAGGCAGAGTGAACAGTGAGAGAGAGAGAGAAAGAGAGAGAGAGAGAGAGAGAGAGAGAGAGAAAGGTCTTCCTTTGCTGTTGGTTCACCCTCCAATGGCCGCTACGGCTGGTGCGCTGCAGCCGGCACACCACGCTGATCCGAAGGCAGGAGCCAGGTGCTTATCCTGGTCTCCCATGGGGTGCAGGGCCCAAGCACTTGGGCCATCTTCCACTGCACTCCCTGGCCACAGCAGAGAGCTGGCCTGGAAGAGGGGAAACCGGGACAGAATCCAGTGCCCGGACCGGGACTAGAACCTGGTGTGCCGGCGCCGCAAGGAGGAGGATTAGCGTAGTGAGCCACAGCGCCGGCCCCAACTGTGTTTATTTTCAAAATTATCTTTGGATAATTTATTACATTTATAACATGATACTTTGAGTCAATATAAAATGAGTAGATTTAGCATAAATATGGGCATATTCCCTACAAAATAATGTTTAGGATTATTTCATCTTTAGAAAGCAGAAAAGGAAAATAAGCCAAAGTATTTTTTTTCAAATTTTAAATGTAGACAATTTTAGAAAATACAGGATATTTGAACAGGAGAACACAATTTGTTCATAACTTGATACCCTTATTACAAAAACTTGTTGCCGGGCCGGCACCGTGGCTCACTTGGTTAATCCTCTGCCTGCGGTGCTGGCATCCCATATGGGTGGTGATTCTAGTCCTGGTTGCTCCTCTTCCAGTCAAGCTCTCTGCTGTGGCCCGGGAAGGCAGTGGAGGATGGCCCAAGAGCTTGGGCGCCTGCAACCGCGTGGGAGACCAGGAAAAACACCTGGCTCCTGGCTTCGGATTGGCGCCTTAGCGGCCATTTGGGGGTGAACCAATGGAAGGAAGACCTTTCTCTCTGTTCCTCTGTCTTACTGTCTAACTCTATCTGTCAAATTAAAAAAAAAAAAAAAAATTGTTGCCCCAAGTAAGATAAGGCAGATGTGTCAATTAATAATGAGAATCAAGACTGTGTGTAGGAAAGACCAACAATTCCTTATGTTAAATGTCAACATTCCTTGAGAAAGAATTTAAGGATTCTAAGCCCTGTCCCGATGGTGAAAACAATAGAGTAATGTCCATGCATTAGAGAATCACTGAGTGACTACAACATGTGACACACACGATTGGGTGATACATAGATGCTCTACAGAAGTTTTGTTTGTTTGTTTGTTTGTTTTTGTTTTTTTTTTTAATGTAAATAAGCCACTGAAAGTAGGGACACAAAGACATAATCCTGCAAAATTCACCCCTGCTACCTTGGTTGCTAGCTACATTCTGTATAGAAAGTAGGCCCAAACCTTAAAACATTCTACCTTGGATACAATTATGCACAAATAAAGTAAACTTATGGTTATTATTATTTCCCTACAATAAGTTATTACAATTTCTGAATTATTTTTGTTTTTTCTTTTTTGTTTTCTTATAAAATGTTTGATGTTATAAGACCTCAAGTTAGTAGGACAATGTAAATTTCATAGAAGATTGAAATACGTTGTTTAATTCTTCTAGGAATCCCAATTTAAAAGTGCCATGTAATATTTTTAAAATATTGTCACTCAAAGAATTAATTACAGAGGCCAGCGCTGTGATGCAGTGGGTTAAAGCCCTGGCCTGAGGCGCCGGCATCCCATATGGGTGCCGGTTCTAGTCCCGGCTGCTCCTATTCTGATCCAACTCACTGCAATGGCCTGGGAAAGCAGTGGAAGTTGACCCAAGTCCTTGGACCCCTGCACCTGTGTGGGAGACCTGGAGGAGGCTCCTGGCTCCTGGCTTCGGATCGGCTCAGCTCTGGCCATGTGGCCGGCCATCTGGGGAGTGAACCAGCGGATGGAAGACCTCTCTATCTCTACCTCTCTCTGTAGCTCTGTCTTTTC
This sequence comes from Oryctolagus cuniculus, assembly GCF_964237555.1. Taxonomy (NCBI): domain Eukaryota; kingdom Metazoa; phylum Chordata; class Mammalia; order Lagomorpha; family Leporidae; genus Oryctolagus; species Oryctolagus cuniculus. The sequence goes on along the minus strand of NC_091440.1, from coordinate 23,369,289 downwards.
AAATATATAAAATAAATCTTTAAAAACTAAATTGCAAATCATTAATCAATTTATTCAGTTTCATATTGTATCCACTAATATCACCATAAAATAGAGATGATCTAACGCATTGATACTCTTATGCACACACATTTTTTTAAAAAAAGCTGGAAAGTATCCAGGCCGGGTAGCTGTGTGGCACAGCAGATTAAAGCACTGCCTGTAACATGCCATCGCATATCTGAGTGCCACGTTATGTGAGTTCAAGTCCTGCTCGTACCAACTCTTATCCACCTTCCTGCTAATGTGCCTTGGAAAACAGCAGAAGATGGCCCCAATGCTTGGGTCATAGGTTCTCATGTGGGAAACCCAGAAGGAATTCTTAGCTCCTTCTTTCGTTCTGGCACAATTCCAGTTGTTGCAAATATCTGGAGAGAGAACCAAGCACATAGATGATCTCTCTCCTTCTGTGTGTGTGTGTGTGTGTGTGTGTCAACCCCCATTTGTCACTGTGCCTTTTGAAATAAATAAAATAAATATTAAAAAACAAAAGCAAAGAAATTACCCAGGAATCTGAGACACTGTTTTAGCTACTATTTTTAAGCTTCAGTTAATTAGAATCATGTTCAAATCAGTATATAATGCTGAAAGAAAGGGCAGTAAATGTTTGACAGTCACTCTCTTCCTATCTTTTATTTTGTTTTCAAAAATGAGACTGATTTCATCATAAAGATAAATAAACATATAAAGTAGCTATATAGATTAATTGCATCTTGTTTTCAATTAATACTGGATACATTGTTAGAACATATTAACACTAGAAATTCACTAGTCAGAATCAGAGCAAAATATTCAAAGTTACAAATAAAAATTGATTGATTTTACATAAAATGGTAGCAACATTGATTTATCTTAAAAATATATTTTTTAAATCCTAGGTATTGTAATAATTAATATGAGCATGGTATGAAGTTAGTATTAATCTTAATCATTTTTATGAAAAGCTTTGAACAATTTAAATAAAGCCTTCATAGTAGTATTAATAATCCTACACCATAAAATTTTAAAACCTTTAAGGCAACACAAAATATCTAAAGTAGATGCCTATCAGTTCAACTAGTTTATATTAAAATCCTGAAAACTAATCATGGAGCTCAGCAGGAGTTGATGTTAGGAATATTAATGAAGAAAATGGCATAATTAATATTCTCAAAATCCCACATGTAATATTTCTATTTGGGAAAATCTAGAAAAGACTATAAAACTACAAACTAAATTTTTAAATATATTTTGATATATTTCATTTTATTTTTAAAACATATATGGACTATTAAGCCTTTTTAAAAGTAAAACATAACTTCTATTTCAAAATAAATACTTTGCCCTTTCTATTCAGTTTGAAACCTCATTCAATATAATTAATCATTAAAATTCAATCCATACACATCTAATTCCAGCCAGGAAAAGTTAATTTCATCCTTGCTAATTTATATCTCTTGTAAGGATAAAGGCCTTGGGGCCAGCACTGTGGCATAGTGGGTAAAGCTGCCGCCTGCAGTGCTGGCATCCCATATGCACGCTGGTTCTAGTTCAGGCTGCTCCTCTTCTGATACAGCTCTCTGCTATGGCCTGGGAAGGCAGTAGAAGATGGCCCACATCTTTGGGCCTCTGCACCCATGTGGGAGACCTGAAAGAAGCTCCTGGTTCCTGGTTGCAGATCGGTGCATCTCTGGCTGTTGTGGCTTTCTGGGGAGGGAACCAGCAGATGTAAGACTCACGATCTCCATCTCTCTCTCTCTCTCTCACTCTCTCTCTCTCTCTCTCTTTCTCTCTCCCTTTGCCTCTCTGTAAGTTTGCCTTCAATAAGTAAATAAAACTTTAAAAAATAAGAATAAAGCCTTGGTCGTAACATAATAAATGAGCATAAGAAGTCTTTTAAAGTTGGAAGGCAGGTAGACTTCTGAGAAACATAGGGGGTTGAGAAAAATACAGTGATGAATTTCCTAGGTTTCTTTTTCTCCCTTCTGCATATCCTAGATAGTATGTTATAAAATCCTGGAGCTTAAGAAAACAGATGCATACAGAAAGAAAAAAAAAAGGGGGGGGGGCTCCAAAGAAATTCCTTTCTTTCTAGCTGAAATACAGAACAATGGAGGCCTTGCAACAGAAACCTTTCTGGCAATACTAATGCTACTCTAACCAAGAATCCACACAATCATTTCCTATTAATGACTTCGATGAGGCATTGCATGGAGTGTACCTTCAGCCCCACTCACTAGCTTTGTAGAAACAGGTGTTTTCTACAATTTGGGACATGCTCAGTTAGACTTGTCCCAAATGGTGGAGTTAGAAATGTGCCAGGGGATTCCAATTCAATCCCATCAAGGTTGCATGTACTAATGCCATCTCACTAGTCCAAGTGATCAATTTCAGTTCACAATTGATTGCACTGATAGGTCTAAGAGTCAAAGGGATCATACAAACAAGACTAGTGTCTGCTAATACTAACTGATAGAATCAAAAAGGGAGAGAACGATCCAACATGGGAAGTGGGATACACAGCAGACTGATAGAATGGCAGATGTCCTAAACAGCACTCTGGCCTCAGAATCAGCCCTTAAGGCATTCGGATCTGGCTGAAGAGCCCATGAGAGTATTTTAGGAATGGAAAGCCAAGACACTCTGGAAAAAAAAAGAGGACCTAAATGGAAGATCTCTGCAAGTGAGATCCCAGTAGAAAGAACCGGCCATCAAAGAAGGAGGTACCTTTCTCTGAAGGGAGGAGAGTACTTCCTCTTTGACTATGACCCTGTCAGAATAAGATTGAAGTCGGTGAACTCAAAAGGCTTCCAGAGAATTGGCAACTCATGACTGGAGCCTAGGGTGATTACTGAGGCCATAAACAAGAGTGTCAAATTGTTAAGTCAACAACAGGAGTCACTGTGTACTTACTCCTCATGTAGGATCTCTGTCCTTAATGTGTTGTCCAATGTGAAGTAATGCTATAGCTAGTACTGAAAGAGTATTTTATACTTTATGTTCTGTGTGGGTGCAAACTGATGAAATCTTTACTTAATATATACTAAATTGTTCTTCTGTATATAAAGAGAATTGAAAATGAATCTTGATGTGAATGGAATGGGAGAGGGAGCAGAAGATTTGAGGGTTGCAGGTGGGAGGGAAGTTATGGAGGGGAAAAAGCCATTGCAATCCATTAACTGTACTTTGGAAATTTATATTTACTAAATAAACGTTAAAAAGGAGTGGTTTGGCTTCTTCCCCTTGGTGGTGCTGGTAAATTTAATGGGTGATGATTGCCTTTGGATGTAAATAGGGCTGCCATCACGTTACTGGGCTATGCCAGTGTGATACAGTGAGTAATGAACTTTAGTCTGCACCTCTTTGTTACAGCAATGGGACTTAATGATGTATTACAGGCATATATACCGCTTCTCTTCACTGAACCCTTTACATTGTCAGCAGGCTTCAGTGGTGGACTGGACATCTTCATCCAATTGCCATCAATTAGAATGAACTTGTAACTGGATGATTTAGAGCTGGTGAGAACACCACCTGTTCCCAAACGTTTTGTCAACTAATATTAATAGAGAGCTGAGCCTACAAACCTTCCCAGTATCTATGAGGTAGAATGAAAGGAAGGGAATATGGCTAAATGGTATTTGAATATGATTTACTTACTTAATATTTTAATGATTTAATCTCCAGGCAACTGCATTCCTACCTCTATACTATAGTATGAATCAAATGGTCTACATAACCAAAACCAGCATCTGGCAGCTATATACAACATTCCATTCAAATAAGGTAGATATATTCTTTTTATAGTCTAATGAACCTCTCTACAATACAATATTTGTGCCATAAAAATAAACAAATTTTAAGACATTGAAATTATACAACCATTCCTTTTGCTGTGTACAATAGCATAAGAGTAGAAATCAAAAACACATTGGAGTCAGTGTTTGGTCTAGTGGTTAAGAAACATGTTAAGATGCAAACATCCCTTACTGGACCATTTGTGTTTGATTTCTGTATCTACTTCTGACTTCAACTTCTTGTTTTGCTCCCTCTGAGAAACAGTAGGTAATGGCTCAAGTTGTTGGGTCTCTGCCACCCAAATAGGAGATCTAGATTGAATCCCTAGCTCATAGCTTCAGCTGGCCTAGTCCTGAACTTTGTGGGCATGTTTAAGTTTATTTACTTATTTTAGGTATTTGAAAGGTGGAGCATCAGAGAGAAGCTGAGAAAGACACTAAATGCCTACAATAGTCAGGTCCAGGAGTCCAAAGCCAGGAGCCAGGAAACCCATCTGGGTCTCTCACACTGATGGTAGGGACCCAAATATTTGAGCCATCATCTGCTGTATCCAAGGGTAAACATTAGTAGAAAGCTGGTTGGGAAACCAAGCCAGAACTCCATCTCAGGGACTCTGATACAGGATGCAGGAGTCCCAAGTTGTGACTAAATCAGTTGTATCACAATGGCTGCCCCATGGAAAGCATATTTTTTTCTCTTTAAATTTTTTTAAATTTATTTTTTATTTAGTAAATATAAATTTTCAAAGTACAGTTAATTGATTACAATGGCTCCCCCCAAAAAATTTTCCTCCCACTCACGCCCCTCCCATCTCCTGCTCCCTCTCCCATTCCATTCACATCAAGATCCATTTTCAATTCTCTTTATATACAGAAGATCTATATATATATATATATATATATATATATATATATATATATACAGTATATATTAGGTAAAGATTTCATCAGTTTGCACCCAACAGAAACACAAAGTGTAAAATACTGTTTCAGTACTAGTTATAGCATTACTTCACATTGGACAACACATTAAGGACAGATCCCACATGAGAAGTAAGTACACAGTGACTCCTGTTGTTGACTTAACAATTTGACACTCTTGTTTATGGCGTCAGAAATCTCCCTAGGCTGTAGTCATGAGTTGCCAAGGCTATGGAAGCCTTTTGAGTTCACCGACTTCGCTCTTATTCTAACAGGGTCATAGTCAAAGTGGAAGTTCTCTCCTTCCTTCAGAGAAAGGCACCTCCTTCTTTGCTGGCCCCATAGGAAAGCATATTTTTGAAAAACATAAATAATCCAAACAAAGAAGAAGAAACTTCTCAGTAAATGTTTTCAGAGGAATTGAATTTCTTTACACAAAACATAAAAATAAAATGGACCTTAATGTAAAGCTCACATGTTTTATAACAATTATCAAAAGATCGATCAAGGACCTAAAAATAAAACACAAAATATAAAACTGTTTGGCTTTTTAAAATAACACAGCCTCAAATTTTTGGGCTACTATTTATGACTATGCGAAAAGTTTCTGATCTTAACACCCAAAGTAAAATCCACTACAGGAAAACTGATAAATTGAATCTCTTCAAAATTAAAATTTCCTTTTCTTATTCTGTGAATGCGCATGTGGATAAAAAGAAAGTCATAGTATAGCCTGGGAGAAACCATTCTCAAACCTTATATCCAACAATGACTTATGTTTCCAATAGGAGAAATCGGTACAGTATTAAATTCTATAACTATGTATGAACATGAAATTGCCTTAAAATAGTAAATAAATCAACTCATACTAATGTCCACAAAAGTACACAAATGCAATGTTTCACTAAATCATACAATTTTTAACATTTGATGTGATGCTATTCTAATTCTAAGAAAATCATCTTTGTTAGCTACTTTTATAAGAACATATGTTCTTTGAAAGTCTTCAAATTTTCATATGCATAATATATCATTCCTATATTATCAGCTTATACAAAAAGCAAAAGCTGATGCATACTGATGTATGACTTGCAATATTAAATATTTGACCTTCATAGTATAAATACTTGTAGCATTTTTTGTTTTTTTAAAAATTGATATTGAACTATTTATGTCACATTTTTGTTCTCTTAATTATCTTTTGAATTCATATATATGGCAAAATTATGAATTGAATATGAAATCATGTGAAATGAATGACATAATTTTATCTTTGCTTAAATGAGTTTTATCTTCCTATTGACTATTTTCAGTTTTACTTACTCTTGTTCTAAAAATAGTTCTGAAATCAAGCCAGGATGAAGTAAGATGTCATCTAATGTGGTCAAATATTACACTGAGATTCATCCAACAAAAAGCTCTTTAACATTTCTGTGATTAATAACCTTGGAATATATGAATTAAGAAATTACAAAGTTTGAAAAGGTGATGTATCACTTACGCTATGCTGTGTTAATTTAAGTGGTTAATTGATGTTTCTAAAACTAGGACATAGAAGGAGGAATGTCACAGCTTTTTTCTTATGTTGTGAATAAATGATTCACAATCTGAGGTCATTATATTGCTGCCAACACAACTGACATACCTAATTTCAAATGTAACAACAAAAACGTTTGTCTAAATTGTGTATATTTTTGTCAGTTTTATATTGAATGGGGCCACTCTTAATATAGATAATTGATGGTTACACATTTGAATGGAATTTAAATAAATTAGATTTGAAGAAATACAAGAGGAGCTCAAAGTTCATGGAGAGTGAAATTAAAAATACTTTTTTGTGCAAAAGTATTTTGAAACTCAAGCATACAATGGGTCTTCAAAAAATTCTTGATTTTAAAAAAAAACTATTCAAGGATTTTGTGATTTGTATTAAAATAAATTCATCTTTTAAAAAATATTGATTCATCCATCTGTTCATTTATAGGGCAAAGGCACAGTGGAAAAGAATGGATACAGAGAGGGAGTGATACAGATAGTGAGAAAGAGTTCCCATAGGCTGGTTTACTTACTAAACAAATTAAAGAGGTAGGGCTGGGTGAGTCCAAAGCCAGGAGTTGGAAATGCATCCAGATTTTCCACATGGGTGTCAGGGAAAAAAACTACTTGAGCCATCACTGCTACACCCCCGCCTCAGAATTCTCATTAGCAGGAAGCTAGAATCAGGAAAGGAGCCTGGACTTTTGAACCCAGATGCTCAGATGTCATGTGGGTGTTCAGCCCTGTCATAACCCTTGGAACAAATGACAAATTCCATACTTCCAAGAACATTTTGAAGTTACATCATAAGTTTTTAAAATAAAAAGAAAATCAATTTCACATTGATTAAACAGCATCTAGTAAGACAGGAAACATATTTTTGTTAATTCTCTTTTAATATGTTTGTTTTATCTGGCAATCAGCAGAAGTCTACTAAGCAGGACTTGGTTATCATCCCAAATGTGAGTAATAAAAGCACTCATAAACTAGGTATTCTAACAGGTCATGTATCTAAATCATAATTAAAAACTTAGGAATATTTAATATTATTTATAATTGTGCTTAATGGAATTGCAATGATGAGAATATTCCCTATAAAGAGATAGTACTTACAGTTTAAGAATAGGAATTATTTTCTGGTATGAAAAGAAATATGCTGCCCTGTTTTATATTTTTTTTTGCCTTATTCATTTTTATTTTAAAATTTATCAAACAATGAAGGAAGTATAAAGAAGAATTCAATGAAGATGTATATATTTAACAATTTTCTATATTCATTTTATATGTAAATAATATACACATGAATTTTTGAAACCTATGATGGCTATATTAATATCAGATAACATGGAATCTGTCAAAAAATCATAAACGCAGTTAAGAAGGGTATATATTACTATACACGATTGAGATTATCATGATTTTTATTCTTCAGTCTGTTGATAACATTTCTCACATTTATTGGTTTATATATGTTGAGTCATCCCTGCATCCTTGAGATAAATTCCAGTTGGCCAGGGTACATGATTGTTTTATGAGGTTTGAATTCTATTTTTTAGTAATTTGTTGTAGAATTTTGCATCTGCATTCTTCAGGAATATTTGCCTATTGCTTTTTTTTTCTTTTTAAAAATATCCTTATCTGGCTTTGCAATTAAGGTAATGCTGACCTCATAGAATGAGCTTGGTAGATTTTCCTTGTTTCAATTGTTTAAGTGGTTTAAGAACAGCTGGTAATAGTTTTTCCTTAAAAGTTTGTTAAATAATTAACCATAAAGACACCTTGTTCTGGGCTTTTTTTTTTTTTTTTTTTTTTTTTTTTTGAAAATCTCATTCTTGGTTGCTGGCTGGTCTGTTTAAATTTTCTATGTGCTCATGATTCAGTTTTGCTAAGTATACAATTCCCCAAATCTATCCATTTCCTCCATCATCCAATTTGTCTGCATACAGTTATTCATAATAATTTCTAAGAATTATTTGTATTTCTGTATTATCACTTGTAATATATCCTTTTTCATCTCTAATTTTGTTGAATTACATACTCTTTTGCCCTTAGACTATGGTTTACCAACAATATCATTTCAAAATGTCAGTTCTTCATTTTATTACTTTTCTGTGTTTTTTAAAATTTCTATTTTGTCCATTTCCCTAATTTTATCTCATGTTTCCTGCCACAAATTTGGGATTTGGTTTGCACTAGTTTTTGTATGTTCTTAAGATATACTGATAGAATCCTCCGCCTTGCGGCGCTGGCACACTGGGTTCTAGTCCCGGTCGGGGTGCCGGAATCTGTCCCGGTTGCCCCTCTTCCAGGCCAGCTCTCTGCTGTGGCCCAGGAGTGCAGTGGAGGATGGCCCAAGTGCTTGGGCCCTGCACCCGCATGGGAGACCAGGAGAAGTACCTGGCTCCTGCCATCGGATCAGCGCTGCTGGCTGCAGCGCGCCGGCCACGGCGGCCATTGGGGGGTGAGCCAATGGCAAAGGAAGACCTTTCTGTCTGTCTCTCTCTCTCACTGTCCACTCTGCCTGTCAAAATAAAAAGAAAAAAGATATACTGATAGGTTGTTTATCGGATGTAGAACTTACTGCTGTTAAAGCTTTCCTCTTACCATTGTTTTTGCTGTATCCCATAAATATGATGTTGTTTTCTCCTTTTTGTTGGATGCAAGGAATTTGTAAAAACCTCCTTTTATTTCTTCACTCAGGAGCATGTTGTTCACTCTCTATGTATATATACAGTTTCTAGAATTTCTGTTGTTATTTTTTTGCTTTATTCCACTGTGACCTAAGATGATACCTTTGATGATGTCAAGTTTTTTTAAATTTGGTGAGACTGGTTTTATGGCTCAGAATATGTTCTGTCCTAGAGAATGTTCCATGTGGTGATGAAACAAATGTGTATATTGCAGCTGTAGAATGGAATGATTTATGGATGTCCATGAGGTCCATTTTTTCCAAAGTGTAGACAAACTTTGTTGTTTCCTTGGTGATTTTTTGATCTGCTTGATCTGTTCATTGGTGAAAGTAAGGTGTTGAAGTCCCTCAGTATTACTACATTGGATCTTATGTCTCTCTTTAGATCTTTTGTCATTAATTTTATAAACCTGGGCACTCTGGCATTTGGTGCATGTTCATTTATAATAGTCATATATTCCTTTTGAAACAATCTCTTGATCATTATAAAGTTCTTTGTCTCTTTTAACAGTTTTGGCCTTAAATTCTATTTTGTCTCATGAAGTACAGCTACCTCTGTTAATTTTTGATTTCCATTTGCAAGGGATATCTTCTTTTGTCCTTTCACTTTCAGTCTGCATGTGTCTTTACTGGCGAAGGGCAGTATTTACAGGTGAAGTAGGCAGCATATAGTTTTGTCCTTTTATTTATTTGTTCAGTCAGTCCATATCATTCAATTGGGTAATTTAATCTATTTACATTTAAGGTTATTAGTAAGTTATGATTCAGTCCTTCAATTTTTTCCTTTAATGTTTTATGTAAGTTTTGCTAAGAATTTTGTCTACAAAACAGAAATTATGGTAGTAATATGAATTCCCAAATATCCACCCACACATTTACCCTACTAACTTCTTATATTAATATAGTTGTCACAATCAATAAAGCACAATCACTTTCCCCTATTTTATTTTATCCAAACACCTTTTGTCGAGCTTCAACATCAGAATAGACAATGAGTAAGAGGGAATATCTGATCTGAAGGACAAGATTTTAAAATTATCAATGTAGAAAAATTAAAGAGAAGATAATTAAAAGGAATGAAGAAAGTTAAGAACAAAGAGAATTCTAAATTCAGTAAGAGGAAAACAAGCTTTTTAATATCAAGGAAACCTAATTAGACTAATAGCAACTTTCTCAACAGAAAACTACAATCCAGAAGAAAGTGGGATGGTGTTTTTAAGGTCTTGAAAGAAAAACTTTCAACCAAGAATATTAGATTCAATGAAGCTATCCTTTAGGACTGATGGAGAAATAAAGTATTTCCCAGATAAGCGAGAACTGAGATAATTCGTTACCGCTAGATCATCCTTACAAGAAATCCTGAATGAAAACTCATATTAGAATTAAAAGTCAGGGCTGGTGCTGTGGCATAGTGGGATAAAGCCCTGTTCTGCAGTGCAGGCATCCCATATGGGTGTCAGTTCAAGTCTCAGCTGCTCTACTTCACATCCAGCTCTCTGCTATGGCCTGGGGCCCCTGAACCGATGTGGAAGACCTTTATCTCTCTCTCTCTCTCTCTGCCTCTGCCTCTCTGTAATTTTGCCTTTGAAATCAATAAATATAACTTAGGAAAATAATTAAAAGTCATGATGGGCCGAAATTGTGCTGTAGTGGGTAAAGCCACTTCCTGCAACACCTTCATTCCATACTGGCACTTATTTAAGTCTTGGCTGCTCTACATCTGATCCAGCTTCCTGCTAATGCATGCAGGAAAGCAGAGTCCCTGCACCCACGTGGTAGACCCTGAGGAAACTCCTGGATGCTAGCTTCAGAATGCCCTTCCCTGGCTATTGCAGCTGTTTGGGGAGTGAACCAGCAGATGGAAGATCTCTCCCTCTCTTTCTTCCTCTCTCTCTCTTTCTCTCTCTCTCTCCTTTTTATATAACTCTCTCTTTCAAATTAATAAAATAAAAACATTAAAAAAATAAGTTAACATCATGAAAATACATTGTGGTATGCAATTCACTAGCAGAGCAGGTATAATCAGTAACTGGTTAGCAAAATTACAAGAGTTAGTTCTTCTCTGAAAATGCTTACTTTGAATGTGTATGGATTAAATTTCTGAGCCAAAGACAGAAGTTGACTGAATGGATAAGGAGATAAGACTCAATTATAAGCTGACTACAAGAAACTCATTTCACAGTAAAGATTCACCTTAACTTTCTAAAGGGCTAGAAAAAGAAATACCATTCAAGTAGAAACCAAAAACAAGCAGAAATAGCAATACCCATATCAGGTAAAATAAACTATAAATCAAAAAAAGTAAAAAGAGACAAATAAAGGCATTGTCTAATGTTAAAAGTATTAATTCAGCAAGAAGAAGACATAACAATCATAAATACATGTACAACCAAAACAGTCACCCAAATGTATACAGTAAATATTATATGTAAAGGGAGAATTAGATTCCAGTATAACAAAATTTCTTTGCTGGTTTTGAATATCCTTTGTTCTTTTGCTAGTCACTTCATACTTACACACTCTTTAATGATGAGATTAACTTTTTTTTTTTTTTAATTTTGCTTTAGTATATAGTAGATCCTCAAATGTCATTTGTAAAGCTCTTAGGGTGGTGATGAATTCCTACATGTTTTGCTTGTTTGAGAACATCTTTATTTCACCTTCATTTAGGAAGGATAGTTTTGCTAGCTAAAGCATTCTGAGTTGGCAGGTTTTTGTGTGTGTGTGTGTGTGTGTGGCGGGGTGTTGTTTCTTTGTGTCGCTCCCCCATTCACGGAGGAATGACACTGGACCCTGGGCTGTTCTTTTGTCTGCTCAGCTCTTCCCGGGTTAGCTGCTGGTCCTTCCCAGGTTGGCTGCCGACCCCTCCACCTCTGTCGAGGGGCGGCAGCCCCCGCTGCTTTCCCCGCTTCCACGGAGGAGCGGCACACCGCTGGCCGGCTCTCTTGGGGGCTGCTCAGGTGTTCCCTCAGATGTTCCTTCAGATGTTCCTGAAGCATGTTGTCTCTCTCCTCCTTTATAGTCCTCTTCCACCAATCCCAACTCTGCTACCCACATGCCGAGCACGCTGCTCTCCTCCAATCAGGAGCAGGATTAGCTCCTGCAGCTTATCAGTCAAATTGGCGAGAGGCAGCTGCATAGAGCTTGTTTGGTCTCTCTCTCTCAGCACCATATTGTGGGAGAGCAGATGCATAGAATAAGTCTTAATTCCAGTAACTTAGTCTAGTCTCAGTTGCTCCCCACACTTTGTTTTTCCTTTCAGAACTCCAACCAACTGTATCTCTGGATTTCCTCCTGGTCTGGAGGGTTTCTGTTGAGATCTGCTGCTGATCTAATGGGAATTTCTTTAAGAGTAATCCAATGCTTCTCTTTTTCAAATTTTAGAATGTTCTTTTCATGTTTTACTTTGAAAGTTGGAAAGCATTTGACGAGTTGTTTTTTGTTTTTTGTTTTCTGATTCAACTATTTGGAGGGCAGTGAGCTTCCTGTATGTGGATGTCCATATACAAAAAATTTTTCTTCTATTATTTATTTTCTATTCCTTCAGTAATTCCTAAAACTCAAATATGTTTTCATTTAATGTTATTCCAGAGCTCTCAAACACTAATTTCAGTCTTTTAAATTTTTCTTTATTTCCTTTGTCTGAATGATGTATTCAAAAGACCTGTCTTCAAGATCACATATTTTTTTTTTTTTTTATTGACAGGCAGAGTGGACAGTGAGAGTGAGAGAGAGAGAGAGAAAGGTCTTCCTTTGCCATTGGTTCACCCTCCAATGGCTGCCACGGCCGGCGCACCACGCTGATCTGAAGCCAGGAGCCAGGTGCTTATCCTGGTCTCCCATGCGGGTGCAGGGCCCAAGCACTTGGGCCATCCTCCACTGCACTCCTGGGCCACAGCAGAGAGCTGGCCTGGAAGAGGGGCAACCGGGATAGAATCCGGTGCCCCGATCGGGACTAGAACCCGGGATGCCGGCCCCGCATGTGGAGGATTAGCCTATTGAGCCATGGCACCGGCCAAGATCACATATTCTTTCTTCTGCTTTATCTAGGTTGTTAAAGGTTTCCACTACATTTTTCATATCATTTACTGAATTTTTCATTTCTAGTATTTTCATCTACACATTTTCAATATCACTTTGCTGAATTTTTTGTTCTATCTTGTATTGATGTCTTAATTTCCTTTTTCTCTTTGTCTATATTCTCTGATATCTCTTTGAGTAACCACTCAATCATTCTTTGGAATTCTTTCTCAGGTATTTCATTAATCTCCGTTTGGTACAAAATTTTTGAAATGTGCAAATCAAAAATTTCTATTATGAAAAGCCCATGAATGTATTTCAAAAAATTGAGGTGGCGGTACTTAATATACATATCTTTTAATTCCACTTTCCAGTATGTTTTTGATGTACCATTGTATTCCTATGAGTCCAGAATTTGAAGTACCATTGTATTGCTAGGATAACATTCAAGTATATCAGAATTTTTAAGGCATGTACCCATTCTAAATGTAGAAAGAAATTTTGTGAATAAATAGTAGTTAAAAAAAGATCATTCTATTGAAGTTCTTAGCCTAGTTCATTGAAGCCACAGAAAAAATAGTAAAGGAAACTTCTGTGACTTAGAAAATTTTTAATAGACTCACTTCCATCAGAAAACTTCCACACCAGCAATTGTAATCCAAAGTGAAATTTTTATCATTATTAAACAGGCATTTTCTTAGCTAGTTAAATCCTGATATTAGATTGCAAATACAAGGACATTAGCATCCATTACACAAAGAAGGATCTTTGGGAAAGTCCGCGGCCCCCAACTGAGGTAGATAGAGGTTCAAAGTTCAAGAGAAGAACTTTCCTTGTTCAGATACTGGACAATAACCAATGATTAGATTGGCCTCATTCATAAACTGCCTAGAAGTGGTGACAGTCTATTTAATTAATTCTGAACATAAGATTCAATAATATCTAGAGTTTAGAATGAGTAAATTCAATTTCTCTAAATTTTTATGATTTTTTTGTTAATTCTGTTTTTCTGTGATTTTTTAAAATTAATTTTGGCCAGAAAACTGAGACTTTCCAACCAAACTGTTACTGAGATTTCAGGTAATTAATTCCATAGGGGCAGATATATGATACAAGACAGGAACTGAATATTTAAGGTATACATCAAATTGATTAAAAGCATTGCATGTGTATATAGTCCATGGAACAAAGAGGATAAAAATTCCCTTTTCTGATAGATATATAGAGGGGCAAGTTGAGTTTTCTCACTTATTAAAACATTTATTGCCATCTTGTGAGTTGATAGAATGAAATGGAAAACAGATATCTTAAAAACTTTTACAACTTTTTGCCATGTAAATTTGTTGTGCATATTATGCTTCACAAATCAACTGGTTCTTAAAGTCTGTTCTTCAGTAATACACTATGAATAAGAAATTGAAATAATGCCTCCAACAGATAATGTTTTGTTGATTCCTAATGTACAGGTTAAAGTTATATTATTCCTGGCAGCGCTGTAGCTCACTAGGCTAATCCTCCACCTTGCGGCGCCGGCACACGGGGTTCTAGTCCCGGTCAGGGCGCCGGATTCTGTCCCAGTTGCCCCTCTTCCAGGCCAGCTGTCTGCTGTGGCCAGGGAGTGCAGTGGAGGATGGCCCAAGTGCTTGGGCCCTGCACCCGCATGGGAGACCAGGATAAGCACCTGGCTCCTGGCTTCAGATCAGCGCGGTGCGCCGGCTGCAGTGCACCGGCCGTGGCGGCCATTGGAGGGTGAACCAATGGCAAAAGGAAGACCTTTCTCTCTGTCTCTCTCACTGTCCACTCTGCCTGTCAAAAAAAAAAAAAAAGTTATATTATTCCTACATCTGATGACCTGGGGGAATTCATTTTACCAGTAGAATTTTTCAAACTTTAAGCCTGTAAGATATGACGTTGTACAGGGTTTTAAGGAACACCCTTAAGGAAGATAAATCAAAGAACAGAATGTATGTTTTTGTCCCATGTCTATGCTGGTGTCATGTAGTAAAGAACATACATACATGGCAACACATGTTAGGCTACACTTTGCTTAGTTATGCTGAAAATGTGTATCATAAACTCTGAAATCTTAAAAGTAGATGGAATTAAATTAGAACTTTATCACTCCTCCCGGGGAGTTAATATTTTATTGGGATCACTCAATAACTGACTTCTTGGGGGAGGGAGTTGAAAGGATCAAGAAGGAGGATCAAGAAATAACTGTTTGCCTACTTTTTTTTCTCCCTGTAAGCTCCTACAATGGAAACTGACATATCTCAGGCATCCCTTGTTTCAGGATAAATTTATGTGGAAAATGTGAGTGCTGACTATCCTGAGACCATGGCTTATCTCTTTATCTTCAAACCAGTTGCTCAGTTTAAAAAAATAGTTAACTGGTTGTTGCAATGAATTAAATGGTAGCTTTCTATGATTGTGATTTGGTTCTTGTAATGCTTCTCCAAAATCCTTATTCTACAGGACTTAGAATTTACTGGTTATTCACGTGTTCTACCAAAATTGCAACAATGGAGACATCAGTTCATTTAATTTCATTTATGACTAAATTTAGCACATTATGAGCGGGAATATTGACCATTTCTTTAGATTGAGAAATTTTGTTATTTGTTGTTCTGCTACTTACCCTCAATACAACTAAAAATTTTAAAGAGTGGTATTATATTATTATAATGCCACACTATTACTACTCAGAAAAAAAGTCTTACATTGATTATTTGTTTTTCACTTGAATTCTTAAATAGATAATTTATTGTGTAATAAAGCATGTGGAAAGTTGCATAAATTATAACTACATTTTAGTCAATAATTATGAGTTAAACACCCATGTTGGTACCAATCAAGTCAGAAGCTACTTAGTTCTTGTTAATTACCTCTTTCCACTAAGTTAGCCACTGTAATCGTTATATTTTTAATATTTGTTCATCTTTCAAACATAATAACACCTGGAGAAGTATACTTTCAAATAATGCACATAAATATGAATTGCAAATTAATACACCAACAAGCTATTACAGGCTTAATTACCACTATTGCGTCATTTTATATTCAAGGCACATTCTAAGAAAAAATATTATTTATACCAATTAAATTATAATAAAATTGAAGTTATTTCCAATAAAATATTGTAATTTAAAGAATAGTCAATTTTAAAACCATTACTGGTACCCAGTCTTAATGCCTTTCAAATCCATTTACTTTTTGTGAGAAAATCAGAGGAATATGGTGCAAAAAGAAATTGAATTAAGAATACAAAGGCATTCTTGGTTTTGGCTATACTCTTAGATTTTTCAACTGAGGAAAGTATTTAATCTGTTTCAATATAGAATATAAGTATGAAATAAGATGGCATTTATCAAAGTACCTAGTAAACGAAGTGATCATAAAAGCTGTGTTACTTTCTGAACATGAAATTCCAATTATAATACAATTATTAGCAATAATAATTATGAAAATGTATTATTTAATAAATTCTTAATTGGCAGAAATGTTAACTGCTATGCACATAGTTTCTTCTTTTTTAAAAAATTATTTGAAAATGAGAATTACAGGGAGAAAGAGGGAGAGACAGAGAGAGGTCTTCCATCTGCTAATTTACTCCCCAAGTGCCTGCAACAGACAGGGCTCATTTAGGCTAAAACTATAAGCTAGAAGCTTCATCTGGGCAACCTACATGGGTAGCAGGGGCACAAGAACTTGGGTCATCCTTGGCTGTTTTTCCCAGGGTATAGCAAGGACCTGGGTGAGAAATGGAGCAGCCAGAACATGAATTGGTGCCCACATGGGATGCTGGCATTGTATGTAGTCCCTTTACTCACTAGGCCGCAGCACAAATCCCTCATATTTATCTTTATTAACATAGTAGCAGATCCAACAATTAAACCAAAATTCACATGATTCAGATTATAGCTCTTACAGATCTTTCAAGTGCTTGTATATTCTCATTTTTCTACAATGTCTGTATCTAAACGTTAATGCCTACGTATACATGCAGATGCCTAAACTTGCGTTCATAGTTGGTAATAATATCTATTCAGAAGAGCATGTGCATACAGAATAAAGGTAAATAGGGAACATATTTGTTTCATTAATAAGTTTATAGAATGTCTGATACTAATGAATCATCTATGTAAATTACTAGTATAATTCTTGTGTCTTATTTCATCAAGGTTAATCACTATCTCAACAGCACTATTCAAAATCAATTATTTAACTTATTTGCTAGGCTCATTCATTTGCATTTGTATGGTGTTAAAAACAAATGCTTTCTTTTAAGACTGTGAGTCTCTATGTTAGTATTCGTATGTATTTATATAATTTGTCATGAATATGTTTTCCTCCCTCATTCTTCCATCCTTCTCGTCTTCCTTCTTGCTTTCATTTAGGAGGCTAGAACAATTTTAAGACTTTTCATTTATGTATTTGAAAGAGTGACAGTCAGGGAGAGACACAGAGGGAAAAAGAGAGGTCTTCCATCAACTGATCCATTCAACAAATGTTCGAAATGCCAGGGCAGGGCCAGGGTGAAACCAAGAGACAGGAAATCCATCAAGGTCTCCCACATGCATGGCAGAAACCCAATTAGATGAGTTAGCATCTGCTACCCTTATGTGCATTAGTAGGAAGCTGGAATTGAAGTAAAGGTGGGACTGGATCAGGTGCTCAACTACGAAATGCTGACAAACCAAGTACTAGTTTAGCTTGCTGCACTATGATGGCTGCCCCACCCACCCACTTTTAACAACTGTTGATAGCATAAGCATCAGAAGTTAAAACAAAATCACGCTGGTATTGGTTTTTTGAATTGCTGGAATGACTTCACAGTTAGGAAAGTGCCCTGATACAAAGATCATCTTGTAGAGGTAACATTTAGTTCAATTGACTCTGTACATTTTGAGATGCACACTTCAGAAACCCCTCAAACATGCACACAGTTTAGGGGCTGTGTAGTGTAGCTAATAAAGCCACTGCTTGCAATGTTGCATCCCATATAGTAGCACGGGTTCTGGTACTGGCTACTCCAAATCCAATCCAGCTCCCTGCTATTGCGACTGGAGGATAGGCCAAGTGTTTGGGCCCCTGAAGCCATGTGAGAGACCTAGAAGAAACTCCTGGCTTCAGTCTGGCCCAGCCCCTCGCATTGCAGCCATCTTGCTCACTCTCTATCTGTAAGTCTGCCTTTCAAATGAATAAAATAACTCTGAAAAATAGCAATAGTTTAAAAGCATGTCACCTTCTTTTTGTATTGACACTCATAATCTTCCAAATTCAACATCTTCTCTTGCATACATGGAAGTTGTGTTCTTAAGATTTGTGGGGTTCTTGGACAGGGAGATGTGACATCCAGGCTCACAGCAGGAAGCAGTGTTTATTGCTGTCAGCAGTGAATTAACATTTGGCTCAGTGAATTAACATTTAAAGGCTGAGCCCAGAACAAAGCAGGACATTGCCTTATCTACAGTCTGTTTCAGTCTCCCTTATATGGTTACATACATTCTGATTGGGTATTTTAAGGCTACAACGTTGTTATGGGGTTACACATGATCACGTAAGTACTAATTATCCCACCTTGTTCTTTTTTGTTGTTTGAGTTCTGGGAAGGTCCTCAGCTTTGTTTTTGATTTGGGAGGGCCCTTACATTTCCTTTTGAAATTCCCTGACTCCAAAAGAGATCATGGAATATGGATAATCTGCCTAGACTCCAGTCTCTCACTTTTATTCTTGTATTCAAGCATTTGCTAAATATATAAAAAGACAGTAAATACTGGTAAATGTAGGAGTTTGATTTGTGTGTGTGTGTGTGTGTGTGTTATCCAAAATGCATTTTGTGCTAGGGATTATTGGAAACTAGTTTCTAAATTCAAGCATATGTCTAGGCTATTTGTTTCATGTTACTACTCATGTATCTAATGTCATCATTGTACATAACTTCTTCATCATAAGCATGACTGGTTCTTAAAATTAAATATTGATAGAACCATAAGCACATAGTCAGGGGGACACAGGGGGACACATAATTTTGAACGGAGGGATTTGGGAGACAATGAAAGCTATACTTTTAAAATTTGAAAAATAGCAATTACTTGGGGGCCGGCACTATGGTATAGTGGGTTAAGCTGCCACCTACAATGTCGGCATCACAAATGGGTTTTAGTTCTTGTCCCACCAGCTGCTCTACTTCTGATCTAGCTCCCTACTAATTGGTAAAAACAGCAGAAGATGCCACAACTGTTTGGGTCCTTGAGCACCATGAGGGAGACCTGGAAGAAACTCCTCACTTGTGGAATTGTCCTGCTCCATTGCAGACATCCAGGTGGTAAAACAGAGGATGGAGGATCTCTCAGTCTCTTTCTCTCTCTCTGCAAATCTTTCAAACAAGTTTTTTTTAAAAAATCTTTTTTTTTAAAGAAAAATAACTAGTGCAATCAGTCAAATAATCTCAGTTGCAAAAACACTATAGAAATATGTGGGCTCTTAGGAAGTTGTTTTTTAAAAAAATGGAAGAACTTGTTTATTTGATTCATTGATTCGCTTAGTTTCTTAATCATAAACATTGATCAATCTCCCATTTTCAAACACTGGGAAATTATAGAGCTATAATAAGGAAATTGTGAAATAAAATATTAAGAAATACGTATATAATAAACACATATGTGGATTGCTATTTGTTCATTAACTGTGATTTTAACTACATAGAAGAGAGTTTAATCTAGATAAAGTTTAGAAGTATTAAGTGGCCGGCACTGTGGTACAGTGGGTTAACTTTTTGGCAAAGAATCAGCCAGTTCTATCAAAATGTTCTGGTGGTGAGAAATGGATTAACATTAAAGACACAATTGAGGTGGAACTAAAAGTTACTGATCTTGAAACTAACAAATACTGTAAACCAAACTTTATAACCATATGGCTTTTCAGATGCTGTGTGCTACCAGATGGGAGACTGCATGTTATGCATACGGTCATCTGGTCCTAACATCTTTTGGCTAAGCAAGATGTTTTTATAATCAAAACCACACTCGTTAGAATTCCCTTAAATAAGTCATAAAATCCACTCAGGGCTATCTACTAACAAGTCTGTTGCACTTAGTTTTCTACCAATAACAGAACGTATCACAACATTTTGGCAGAGTCCAGTGCGATGTAGAACATACAACAAATAATTTACACTGTATCTCTCAACTCACAATCATAGAAGTGCGCACACTTGAAGTGTCATAGGAGAATGACTAAAACTAAGGCAAAGGGTTGCAACATCTCATATCACATTTTCATTTTATAGCATGCACTCATTAAATAAGTTAATATGTGAACCCCACGAAGTATATGTTTCTGTTATGTTACTACTTCCTTCCCTCCCCTTTGCTTCCCTTCTAGATTGCATTCTTTCTGTATCCCTTCCTTTTATTGTGCCTGTCTATTTTTTCTTAATATCATCTTGAACTGATATGAACTGAAACTAAGCTTCTTTTAGAATCTGTAGTATGCACAGATGAATTTTTAATATCCATTAAGTATTTCTTTATCTTTTCTACCTGGTTGGTACCGAGTTAACTGAACATCATTGCCATGTGCTAGAATAGACACTCACTATGTAAATGCTACATTTGAGAATGATAGTTTCTTTCTTCAGTTGGTACTAAAGTAGAACGTGTGGTTTATGGATTATTGCTTTCCACCAAATGCTTCTTTCCACCAAATCTTTAGAGCAAAAAGGCAGCTGCAACATAAAATATTAGGAGAAACAGGGATTGGTGAACAAAAGCATTGGAGATATTATCTTCATAGACCATGTTATTAGGCAAGTCTACTCACTGTGATTTTCTCCACTGACATCATTGTCAAGTGTGTTCATGAAGACTTCCAACTGACAGGAAATTATAAACACACAGGACATACCTGCCTTTTTAAAATGTCTTAAGGTAAAAATTTCAAAACCTGTTTGATTTTGCTACTGCACAAGGAAACAAAGTTACTGAAATTGTTATTCTTGGGAAAAAATCTGATTTTTATTATCACAACAGCTTCCATATTTTTTCTCATTGAGGGAAGGAAAAGAGTATAAATATGAACTTTTAATAGCCCTCATCTGCCTATTTATGACCTTTTCTACTTAGCTAATTTTGTATCAAAGACCTACACAGAAACAGTTTAATATAAAATTCTAACTGCCTATGTAAGCACATAGCACAGTTCACTGGCTAACCATATGGTATGCATTCAGTATATACGAGCTATGGTTAACAGAAAGGGAAGACAATCATTCAAAAAGCTTATAAAAGACACATCTTTTTTTGAAACCCATGCTTAGCTTTTCATAATACATACTTTACATGAACTTTTTGAAAAACATTAATCTTATTTCCAAATTCTAAATTGAAGCAATGAGATTAAATAATTTTGATAGTACATGAATGAGAGATTTTTTCTTAATTGTGAAAATAATACACACTGAAGAGTCAGAAATTAATTAATTTTATTTCTCACATACTATATCTTTCATTGCTTCCTCTGACTTAGAGAGAGGAATCTTCCAACCACTGGTACATTCCCCAAATGGCTGCAATGGCCAGGGCTAGGCAAGACAGACGCCAAGAGCCAGGAGCTTCTTCTGGGTCTCCAACATGGGTGCAGTGGTCCAGGCAATTGAGCCATCCTCCTCCATTTTCCCAGGCCATCAGCAGGGAGCTGCATAGGAAGTAGAGCAGACGGGGCTGTGACTGGTGCCCATATAGGATGCTGTGTCACAGGTGGCAGCTTTTACCTCTTGCCACAATGCCAGCCCCAAACATTATTTGGAAGGTGCACAATTGTCCCACACAGGGCATAATTGAAGATCATTGTAAACACACACATATATACAATCTTTCTCAAATACAATGCAATTATACATGTGAGTCTGAAAATGCATTCAGCTAAAATCTACAGAGGAGGAAACTGCCTCCTCTGATTTTCCCTGGACTCACTTCAATTCACTTATAAAAATAAAATAAATGTATTGAATTAAAGCTTTTCGTGTTGATCTTCCACACAAGTGATATTCAAAGTGTGATGACTTGTCCAATATCGAATTCTGGGGACACATTCCAGACTTAATGAAATAGAAATTCTGGGACCAGAGCTCAGCAATGAATCTCTATAGATGATCCTAATTCACCTAAATTTTGCTGCCAGTGCTTCAATGAATTGCTCCTATAAAATTAAATTCCTTGCAGTAGTGTAGGACCTGAGGCTCTTTTGATACCTGCTTGTAAATCATTTCTAATATACCATTCCCGTAGTTGTTCCTTGAATAAACCAGATTTCATTACAAATCTTGCCTTATGCTTCTTCTCATTACTTAATGGCTGCCCTAGCTGCATGATTCACGAACCTCCATAGTACCCTTTTATATAACTGTCACTATTTATTGAGCCATTTCTCACTCTTAGTCTGAAACTTACTCCCTCTCACTAGTAATATGTAGGCTTACTCCGTTTAGCTGTGATCACTCTCTATTATATTTTAACAATATCTTGGTAAATGTCTACCCTGTGAGATCTTTGAGAACATTGTTTTTTGTTGTTGTTTGTTTTATTTTTTTTATTTGTGTTTGCTTCATTTTTTGTGTGTGGTTTTTTGTTTGGGTGGTTGTTTTTACCTTTTTTGCTTCATCTACCTTTCAAAATTTTTCATCTATTTATTTATTTATTTGTTTTTTGACAGGAAGAGTGGACAGTGAGAGAGAGAGACAGAGAGAAAGGTCTTCCTTTTGCCATTGGTTCACCCTCCAATGGCCACTGCGGCCGGTGCGCTGCAGCCGGTGCACTGCCCTGATCCGAAGGCAGGAACCAGGTGCTTCTCTTGGTCTCCCATGCAGGTGCAGGGCCCAAGCACTTGGGCCATCCTCCACTGCACTCCCTGGCCACAGTAGAGAGCTGGCCTGGAAGAGGGGCAACCGGGACAGAATCTGGCGCCCCGACCGGGACTAGAACCCGGTGTGCCGGCGCCGCAAGGCAGAGGATTGATTAGCCTATTGAGCCACGGCGCCGGCCTTCGTCTATTTATTTTCATTTCACTTGAAAGGCAGAGAAAGAAAGAGAAAGAAAAAAAAGGGAGAACTTTCCCTCCATTGGCTAAGTTTTCAAATGCCTGCAATAGCTAGGACTGGGCAAGGCCAAAACCAAGTTCCAGGAACTCAAGCTGGGTCTTCCCACCTGGGTAGCACGACCCAAACATTTGGGCTATGAAGTGTTGCATTCCTACAAAAAATATTAGCTGGAAGCTGGATCAGGAGCAGAACCAGGACTTGAAAACAGCACTTCCATATAAAATGTAGACATTGCAAGCAATGATAACGTCTACCCATTTAGTTTACTTTTGCTCAACAAATTGGAGTATAAAGATGGAAAAAAACATGCCATTTTATGTAGATTAAAAGTAAATAAATAAATTAAATAAATTCCTTCATAATCTATATCAAAAATGATTTCTGAAAGGTTATATATTGGCACTTTTTTAGTGAAATTGGATAGACTCCTTTCCAAAATATACAAATTATATTTATATTTTACAATTCAAAAATACACAATTAATCACAAGTGTATGTCTTCTACTTGGAATTTTGGTGTGAATTATATAAAATGGTTATGTTTTAGACTTCATCAAACATTGGCAAATGGAAGACATTATATTAAAGGTGTATTTGTGTTGTTTATTTTTCATTATTCCTACAATTTCTTTCATTTTGCATATGAAGGAGAAAAACTTTGTGAATTCCCCTCATTTGCTTTTCCTGAAATTTTCTTAATCTTGGGATAATAACTGCCTTTCTTATTTATTTAAAATATAAATGTCATTTATAATACTAGAGCAATAAACATTATTACATTTTACAATTATCTGTCTAAATAATTCATCATAGGAAGATAAATACCTTCCGCATATTTGTAAGTCTATTTTTATTCCAAAGTCAATTTAGTCATTCTTCATCTTCAAATTAATTTTATGCATTTCAAAGACACGGAGAATTAGAGAAATTTTCCTTTCACTCACTCACTCCTCCAATGCCCTCAACCCCCAGAGATGGGCCGAGCTAGAGTCAAGGGCCTGGAACTCAATTTGGGTAGCCTATTTGGGTAACCAAGACCCAACCACTTGCATTATTACCTGCTATCTTCGAAGTTACACATTGGCAGGAAACTGGAATCTGGTTTGGCTCAAACACTTGAACCCAGATACTTTGTTATGGGATGCAAGCATTCAAAAAGTGTCCAAACCACTCTGAAAAACTTCAACATTGCTAAGGTCAATTTATACCCCATAATATGTGGACTCTCTTTTTCATGTGACTTTCTCAGAAATGCTCTAACATCATGTTTAAGAAACTATAATGTATATTAAAATCTGTTGCTTAAAGCAGTGTTTTCAAACGTTACTTATCCTTGAAGGAAAGAATTCTATCTGAATAAGTGAAATCCACAAGATCTGGGAACCAGGAATTCAGATTTTATTGAATTTGCCTCCCACATATTTGAGTAGGTCATTTACTCTTGCTCGCAACCACAAAGCAGTTTAAAACTTCACTTTTTTTGCCTTTAAAAATTTGTCCTGATTTCACTCTCTTTAAAAAATTGTTCTTTGCTTTAAATTTTAACTTTACTTTCTCTACAAATGCACATCCCAATAAAAGATTGGCTTCCACATTTCATTTCAAATTTTAGCATCTTAGATGTTTATTATTAAGGGTTGAAAAGACAAAAGCGTCCTAAAACTATTGGGTGGTTTTGTCTGGGTCAATTTGTATACTAAATATCTGTAGTATACCATTGAGCTCAATAACATTTTTTCAAAACTGTCCCTATTTTTTCATTTTACAAAATTCATTTTAATGAGATATGGAGATACATGAAAATTATTAGTTTTTAAAAATTTGGATTCAGTGGCTTTTTTTTTTTATTTTTTGACAGGCAGAGTGGACAGTGAGAGAGAGAGACACAGAGAGAAAGGTCTTTCTTTTGCCATTGGTTCACCCTCCAATGGCCGCTGCGGCCTGCGCACTGCGGCCAGCGCACCGCGCTGATCCGATGGCAGGAGCCGGGTACTTATCCTGGTCTCCCATGGGGTGCAGGGCCCAAGCACTTGGGCCATCCTCCGCTGCACTCCCTGGCCACAGCAGAGAGCTGGCCTGGAAGAGGGGCAACCAGGACAGAATCTGGCGCCCCAACCGGGATTAGAACCTGGTGTGCCGGTGCCGCAAGGTGGAGGATTAGCTTAGTGAGCCGAGGCGCCGGCCAAGTGGCTTTGTTTCGTGTACTGTGTAGTTCAGTATGATACTTTATAAGCTTCATTGATGATAAAATACATGCAGTCTTCCTTTTTTATTTCTTTTTCTTCAGTTACATCAAAGAAAACTTCACTGTGAAATTCCTTATCCATATTTAATTTTTCTCAAAGATGATTTTTATTTTAATAACTTCATTTTTAAATAAATAAAGGGGATAATGAAAGAGATGGATTGTCAGTTCCACCCAGGAAAATAGTATTGTATCTATTAACACACACACA
This sequence comes from Oryctolagus cuniculus, assembly GCF_964237555.1. Taxonomy (NCBI): domain Eukaryota; kingdom Metazoa; phylum Chordata; class Mammalia; order Lagomorpha; family Leporidae; genus Oryctolagus; species Oryctolagus cuniculus. Next base: position 23,343,753 of record NC_091440.1, on the reverse strand, counting down.
AAATAATAACAGTACAGAACAAACAGCCATGGAAAATTACATTGCACCAACTTTTACACAGCAAATACTTTTTGATTTATTTATTTAAAAGGAAAAGTGACAGAAAAAAGAAGAGACAAAGATGTACCACCCACTGTTCACTCCAGAAATGGCCACAAAAGCTAGTTTTAGTCTGGGCCAAAGCCAGGAGCCAGGAACTCCATCCTGCTTGCTCTCTATATAGGTAGCAGTAGCCCAAGAATGTGGACCATCTTCCATTGCCTTCCTAGACACATTAGCAGTGAACTTGATCAGTAGAGGAGCAGCTGGGACTTGAACTGGCGCTCTTATATGGGTTACAATTATTCCAAGCGGTGACTTATCTCTACACCACAGGCTACCCCCATAAAAACATTTTGAGTATATCCTTTAAATGAGAAAAAAAAAAGAGTGTTTATCTGTTCGTATATTAAGAAAATGTTTTTGGTTATGAAGAAATTTAACTATAAATGCTTTCCTTTCATGGAAAAAAAAACGGATGTTTGATACAGTTCTAAAGCCCTGAGATTTCAATTATATAAACAATAATTGAAAAATTTTATTTATTTATTTATTAGAATGACATGTTTCCTTTTGTTTTGTAACCATTTGTTTTTATTATTCATTCCAGTATATGGTCAACTCTTCTCTAATTGGGACCACAGAATTCCTATAAGTGTTGCTAATAGGTGCTATTTCCAGTTCCTTTTTTTTTTTTTTTTTTTTTTTTTTTTACCATTATGGATCTCATCTGCCTGCAGTTCTTAACTTGCCGAAGTGAACTTTGCCATTTTACCAAATTTTAGTATGTCTGAAGCATAAAAGAAAACTCAGAATATGGGACATAGCCATTTTCTCTTTTGACTTTAATTCTAAATTCCTTCAGTTATGATATCAACAGTAGTAATGTTTCTCATGTGATTAGTTCTTTGTCTGCAAAAATGTTTTCTGTAAGTGTTTTATTTAGGGGCCAAGGTTGTGGAATGCAGGGTTAAGCCCTGACCTTTGATGCTGACATCCCATATGGATTCCATTAGAGTGCCAGCTGTCCCATTTTTGTTTTAGTTCCCTGATAATGTCTGGGAGAGCAGTGGAAGATAGATCAAGTACTTGGGCTCCTGCCACCTAAGAGGGAGACAGGAATGAAGCTCCTGGTTCCTGTATTCAGCCTGACCCAGTCCTGGTTACAGCAATTTAGGAAGAAAACTAGTAAGTGAAAGAGCTCTCTCTCTCTCTCTCTCTGCCCCTTCTGTAAACTGCCTTTCAAATAAAATAAATATTAAAAAAGAATTTAAATTTACAAACAAAATTTTAAAAGGAAAAACAGTTAAAGGTCTTATTTTGGTTCATTTATTTTTATATATGTTTGTATATGTTTGTATTTGTGAACTACATAGTATCCTATTGTTTAAATAACTACATGCTGAACTTTTTCTTAAATAATTATAAAAAGTATGTGTTGAACTTTGTGTGTTTGTTACTGGGTGTTTCTGACAACAGATCTTTTTTAAGCCCCAACAAAGATATATCTTTTTATTAACATGAAAAACCAGATTTCATGCATTTCTTAGGTATAGTTCTAAGAAGATAACTACACTTTCCTCCCTCTGGCTCTCCCTCCCTCAACCCCCCTCATTCATTCCTTTATTTTTTTATCTTTAATTTTTGCACAGACGTACTTTCAATCCACTCGATAATCTCAAACCTTATTTTGCTACTAACCACAATATTCAGCAAGTAATAAGTAAGACAGCCACATTCCACAGGAGTATAAAACAACCATCTCGATGCCCATTTCATTCCTACATTTTTTTGTATTCTACATTAACTGCCACATATCAGAGAAAGCATATGAATCTTGACTTTTTGGGATTGGCTTTTTTTCCTAAGGATAATGGTCTCCAAATGCATCCATTTTGTTGTGAAAGGTAGGATTCATTCTTTTTTATGACTAAGTAGTAACCCATAGTGTGTAGGTACCACAGTTTCTTTATCCAGTCATCAGTTGATGGAAATCTGGGTTGATTCCATATCTTAGCTATTGCAAATTGAGCTGCAGTAAACAGGAGAGTACAGATAACTCTTTCATATGCTGATATAATTTCTCTTAGATAAATTCCCAAGAGTGGGTTGCCTGGGTCATATGATCTGTTTTTAGATTTCTGAGGAATCTCCATTCTGTCTTCCATAATGGTTGCTCTAGTTTGCTCTCCCAACAACAGTGTCTTAGGGTACCTTTCTCCCCACATCCTCATCAGCATTTAATGTTTTTAAATACGTATACTCAATTTTTACTATAATCAATTGTGGTAACAGTAATGTCTTTATCAAAAAAGTTTAAGTATTTAGTCTGTGTTATATATGCCTTTTGAGAATTGAATATTTAAAATGTAATATTTATTTTCTGAGAATGTTTGAGGTTGGTGCTCTCACTATCTGTATCTCCCTCTCCCACTCTCAGTTTCACTCTCTCTCTCTCTCTCATCTGTGTGTCAAATAAATATAATTTAAATGAGGCTATTTAACTTTATAAATATTATACACTGTTATGTAATCAAAAATCCTTAGCATTATCTCTGTGGTTAAATGGTTTATTTGTTTTAAATTACCTTATACAAAATAATTGTAAAACTCACTATCCTAAAGAGTAAAAACATTACCTGTGCATTTCTGTGGGCTTGATTTCATCCTTTGATAGCTGATTGGCTCAGGATCTCTCAGGAGGTTACAGTCAAGCTGTCCAATGGAATGCGGTCTCATCTCAAGTATCAGCCCCCTGCTGGGAGACTGTGGTACTCAGCTTCTCACACACTAAGGTACTTTCCACAAATTCTTCCCACTCCCCTTTGTACAGCTCCTTCATAGCCCTTCTCTTATCCTGGGGCAAGGGAAGAAGAGACAAGACACAATGTGAAAGCCATTACCTTTTTCAAGCTTATCTTGGATTTGACTTCTACCATATGTTGTTCTTGAGAAGGAAATCTCTAAATGCAACACCTATTCAAGGAGAAGGAATTACACAGGACATGAATATGAGGTGGTAGAGATCATTAAAGGGCTTTTTTAGACAGCCTGCAAAAGGATCTGGTGCACAGAACTTCTTTATTTCACAAGTTTGCATCATTCATTTTCATTTTTTTCTATTTGTTCTACATCTCCACCATCAAACAGATTCATGAACTCTAAAACTTGCAATTTGCATTTTATGTTTTATGATACGGTCTTTGTGATTTAATTTTTCTCTTAATCAAAAAATAGCTTATATCATATAGCCCTGCAATTGGTACATCTCATAAAGATATCATAGCATACTTTTATGGAGCTTGATGAGAAAAATCCAATCTCAAAGGAGCTTCATTTTATCATAATATATGATTATCTTTAAGGCATAGGCCAACTATATGCTAAACAATTAGAAGTAGAGCAATGATTTGGCTTAGAAATTTCATGTTAGTTAGAATACTTTATAACAGTCTCTTCACAAATTAGTTGTGGCTTTTCCCCTGGGGAAATTAATAATAGCTAAGATGAACTGAGTGACTATTAGCAGGCAGACATTGAGTTCAGTAACTAACTTACATTATATCCATTGCCATGAAAACTCTACATGATAAATGATATTTCCTTCAATTATAAAAGAGGTCTAAAATCATTTATGCAGATATCTTATGGTACCAATATATGTCAGTTATGATGTGGACTATCTACTGTATGATTTGTAACCACTCCAGATGTGTCTACAGAATTACCTTTAACATATTAATAAAATATTAACATGCATGCAGTAATATATTTGGATATGAACAGTAAGTAGAATTCATAGAAGCTTGAAACATCTTCACATTGATTCGATTAAGTTCGGCCACCAAGTAAAGTTTGACAGATGTTTGGGATTCTGAAATTGCAGAATTTGTATAAAGTATGTTAGCATTTGAATTTATAGGGATTGATTCCCAAAGAGTGGTGGAACTCCTAACAAACCTAGATCTGCCTGCCTAACTCCCATCAGGCCATGTGATCACCTCGTGTGTGTGTCTCTGGTTGGTCTATAATGCTCATGGCCTTCCATTGATTAGTCAGCAATAGATGGGTGAGTTCTGCAGGTGCAGTGAGGTCACAATGGGCTTTTGTTTTTTTGAAGTTTGCAGGTAGATTGTTTATTGCCTTGATCAGGGCCTAGAGTTTCTTTGAAGCATCTTAGAATAATGATTAGCATTAAGATGTTAACTATATAAGTGATAATTGGGTTATTGAATCTTATAATCCAAGGTCCTGTGGGGCTAATCTAACCCTTGTACCACTCCCTTTATTTAGCAAGCTAGTCCTTAGTAAAGCATAGACTTGAATTACCAAAGTGAAGACAGAGGAACTGAAAGCTAACCAAGGGATAAAGGACAGAGGCTTGGTTTCAAAATAAAAGCATCTGGTCCAGCGGTTTCCTGGGGTTTTGAAGAATGTGTCCTAACTAGAAAATCTACATTTTTAAGTGCTCTACACCACTGCCTTGGAAAAGTATGGGGGCCCTCACTTTATAGGTTCTTTATTTTAAAGGCTTATTTATTTATTTGAAAATCGAAGCCACACAGAGAGGAGAGGCAGAGAGAGGTCCTCCATCCGCTGGTTCACTCTCCAGTTTGCCACATCAGCTGGAGCTGTGCCAATCTGAAGCCAAGAGCCAGGAGCTTCCTCTGGGTCTCCCCAGTGGGTGCAGAGGACTAAGGAGCTGAGCCTTCCTCCTCTGCCTTTCCAGGCCACAACAGAGAGCTGGATAAGAAGTGGAGCATCTGGGACTTGAACTGGCGCCCACCCACTATGCCACAGAACCGGACCCACTTTATAGATTCTTTTCCCATTTCATATTCCTCCTAATTGGAGTCAGATGCTAATTCTCACACTTACTAAATATCTGGGACTTTGGATAATTTATTAACCTCTTTGGAGTTTAGATTGCTGCCTTTGATAAATGTGAATTTCTGGGGCCAGTGCTGTGGCATAGTGGATAAAGCCTCCATCTGTGATGCTGGCATCTTATATGGGTTCCTGCTCCCATCCCGGTTGCTCCACTTCAGATCCAGCTCCCTGTTAGTGAACCTGGGAAAGCAGCAGAGGATGACCCAAGTCCTTGGGCTCCTGTTCCCAGGTGGGAGACAGAAGAAGCTTCTGGCTCCTGGCTTTGGATTGGCCCAGCTCTGACAATTGCAGCCATTTGGGGAGTGAATCAATGGTTGGAATATCTTTCTCCCTCTTTCTGTCTCTGCTTCTCTCTCACTACCACACTAACTCTGCCAATGAATATGAAAATTCTTTAAAAAAGAACTTAGCCAAATTGTAATAATTGATTCAAGCTTAATAAAAATATTTTATAGAACCGCATTTTAAAAACTCTTGTGTTTTGCAAAAATTCTTCTTTTAAAAAAATTGTTAAAAGGAGGAATCAAATTAATTAGGTATGTTCTGTGAACATGTTTTGTATGGATTTTCAAGAGCAAAAAATAAATGTAGTCATGTATTTTTTCTCTATCTATATCTATTTCTCTGAGGATATCTCTATATATACATAGGTAGTTCTTTTTAGTATATGTATATAACAAAAATGAGTATTTGTATTTAGAAATAAACAGTAAAAGAGCCACAGCATCAATACAATATCTACATTTATTGAGAGATGTTGAAGGGGACATACAGCATATAATAATACAGTATTAGAGAAGAAAGCCTCCCCTTGGCACGAAAGGATACGTATTCAACTCAGCTGTTCAGTTTGGCAGTTCTAGGAGTTAGTCTATAAGAAAATGATCATTGCCTTTTCTGGTCACATACAATAGTTCAAGAGAAAATGCACCCTGGATTTCAAAACTACCCTAAAACACTTTTTGGTATTCTTTAGCCTCAGTTTAACAAGTTTCATGGTTACATAGACAAAATTAATTTTAAAAATTAAGCCAACAGTTTGTACATATATAATATCTGAATCTAAGGACGAATAGTTAAAGCATGAAATTGAAACCAGTCCTTTCAAGTGAATCTTCACTGATATGGCTTCACCAGTGTGTGCACTGTTCTATTCATTTCCAATCTTTAGATTGACAGTTTCTTCTTAATCTTATCTACTATAAAATCTGTGGTGTGGATAATGAGCCTGGGGTAATACTTTTGCTGCCAGGTTACTACTCCATAAGTGGATCTTTTAAAGGACACTTTGTGGACTGTTTTTGTTTAGTGTAAAGTGGGGAATGAATGCAAGCAAAAGAAGCCAATCTCATTTTACTCACTCCCCACACAAATTTAATTGCCATTTTGACACTAACTTAGCATCACAAGAAACAATCCACTTTTGCAGTCCGAACAGCAAAGAATTATGCTATTTTCTATCATTAGATGACTTTTTACAACACACACACACACATACACTCATATATATATATATATGTATAATATATATTTATTTATCTTTTTATTGATTCCTGGCTCTGATCTTTATTTCTGTTAGTGATCGCAAGGGATTTGTTCACTTGGGGTATCACCAATCTGCCTGAAGTGAGAGTTACTCATAGGAAAGCTTTATTTACTTGTGACAAGAGAAGGGACCAGCGGGAATATTTAGTTTGCTAAAGAAACTGGCCCTCTAGGAAGCAGATTGCCAGGGATTTTAGAGCCGTGGTTAGCAGAGCAGACACGATGTATGTTTCATACGCTGTGTGCTCAGAAAAGGCAGGAATCTGTTCTCTAGGTGGAAACTCGGTGTATTATAATAAGGGAAACTCTGCTGAAGTCACGAAGATCTGATTCAAACTGCTTTCTTCTTTTCACTAATCTTCGTTGTTGCTGTTGTTGTTGTAGTAGTAATTTGGTCTCCTTCTGAGCGCAACATTAGAAGATAACTCTTCCGGAACATTATCTGAACAGCAAGAGTGCTGACTCCCTGTCCTAGTTCCTCTCCTCTCCTTTTTGCTTAAATTATATTGCCTTAAGGTAGAACTTCTATTGAAGGGTAGTTATGATAACCACAGTGACATCTACTGCACTGTATCTGCTTACGATGTTCAACAAAGTTCCTTAAAGCTTTTACCTCAGAGGGCAAGTGACCCGAACCTCAAGACAACGCTTCAACAAGCTTCATTATTGCCATATCCCCGGCCAGGAACAGGGCATTCATATTCATTTTCACTATAACTGGATTCACATAACTCAGCATTTTAAAATAAATCACTTGGTATGTTGAATATCTGGGAAGTTTTAAAACATTTGTGACTCCTGGCTCCATATTTAACAAATATAATTTAAAAATATGCAATTAAATATGCTTGGGGAAGTTAGACCACATTTATAATGGGCTTTAATTTAAAACATAGATTTTGTGTAGTAATTTCTGTGTCTTTATCACTTTTGTAAATTTAAGAATATTTGAAGTGTAGAAGAAATAATCTGAGTAATATGTATCTGATGCAGAAAATTCTGAATAGTGTCTCATCCAAATACATCGATGTATAAAGCAGATTCATTTTACTGAATGAGATCAGTGACAGGAGATGACCTTTCTCATCCTGCCCCATTTTCCAAGAGAACTGCTCTTCTAAGTGGGTCTGTAACTTTCCTATCCATGGTTTTATAACTTGACTATTCACATACAATTTTGTCATAGCATTGATTGTAAAAAACAAAATTTAGAAAAAATTTAAATATTTATCAATCTGAGAATAGACATTTAATTTATATGTGTGTATGTGTTAATATGTATATTTGTTTCAAATACCTACATCCCACTGTATGTGTTTCTAATATATAGAATTTCATTCTTTTTTTTTAATCTCTTAAAAATAATGAGGGTAGGGATTTAGCCCAGTGGTTGACACTGCTTGTGATGGTCTCATCCCATATCGCAATGCCAGGGATTGAATCCTGCTCCATTTCCAATTACAGCTTTCTGCTAACAATTTGGGAGGCATCATGTGATAGTTCAAGTGACTGGGACCCTGTCTCTGATGTGGGAGAAGCAGACTGAGTTTCAGACTTCTGCCTTTGGCCTGGTCAGCACCAGCAGTTGCCCAACTATTGGAGGGTTTTGGGGAGTAACTCAGTAGATGAGTTCTTTCTCTCTCTCTCTCTCTCTCTCCCTTTCTCTCTCTCTCTCTCTCTCTCTCTCTCTCTCTCTCTCTCTTTCTCCTTCTCTTTCCTTTTGCCTTTCAAATACATAAAACAGAGACCAGCACTGTGGTGTAGATTAACCCTTACTGCTGTGCTGGCATCCAATATGGGTGCTGGTTCTGCTGGTTCAAGTCCTGGCTGTTCCACTTCTAATCCAGCTCCCTGATTATGTGCCTGCGAAGACAGCAGAAGTACTTGGGCTCCTGCACCCATGTAAGAGATCAGGAAGAAGCTCTTGGCTCCTGGCTTCAGCCTGTCCTAGCCCCTGCCATTGAGGTCATTTGGGGAGTAAACCAGCAGATGGCTAATATCACACCCACTCTTCTCCCTCTCTTTCTCTCTGTATCTCTGCCTTTCAAATCAATCAATAAATAAAATAAATTTTAAGAACACACAGGTTGTTTCAAAACAGAAACTCCTTTTAACTTCCTTAGGAGGTATTCTTCAGAATGACACTAACTAGAACTGCAAAATCATGTTGCTAACAAAAGCAGAATAAAGAGAAAGTGCTGACTGTACTTTCCCTAGTCCAAAGTGTAAAAGCAATTAATTGGTTCTACTTTCTCCACTAATGCAAATTATGCTGACAAGAAAGTACAGTAGCAGGGTTTTTTTTTCAATTAAATTTATATTTTTGCATAACAAAGCTGGGAACCATATGACAAATTCCATTTGGATGGATGACTTAAGGGTTAAAGTTTAAGTGTATCCTGCTAATCAAGTTGTTCTAATGCTAAATATTATGAGTAGATTTTGTAGTTCTCTGGTTTAAGCCATGAGATTTCAAAGAAGCTTGCATGTGAAATAAACATGAAATGTTTTCAATAAAATTTTCTTTTATTTACTTGTGTGTTTCCTGATTAATTGAGGGAGAAAATTTAGAATAATTTTGCTGTCAAGTTTTAATTAAAATTAAAAGAAACCAGTTCATGTTTATGAGTGTAGGAAGATCTTTAATATTTGTAATCAATAAATGCCTACAGCATAGACAGAAGCAGGCTGCTACATGCAGGAACATACTGATTACTACTTGAAGTAAGTGTTCTTTAAATATTTATAAATTAAAACAGCAAAAACTTCACTATACTTCAATATTTAGCAAGTAGTTTTAACAATGAACATTGGTAAAGTTATAGTATTATATTGTTACGACTTAATTTAAGTGTTATATGTCATTTCCCCAGCATGCTGCACAATTTCATTTCTTACCACTTCCTAAGATGAGCTTCACTGAGCTGCTAATTATTTGGGTTGTCTATTTTGTCTAGGAGCAGAAACTGGGTCAAGGTGGTCAAACTTAAAATGAAGCCAGGTTTTGTCTGAGCAATGGCAATTTTGGTTGACTGAATCAATGTAACTTGCTTTCCTCTCATTTTTATTGTAATTTGGCAACCTAGAAGCATTGAGGGACTATGTCAGGTAGAGTAGACAAATGAAAACTACTAAGTTATTTTAAACTTGAGCACTTGGTAAAGCTTTTGCAACTTTGTTCCAGTTTTGCTTTCCTTGAAATATATCTAAATGAATTCAGAGTAGAGTATGTAATTTTCTAAGACTTTTGATCAAATATTCTTAAAGTATAAATTTTTGTTAGTGTATTAACTTAATCTCTTTTATAACCAAATAATTTATCAAATAGCCTTTTATATTTACCACAGGAAAAAAAGCAAGGGTGTTTTTAGTTTTTAAGATTTCATTTATTTATTTATTTGAGAGGTAGAGTTACAGACAGAGAGGGAGAGACAGAAAGAGAGAGAAAGAGAAAGAAAAAGGTCTTCCATCTGCTGGTTCACTCCCCAGGTGGCCACAAGGGCTGGAGCTGGGCTGATCCGAAACCAGGAATGAAGAGCTTCTGCCTGGTCTCCCACGTGGGTGCAGGGACCCAAGCACTTGGGCTGTCTACTGCTGCTTTCCCAGGCCATTAGCAGTGAGCTGGATCAGAAGAGCGTCAGCCGGGACAAGAACCTTCACTCACATGGAATGATGATGGTGCTGCAGGTGAGGCTTAGCCCACTATGCCACAGCACTGGCCTAGGTGCAGTGGTTTTAAGTAACGCATTCCAGAATGGAGGAAAAAAAAATCTAAGTGAGGTGTTGCTCTATCCTAAAAGCGCAAGAAAACAGGAGGCTACAAAGCTGGCAAAATGCTGTGGTATGTCCTCCACTAGGCATTTTTCTTTTTCATTTTTTCCCCTAAGGAAACTCAGTATCCCCTCTGAAATCCCCATTACATGTTTGGTATCAAAGCAATGTCTCATTTTGGAATACTGAATGGAAAATATCGAATCTATTGAATGAGATAGGTGCCTGATGAGAAATGTTGTGTTCAAATATTATGGAAAACTAGTCTAGGACATGGGTTTGGAATAAGCATGAAAAACCATTAAAGATATAATAATATATTATTAATTTGTAAATACTAGAATACTGGCTCTAGGGATAACTCCAAACATGGGATAATACATTTATATAGAGCAGATTATACATAGAAAAGCACAATTAACATATAGTTTGCATAATCAAAATGAATACATGGAAACAAGTGAGATTTTATGATGAAATTTTCATAGATCATGTTTGTCCTCAAGGCAGTTCATTGTTTCTACAACATATATGTCACAGACTAAAGGGTTTTTTAGTTTGTTGCCTTATTTATCAAGAGACACAAGGCAAATATCTATTTTATACCATATTATATGTAGAAAAATAAAGAAAAATGTTGAAGAAAAAATGCTGAAGAAGGTAACATTTTTACAGTTATTTATCATTGCCAATCAATATTTTCTTTATTTAGAAATAACTTAAATATTTTAGTTGGACACTATACAAACCAGAATGAAGGATATAATTGCAAAGGGCCATTGCTGTCACAAGATGATTTATTGTGATCAAAGAGATAGAGGTTCAAACACTTTATGGGATGTCTCATTGAAAGCGAGAGATGTTCTCTTCTATTTTCTTCTACTTGGTGAAGGAATACAAGGATAATGACTGCAACAGAAAAAGACAATTTGAAGTGGCCTAGTTAGTGATTAAAAATATGTGGACACAACCTGGTTGCTGAGGCTCTATATCAAGAATTATTGTTGTGGTATCAGGGATGTAAAAATCTATCATTTAATCTATATAATATTCTAATTACTAGAACAGAATGCAATTCATGCATGACAAAGAAATTAGACATGAAAATTGGATCAAAAATAAGCTAGTAATATGTGAAACGTGGTTTGGTCTAGTAAAGAAGAAGGAGAGGTAGAGAGCGAATAAGAGAAAGGAAGATAGTGTGAGGCCGTGCTTGCAAACATAGCACAAAGATATTAGTCAGTTTGTCTTGAATAAATAAATTTAGCTAACAAGGCAAATGATGGAATTTTATACTACTGTTGCTTCCCGCTGCTTCTATTTCAAGAATTTAAACACACACATATTCTCTATCTCCTTGGTATTTTGATGTCCCTAGCATTATGAGATCTAGAAAAGTTTTTATTATTATTAGATATAGAAAAGTTTGTTGCTTTGGGGTCTACATATGCTGACACTAATGCTGCTACATGGGGCCGGCGCTGTGGCACAATGGGTTAACTCCCTGGCCTGAAGTGCAGGCATCCCATTTGGGAGCTGGTTCTAATCCTGGCTGCTCTTCTTCCCATCCAGCTCTCTGCTGTGGCCTGGGAAAGCAGTAGAAGATGGTCCAAGTCCTTGGGCCCCTGCACTCACGTGGGAGGCCTGGAAGAAGCTCCTGGCTCCTGGCTTCAGGTTGGCCCAGCTCCTGACAGCTGTAGCCAACTGTGGAGTGAACCAGCAGATGGAAGACTTTCTCTCTCTCTCTCTCCCTCTCTCTCTCTCTCTCTCACTCAGCCTCTCTGTAACTCTGCCTTTCAAATAAACAAATCTTTTTTTTAAAAAATACACGAATCATTAAAAAAAGTTTACATCAAGGTGCAGGCATGGGAATTCACTTTGTTCTCTCTTTTTGATTCACTTTTTTATCCCACTTACATGACATGTATCATGATGGATGAGATATAAATTTCATTAATTAGTATTCTCCATTCCGAAACAAATTAATGTCTCCTTGTATCTAAGTAATATCAACTTCCTGGTAAAGTCATAATCTGGAGACAGTGGCTGTCTCACAGGCCCATGGGACATCACAGAGTTTTACTTCAAGGCTGAAGTCAAGCTTTGTGTGCCCAGTATCTGTATACAATAGATTGTACATTTTAGCCATTGCCAAATAAGGGGAGCAAGGAGTGCAAAAAGGAGACACAGAATAAGCTCCTGGCTCCTGGCTTCGGATCAGCTCAGCTCTGGCCATTGCAGCCACCTGGGGAGTGAACCAGCGGATGCAAGACCTCTCTCTCTCTCTCTCTCTCTCTCTCTCTCTCTGCCTTTCCTTCTCTCTCTGTGTAACTCTGACTTTCAAATAAATAAATTGATCTTTAACAAATGCTGCTATACAAGCTTTCTTCGCATTAATGTTTATATGTATAAGATTTTATCCTCTGCTACCACACTCCTTATATTTAATATGCATTTCTGTTATGCCACATTATGATTGGATTATTTTAAGGTTCTTAGCTTGACAATGTCTACATTTAATTGCAGTACATAGCCAATTTACATCTTATGAAAAAATGAATTTATTAATGTTTTTAAAAGTTTTCCTACCATTCTTCATTCCCTTGAAAATACATTTGCCTTTTAAATTGAATAATAAATATTATGCCTCCTAAAAATGCACTCATCCATAGATATCATGGGGGATTAGTTCTAGGATGCCTCTGGATACCAAAGTCTATAATGTTCTAGTCTCTTACATAAAATGTCATGGTATTTACATATAACCTATACACATCTTCCTGTAGACTTTAAATTATTTATGGATTATTAATAATGACTAATACAATGAGAACGCAATGGAAATTGTTTTTACATCCTGTTGTTTATAGAATAATGACAAAGAAAATTCTTCACATTAGAACAATTCTCTGCCCCCCCCATACACACACACACACACAAACACACAAACACACACACGTATTTCAAATTTTCTATCTCAGTTGATTTAATCTGCTGCTGTGGAACCTACAGATACCAAAGTCTAACTCTACAGATGTCTGCTTTCTTTTGTTAATTCTTGTTAGTTAAAACTTATTTTAATTGTATTTAATGGTCATCTTACATATGATTACATTTGTTGCTGGTTTATAAAATTCAGTTTGTATGTATCTACTTCTTTACAATTAAGGACCTTATAACTGTTACTTCCATTTAGGACCCCTTCCATATTTTCTTCTATTTTTTTGTATTAAAATTTTACATATATTTAAAACCTTCTGAAACAAGGCTATGATTATTTTTAGTATTCAATGGTATTTTAGATTTATCTATTTTATATCTTTATCTATTTTTCTATCATTTATATACCATCTCTATTCCTTTTCTTTTTTCCCACCTTTCACTGTTTTTATCTGAACTCATTTTCTCTCAACCAGAAGAATATATTCAAGCTCTGCTGATTATTTTATTTTGCATTGATTTTTAAAAATTATTTTATTTTATTTTATTATATTTTTTTGAGAGGCAGAGTTAGACAGTGAGAGAGAGACAGAGAAAAAGGTCTTCCTTCCATTGGTTCGCCCCCAAATGGACGCTACTGCCAGCACTGCGCCAGTCCAAAGCCAGGAGCCAGGAGCTTCCTCCTGGTCTCCCATGCGGGTGCAGGGCCATCCTCCACTGCCTTCCTGGGCCACTGCAGAGAGCTGGACTGGAAGAGGGGCAACCGGGACAGAATCCAGCACCCCTTCCGGGACTAGAACCCAGGATACCATCACTGCAGGCGGAGGATTAGCCTAGTGAGCCACGGAGCTGGCCCTTGCATTGATTTTTTTTACCTTTGTTTTTGCAAGTTTTTTCTACTCTTAAAAAATATCATTTGTAGTTATTATCTCTCAAAATTATTCCATGCATCTACAACCAACTAATCTTTGACTAAAGAGCTAGAATCACTCCCTGGAGATAGGACAGTCTCTTTAAAATGTTTTTATTCTTCTCTTATCTCCATTATTCCAATTTTCAAATTAGCTGTCAATTGTATTATCGCATTTTTAAAATAATGGGACTTTTATTCCTTCTGCTTTTAAGATTGTTTTTAAGTAAGCAAACAATGTTTATATTTACATTTATCTTGCTTGCTTGTGTGTGTGTGTGTGTGTGTACTGCCTTTTGAAAATATTTTTAAAGGTGTAGATTGACCTTAGATTTTCTTTGGTTTTAGAAAATTATTGCTGGATTGGTGTTGTCGCATGCTGTGTTAAGTCACTGCTTGCAATGCTAGCAACTCATATGGTTGCTGGTTTGTGTCCTGCCCATTCCATTTCCAATCCAGCTCCCTGCTCTCGGAAAGCAGTGAAAAATGATTCAAGTCCTTTAGTCTCTGTACCCATGTGGGAGACCTGGAGGAAGCTCCTGGCTCTTGGCTTCAGACCAGCACAGCCCTGGCCATTATCGTCATTTGGGAAGTGAACCAGCAGATGGAAGATCTTTCTCTCTTTATCTCTCCCTCTCTCTCTGTGTGTAATTCTGCCTTTCAGATGAATACAATAAATCTTAATAAAAGAAAATTACTGCCCACATATCTATCAATTATTATTTCTGGCTCTTTAATCTTTCTCTTCTTATTCTGAAGTTTGATTAGATCTTGTAATTATGAATTAGATGGCTTTTAAATTTTGTATTAAAGGTATTTAAGTGATTCATTCAGTTGAATCTAACTTTCAGTGCATTTGTTCTTTACTGTAAGTAATCTATTTTTAAGCCAATCCATAGAATTCATAATTTGTCATTGAATTAATCAATTTAAAATTGTTCATTTATGTGTTCTTTGCTAAAACTCTCTTTTCAATATTATTGCATATTTATATCCTAGTATTTTTAGTTTTAAACTTTTGTCTCTAATATCAGTATTAATAGCAGACATGAATTACTATCTCACTGATTCCTCCTGGTTTTTGTTCATTTTTCATTCTTTTTATTGATATGCCTTATTTTTTATGATAGTGTCTAAATATATATATATATATATAAACTATACAATGTGTGCATGGTATTGTTTGTCTTAACAGAAGTTGTACCTTTCTTCACCAGCATGTATACAACAGGAAACATGTCTTTGATCCAGTGGACTGTACTGATTAGTGCTTACATGAGTTTAACCCTGACATATATTCTAATTGAAAGCCTGTGGAGTTTACAAAGTCCTTTTTTCATGGGTAGCCCCATAACTCTCTATTCATCTCTGCTGAGCTGTGAGACTGTGAAATTTCTGCTTATCGTTACATTTTCAGAACAGCTCTTTTTATGGTTTGTTTACCTGAGTCATCACCCATACTTGAAGAGTGTGAAAGATGAAAACTCTCATATAAAAATACTGTACTCTGAATGTGTGGGTCATATCTCTATGGGTTTCTTGCTTTAAGGATACTGCCCTGCATTCTGGGCTATTGGGAAGCTGTAAATTTTAATGTTTCTTTTCTCAGCCAAGTGAGTGCTGCAAGAACTGTGTTGCTGCTCTCTTTGCCCCTGTATCCAACATCTAGAATTGGCTAAGGGCAGCAATGAGTGCAGGGCTCACCTCAATGCATTACCTTTTCCTATTGGATTTTGACCCTCAAGTTCTGGCAGCCTTTGTTGTTTTATAAATGCCTTCAGAGATTTTTAAATATTTCATTCTTTTGTAGATCTTTCCAGCTACAGGTTAGTCTTGTGCCTGCTACATCCAGTTGAAATTCATTACTGTTGTCAAGATCATGTTTGGACCTTTAATTATAAAAGTGCATGTGTGAATATATACACACATATACATACAATTTCATATTGTATTATGTATAAATTAAACCCATGTGCATTTATTTTAATAAACATTATACATATTCATATATATATATATTTAGCACTATGGCATCAATTTTAACAGATAGTAAATAATAATATTAATAGGTAAAGAATAATCAACTTGTAGATATAAATATATGTTAAGGTTCTATAAACCTGATTTCAAAATTATTTCTGTCTCATAGATTTGTTTGTTAATTTATTGAGTCCAGTTTCTCGTTGTTTTAGAAATTGCATAATGTGCTATACTTTAATTCATATTTGTAAAACAAATAATTTTTTCATGCAGTATTTAATGTTAATAATACAAAGCGCATTCATAATATGAAAATTTTCTATTTTAATAGCATGAACTGTCAAAAATTCAACTGGATATTATGAATCAGAAGAAAAATTTAAACCATTTATTAGCATTACTTCCACTTATTTTTACTCTGAAGTCTCTGATAATATTGACATAAACGGAAGTCATGTTATTATTTGTGAAGATCTTCTGGTAATCAAGCCAATACATTCACCATTGTTGTTTCACTGTGCATACATGTATGAGAGAACTTTGAAAAAATGAATGATACTAACAGTGATTGGATGAAGTTGAAAAGACAGTTCACAGGATAAAAAACACAAACTTCTGCAGTTGTATCTGCTAAATCATCACAGTTGTGTATATTATCTTAAAATAAATTTTAATTTTGAATATTATAATGGCATTTTATAGTTAGTTTAGTGTAACTTGGATTTTGTCTTCTGAGGATTATCAGTACAATCCATAGAGTGAATGAGAACCTGCTCAACATTTTGTTACTAGTTATAAATCCCTGAAAAATGTCTGAAACAAGTGAAATTCTCCACTTAAGTGTTGCGTTAAAATTTTTTCTTTATTCTAATAAAATTTATCTGCCCTTTTCTGACAAATATGATTGTTACCAAAAAATACGATTAAATAATAAATTATATAAATGGAATTATATTTGCATTGCACAACAGAAGATTAAATCACTATTGTAAACCTTTGGAGTATTATCTATGTGCCCCAAATAATGATACTTGATTATCATTTCTTGCACTAGTTATCTTGCACAACAGATCCTTAACCTATGATTTTCTTGGTTCTGCAATGACCCCACAGACTGGAGCCCTGGCACCTATATTCTTCTCATTGACTACTGTCTAGAGTGTGGCGTAGTTCCTTAGTAGAGGAAGCAGCATCATAGTTCTATAATAACTATTGACTACTAGGAGTATTTAGCTTTCCCTGCTGCCTGTGTTGAAGAAAACTTTGTTTTAGCAATGAGCAATGATCTACTCATACAGAGGAGATATTAGCTGTGAGTCCCCTAAGGATGGTCAATAGACAAAACAATGATCTTTATTCCTTTGCCTCAGATGTTGTGACACATTTAGTGAGGTATGAATAAACAGGACCTCTCTGTACCACACACTAATCCACTAATGCACAGCACTGCATTAGGAACTAAATATGAAAATGGGAGAGGAAGTAAGTCCTCCTAGATTGCTGTCATGAACAAAAAATTTAGTGCAAAACTGAAAAATATGTGATGAGTATTACACGTGAGCTGAAAGTACTAGTGGGCATGAACTAGATGATTCCAGGCAGATCATAGTGTATAAGTTATTCATGATACATAGATGAAATATGATCACTTGTGAAATATTTAACATCTCCATTGCAGTCCAGAAAAAGGTGGGTAACACATAAGACTAATATTCATACTAGGATACTTTTTAAATAATAGGCATTTTAATGAGAAAGTAGTTCAGAATAACAATCTAGCAGGTGCTTGTGTTACCAGTGAATGGCAGGGTTCTTGTCTTCGCGCAAGAAAGAATTCAGGCGTGAGACAGAGAGTAGTGGGAGGTAAAATAGCAAGGTTTATTAGGGAAGGGACATCCATAAGAACGGATGGACACCTCTCCAGACAGGACCTGAGAGAGAGTGCACAGTCACTCTGACTGGGGAGGGCGGGGCTAGTTTACAAGGTTGAGTGGAGAGATTACACCTGAGCAGACCAGATGTGCAGCTCAGCAGAGAGGCAGAGGGCTGAGCCTGCAGTCTGGTTGAGGCCGGGAGTTTTTAAGGAGATGGGTCTTGCTTCCCCACCTCTGCTCCTCTTGGAACAAAGGGCTTTTTGGATGTAAATAGAAAAACTTCTGAGTTTTTTCCCTGAAGTTATCAGACAGGGGGAAGTCTGGCTGGCTCTGGGCCCCATTAGAGGAAGGGCAGGGAGAGCGGGAGGGCGTTTGAAGTGCAGATACTGGGCTGCACCTGGAAAGTTATCAGGCAGAAGGGGCAGGAACCCACCCCGGGCAGGTTGTCGGGTAGGAGGGGGCAGGGCAGGATGCAGAACGCTGGGCTTCGGGATGACTTTGAGATGCAGATGCATATGCTGGACAGACATCTTCTCTTTAGGCCTGTCACACACACATAGGCTCATATCTGACTTCCTACCTAACACATGGAAGCTTCAACATTGAAATCCATGTAAGATTATTTTTTAAATGCATTATTAATTATTTGTGTATCAGTCTATAGTATAGTTGAAGTTAAATGTCAGTCAAAAATGCAGTCATTTGAGGAGAATTTGATGAACAAAACTTATAACAAAGTTTGATAACAAAGCTGCTAAAGCAAAGTGTAGGAAAACCACAAATAATAGTCTCATAGTGTCTGCTAACAATGGGTGTTGCCACAGAGCAGGCCGAAAAAGGCCAATGATGAGAACAAATACACAAAATCATATAAAGCTGCATGGAGTGGGGAGCCTTCTAGGAACAGTTTCTTTTTGTCAGCGGACACATTCGGGGTGAAAAGAAAATGATGGCTAAAAAATTGTCCTGATCTCACTCTTCCCCTTCTATTACCTCCGTCTGGAATGTCTACTGTCACCTGTTAACCTAGAAGACAGAAAGCAGCAACCCAGCCTGCATCCTGGCCATATGGAACAGGGCGACAGAAGAAGATTAGATTTAGAGGGAAACCAAAATATAGCCAGCCAAATGGTGTGTCTGCCTTTTATGCAATGAAAATATATAAATTATTTTACTTTAATTTCTGTGTTTGCTACTAGGAAAATGTCGTTAAAATTACATTTTTTTTCTTATTCATTTGTCTCAGGTACCATTTTTGAAAAGCATTCTCAATCCACATAAAGAATGAGGGATGGATTATTGATGTTTTAAAAAAAATACCTAGTAATTGAAAATAAGTGTTTTAATTTTTTTTACCATTATCCAGAGCTACTCTTGTAGTCATTTTCTTCATCATTATCTTTGCAGTATCCATAGTGAAAAAGAGCAGTTCTGGATGCTCAGACTGTAAGCTGACACTCATCTATTGTCTGTGTTACTCTTCTGTTAGATATAGCAATCTCAAAAAATATTGATATCAGCCAAATTCTAAGACTTTGATACATTGGGGCAAAGCAAGGCTAATTCATGAATTTGTCTACACACAAACAAAATCTAGATTATTTTGCAATAAAAGTATTAACAGAATTTCCACTCTCACGTTAAAATAGTAACAGCTGATTATTTGATAACAAAAATGTCCCCACTTTTTGTTATCATTTCTTTTTTTTTTTTGACAGGCAGAGTGGACAGTGAGAGAGACAGAGAGAAAGGTTTTCCTTTGCCATTGGTTCACCCTCCAATGGCCGCCGTGGCCAGTGCACCACGCTGGTCCGAAGGCAGGAGCCAGGTGCTTCTCCTGGTCTCCCATGGGGTGCAGGGCCCAAGCAGCTAGGCCATCCTCCACTGCACTCCCTGGCCACAGCAGAGAGCTGGCCTGGAAGAGGGGCAACTGGGACAGAATCCGGCGCCCCGACTGGGACTAGAACCCAGTGTGCCGGCGCTGCAGGCAGAGGATTAGCCTAGTGAGCCGCGGCGCCGGCCTCAAAACATTAATTTCTTAAACCTTTCTCCAAATTTTCTACTCTCAAAGCACATTTTATAGTAGATTCTTATTCTGGCATTGGACACATGTCTAAATTGGTCACACTTGCTGCAGGGTAACAAGACCAGTTTTTTTTATTATAGTTGCATTCTCAGAAATTTTCAGCTGAAAGGCATTGATAATAGCTACAATTGAACATACACCTTTGCAACTTTTTTTTTTTTTTTAAGATTCATTTATTTATTTGAAAGTCAGAATTACAGAGAACAAGACACAGAGACAGAGAGAAAAAATAAATCTTCCATCTGCTCATTTAAGCCCTGGATGGTTTCAATGGCCAGTCTGAAGCCAGGAGCTAGGAGCTTCATCCGGACATTTTATGTGGGTGGCACAGGCCCAGACACTTTGACCATCCTCCACTGCTTTTCCCAGGCCATTAACAGGGAGCTGGATTGGAAGTGGAACAGCCAGGACACGAACTGGTGCCTGTATGGAA
Organism: Oryctolagus cuniculus; assembly: GCF_964237555.1. Classification (NCBI taxonomy): domain Eukaryota; kingdom Metazoa; phylum Chordata; class Mammalia; order Lagomorpha; family Leporidae; genus Oryctolagus; species Oryctolagus cuniculus. The sequence continues at coordinate 23,323,285 of NC_091440.1, read as the reverse complement.
TGCTGGTGTCGCTTGCAGCAGCTTTATCTCTTATGCCACAATGCCATGCTAATGCCTTTGTATCCTAATTATGACTTGCATTCTAACATGGCTTCTTAAAATGGTAAAATGCATTTTGAAAAGATCATTATAGCATTTGTAAGATCTATTATATACCGAGGTCCTAAAATTGGAACTTTTTAAATATAAGAAAAGTATAAATAGTAGTGAATATTTTAAGAGGATAATTGCTAACTCTTTTCAGTAGCTAAAATAAAGTAAGTTACTAAAATCCCCTAAGAATAGTTTTTGCTTGCTGGGATGTTTCACTTCTGTGGAAATTGATGCCAACTATAGAATAAGAAGTTGAGATGAAATTGTATGTCTTCCTAGAGGAATTTTACAGTAAGCCTAATGTCATGATAGATTCAAGAGAAAAGAAACATTTTGGAAGACAATAAGAATTATATTTCAAACATTTAAATCAATTTGTTTTCAAATGTTATCTTTAAAATGCACAGATTAAAATGAACTGGGGAAATATCTTTTTAAATCCTCCATAAATCAGAATAATATCAGATCTCAGTTTCATGATCAGGAAACCATGAAACTCCATTGGCGTTTTTGTAAAAATTAACACACATCTTACAGATAATTTTTGTGAGTTTTTTTAGCAAATTAATGTGATTTAACTAACAGATACAATTTTACAGAGAAAATAATATCTTCTAAAACTCGTAGCTGTGATGTAGGCCATAATTTTTTTGCTATGTGCGATTTAAGGAAATTATTTAACCTTTTTAATTCTAGTTGCTTTACTCTGAAATAAGAAATGGATATGTTAATTCATGTATAATATTTTGTCATGAAAATTATGTTGAAGATATTATAATTGGTAAATCCTCTTTTTATCCTTTCTTTTGTTAAAAAGATTTTATTTATTTATTTGAGAGGTAGAGTTACAGAGATGGGTAGAGAGAGAAAGATCTACCTGCTGGCTCACTCCCTAACTGGCTGCAATGGCCAGAGCTTAGCTGTTCCGAAGCCGGGAGCCAGGAGTTTCTTCCCTGTCTCCCAGGTGGGTAAGGGCGTTTGTTTCCTCAGGGATAGCACAGAGCTGCATTGGAAGAGGGGCAGTTGGGACGTGAACCAGCACCCAAATGGGATGCTGATGCCTCAGGCGGAGGCTCAGCCTACTACACCAGAACACCAGCCCCTTTTTTTATACTTTCTACACTGGTTAAGTTGACTCTCTGGGTATTTATTAAGTTAGGGGTAGCCATAAGAACAGTACATTTATGACTGATTTACTCTCTGGTGGAGCATCAGGGTAGTGAGCTTTAGTTTTTGTCCAAAACATTGCTTCCCTCCAAGAACTATGGCAAGAATTAAAATATGCCCCCAAACAGAAATATTGGGTCTATTAGTTTTTACGACTATTAAATCAATGTAATTATGAGAAGCAAAGAAAATTGTAGTCCATAGGGAAATACTGGTGAATTCTCTTACAGCTAATTCTGAAGCATGTCTTTAATAACCTACATTTTTGTCTGAATGTCAGCTACGTTCCATTTCTCTCCCAGAAGTTCCCTCTTTGTGGAGCTAACTGTACTAATGGCGCTGCTCAGTGTGAATTATCTTATTTACTACGTCATCATAAGCTATGAGAACTGAGTCCCATTCCCACAGCAACCAGAGTGGAGTCTGAGTAAAGCTCTCTTGAAAAAATCTTCATGCCTGGTAGCCTAGAGTATATCTACTTTTTTTTTTTTTTTTTTAAGATTTATTTATTTGAAAGTCAGAGTGACACACACACACACACACACACACACACACACACAGAGAGAGAGAGGTCTTCCATCTGCTGGTTCACTCCCCAGTTGGCCACAAGGGCAGCAGCTGTGCTGATCCGAGCCAGTAACTTCCTCCGGGTCTCCCATGTGGGTGCAAGGGCCAAAGGCTTGGGCCATCTTCTACCGCTTCCCAGGCCATAGAAGAGAGCTGGATCAGAAGTAGAGCAGCTGGGACTCGAACAGGCTCCCACATGGGATGCCGGCATTGCAGGCAGCAGCTTTACCTACTGTGCCACAGCACAGGCCCCAGAGTGTATACACTTTCTTGGCTTCATCAACTTAATTTCTTCACAGTCAACAGAAGGCATTTCATAGTACATATTTCATGATTAACTTCCTTGCTTATTATTTCACTCTTTGTGCACAATGCCATGTTGACATTCAAAGTTTCTCTTAACTAAGTAAAAAAAAAAATTAATTTTTTGGTCCTTCTACCTAATTTTGATGCTTTACTCTGTTTGTTTTATTTGACAGAGTTAGACAGTGAGAGAGAGGAACAGAGAGAAAGGTCTTCCTTCCATTGGTTCACCCCACAAATGGCTGCCACGGCCGACCCTATGCCAATCTGAAGCCAGGAGCCAGGTGCTTCCTTCTGGTCTCCCATGCGGGCGCAGAGGCCTACATACTTGGGCAATCCTCCACTGCCCTCCCAGGCCACAACAGATAGCTGGATTGGAAGAGGAGCAACCGGGACTAGAACCTGGCACCCATAGGGGATGCCCGCACCATAGGCGGAGGATTAACCAATTGAGCACCAGCTGATGCTTTACTCTTTATATGTGCAATAGATTTCATGTTTGCGAAGATCTTGCCATCTATGAAACAGCTTCTTTCCAGTCCTTCTCTTGAGTCAGGCACTCTTACATCTCCATTAAGTTTTAGAAAAAAAAACAAAAACAAACAAACAAACAAACAAACAAACAAAAAAATCAGGTATTCCAAGATGGTTGAATAGGCAAAGATATGCTGATTTTGACCAGGGGAAGACAACAGAAGAAAAGCAGAGGAAGTGCATTCACGCTGGAGAGATGGAGACAAATTTTCCATGGAAATTCCACAGAAAGAAGAGAAATGCATGGAGCCGTGTGGATAGTACAAACGCAGCAGTGAGCAGGGACACCAACTGGGACTCTCTCAGTCGAGGGCTGCAGGAGATACCAGCTTCTGAGAGTGAGGTGAGAGCAGGTGAAGTTGTCAATTAACAACTTAAGAAACTCTACACAATACACCATCATATTGAGACTGAACATGTTCCTTAAAGGGAGAAGGAGTCAAAACAGAAATCAAAAACTTCTTGGAAGAATGAACATAAATTGGCAGAATATCAAAACTTAAGGGACACAGCAAAAGTATTGTCGAGAAAGAGGTTTATAGCAATTAGCGCCTACATCACCAAATTGGAAAGGCATCAAATAATGAGCAATCCATTTGTCTCAAGGACCTAGAGAAATAACCAAAAATCAAACGAAAATTTACTCAGAAGAAGGAAATAATTAAAATAAGAAAAAAGTAAAAAAAAAAAGTAGAAACAAAAGCATTCAAAAAATCAGTGAAATGAACAGCTGGTTTTTTGAAAAAAAAAAAAAAAAAAAAAAAACAAAGTTTATATATCATTGACCCAACCAAGTCAGAGAGAGAGAGAGAAAGAGAGAGAGAGAGAGAAGACCCAAATCAATAAAATTAGAAAAGAAAAAGGAGATGTAAGAGATACTGCAGAAATAAAAATAAACAAACATCAGGAATTAATGCAAACAGCTATATGGCAACAAATTTGAAAATCTAGAAGAAATGAATAGGTTTCTGGAAACATAAAATCTACCATAGTTGAGTCATGAAGACACAGAAAACTTAAATGCATCAATAACCACGAGGGAGATTGAATCAGTAATATAGACTCCTCTAACAAAGAAAACCCCAGAACCAGATGGCTTCACTGCTCAATTCTACCAAACATTTAAAAAAGAACTAATTACAATTCTTCTTAAACTATTTAAACAATTAAAAGGGAGGTAAGCCACCCAAACTCCTTTGTGAGGCCAGCATCACTTTAATTATAAAACCAGAATGAGATACAACAAACAAAGTGAACAGTAGATCAATATCACCGATGAACATAGATGCAAAAATCCTCAACAAAATACTGTCTAATTGATTCCAACAACAAATCAGAAAGATCTTTCACCCAGCTCAAATGGGATTTATCCTTGCTATGCAGTAGTGATTAAACATTTTCAAATCAATAAATGTAATACATCACATTAACTAATTGAAGAATCAGAACCATATTATTATCTCAATAGTTGTGAAGAAGACATTTGATAAAATACTATGTTCTTTCATGATATAAACCTTAAGCCAATTGGGTATAGAAGAAACATCCTCAACATAAGGCAATATATAACAAACTTACAGCCAGCATCATATTGAATGGGGAAATGTTGGGTGCATTTCTACTAAGATCTGAAACCAGAAAAGGATGGCCACTGCTATTTAATGTAGTTCTGGAAGTTTTAGCCAAAGCCATTAGGCAAGAAAAAGAAATCAAAGGGATACAAATTGGAATGGAAAAAGTTAAATTATCCTTGCTTGCAGATGACATGGTTCTAAATATAGGGGTATCAAAAGACTCCACTAAGATACTATTGGAACTCAAAAGAGAGGTTGATAAATTTTCAGGATATAAAATCAACACAAAAATCAACAACCATTGTACACAGACAATGCCATGGCTGAGAAAAAACTTGTAACAGGGTCTCATTCACAATATGTATACAAATTTTAAATATCTTGGATAAATTTAACCAAGGGTGTGAAAGAACTCTGCAATGAAAATTATGAAAAAGTAAAGAAAGAAACAGAAGACACAAAAAAGGTAAAATATTACATGTTCTTTGAAATAAACACAACATAACCTAAGGTATTATGTGTATACATATACACATATATATTTATAGAGTAGTACATATGTTATATACATATACATGTACATGTATAATCAATCACATAAGTATACACTTCTATTGGTAAACATGCTGATATATTACAGACAATATCTCCCATTGCTAGGAGCAAAGTGAACCAATTTTATGTGTATATTTTTGAAGATCAAACACTTGAATCTCATGTGTTAAACTCTCCTACTGTTTGTAAAAGGACACACATTTATGAGATGACTATTTCAGCTAAATTTTAAGTAAAGTTTATTTTTATAAAATGATCATTCTCTCATGGAAGCCAAAGGTGTTGAGTAGCATTGAATTCATATCAACAATGAAATTCAATATTAATTAGCAGTTTTAGTACAGATTAAAAACAGTTGAAATGAGTTCGTTAAATCTAAATTTAGCAATCAAGATAAACATTTAGCCTAGAGGTTGTGTCCTGAATCAGAGTACTTAAATCTGACTCCAACTTCCTGCTAAGGCAGACCCTGAGAAACAATGATGCCTAAAGTTGTTGGATTCTTGCCACCCATGGAGGAGATCAGAATTAAATTATTGTCTTAAGACTTTGAGTTGACCCAGCCTGGGCTTGTTACAGTCATTTGAAAAATCAATCCATAGATGGAAATGATTCCCCCCTCCTTCTGCTCCTCAAATAAATATATATATATATATATATATATATTTTATCATATGACTTTCTATAAAATCCAACAGGATAGCATAAAAATAGTGTTTATACTTTTCTGCCTGCCCACAAATAAAGGCAACTTATGGTAGGTAATATGACAAGCATTTCCATACAAACAGAATCTCAAATTTTTGTGACAGTGAGATAAGTGCTTATTTAGTTGTAATTCTCATAATAGTGTTGTGAGATAGTTAATATTATCTTTGATTGGTCAAATGCATTGAAAATTCAGGAGAGGAAACTGAAGATCAGAGTTTATATATCTGATCCCTAAATAGAAAGCTATAAATTTCTCCAAGTTGCCTCTCTCAAGTTACTTTCAGTCACTATACGATTTTGTTCTGCACATAACTTAAAGTGCTATTAACTTTTTTAATTAAAAACACACTCAATTGTAAATATTTATTATGGGTCTGTTGCCCACAACAGGCTTTGACCTTGTCATGAGATAATTTAACAGCAAAAAATACACAGCCCAAATATCTTGAGCAATGTATATAAATTTATTCTTATACAAACTAACTATGAGTTGGTCCTCTGTATATAAAGTCATACTAAAAATGATCCATAATGAAGAAGGAGATGGGAGAGGGAATAGGAGGTGGGATGGGAGTGGGGTATGGGGCATGGGGGAAAGAACCACTGTATTCCTAAAGTTGTATCTATGTAAAAATGCATTCATAAAATAAAAAAAATTAATTAAGTATGAATTAATACAGAGACTCCTGGCTATGTTGACAGGTACCAGGGGGGCCTTTCCCAACATCAGGGGAAGAGTCTCAAAGGATCCAAGAAATGTCAAACAACCAGCTACTTTGAAGGGTGAGAATATCATGAGCTAGTGCTTGTAATCAAGGATTTTCTGTGCTCTTGTAGCTAACCTAGGTAATGAGAATTTTTAGGTATTATGGGAGAAAGTTTCATGTGTTTTCTGTTATCATATTGAGTCTTGATTGGAGACTTAGCTTTTACCCAGTTAAGCAATCAAAACCATCACTTCTAAATGTCTTTCCAAGACCAAGAACTTCACCTTTAACAGTCTATAAATATTCCTAGACAGTCAGTGCTCCCTACCCCAATGATTCCTTCATTCAGGGATCCTTCTTGGCGCTACTGGAAGCTCCTTTTCATCTCATCCCCTCCCCTCTTTTCTCCTCCCCTCCCCTTCCCTTGCCTTCCTTTTTTTTTTTTTTTTTCTTTATGATCTACTTCTGCTTTACACATACTTCCTTGTCATTGCCTTCAATTTTTCAGTCATTAAACATGAAACCTGGAAATTAGAGTCAAATACTCCTACAGTGTTTCTTAGGGGCTCATCTGGAATCTTTAGAAAGGTGAGTGAAAAAGGAATGCTGGGAGTTGCATTGTGGCATAGCAAGTGATGTCACTACCTTCAATATCATCATTGTTTATGGGTACCTCTTCATGTCCTGGTTGTTTCACATTTTTTAATAATGCATCTGTAAGGAGGGAGAGAGAGAGAGGGAGAGAGGGAGAGAGGGAGAGAGGGGGAGGGAGAGAGAGAGAGAGAGAGAGAGAGAGAGAGAGAGAATCTTCCATCAACTGGTTCACTCCCTAGATGAGCAGAACTACCACCACCAGCACTGGGTCAGGCCAAAGTCAAGAGCCAGGAGCTTCATCTGGATCTCCCATGTGGGTAGCAGGATTCCAAGGACTTGGATATCTTACGCTGCTTTTTCCAGGCCATTTTTAAAGAGCTGGATTGGAAGTGGAACAGCCAGGACAGGAACCAGTGCCCATATGGATGCCAGTGTCACAGGTGGCAACTTTACCCATTATGCCTCAATACTGACTCCCCAGCTGTTTCATTTCTGATTCAGCTCCCTGCTCATTGCTGATGGCCTGGGAAATTCAGTAGACGATGGCCCAAGTGTTTAGACCCCTGCCACCCATGTAGGAGGCCCAGGTGAAGCTCCTGGCTTCATTTCTGTGGCTATCTGGGGAGTGAAGTAATGGGTAGAACATTCTCTCTCTCTCTCTCTCTCTCTCTCTCTCTCTCTCTTTCATTCTAACTCTGACTTTCGAATAAATAAATTTTCTAAAAAATGATGGATTGTCTTTGCTTCTTTTTTCGATAATTATTTTCCACCATAGCCTACTATAAATTAAAACACTGGGGCTCTGTCAGTCAGTTAAAACCATTGGCAGCATTGGCACTATTGTCAGCCTTAAAGATACAGTGGGAAGGCTTGCTTGTGTAAACTTGTTTATTCTATCTCTGTCTTTTGGCACTGAGAATGTTGGTCTTGTTCTGCCTTATCAGTTCCCTTTCTCTGAAATTCATTCAGCAAATGAGACTGGAATCAAGTCTTGGAGTCATTGCAGATTTCTGCCTAAGGGGCTCCCTGGTATTGCTTGAAGTCTTCCTGGTCAGATCCATACTATAAAACCCATTAGAATGTTGAACTAAAATCTAAATTCCTCACTCTTTCTTTCCTTCCTACCCCTCCTCATTCAGTCTCAAATGACAGGGAGAGAGGGCGCTGTACGAGTTTCTCCAGCTAAGCTAGCAAGAGAGAGGCTTTAATTCTTTAATGCTTAAAATCTGATAGATTTTCTTCTCTGCCGTTCACAATTTGTTGATGACTTTTTCTTCAGTTCTTAACAACAGCGCTATCTGACCAATGCTTGGGAGAACTGAATCTTAAAGGAGTTAGAATTATCTACCTATGTTTAATTGAGTGATCACCATAACTCTGATTAGAACTGACCAATTGTTTTGGATAAAATGGATTAGTACTACTTTTACTTTTGCTTCAACTTCTGGCAATTCTTTAGATTTAATTATCTAAACTGAATCTTTTGATATTGAGGCTTCCAATTTGTTCCCTGGAACTCTCAAGAGATAAGACTCATTTGGGAGGGATTATAATGTTTGAGTAAATTTAGATTGTATAGAGTACATTTTCAGGTAATAAAATGATGTCCAACTTATGGTGCGCTTATATAAAGTTCTGATGTTTTGCACTCCAGGGTCAGTGAGAAGTGATTCGAGCAGATTCCCCTCTGCCATGGTTTCACACCAGACATCGTTTGTCATACACGTTATGCTGGTTGTGTGATGGTGGGCATATTGAGGATATATGCTCTCCCTCATGCCCAGATTTTAACAGAGACCAGATCAGCATTGGAACAAAGAGCAGGTTGCTTTCTCCAAGTACCTTCACATCCTTGCTCACAAACCACCTCTGCCTATCAAATCCTGGCACTAAAGGTTAAAACACCAGAGGGGATGTTACTACCTATGTAGAGGTCAGGGCAATACACCCATGGGGAATCTCCACACCTGGCCTGGATACTCATATAAGGGACAGGGAACTGTTTGTCAGAAATGAGATTGAAATGTGCACAAGTCATTCTGGCTACACAGCCACAGCTGGCTAAAGAGAGAAAAAAGGAATCAATGATGCTTTTGTCCAGTCCAAGCTGGCAGGCTTGGTGACCAGGCCCAATTCTTTAAATGGGGTTCTGACAAATTCACAGGCAAGCTAAACATTAAATATCCAAGCATTGCCAGGTCAAAATATGATCAAAATATCGGTCCACACAGAAGTAATGGTCAACGTTAGGTCAAATACTAGCTAGCTTAACCCTTCTTGATTTTGCTTCCTATGGCACACACACACTGGTGGTCTAAAGGATCAAGGGTCCCTGGGATACCTGGGATGGTACAGAGGCAAAGATAGGAGTGTCTACCACTGTTGTTTGATCTCTGCATAGGCTCCAGGGTGCTATGCTATCCTCAGCCCAGGAACTTTAGGGTTGCCTCTCGTGGGAAGAGGCAAAAACTTAGGGACGTTTTTTTTTTTCCTGACCTCTCATTTTAGATGGGTGATAAGCCACCTTCAGGATGTACCCCATTCAGTGCATCATCAGGCACCAGGATCCTTTTGATCCTCAAACCTTGAAGAATGCTTTCTCCTGTTTCCTTGAGTGACCTCTGGGAAAGGAATCCTGACCTCAGTTTCTCACTTTGACCCTCTCCAGTTGGAAGTAGCTGATGGTCATCACCCCTTCTCCCTGATGGCAGATAGGGTTATCTATTCAGAGAGGGGATTTGTAGAGAGGTGGATTCCTAGCTGAGTAGACTGGAACCAGGGGCACCTCCCCACCATGAAGAAGAGCGTTGGAGGACCTACTAAAGTCAAGCAGTCAGCATCTGTTAAGGATGTTGATGTCTTGTGCTAGTCCTTTTATTCAAGGATTTTCTGTACTGTTATAACTGACCTACATAATGAGAATTTTATGCATCTTGGGGGATGTTTCATATGTTTCCTGTTTCTCAAAGCCTCTTCTGGACCAGTCACAGGACTTTCCCATTTTACTGCTTATAAAAAAAACCCTAGACAATCAGCTCTCAACTGTTCCTTCTTCATGGACTCTTCTCAGCAACACTTGGAGCTTCTTTCAGTTTTGCTTTCTTTTTTCATTTATCAATAAAGTAATTCTGCTTTACATATTCTTTTTTTTAAGATTTATTTATTTATTTGAAAGTCAGAGTTACACAGAGAGAGGAAAGGGGGAGAGAGAGAGAGAGAGAGAGAGAGAGAGGTCTTCTATCCGATGGTTCACTCCCCATTTGGCTGCAACGGGCAGAGCTGCACCGATCTGAAACTAGGAGCCAGGAGCCTCTTCTAGGTCTCCCACACAGGCACAGGGGCCCAAGGACTGGACTTGGGCCATTTTTTTTTTTTTTTTGACAGGCAGAGTTAGTGAGAGAGAGAGAGAGACAGAAAGAAAGGACTTCCTTTCCGTTGATTCCTCCCCCCCCAAAAAAAAATGGCCACTACGGCCAGAGTGCCACGCAGATCCGAAGCCAGGGGCCAGGTGCTTCCTCCTGGTCTCCCATGCAGGTGCAGGGCCCAAGGACCTAGGCCATCCTCCACTGCCTTCCTGGGCCACAGCAGAGAGCTGGACTGGAAGAGGATCAACCGGGACAGAATCCAGTGCCCCAACCGGGACCAGAACCCGGGGTGCTGGTGCCTCAGGTGGAGGATTAGCCTAGTGAGCCATGGTGCTGGCCTAGGGCCATCTTCTACTGCTTTCCCAGGCCATAGCAGAGAGCTGGATCAGAAGTGGAGCAGCTGGGTTTCGAACCAGTGCCCATATGAGATGCCAGCACTGCGGGCCAGGGCGTTAACCCACTGTGCCACAGCGCTGGCCCCTACATATTGTTTTTATTCATCCTCCTTTTTCTGTAGGTCATGAGAAATGGAACCACCTGAATAGAATTGTGGACTCCTACAACAGGGTAAAGATAGACAAGAAAACAGAAAATGCAAATAAAATGAGGAGTGAGTCTCCAATAGTGCCTTTTCTCACCACTCAGTTTCATTTTCACAAAGATGAGACTGCATTTGTCTTAACCACATTAGTCTGTGGCTCAAAAAGTGTGATTAATTAATTATGGCAGATCATTCACCTCCCCCTTTCAAGTACAAGAAGAATTCAATTTTCTATGAATGGGAGGAGACTTTGAGTTCTTGTTGAAAGGAGGTGCAATAAATTACAAAATGATTTGGCAATTCTATCTCATCCCTTATGGAATTTTGAAAACATCACATTACTCTATCAGAAATGGACAATAAAAATATTTTTACAGTTCTCTATGTTAAATAGTTCATTTTAATTTAAACTTAGAAACCATTAAGGTGATATTATCTAAAGTTTTCTAATTCCTCATCATTTCTTTCTATGGAGCACTGTTTGACATTTTTCTTCTTTCAAAGTCTTTTGTGAAAATGAGTGCCCATTTTGTATTAGCATAACCTTTAAACTGTACAAGTTGATAAAGTACAAAGCTTGGTTTTATGCTGACTTAAGAAATAATGGCATCTTAAGAGAAAACTTTCTCACTCAGTGTTCTCCAAGGTTTCATAACTTATGAAAATATGTGTTTCAGGAAACACCATTTACAAAATGACAATTTATTAAAAATCAATGATCATTAAAACATGCATTATAGGAAGATATAAACTTTGAGCTCACCAATACTTTATTCAATCATTATATTGCATATTATTTAATATTTTACGCATATTTGTCTTTAACAGAATGAATCTGCTACACTTAAAATCTAAATACTGAAGTTTTAGGTATCCTCAATTGAAATTTAAAATCAGTATTTTCTTGAAAATTGTGGCCCTTAAACCAAATTTACATGTAATTTAAGCAAATACCTTACATGCAAGAATGCCAATTTTTCTTACTATCATTACATTAAAATTAGTCTCATTTTTAATCTTTTGTTTCTATTTAGTTTGATATTATCAAATGAAATTTTAAACATCTAAAAATGTATCATTATGGGATATCTTGATTCAATAGAGTATTATGATGTTGAATATTTTAGTTCAGATGTCTTTATTATTTTTAATTCCCTCCATTGTGCAGAAAAAATGAAAATGGTGAGATTTTGAAGTTAAAAAGACTCAACCTATATCCGAGGTAGAAACTTTGGTAGGTGAATAGTTGAAATGCAACTTTTTATAGTTCAGAGAGCAAACAGTTCATTTCACATGATTGTTAAATATTTGTTTAACTTGGACTATGTGTAAAGACCTGGTCCTCAAACAATTCACAGTTAAATGGAGAACTGAGGCATAAAAAGGGATAATTTATAAAACATTCCATTACAGAGACAATGAACTGTGTCTGTGAGGGCCCATAGAGTATATATCATCGACTTTGCAGGCCATGCTTTCTTGATAGTAACTGCAAAGTTCAGGATCGAGCACAGAAGCAGCCATCACAATGTGTGAGTCTGTTGTGTTCAGACAAAACCGTAAGGATAACTAAATTAGAGGGCTGCACAATTTTCATGTCTTTCAGAACATTATTTGATTTTTTCCTAGTCATTTAAAAGTGCAAAACACACTCAACTTTGTTGTACAGAAACAGGAAAAATAACTGAATTTGACCAAGAAATCTGCATTATTTTCCTATTGATATTATAGCATATTATCACAAAGTTAGCAGCTTAAAACAACAGAAATGCATTATCTTATGGCTCTGTTAGCCGGAAGATGGAAATCAATTCCATTCAGCAGAAATCAAGGTGTCAACAGGGCTCCATTCTCTCTAGAAGCATGAAGAAATAATATATCTCTTGCTCCTGCTACCTTTTGTAGTGTCTGACATTTGCTCTAGTGTCCTACACTTTCCTATGCATGATAGGTACTAATGTGGTTTTGCTGTTCCTTATGCCAACAAGTTCTATCAAAGAGTCTTTTGCTGCATGGTTTTGGTCTTGCTCTACCATGTCTATTGTGGGTATTTAGTAATTGACCTAGAAAATAAAAAAAAAAAAAAAAAAAAACTCTCACTCCCTCTCCTTTTCTCTCTGTCTCTCTCTCATTATGCCTTCCAAGAAAATGAAAATAAATAAATATAAACAAGAGTATTTTGCTAGTATTGACAACACTGATTTGTTTTATGGAAAAGAAATAATGAAAGATTTCTTGCTGAATTTTATAGATAAAATTGCAGTTAAAAATTCCAACAATGGGAATAACTTAAATACAGCTACCACAGTGGAAATGAATCAGTAAATAAATTTTAAAAAATTAAAATTTAAAAATATACTATGGCATGGAAGAATTCAGTCCTTTTTGAGAATAAAGTAAAGGAATAAGTTTGGAGGAGTTATTAGACTAGAAAGGTAAAGATACCAAAAGCCTAGGATTAGTTAAAATTTTACACAACTAGAGTGATTTGGAAGGTTAGGGGATGCATTGAAGGTTTAGCACTTAGAATTTGTTGCCTTGAAGGGGGAAAGAATGAACATAAAACTGGATTAAATTAGGTTGTGGTAATTCTCAAGTAAGGATGGGATTAAAATACATATACTAACATAATATAATATATAGTAAATATATATACTTATTTATTTGAGAGATAGGGCATACACACACACACACACACACAGAGAGAGAGAGAGAGAGAGAGAGAGAGAGACTCCCACCTCTGGTTTGCTTTTCAAATGCCTGCACTAACTCTAACTGTGCTGGACTGAAGCCAGGAACTGAAAATGCTATCCAGACATCACTCGTGGGTGGCTGGGATACTTGAGCTATCACCTGCTTCCTTTCAAGTCTGTATTAGCAGGAAGGTTGAGTCAACAGTTCAAGTTAGTGACTTGAACTCATACATAGGATAAGCTCCAACATAGGACAAGCTCCCCCTGGTTGGTATTTTAACCTCTAGGCCAAATGTCCACACTGAGGTGAATTTTATATAGATAGTATTTCAGAATCCAAGTGGACATGGCTTGAAAAATTGGTAGTGAGTGTGGTGTTGTGTGAAGGTGTGTAGGCATAGAGTGAACCTGTGGGCTGACAGCCTCAGCTGAACAACCGCTAAAGAGCTCCAGGTGATCCACTTACTGACAGCCCCAGAATCCCCATATGTGCCTACTGGCCATTAATTGACAGATCTAGGTGATCCTTGGCTTGATACCCAAGGCAGAACTTTCCAAGGGATGGCTACAGGCCACCGATGCAGAGACAGATGGGGCTGCTCTTATGACAGACCATCCTGCCCTTTGTGACACCCCCCTTTCTGTGCACCATCCAAACGCCTTTCATTTTCTGTGCACCAAGCCAAGCACCCTGTTTGTCAGTGAACCATCCAAGTTCACCTTCCCTTTACCACCAAGCATTCCTCTGTTCTGTGTAGCAGAAATCACAAGTTCTACAATGTTGCAGATGTAGAACAAGTGCTACCTGGAAATATTAAATGTGACTTTAGGTTATATCCCCTCAGTGATCTTTTTCTCATAATAAAATTACAATTGGGAACACTCTTATTCTCATCATGCACCTGAAGCCATAGTGTTTTCAAAATTTTCTTTCTTTTTAAAGATTTGCTTATTTTTATTAGAAAGGCAATGATACAGGGAGAGACAGAGAGATCTTCCAACAACTAGTTAACTCCCTAAATGGCCACAATGACCAGACCTGTGCCTGGAACACCCTCTGAGTCTACCAAATGGGAGACAGGAGTCCAAGCACTTGGGCTATCTTCTGCTGCTTTTTCCCAGGTGCATTAACAGGAAGACTGATTAGAAGTGGAGCAAGCAGGGCTTGAACCTGCAGCCATATGTGATGCCAGCATTGCAGGCTGCAGTTTAATCTGCTGCACCACATAGACACTTCTGATAATCCCAAAACAGGGCAGGGAAATGTATGGTGCCTGAGCCATGTTCTAATCCCCACTCCCTTTTGAATATTCATTTAAACTTCATTCCAGACATCACCCCTATTCCTCTGGATGTTATAAAGGGAAGGCTTAACCTTGTTGGGGGGGAGGGGGTTGAGGCGTTTCTTGGTTGTGGACCTTTTCCTTGTTGTGGATGTCTTTGCTGTTGGGAGTTTGTTTTTAGTTGAGAGCTTTTTCTTGTCTGGAGTCTCTTGGGTTTTGGCTGCTTGTTCATGTACTCTTTCTTGAGCTAGCTTGCCTTGGTTCTGAGTTTAACATTTTTGCCCTAAATAAATCCTGCTTTTCTGTGTATACATTTCTGGCTCCACCTTGAATTTTTTTTTCATGTGTGGAGGGAAGAACCTGGAAGAAGCCTAGCCAGGGACTCCGCATCTCACAACAGTAGCTTGGGGCAAAGTAATACATCAGTTGTTTCCGGGCCTATTACATTGTGTGAAAATACACATTGAATAAAATGTAGTAAAGGAGAGATGCAGCTATCAGGCATATTAGTTGAGCTGGAAGGTAGCTGAGAAATGACTCAATAATTAAAGTTAAGTCTTCAGTCACTTACTATGATAGCATAATGTAAAAAGCAAGAGACTAATACTTAAAAAAGTTCTTACTTAACATTTTCCATTTTATCTTGTATGGTGGAACCCCATCAACATATAAGGTAAATTAACATAGACCTGGGAGTCTCTTTTATGGGAGCCTAAAAAATGGGTCTTTCAGGTTTATTGCCCCTGGAGTAGAAAGTGGAGTTGTAGAAGGGGCTCAGTAGTAAACAAGTACTGAGTACTGGATTAGAGCATGGGAAAGTATTCAGATTTCTCCCACAGGGCAGGTGCCTTTGGTAGGGCGGTTAAGCCTTTATTTGGGATTCCTATATCAGTGTACCAGGATTTGAGTCCTGGTTCAGCTCCAGATTCCAGGTTTCTGCTTATGCACATGAAGGAAGTAGAAGCTGATTGTTGAAGCACGTCGGTCCCTGCCACTCATGTGGGACATCTGCATTGGGTTCCTGGACATTTGGGGAATGAACTCATAGAGGGGAATTCTGTCTATATGTATCTGCATCTCTTTGTATATCTCCCTCTGACTCACTATTTATTTAATTAATTAAAAACAAAAGAAGAAAAAGCAAAAATTTCTCCTCTTTCTTCCATTAAAATGCCTCAGCAGAAGTTTTGGAAGATTTCTACTTAAAACTTTTTATAAAGACAACCAGCAAAAGGTAAATATAAACTAAGAATACAAGTAGGGGGAAAGTGTGACAGACGGGGACAGCTTGGATCTTGGACATTAGTTTCCTTAGAGCCTATGGTGCTGTGGCTGTGCAACACACCTGTTAAGTTATGAACACTTCCCAGGGCATCGTAATCAAAATTTCAAATGATTTACCAGAAATTTTATATCCTGTTTCCTGATGTGATTTTTCTCCTTAGAATTTACTATTGATTAATATATGACATTTAACTGGATTAATGCAATAATATAAGCTCTATAAATCATGAAATATTTTCAGTGTTTCCAAGCACCTAGAGTAGTCCCTGACTCATTATAGTTATGTAATTAATATTTACTAAAGAAATAAACAATTGATATTGAGGAAAAAGTAAAACTATTAAATATTTTATTTTTATATCAATTTCATTTTTCTGAAAGGGTTTTAGAAAGTTGTAGTTTAAGGGGGATAGAACCTAGATTTAATAGACTATATGGAGGGGAAATGAGACACATGGGGTGATGATAATCTAATCTGCAAGCATATTAAATGAATATAGGAGTTGGATGCTTGAATTTTGAAACTTGATATGGAGTAATATAAGATGATAACAAGATACAAGGAAAAATACAGCATGGGGAGGTTGATTGCAACAATTGGGCTGAGGAAACTACTGTCGAAATGGATCACTGTCTTGGAAGATGGTCAAGATGGAAATATCAGGAAATACAACATGTAAGGAATTTCTGAAATCAGATAGTGACAACTGTTTTTGGTTTAGGGTGTAACATTGATTAATATGAATTGAAAAATACAAGGCAAAACATTAAAAAAACTCCTCTTCTAAATGCCTTTGTGTGATTGCTTTATGAAGATCAAATCTTTAGTAGAAGCGTTGTACACAAAAATTCAATTAGTATAGCCTATGCAGAGAGTATTTTGAAAGGAGTTTTAAATTTAGGAAGGATGGGATAGGCCAGTTGCTGCACTCAGATCATTAGTTTTGAGTTGGATTTCCTGTAGTAATGATATATGTGTCTCCCCTCTGAAGAGTGGTACAAGCACAAAATGTTCACAGTTGCGACTGATAGTCCATCCAACCCTGGTTCATTTTCAAATAAATTTGTAAAACACTGCATGACTGATCTCATTCTGAGAGTATCATAAAGTTAGTAAATTAGAAGCTATTTGAAGTTTGATAAGAAAGAAGCCTGCTTTGTTAAACACAGTTTTTCTTTGACTATATTTAGTTTAAAGCCCATTATTCACAGCATGTCTATTAATTTCCTGTGGAAGTAGTGAGAAATGATTTTTTAATGCAGAGCATGAGACTATGGACAATCAGCAGAGATAAATTGGTTCAAATTGCTGAGAAAAGCAAACTTGTCAGTGAAAAACAAAACAACTCAATAATTTATTGTGTTGGCATTGATCCATTGGCAGTATCTTTCCAAATCTTATTTTTGACCAGGTGAATATGTCCATAAGAATGTATGTAGATCATTCTAGGAAAATTTATTAAATGCCTCAATAGTGGCCAGAGTGCAAATAGTTTTGAAAGCAACATCATCATATTGAAACTGCCAAAGCATACTTTATATTTTGGTAAACACACACACACGCACGCACACACACACACAGGCATACACAGACATACATGGGAGAGATATAGAGAGGATGAGAATGATTTTATGGTATACTTCATATAATCTTTAATGTTATAGGAGATAATGTGGTAATCCAGTCTTCAGCTGTTTGAAAATTATCCCCCAAAAATCATATCCATCCAGTTATTTCAGAAAGTAGCCAATTATGAAATATGGCTTGGCAG
This sequence comes from Oryctolagus cuniculus, assembly GCF_964237555.1. NCBI lineage: Eukaryota > Metazoa > Chordata > Mammalia > Lagomorpha > Leporidae > Oryctolagus > Oryctolagus cuniculus. Next base: position 23,305,542 of record NC_091440.1, on the reverse strand, counting down.
ATATAATTGGTTAAACCAAGATCACCCTGGAGTAGAGAGGACCCTAAATCCAATATCTGGTGTTTAATAAGAGAAGATTACACATAGAAAAGCACAGAAAAGGGCCGGTGCTGTGGCTCACTTGGTTAATCCTCTGCCTGCGGCGCTGGCATCCCATATGGGCACTGGGTTCTAGTCTCAGTTGCTCCTCTTCCAGTCCAGCTCTCTGCTCTGACCAGGAGGAAGCACCTGGCTCCTGGCTTCAGATCAGCACAGCACGACGGCCGCAACGTGCCAGCCGTAGTGGCCACTTGGGGGTGAACCAATGAAAAAAGGAAGACCTTTGACCTTTCTCTCTGTCTCTCTCTCTCTCACTGTCTAACTCTGCCTGTCCAAAAAAAAAAAAAAAAAAAAAAAAAAAAAAGGAAATTGGAAATTTTGACCATGTCAAATTTTTAAGCAAGGGGAGATGTTCATTGTGTCATTATTCACTCCCTCTTATAATTTAATCAATTTTAACATTGATCTCACAGATCTATACAAAGTTGTAGTGAAATTCCCAGGAATTAACTATTTTGGATAAGGAGTGTAGCAAAATGTATGTTTCTGAAGATAGTCATTAAAACTTTGACGCTTAGTTTGCTATTTTGTCCCAAGTAATCATTATATACCATTGAATTAAATAATTATCTGTTTGAAAATTTTGTTCTTATCATCTCCTGGGGATTTGTGAATTACATTGATATCATTTTAGAAGTACATTTCCAGTTCTTAAGTTTTTATTTTTTTCATTTTAAAAATGCAAGTGGAAGTAGTAAGCACTTTTGCAAGTAATTATTGTCTCAGCCTGAAACTAGAATTTTTAGGAGTCCTTGGTAAATCATAGTTTGGGTTACTTTTTGTTCTTGCTTTATTGTCCCTTACTTTTTGAGATTATAACATGTCATTAAGTGGAATTAGTCAATTTTTACCATGTTTTCCCATCATGCTTTCACTATATATTGCTTCTAATTCCATGTCCTAGACTCCCCTTCCTCCCCATATATACAAACATATATTCAAATTCCAGAGACATAAAATGCTTTGGAAAAATATGGTGGATCATCTGGCTTCTTAAGTTTATTCTTGTTGGTATTAACAAGAACAACTTGAAAAAAATGGTTTTCATGATGGAACCCTAAAACATGACAGTATATTGCATTGTACCCTTTACATTGGGTTGAAATTGAAGGTAATGTTAAACTAAATGGAGTGTTTATTTAGCTATGTGAAGTTATTATTCCATTACAATGAGCTAGCTTTCAATAAGGTATACATTCAAATAAGAATACTAATGATGGTAATTCAATGGTAGATGGAAGGACATTTATTTGTCAAGGATCAAATAATACAAAGTGAAAAAAGATATCCCTAATGATATAGGGAGATCAACATTGAACAGAAATAAATCTCAAAACTTATTACAGGCCGGCGCCGTGGCTCAATAGGCTAATCCTCCGCCTAGCGCCACTGGCACACCGGGTTCTAGTCCCGGTAGGGGTGCTGGATTCTGTCCCAGTTGCCCCTCTTCCAGGCCAGCTCTATGCTGTGGCCAAGGAGTACAGTGGAGGATGGCCCAAGTACTTGGGTCCTGCACCCGCATGGGAGACCAGGATTAAGTACGAGTAAGTACCTGGCTCCTGCCTTTGGATCGGCGTGGTGCGCCGGCCACAGCGCGCTGGCCGTGGCAGCCACTGGAGGATGAACCAACGGCAAAGGAAGACCTGTCTCTCTGTCTGCTGTCTGTCTTTCACTGTCCACTCTGCCTATAAAAAAAAAAAACAAAAAACAAAAAACAAAAAAAAAACAACTTATTACATGAGAGTCATGAATTTTGATACTTTGAATCTCAAATAAAACATAATCCAATGCAAAACTGAATAATGCATGAATATCTCTATTATACCAATCCTAACTCTAATAAATTAATAGTACTTAGTGAAACAAATCCATTTTCTCATATTTTAAATAAAAAAGCAATTTGGATATTAAGGGCATGTATTTGTGTCTATGGATACACACACAAATATTTTCTTGGATTAATTTTCATTTTCTATAAAATAATACATAGCATTATCCCATCTAACAAAACAGTGAATTAATCAATTTGTAATATTGGGTTCTTAATTAAAGTGTTGGTTATGAGTGCTCAGAAGACAACAATCTCATTTATATGTATACTTATGTATGCTGGTATGTATACTGTATTTCAATAAAATGTTAAACTATAAAATAACACACAATAAAATTTTTACATCATGGACAAATTAGAAAAAAAATTGAGTGGTAAATAACACTAGGAAAAAAATGTTGCAAAATTCAAACCTATAAAAATCATGTAACAAATTCCCCCCTCTAGTTAAGTAATCCATCAGCCTGTACTACCATCTGCAAAAACATTACACTGACAAATTTCAGTACCATCAATTTCAATTGAGCATATATTCTATTAAATTTGTTTTTTAAATTTTAACACATATGTTACTTTGTTTTATAGTTGGATTAAATAAAAATGCTACTTTTATTTTTTTAATGTTGAAATTTGACTTGATTATCAACATGTTTGATTGATTTACCACCTTGGCAGATCTTCTATACTGATTATTATGGGAAGTAACAATGAAAGCACTATGAATATAGATTTTTTTCTATTGTTAAGGGACAGAAGAGAAATAATTCTACTTTATAATACACTCCTATTAAAACATTATATGGATATTTAACATTTTTATCTGAAAGTTGTTTCACTAAGATAATCGATTGATACTTTGAACTCAATGTTTTGAGTGTTTTTCTTTTATTGTTTCTTTTTTATAAAGGGAATAGATTTCATACATACATTTTTAAGTATATGAGAGCTCTCACCCACCCTCCTTCCCTCCCAGCCTTCCTCCTCCTTCTTACTCTCACTGATTGTTAGAATTTTGCTGAATCCCACACTAGGTTTTAAATGATTACAAAATCTCCCCAAATCTTAATGGTTGAATTTTTATTAACATTAAATTCAAATTTCCATTTAAAAATATCTATTTGTATTTGATAATAATTATTGTAACTTCTGTTTCCCTAAAGATATTTGAGGTTATTCAATATTTTCACAGTAATTGACCACTTAACTTAATGACAGGTATGGATATGAAAACTGATATGAGTAAAAAGTAAAAAGCTTCTGAAAAATGAATTTCTCTTTTGTCAACAAACTTGATGGAACTGGAGATCTTTGTACTAAGTGAAATAATCCAGACCCAGAAAGAAAAATTTACATGTTTTCTCTTATACGTGGAAGTTAATGTATAAAAAGTATAAAAATCATGTTTATAGCTTGACAGTTATAAATATTTCTTCATTAAATCATACCATGTACATGATAACGTACGCTTCTTTTCTATGTTAGTATCAGTATCATGATTACCTCACTTTTTGATATTGATATCTCTCTTTTCAAAAAAAGGACATCAATGGATGAATATAATGTCTACATATGAAGTGAATATGACAATTATTATATTTTATGAATGTAAATGTTAGCAATTGTATTTCATAACTATGCTATAATAACCTTATCTAAAAGAGTGAAATATACACACAAAATATGCTATATTCACAAAATGAAATATTATAATTAACATGAATTATTAATACAAGAGATGTGCAAATGAATATAAGATAATGAATAAACAAAGCTAGAGAAAAGGAGCAAATTCTTTTAGGCTCCACTAGTATAAATTAGAGGATATCTATTAATGTATAGTGACAGGAATCAAATTGGTGGTTGCTTGATGATGGAAAGGAGGGACCTGGATGGCTTGGAAGGAATGATTAAGAACTTGTTGGTCTCCTCTGTGTCTCTGTCTTCAGTATGTACTATATTTGAACATAAACCTTCCTCTTTCATTGTCTCTAATTGTTAACTCTTAATCCTATGGTATCTTGTTTATGAATATTTTTCCCAACTCCCTCAGTAACTTGGAGAATTTCTTCTGTTGTGATCTTACTAAACTAAGTACTTCAAAAAAACTCTTGGAGAAATGGAATTAAAAGTTAAGTTAAGCCGGCACCATGGCTCACTAGGCTAATCCTTCGCCTTGCGGCGCCGGCACACCGGGTTCTAGTCCCGGTCGGGACGCCGGATTCTGTCCCGGTTGCCCCTCTTCCAGGCAAGCTGTCTGCTGTGTCCAGGGAGTGCAGTGGAGGATGGCCCAAGTACTTGGGCCCTGCACCCCATGGGAGACCAGGAGAAGCACCTGGCTCCTGCCTTTGGATTAGCGCAGTGCGCCGGCCGCAGCATGCTGGCCGCGGCGGCCATTGGAGGGTGAACCAATGGCAAAGGAAGACCTTTCTCTCTGTCTCTCTCTCTCACTGTCCACTCTGCCTGTTAAAAAAAAAAAAGTTAAATAAGCCACACAAAAATTGCGATTTTAGTAGATGTTTTTGTAGTACCTTTTTATGAACATTTTGAATAGTCACAGAGTTAAGTAAATATGTTTATTGAATTGAATACATTATTTAATACTTTTCTGAATGAAATATTGAACTTTCCTTAGGAACAGAACATTAGGGTTGCAATTTCATTTTTACATTTATGGTGCTCACACAGTGACTATCTTCCGCTGTTTAACGTGATGTGTGATGTGATCAATTGTGCAACATAATTGACCATCAGGTAACGGTGCTTCTGCTTTCTCAGAGAAGTACTTAATAGCTTGAATACATATTTTTTTTTGTATGAATGAAAAGAGAGGTTTCTCAAGGCAGAAGGGACATCTATTTGTTTGCCAGGATGTAGCCACTTTATTTGATATCATATTTAATAAAATGTTCTCCAGAAAATATTTGTGTAGCAAATATTTGTTGACCTAGTGATTTATGAGGTAAGAGATTATATATGCAATATATATAATATAATATATATTATATTAGTGTGATTAGTATATAATATATCATTATAATCAATCAATCAATATTATATTAGTATGCTTAACTCAATTTATTTATAACTTATGATCTGGGCAAAAATTAGGAGAAAATTTCTTGCCCCTCAAATCCTGTACTCTGGAAAATTCTGCCCATGCAAATTCTGCTTGCTAGTATTGCTAACAATGAATTTAACTATGCATAGCTAATATTGAAATTAGCTTAATGGGAAAGGTATTCAATAGATAAAATTGTGAAAATCATGGACTATGAACACTTTTGGGATTGATACTAATGTGTTAATTATTCCATGGTGTTCATTTATTCTATATAGTTTCTATGTAATTCTTCATTCATTCAGCTGTCCATGACAAATCAGAAGAATTAATATTTCCTTTTTCCAAGGACTGCATTGGATGTAGCCAAATCAACAAAGGGCAAATGGAACATTAACCAACCTCTCAGAAATGCTTCTTTTTCCCCTTTTACTTTTACATTTCCTTCCCTTCTTCTTTGATATTAATGCTACTGTAATTATTATTTTCATCATAAAGTCATCATCATTATCATCATCAAGAATCCATTACCCTAAAATGTTGTAATCTATCAGATATCTGTTGTGCTTAGACATTATTGCACTTAGTAAAAACACAAGGATTATTAAATCGTCGTTAGAATTGCATTTCAGCATTCATTTTAATGCATATTTTACAAGTGAATTTACTCTGAAGTTTTATAATATGCCTATAAATGTTTTTCTTATTTACATAGGTATTATTAGCCTTGATTTTTCCAATTGAGCATTCATGATATAATTTTTGAATTGCATTAAATTGTAACTTAACAAAAGAGTAGAGTGATGGTTACCATAGTTTGTGGAGATAGGAATCAAAAAAGACACTGATTTTAGTGAAATGGGAGAAATAAGTAGAAGAGATGTTATGTGGCATTCTTCAAAAACACTGAGAGGGTAAATGTTAAATGACACTACTACAAAAAGGTTAACTTTGTGAGTTCTTAAAATGTTCTTTATCTAGATATACCTATTCTACAACATAAAGGTATATTTCAAAATATCATATTTTACTTTATAAATGCATCCAATTTTATCTGCTAATTTGAAAATAAATAAAATAGTTTGTTAAAATCTGAAATATTCCTAAATAATTGTATTAAACAACATACTACAAGAAAATTAAATTGCAAGATGAATATAGAATGCAAACATGAACATAAGCATATACAGACTCACATATATGAGCTTATATAAAATTGCTTATGGAAAAATTGAATTAATTCATGCTTATGAAGGGTCTTCAAAAAGATAATGCAAAATGTGTCTTATGAAAAATACTGTGCATGATTTCCAAATTTTTGCTCCCAAATCACCATTTTTAAGACATTTATTTTTATTTATTTGAAAGGCAACGTGACAGAGAGGAAGAGTTACAGAGACAGAAGGAGCACTTCAATCTGCTGGTTCATTTACCAAATGGCTGCAACGACTCAGGCAGGGAGAAGCTAAAGGCAGCAGCCTGGAACTCCATCCTGGTCTCCCATCCTCTGCTGCTTTCCTTGATGTATTAGCAGGGAAGTGGAGCAGCCAGAATTTGAACCGATACGCTAATATGGGATGTCTGTGATTGCAGGTAATGGCTTAACTTGATTCACACATTTCCAGCACACAATTAACAGTTTTATTCCACTTTCTAAACATTTTGAATTACCTTCATATATATAAGATTTCACGGACATGATCTTAAGATTTTATAAAATAATTATTCTTCTAAAATTTCTAACTAGCTTTAAGTTTTTTGGAGAACTATATTAATTGCAGCTGTATGCACTCACACACAGTGAAGAAACTACTTAGAAAATAGTATTTTAAAAATTAGTAGAACAAAAATGTACATCCTGTGAATACAAAATAATTTATAATGTGAATACTTGCAATTCTTATGTGGCATTTAGAAATAAGATCCTTACTCTAGGTGTTATACGATGCAGAGAAAATTCCACCATTTTCAGGTCAATAAGCTTCATTGACAACAAAATATTTATGAAAGAAAAGAATTTATTGTCCTAAGCATCCTGAGTTCCCATGAGTTACTAATTGATTCTGATCGAGCCACCCACCTCCAGCCCCAGTGTATCACATTCCCTTTGATGTTGCCCCTTGATATTAAGAATGGCCTAGTAACCTATTTGGAATGGTGTATTATGAATAGATACTATGTCTTCTCATTCTGTGATATTTGGAAACTTTCTAGAAAAGGGAAAATGATTCATTTGAGTCCATTATTCCCTTTGCACCAGCCTTAATTGGACATGCAAGGTGACCATTCTAAAATGCTTATTTTGTTAAGGTGCTTCATTTTCAGTTTTGTGTTCTGTTATTTTATCCTAAATAATTGAACCTGGTAAATAGGCATGATGCCTCATATTTCCTCTTGGTTAGCTTTGTAAAACAGTATAAAATTACCAGGCTTTTGTAGATTTTGTTATTGTTGCTTTACTTATGATTTATTAATTTTTAATTCTCATATAAAACAGTTGAAATTCTCAAGTAGATTTTAGACAAATGGTGACATTATATTTATTTTAAATTTATTTAACTTGTGCATTAAAATGAAATAACTGTGCATTTTATGGAATGCAGTGAAATATTTCAGCAGAAATGCAGAGCAGAAATCAATCATACCTGATAGTGATTTCACTTAATATAATGATCTCCAATGTCGCAAAATCAGAACGTCATTCGTTTTTTGCTGAGTGATAATCCATTGTATATGCATTCCACATTTTTTTAATTCATTTACCCTTTGATGGACATCTAGATTGTTTCCATGTCATGGTGATTGTGTATAGTGGTGCACTAAATATGGGAGCTAGTGGGAGTGCAAATTAGTATACCTACTATGGATAATAGTTTAGAGGCTCTTCAAAAAAACTAAAAATGGGTGTGCAATATGACCCAGTTGTCAAACTTCTGGGACTGTACACAAAGATAATTAAATCAGACTATGGGCTGGCGCCGTGGCTCACTAGGCTAATCCTCCGCCTGCGGTGCCGGCACCCCGGGTTCTAGTCCCGGTCGGGGTGCCGGATTCTGTCCCGGTGGCTCCTCTTCCAGTCCAGCTCTCTGCTGTGGCCCGGGAGTGCAGTGGAGGATGGCCCAAGTGCTTGGGTCCTGCACACGTATGGGAGATTAGGAGGAGGCACCTGGCTCCTGGCTTCTAATCAGTGCAGCACGCTAGCCATAGTGGCCATCTGGGGAGTGAACCAATGGTAGGAAGCCCTTCTCTCTGTCTCTCTCTCTCTCACTGTCTAACTCTGCCTGTCAAAAAAAAAAAATCAGACTATGAAAGGATACCTATTTTAATTTTTTTGAGTTTTAAAACTGTATATATGCTTATTTGAGGTATACAGAGGCACAGAGAAAGACACAGCGACTTTCCCATCTGCTGCCTCATTCTCCAAGATACTGGAGCAGCCAGTTTTGTGCTAGGATAAGAACCAAAAGTCAGAAATGCAGTACAGGTCTCCCACTTGTGTGTCAGGAATCAAATGACTTGAGTTCTTATCAGTGCCTCTCAGGAACTACATCAACAAGAAACTTCAGTCAGAATCTGCAGTTGAATCTAAAGCAGGTACTCTGATATGGGATGTTTCTTAAACACCAGGGTGAACATCTACTCAGTGCTTTCCTTTTTCAGATTTTTTTCTTTTGTTTTTCTTTTTCTTTCTTCTATTAAAAAGATTTACTTACCTATCTGAAAGGCAGAGATACATAGAGTGAAGGACACACACACACACACACACACACACACACAGAGAGAGAGAGAGAGAGAGAGAATCTTCCATCCTTTGGTTCATTCCCAAAATGGCCACAATGGCCAGCGCTGGGCCAGCCAAGCCCAGGAACTAAAAGCTTCTTCTGGGTCTCCCACATGGATGCAGGGACCCAAGCACTTGGGCCATGTTCTACTGCTTTCTCAGCTGCATTAACAGGAGCTCCATCAAAAGAGGAGCAGTTGGGATTAGAACCGGTGCCCATATGGGGTGCTGGCACTGCAGGCAGAGGATTAACCTTCTACACCACAGCACTGGCCCCTGGATTTACTTTTCTTATTGAAAAATACACATAAATTAAAGTATTTCATATCAACAATTTTTTATTACATTCATTCACAATGGTTAGCAACCATCACTATCATCCATCTTCATAACTCTTTTCACCTTATAAAACTATAACTCTATATTCATTAATACATAGGTAATTTTCACCTGTCAGACTGGTAACCACCATTCTTCATTCATTTCAATGATTTTTATTAATCTGAGAATATCATATAAATAGAATCTACAATTTTTGTTTTTTAAAGATTGGCCCGATTCACATAACTTGATATCAACTGCTAATATAGCATTTCAGAATTCCCTTTGCTTTTTTAAAGCTGAATTATATTCCATTACATATCTATGCCATATTTTACTTATTTAGTCATCTGTTGATGACATTTGAGTTACTTCCATAGTTTTTTTGAATAATAGTTCCATGAATTTGGGTATACAAACATGTTTCCAATATCCTGTTTCAGATTATTATGCATATGACCAGAAATAAAATGGCTGGATCATATTGTAAATCTTTTATTTAATTTTTTGCAGAATAGTCACAGAGCTTCCGTTCTTGCACCACTTTACATTCCTATCAACACAGTGCACAAGCACTGTACATATTATTTGTATTTTTATCATTATTGTTACATTTTAATGGATCTATGTATGTTCCTATATCAATTCCTTACCAGATACAAGATTTGCATTTATTTTTCCCTATTCTGTGGGTTGTCTTTCTACTTGTTGATAGTGCTTTTCCAAATTCAACAATAAGAAGCCGTGGAAATACAAATAAAATGTTTTTTTTACACAGCAGAAATAAATTGAAATTATTGTACTCATGACAGATCGGAGTAGAAATGCTAACATCTGATCTTTGTTGATTACCTTGATAAATAACATTACTTAGTCAAATATTGGTCATGTACTTCTTTTATAAACAGAACACACAAATAATGAGCAAAGAGAAACTGTTATACATACAAAGAGTCTTCAAAAATTCAAGGAATATGGGTATTATAAAAACAAATTATGCATGAATTTCAAAAAAAATTGTTCCAAAATAAACATATTTCATCCATTGTTCCACAAACGTTTAAAGTAGCTAGCCACTTCATAGGTTTAAATACATTGTGGTATTAGGAGAAAATAAAGAAGATATATGAAAATATATATGTTAAAAATGTAAAGTTTGTGAAAAACTTGAGGATGAATTTTAACAGTAATGATAGGATAAATCAATGGGATAAAAGACATGTAATTTTATTTTAAATGGGATTTAAAGGGTGATTTCACTAATAAAGTTATATTTCAGCAACTACAAGTATTTGCAGGAAGTCTGGGTATTAAGTGGATGAATATCTACAGGAGCTTTCCTGATAAAAGGAACAAACAAGGCAAAGGGTCTAAGAAACAATTATTCCTGGATTTTTTTTATCCAAATAGACATTTTTAATATTTACTTTTTTGAGTTAACATACTTAAAATACATTGTAGTCAATGGCTTAATTGTTCTACTGAATAGAAGGATCAACAAATAAAAAGTAAAATTACCATAGTCCAGTAGGAAAAAGGCAAGGGTTATAAACAATAATCGAAAGGAAAAAAAGGTTTAACTGCACTAGTATAAAGTAAATTTTGAAACCGTCACAAAATCATTAATATTTCAATAGTACATAATTTCTCTCAATTTATTGGAAAAATATTTAAAGAAAAGTTTTAAAAACCACTATATTTGTGGCAGAACAGATGCACAGGGGATTTTTTTTTAATTTTAGCTCCCACAGAGAAGGGAGAACATGATGTGTTTGATTTTCTTTGTTAAAAAAAGTTATTTAATTTATACATGTTTCATGTATTTCATACATACATATTCAGGAACCCAGTGACACTTCCACCCACCATCTTTCCTGTTCACGCTCCAACCCTTCCTGCTTCTCCCTCTCACATTCCCACTGTAAATTTTTACAAAAATCTATATTCAGTTTATTTATTGATACTATTAGTTAACCTTACACTAAGTAAGAGAGCTCAACAAGTATTATGAAGAATAAAATAAACAAATAAAAAACTGTGCCTCAACAGAAGAGACAAGGGCCATATACAATCATTGAATCTCAAAGTGTCTATTTTACTCCAATATATTATATTTCAGGAACTCTACTAAAAATTATCTTGGGTAAGGGAAGACATGATACCTGTGTTTTGGGGACTGGTTTATTTCATTACATAGAATGGTTTCTCGTTGCATCCACCTTGTTGCAAATGACAGGATTTCATTATTTTTTACTACTGAGAAGTATTTCATAGTGTATATATAACAACATTTCTTTATCCAGTCAACAATTGCTGGACATATCTTAGCTATTGTGAATTGTGCTGCAATGATATGGGGGTTCAGATATCTCTTTCATATATTGATTTATTTTGGTTTGGGTAAATACCTAGGAGTGGGATGACTGGATCATATGGAAGATCTATATGCAGATTTCTGATGTATCTCCATACTGTCTTCCACAGTGGCAGTACCAGTTTACATTCCCACCAACAGTAGACCAGGGTACCTTTTTCTCTACATCCTCACTAGCATTTGTCATTTGTTGATTTCTGTATGAGAGCCATTTTAATATTCTTCGATTCTTTAAGAGACATTAAGATACCTAAATTAGGAGAGAAAGGTTGAAAGGTATTGGCAGCCCAATAAAATGGAATTTCATTATTATTAACTTATTTATTTAAAAGGCAAAATGGCAGAAAAGGAAACAGAGTAAGAGAGATTTTCTATTCATTAATTCTTTTCCCAAATGACTGCAAGGGCTGGTACTGGGCCAAGCCAAAGCCACAAGCCAAGGACGCCATGTGACCCAGGCATTGAACTAGCATCTGCTGCTTTCCCAGGCACATTAGTGGGGAACTGTTTAGGAAGCCGAGCAGCTACATCTTTAACTAGCGCTCTGATAAGGGATGTCTATGTCATAAGCTATAGCTTAAGCTCTTGTGCCACAACTACAAATTAAACTGTAGTCCTTTACAGAGACTTTGGCTGCTGCATGAAATGACAGTTCATTGTGAGATTTAAGGTAGGACAGTGACATCAGCTAGTTCAGATATTTAGATGACTCCAGAGTTCCTTTTGAATATAGAATACAAGAAACCAAGGGTAGGAAAAGCCTTGCTACTGACTCAGACCAACATAATCAGAGTGATGAACAGTGGTGACCATCTAGATAAATTTTCAGGGTGCTTCCACGGTGTTTGATGACACATGGATCATGTCTGTGAAAGAAAGGAAACTAAGATGACTCCAAGATTCTGAATATAAGTGCAAGTAAGGAGCCTTTATGAAGTGAGAGGGGAGGATGGGGTAGGAAGGAAAATGTAGGAGTTTATTTTACAATGATTTACATCTACTAGGTTTATATCAAATGGTTAGATGGGTTTGCAATTCAAGATAGCAATATGGAACAGAGAAAGCTTTGAAATAATTGGCACATAGATGAATTTTAGAGACAAATGTGAATGAGTTCAAAAAAAGAAAGTTTCTGTATAGGGAATAGAGAATATCAGGAGTTAAACCTGAAGCAGTCTAATGCAAATAGCATCGACAAAGTTACTGTAATGCCGTACATAGGCACTGTGCTAGTTTCTAGTGGCACTGTATTTGGTGTAAAACAACAGAAATGTATTCTCTCACAGTACTGGAGGTCAAAAGTGAAATCTAGGTTACTGGGCTATTATCCCACTAGAAGATATGGGTAGATCCTTCTTTGCCTCCCAGAGTCTGCAAGGATCCCTTGGTTGTGTTCGTTCCATTTTTTCCCTGTGTCTCCATTACGCCTTCACCTGTTTTGCATGGATGGAATCTCCTGTTGTCTCCTTTTGTATATTTGTGAATGGGTAGAGCCAACCTGGATAACTAAATACCAGTATCCTTGCTCTAACCATATCCACTAGGGTCCTTTTTCCTTAGAAATCATCCTGAACAGTTTCCAGGGATGAGAAACTGTTATCTTCGTTTATCCATCATTCAGCTCACTGCAAGGACCGAAGTTCAGAGTATGCTATATCAGTTACGGCCAAGTTTCAGCAATCTGAAGACAGAAAATGACCTGTTATATTCAGCAAGATAAATGTAATGTGTCCTTCAGCGTAATAATTTAAGTGCAGAGATGTGGGCGAATTCCAAATGCAGTGGGATTATGAAACAAAAGGAGACTATCAAACATTAGCAATAGTTCCAAAGAGTTGTGTTGCAAAATAGGATTGGATATGAGCTGGAGGGCAAATCTGAGTCCAGATATTTTTTTCAAGTTAAATTATATTTTACTCAAAGAGAAAGGAAGAGGGAGAGATACTGTCTTCTGTTTCACTCCTCAGCATCCCCCCCCCCCCCCCGCAACAGTGGCCAGGCATGTGTTTAAAGCAGGGAGTGCAATTCAGGTCTTCTGTGTACATGACAGGAAATCACCAATTACTTGAGCCCTCACTGGTGCCTCCCTGGATCTTCATTCCTTGGAAACTGGAGTTAACAGCTAGCACTGAATATCAAACCCTGGTCTCCATTGTTGGACAGTTTTTTAACTGCTAAGCAAATTGTGCAATCTCAGATTTTTTTTTTTTTAAGATAAAAAATAGGAGAGTATTTCAGGCATGGAAAGCGAAGACACTCTGGCAAAAGATCTCTGTGAGTGAGATCCCAGTGGAAAGAACAGGTCATCAAAGGAGGTACCTTTCTCTGAAGAGAGGAGAGAACCTCCACTTTGACTATGACCTTGTCTAAACAAGATAAGAGTCGGAGAACTCAGAGGGCTTCCATAGCCTTGGAAACTCATGACTGGAGCATAGGGAGACTACTGATGCCATAGACAGGAGTGTCAATTGGTAAAGTCAACAACAAGAGTCACTGTGCACTTACTCCTCATGTAGGATCTCTGTCCTTAATGTGCTGTGCATTGAGATTTAATGCTATAACGAGTACTCAAACAATATATTTCACTTTGTGTTTCTATGGGGGTGCAAACTGTTGAAAGCTTTACTTAATGCATACTAAACTGATCTTCTGTAAAAAAAAAAAAAGAAGAAATTATCAATTCCCAACTTGACTCTCACTGGGATTAAACATGACAATAGGTCTGATCTGATTTCATCATCATTTAAAAAAATCATCTATTATTTTTCACTTTATGTTTCTGTGTGGGAGCAAACTGTTGAAATCCTTACTTAATGTATACTAAGCTGATCTTCTGTATATTAAGATAATCGAAAATGAATCTTGATGTGAATGGAAGGGGAGAGGGAGTGGGAAAGGGGAGGGTTGTGGGTGGGAGGGATGGTATTGGGGGGAAGCCATTGTAATCCATAAGTCGTGCTTTGGAAATTTATATTCATTAAATAAAAGTTAAAAAAATATTTCAAAAAAAAGATAAAAAATAGGAGCTGGTGTTGTGGTATAGCAGGTAAAGCCGTCGCCTGCAGTGCCGGCATCTCATAGGGGTACCGGGTCAAGTCCAGGCTGGTCCTCTTCCAGCTCCCTGCTGATGGCCTGGGAAAGCAGTGAAGATGACCCAAGTCCTTGGGCCCCTGCGCGCTTGTGGGAGACCCTGAAGAGGTCTGGATGCTGGCTTCATATCTGCCCAACTTCAGCCTTAACAGCCATTTGGGGGAATGAATCAGTGGATAGAAGACTTCACACTTTCTCTCCCTCTCTGTAACTCTGCCATTCAAATAAATAAATAAATCTCTAAAAAAAAGATAAAATATCTCTACAGATGAAGTCTTCAGGGAGACAATGGCAAGCGTGAAAGCAGGAACTCAAGTATATGTAAGAAAAACTGGATATTATGGCCTTTGGAGAAAGTGATGGCAGGAACAGCTGAAAAATGCAAGATATAGGGGTTGGCATTGTAGCGTAGTGGGTAAAACTGCCACGGGTGATGCCAGCATTCCATATGGGTGCTGATTCATGTCCCTGCTAATGGCCAGTAAGATGCAATGGAAGATCACCCATGTGCTTGGGCTCTTGCCATACCTGTGGGAGACCTGGAGGAAGATCCTGGCCCCTGGATTTGACATGACCCTAACGGAACCTTTGTAGCCATCTGGGGAGTGAACCAGCAGATGGACAACTTCCCTCTGTCTCCATCTCTGTCTCTGTCTCTCTCACTCTTTCTCTCTCTCTGTAGCTCTGACTTTCAAATAAATCAATAAATCTTAAAAAATGTGAGGTACATAGAATGAAGTGTTCAAATATCTTGATGTGTATTTTCCACCATTTGTTTAAAATTTTTCACGTCCACTTAATTATCATCTATCTATCATCTATATCATCCATCTAAATTTAAGTTGAGTTATAAAGAGTGATTGGATAAATATTACACCAAAAGGAAGGACATTTTTGTATATTGCTGTCTAATAGCTTTCAATTGAATGTCAATTTTGACAGTTATAAAGATTGTTGCAAAGTATAGCAAACTTAATTTGTTAGTGGAAGAGATTAACACATAACATTTGTTTGAATTATTCATTTAAACAGCAAAAATATCTTTTTAACATATGTTAAAATAGTGTTTAAACCATGGAGAGATATATCTTATTGTTTTAAAAATTTTCTTGTTTATTTAGCCTTTACTGAAAAGAGCTACTTAGTTTATTTTCAAGTTTACCTAAAAACAGCATATAATCTCCTTTAGATAAATATAGCCTATTTTCATCTCTGGCAGCTTGATGAAATCAATTTTTTTTATAAATTTACTGAAAAGAATAGCAGGAATTATGGATGAAAAATATGAAATGGTTATGTTAGCACTTCTGTAATTTTGTCATATGTTTGTATTTGCTTTACCAATAAACATCATTTCCTTGATATTTATTAAGTATTAATGAATAAATAATGATATTCAGGTTATCGTAAACCTAGTGAGAGGAAAGTGATTATACCCTTTTGATTTCATAGTGTTGGAAATGGTAGGCAGGTTTTACATGCAATAATAAGAGATTAAAACAGTAATGATATTTAATTTATAAACTTTTAGTTTTATATATATATATATTTAATTTGGAAGGCAAAATGATCACAGAGAGAAAGAAGTATCTTAAGATAAGACAAAATGTAAATCTGTGAACGTGAGTACCTACTTTCAAGCATTAGGGTCAATACCTACAATGTCACAAAATGCAAAGCTGTTCTTGAAAGCCTTCCATTCTGCCCTTTGGGATGTGTTCTAATAATCCAAACCACAACCCTCTCTCTCTCTAGATGTTAAACCTAATTTTCCCCTGGGATAACATTTCCTCTCTGTCTCTTAGGTGTTATATCCACTTCTTACATCCATTTTTTTTATATTTTATTTTTAAATTTTTAAATTTTTTTTTTATTTGACAGAGTTACACAGAGAGAAGGAGAGACAGAGAGAAAGGTCTTCCTTCCATTGGTTCACACCCAAATTCCCATTACGGTCGGAGCTATGCTGATCCGAAGCCAGGAGCTAGGTGCTTCCACCTGATCTCCCATGCGGGTGCAGGGCCCAAGCACTTGAACCATCCTCCACTGCCTTCCCAGGCCACAGCAGAGAGCAGGACAGGAAGAGGAGCAACCGGGAGTAGAACCTGGCGCCCATATGGGATGCCGGTGCTGTAGGCGGAGGATTAACCAAGTGCGCCACAGTGCCAGCCCCTTCTTTTCAATTTCTAACTCTATCTTGCACTCCAGCTCATTTAGCTGATGATATAGTGTTCTTTTTCACTAGGCAAATTTTAGCAATCAGAGAGGACTTGATCAGAACTTAATTATAAATCTATTGAATAACTTACATGAATAATCTGGTAATATGGGCTCCTATCAAAATAACAAAATGCCTATTTATTGTATTGTAAGTGCTGATTGTATACTTGTTTTAGATTGGCAAGTCTTTTCTCATTTTGTATCTGGTTTTAGAAACAAAATAATTTTGAAAAGAAGAGTGACAACTTCTGTGTGTATTTATGGTTGTGTGTCTTGTTATAAAGAAGTACTCCAGTTTATTCAGGCTCAAACTTCTAATCTACAAAGTAATCATCAAAGGTAGTAGAGTTCTATGTATATTTTATTGTAAAGAAATTTGCATTAATCAAACAAAATCAATGAAAACTTGCTAGTTTTTTTTTTTTTTTTTTTTGGAATCATTAATATTTGAAATTTGTGGCCGGCACCACGGCTCACTAGGTTAATTCTCTGCCTGCGGCACCGGCATCCCAGGTTCTAGTCCTGGTTGGAGCGCCAGATTCTGTCCCGGTTGGTCCTCTTCCAGTCCAGCTCTGTGCTGTGGCCCGGGAAGGCAGTGGAGGACGGCCCAAGTGCTTGGGCCCTGCACCCGTATGGGAGACCAGGAGAAGCACCTGGCTCCTGGCTTCGGATTGGTCACTGGCCATAGCAGGAATTTGGGGGGTGAACCAACGGAAAGGAAGACCTTTCTCTCTGTCTCTCTCTCTCACTGTCTAACTCTGCCTGCTAAAATATATATATATATATATTTGAAATTTGCAATGAATATTATGTCACAGTTTTTTTTTGCCTCATCTCTGTTCTTTTCATTCTATGTGCTTATGTCTTCTGACCAATATT
The DNA here is from genome assembly GCF_964237555.1 of Oryctolagus cuniculus. Lineage (NCBI taxonomy): Eukaryota > Metazoa > Chordata > Mammalia > Lagomorpha > Leporidae > Oryctolagus > Oryctolagus cuniculus. The sequence goes on along the minus strand of NC_091440.1, from coordinate 23,287,889 downwards.
GGTAAATTTCTCTTTACTAATTCAGAATGATTTATAGTTCTTTAAGGACCACAGTTTAAAGTTCTATATATTATGTAATAAATCAAAAATTAATACATTATTCTACTTCATGATTAGAAATTGAGATATAATGGTAAAATATGAGGGGTCTTCGAAAAGTTCATGGGGGGGGCAGGTGTTTGGTTACATTGCTGAGAACATGACTTAAGAAGTGCATGTTTCATTTTAGTGTGCTTGGGTTCAACAGCTGCCTCCAGCAACTGATTGTAGCTTACTGCAAATGAAGACCTTGGGAGGCAGAAGGTGATGGCTCTAGTGATTAGAATTCTTGTGAAAGACCCTGTGAAAGACTAGGATTGAGTTCACAGAGCCCAGTTTCAGCCTGGGGTGCTATTGTAGAAGTTAGGGATTGAAGCAGCAGATGGGAGCACCCGTTCTCTGTCTCTTAAATGAAGTCAAAATTTAAATTTAAAAAATACAATTCATGTAAAATGTATATTATGAAAATCTATGCATGAATTTCTAAATTATTTCACAGCAAATAAACAGCTTTTGACTTGAATTTTCCACAACCTTTTTGAAATTCCTTTGTATAATATATGAAGTATATATATATATAGCACTATATTGTACTCTATATTATAAAACTAAGAAATATTCTTGTATAAGTACAATACTAACATATAGTATATACAGCTCTTAAAATTTACTTTTCTAGGCTGAAAGTTCTAAAATGAAAGAAATTTTACATTTATCTCTGCAAATGTCAATAATCCAAGCAAAATATCTGGATCATTGGTTTATAATTAATGGTTTCTTTGTTGTATTACTTACAAAATGTTGGTAACCATTGTTTATTAAATATTTAAACTCAAGTGATTTCCTTATGTTATCTTGTACATTCCTAAACTGAGATTTCTAAAATTATGCATTGAATTTCAACAAGAAATTTAAGGTAGTCTATAATTAATTTTTCAAATGAAACATGTGGTTAATGGTGGTGATGGAAAATAAAGCTGTCTTTTCTGCTAGGCACAAACAAAATGTGGGGAAAGTAAAAGGTCTTCAGAAACATGTTATTAAGAACTAACTCCTAACATGGAATTGCTCTTATCTATCATTACACATGATTAACTGGTAGTATAATTCCTATGTGCATTGTCACCTTATGGAGCCCTATCAATCCAAAATTTTATGGTAAATGCCCATGAGCTCTGTGTGTAATAGCTGACACATTAGCACAGAAATGCTTCTCTTTTGTCACAAATATATTGTTGGAGCTGTTTAATACTTGTTTGCTTACCCATAATGGTTCAAAATGCATCTATAATTACTGTCATGGGGCTGAGTCTATACCATCTGGTGTGAAATGAAAATGTTTGTATCTAAGCTTACTAGAGCGGAATACATATTCTGAACCATTATTGTAAAGCCATTCATTCTATCTAATAACCCACGCACAGACTAATGAGTAAAAGTAGAGTTAGGACATTAAAACGTTCAGAAAATTATACTCTCTGATTCAGAAAAAAAGCAAAATTATAAGGTTTATCTCCAAATCAATATTGACTGTACTTTATGTCAAAAAATGTAATTGTACAGATTCCTCCCAGTGTATTCAGGGAGACAGCAGGTGATGTCTCAAGTACCTGAGACACTGTGGCCTACATGAGAGTTCCAGGCTCTTGATTTTGGCCTAGCCAATGCAGACATCTTGAGAGTGAACAGCAGATGGAAGACTCTCCTCTCTCTCTCTCTCTCATCTGTCAATCTACCTTTCAAGTGATGAAGATAAATAAACAATAAAAATGCCGTTGTAACTCAGAATGTCATAAAAATAAAAAGTTTAGTCTGATGTTATTTTTAGAGCATTGCTTTTGGGTTTCCATTTTTAATTTTTAAAAGAGGATTATGCATTTAATTAACTACTTGAATAGCAGAAGGAGAGAGAAAGAAAGAGAAAGAGAGAGAGAGAGAGAGAGAGAGGTTGAACTTCCATCCACTGGTTCACTCCCAAATAACCACAACAGCCAGGGCTGCACAAAGCCACAGCCAGGATCCTGGAACTCGCTCCAGGTCTCCCACATGGATGGCCGGGGCCCAAGCACGCGGGTCATCATCCGTTGCTTTCCCAGTTGCATTAGCAGGAAGGTAGTTCAAAGTGAATCTGCTGGAACTCAAAGAAGCTCTCCACTATGTGCCTGCTGTGCCACAGTGCTGGCCCCTTATTTTTAGTTGTGTTTTTTTAAACTTTATTTTAGAGGTAGAGAGAGATTGAGAGAGAGAGAGAGAGAGAGAGAGGTGCACACACAGAGGAGGAGAGAATGCATTCCTATCTGTTTATTCACTACCCAAATGCCCACAGTGGCTGGTGCTGGGCAAGGTTGAGTGCTGTGATCTGAGAACTCGATGCGTGTCTCCCACATAGCTGGTAAGAACTGAATTATTTTAACTATCACTACCCTCCTATCAAGAAGCTGGAGTCAGGACACCAAGTGAACTATCATTCCTAGATAGTAAACCAGTGTGGGGCACAGGAGGCTGGATCGTCATGCTAAATGTCTGCTCACCTGTTTTAAATTTTTGATAATTATATTTTTTGTTATCTTTATAAACATTGTTGCCAATCTTTTGCCTTTTACATATATTTATTCTGTATATAGAACTTTCTATTAGTATGAAAATAGAGTCCTATTTTAAAAAGAAAGCTGAAATAGTGAGACATCCAAAATGTAAACAAGATAAATCATAAAATTATCATACGCAGATATCTACCTAAGACAAAGAGACAAATAAGTAGGAAGGAAATTCATTTTTTGAATATAAAAGTTCAAGAGATACTGTTTTTCCCTGAGGTGATCTATACTTTAATGTTACCTGTTCAAAATACCAACATTTGTTTTTCTCAATCTAGATAACTTCAAAATATAATTTTAAAAGAATAGTTAGTGTGGGAATGAATTTGCCAGACATTAAAACATATTTTAAAGCCTATATAGTTACAAGACTATGAAAAGTTTGCCAACCAGCAAAACAGAACATAACTTTCAGAAAATTTCCCTATTTTGTATGATTTTGTATGTCTATATCATAACAAATATCACACTTCAGATCAGTTGGGTAGTAATGGACATTTGAATAATTAGTATTTAGGCAGTTAACTATAGACAGTAGATTAAAAAACCCTCATTCTTATATAACAATTAAATTCAAAATATCTAAATGTAAAATAAGAAAATATGAAATAATTAGAACAAAATATAAATTACTTTCTTTATAATGTGGAAAAATAGATTACCAATGTATATTACTGTTTATCAAATAACATCAAATCCTACTAGTAAATTAATAATTATTTGTATAGCTCTTATTTCTGACAAGTAGTTTTTCTTCAAAGAGATGAGTTTAGCCAAAATTTTTCTTCATCATATATCTACAGACATGTAGTGGGCGGTTTCTTAAGACACTGTGGGTTGATTAGGAATAGTATGGTTCCTAGTGGATCCACTCTTATTTCTGAAAGTTGACTTTGGAGCCCCAGAGTAAGAAAAGGGTAATATCCAATGCACAAACATATTTTGGCCCCTGATTACACCATCCAACTTTGCTAGTGTTTCCTTGGATGCTTCTGAAAGTCACTTAGACAACCCATACTGAAACTATTAGAAACAGGGCCTACCTGATCAAGGAAGGAGTAAGAAACTATACATTCATCCAAAATTGGAGAGGAACTCTTTCTAACTAATTAGTTTAAAGGTAATAATGGCATTCTGACTATTTTTCAGTAGTCCTTAAACTTAGAGATACAAATTTAAGTATAAATTAAATTACGTATCTGAAATCAATTCAAGTACAAAAAAAGAAAAAAATGTAAACAAAGATACAGATGATTTTTGACCATCAAAATTGTTTTGAATGAGGGAATTTGTAGATGGTGTTTCAGTACATCACTCTCTGTGATTTTGTATTTGTGTAACATATTTACATCATATAATATTAAAGCAAAGAAAAGCAATAGCCAATTATATTTACTTTCAAACACTTTGGGAAGCAAATATTTTGAATCTCTCTTTAGACCACAGTGAGCCAATCAGTGTTTAAAATGAATGCACTGAGATATATTTGCTGTGAATCTTACATTTGGAATATTGTTTATAACATAAAACAATATATAAGTCTAGAAAGTGTGTGTGTTGCACTCTTAATTGCTTATGGAATCTTAATATAAGCTCCCCCCACCTACAGCACATCGTAAGCTTTGAAAGATGTGTGAAATTATTCAAAGAACAGCTATGTGTTCCATATCTCAGCTTCCATGAGGCACATCAGCAGGAAGTTAGAACTGTCAGCAGAGCAAGGACGTGATCCCATGCAACCTGATCTGGGATGAAACCTGTACCCAAACACTGACTTTTTAAAGAAAGATTTATTATTTAAAAGGCAGAGTTACAGAGAGAAATGAAGGCTGGCTAGAAAGAGAGAGAGAGATCATCCATCTGGTGGTTCATGCCCCAAATGGCTGCAGGGTCTGGGCCAGGTCAAAATCAGAACTGTGGAACTCCATCTGGAGTCTGAAAGAAAAACGAATAGTGTCAAAACCTGACAGTGGTTGCCAGAGGTGGACCACAGAGCATTATCAACTCACATATAAATGTAAATATATGTAGACAGACAAAATGGCATAAAATTATACAGTTCCAATTACATATTTTAAGAATTATTAAATATAAAAATAAACTTTATAGTGTTACTGGGTTGAGGGGCTGAAAATCAGTTTTTATTCTTAGACAATTAGCAATCATTGGGCAAAATCTTTTATTTATTTATTTATTTATTTGAGAAGCAGAGTTAGAGAGAGAGACAGAGACAGAGGTTTTCCATCCATTGATTCATTCCCAAAATGGCCAAATGACAGGGGTTGGGGTGATCGAAAGCCAGAAGCCAAGAGCTTCTTCTGGGTCTCCCACATTGGTGCAGGAGCCTAAGCACTTGGGTCAACCTCCATGGCCTTCCCAGACCACCAGCAAAGAGCTGGATTGGAAGAAGAGCTGTTGAGACTCCAACTGGGGCCCATATGGGATGCCAGTGCCACAGGTACAGGCTTAACCTGGTAGGCCATAGTGCTGGCCCCAGGGGCAAATATCTTGAAGCATGGATCCCTTAAGTAAACTGGAATTAGATAATAGTTCTTTGCATCATATGTATGTATATATTAATGTATCCATATGTGCTTATGTGTGAGTATATTTATCCAGGCAAAATAGATTGTATTTCGTATGTCTGTATATATTTACCTGCATAATCAAACACACAAGTATATTTTTCACATATGTGAGTGTAAAAATGTATGTGAATATTTGTATAGTTTTATGTAGTTTGCAAGCCACCATCATATTTAATAAATAATCATTATAGACAGTCGCACTAATGTCAGGAGGAAACAGCATTGTGGATTATGGGCTATAGAATTTTAGCTAATAAGATGATATGATCCACATAAATAGTTACAAACATATTGTTAACATCACTATGTTCACACGTTAACGAATACTCAAAATTATTTTATGGGCCTACTCCAAAGTAATAAATTAAACTGTTACCATAAAATAAACACATTTAGTTAGCAAAGCACAAAATTATTGTCGAAGCATCGTTAGGATTCCAATATAAACTTGATTTGAAAATGTAATAGGAGAAAATACCATATGTCTAATCATAATAATAAATGAACACTATCAATTACAAATTTAAATGAAATATTCTACTTATAAACAAACAGACAACTTTATAATGCTTCTAGCAAAAATTAAATAGGAAAAATGAAAAATTGTTGAACTTTCAAATAGAAAATAAACATGAGAAAAATTGCTATATTAATTACCACACCAAAATGTAACCCCATAAGCTAATCATTTCTTCTGAAAATTCATAATTTCTGAATTCTTAACAAAAAATAAGCAAGCAGTGTATTTTTTAAAACATATTTTGAAATAGTGCAGAAATAGACAAACACAATTATATAAGAGCATGAATTCCAAAAATTCCAAATACTGATGGTGATTTAGTATATAACAAATTTAGACTCTCAAATCAGTGATGATGTAGGGAGGTTTTAAATTAGTAGTCATAGGAAAAATACATGTTTTAAAATAAAACCACAAAATTTCTAAAAATTGTAAAGCTTTACACATATATATATATATATATATGTATACATACTTATATGTACATATGGAATAGAGCAGGTATTTCCAATTATTGCTAAAAGCTCTGTAAATAGCCTCATAAAGTACTGATATATTTGAGAAAATAATATTGTAAATTTCCGTATGACTTCTAAAAAAGGAGAAATAATCCACAAGAAATACTAACTTAAGGGCAAAGTTAAAATCCATAGCACAGGTATTTTAGTACAAATGACTCTTAGATATAATTAATAAGAGAACATATATCCCACTAATAAAATTTTCAGCAGTAAAACAATGGAAAGACAGTCCAACTCACACAAAGTAAGAGTATACAAAAAATAAAATTACAGGGAGAAATAGTTTCTCATCTATGTGAAACCAGCTATGGAGGAGTTGAAAACATATTCTACTTGAGAAGTTGAATAGAGACAGGTACTCTCAACTACAGCTCCTAGGAATGCAAAAGAATATAAAACAATGAGATCAATTTGCCTAAATGATTATAATTACAATTAAATTTTCTTTTTCATTTTGATTATTTCCTTCTAACAATTAACCCATGATTTGACTCACATTTTTATATAGATATGTATAAAATCAATATAAAATCTAACCCTTATCCATATATATATATGTACATATGCAAGATGATTTTTGTACATCATTACTTATTATTTGCCTTCACAGAAAATGTGAAAATTAACTTCTTCTTTAGGAGTCTTCTAAAATGTCCTAGACCATACTATAACCATTTATTGGAATACCCAATAGCTATAAAACTTAAGACCTCTGTAGTCATATAGAAATATTTCCACAGTACATTGCCAAGGGAAAAGTGCGTGGTACAGAGTAGCATACATTATAGACTTCTATAGTGAAATAATAAAAAAGGATATCTTATTTGCATAAACAATTATTGGAAGTTAATTCATGAAATTAAAAAAAATGATTTCTTCAGAATTGAGGCATTATATATGGGAATGATAGAAATGTAGATAGGAGAGTTTTTACTTTACTAATTTATATTATTTTTATATTGAGCCTTATAAATGTTGGAGAATCTATTGTCTTTCCTTTAAAATAACTTTTAAACATTACTCTCCCAAATATTGCATGACATGAGTAAGGGTACACAGTTTAAAAGAATCCTTAGGGGTACTAATGATTACTGAACATTGAAATATTGCAATTGTAGAAAGAGTTATTTAGAATTTTGCCTCTGTAGTGACAGAAATTACTCCTTTGCCAATCGTGAATAGCTACATGACTATATTCTCCAGGTGTAATTTGCAGTGTCTCAGTGCAACCAGTCATCATATGGCTCAGCACATTTCGTAAGCTATCAGTAGCTAATGTACCACCACCAGAGATGACCTCCAATTTGCTGTCATGGACAGTGGCACATGCCAATTTTATAATTGTTTTATCATTTAGAAGCGTATTTTATGCAATACAATGAAAATGACAGTGCTGCTCGAGTCACTGGCAAATCAACACCACAGATGACAAGGCCTACAAATTGATGGGATGCTTGTTAATTTTGATAAATAGTGAATGTCATTAATTCTTATGCCAACTGGCACATCATCTTGAGAGTTATTTTGGTATGTTCTTGAATCAGTCTTTAATCAGTTGTTTCTACATGGCTTTACAACTTATCCTAACCATTCTCTCTTACAAGCATTGCCCTTGTACATAGAAGGAAGTAAGACAGAATCCTTTTTCCAAAATCTTCAAATTTCCTAACCCCAGTAGGTGTTGTACAGCACAAAGTAGGTGGTAGGCAGTCTTACTTTGAAGAGAAACAATTTAGCATTTTACATGTTCCTGAATTATAAAGCTTCACACAATTATATAAAGACATAGTAGTTTCAAACACCCCACACTTCAATAAATATTAACCCACATATTACAAAGAAGAGAGGGTAACAGAATAAATCATAAGAGGATTATTCCCTTGAATTATGGTTATTGAAATCTCTGAGCCATATACAATCTGTGAGCTCTTGGCTTTATGAGCCCTTCATCATCAATGAATGAAAAATCCAGTTTCTTTAAAATATCTTGATATTTCATGTAAAAATTTATTGTTTATATATCAAAAAGGAAAAGTCCATTTCTGTCCTAAACCATACATGTTGAAATATTTCTAGGATTTAAAAGTCTTTTTTTAAAAATCTAGTTACCATAATTCAACCAGCAGCAAAGTAAAATAAAAAGAAAATGTGAACTGCTAGTCATTGGAAGTCCATTACTGGAGTTTGATTTGAATGTTCCTTTCTTTCTGAACACGTTCACAGTTATACTCTAATATTGAATCTCTGTAGGGAATAAAAGCCATAATCTAATAAACAATCAATATTCTTAATAGAGTTGGTCAAAATAGTAATATACAAGTTTTAACAAATCTTCGATTCTCTTTTTTTAGTCTAAGTATTTTCTAAATTCCTATATTGGTACACTCCTTTTTTAATTAAAAAAGATACCCAGGATTATTCTACCTTATTTTTACATATTCCAATAACCTAGATGTGTTTTTCTCAATTAACTTATACATTTTTTTTATTTTTAACTCATTCAATTCCAAATTTTTATTTATTATTTTGCTTTTAAATAAATTTATACTCTTTTCCAAATAATTTGTGTTGCATGTTTGCTACCTAAAAATTTGCACACTTGATTATATTCTTTGCTTTTTACTGACATAACCACATAAGGTTGTACCACTTAAAAATCTAAGCAGTGCTATGACTGCATCCTCAAGATTCTATAATAATATTTCAATTATCTCTGGTTTTAAGTATGTATTTCTCCTTTAACATAATACAACTATTGTAAAACCAAGATTTGGAAGACAACATCTGGCCCAGCATTCAAAATATCAATCGGAAGACGCACATCTCATATCGAGGGCCTGGACTTGAGTCCTGGCTACAGTCCTGATTCCACGTTTCAGCTCATGGGCATCTTGGAAGGCATCATGTGACTGTTTAAGTATTTGGGTCACTGCCACCCTATGTGGGAGATAAGGATTGAGTTCTGAGCTCCTGGCTTTGAGCTTTTGCCAAGGCCCAGCTATTGTGGGCTTTTGGGGAGTGAACCACCAGATGGAAGATCTCTCTCTGTCTTTCTCTCTTGCTTTCTGTTATTGAAAGGCACAGTGACAGAGAGTGAGAGAGAGACACACACACAAACAGAGCTCTTCCATCAGCTCATTCATACCCCACATGCCCACAATAACTGGGGCTAGACTGGCTTTACAAGTAGGATTTTAACTTCTAGGCCAAATGCTATCTCCATTTTTAAATGTAGAAATTATAATGTTATATTTCTGTAGCAAACTTCTTTTTCAATTCATGCTTTTAGATTATTTTAAGTTGTGCTAAATAGTCCTTTAAGATTCATATTAATTTCCTTTGTATTTGAATTATTTCCCCATGATAGTTTAAATTGCACAAATTTTTGTTCTTCTATTATTGCATGATATTAGTCAGTGTTCACCAATCTTGTCAATGTATTCAAATAGATTGTACTTTCATTCATTATTGCTTCAGTTATTATATTTCCTAACTCACAAAAACATTTTCTCTGGTTCTCAAAGAGCAGCAGCCCCATCCATGTTGCCTAAGAATATCATTTACTGTGAGAGAAATATGCTGTTGCAGCTTGCATGACTGTCCCATTGGAAGCCATCCATAAGGAACCTACCAGGACCTGGTGACTGCAAGCTTGGCTTTTGGCTAAGTGGAGTTCATCAAGGGAAAACAGCTCCACTACATACCAACTCCCTACAGCTTTATGACCTTCCAAATTGTTCCTCTCAATTTGATTCCCCCTTCAAAGGATTTTTCTTGTTTCTAAAAGCTAAGTACACTCAGTATCAGAGAAGAAACATACTTTTTGTAAATATATGGTTCTCTGAATCTTTGATCCAGCATCTCAGTGTGCATTGGGATGGGGAGGTCCAGTAGCATAGGGGTTGTGATCGCAGATTAGATAGCTATAGAGTAACAAAGCGGATAATCAGAGGTAGTCATTAGATGCTTCACATACAGCTGCAACAGTACTCCAAGATGAAACTAGTTACTCTTTTTATAATGTATTCACATCATCATTGAAAATCAAAAGCTTTATATAGGTCAGAGCTATCATCAGTGTTTTTATTGGTGCCGTGGGGGTCTATCTAGTAAGTAGCATCCTGATGCTGATACACCCAGGGTGTCTGGACAAGCAATCATCGGTTCCCTATTGTGCTATCTCACACTGGTTTTGCTTCTTTGGCAGTGAGGACTTAAGGTCACCTTAATGGAATGTGCTCTCTGTGGCTCCATAGCCACTGGTGTAAACAGGTAATTTAGGAAAGATCATGCTGATTAATGATTAGGTTTGCAAAGTGGGGAAGACTATTATGTATGCTGGGGGTACAGGAATCATATGGTTCACGGTAGGTGATTTTGTGTGTGATTATGTTGCCTCTGAATCGCCACTGAGTGCAATTAGTATAGATTTTTTAACCAAACTAAAATACAAAATAAAGACAAAAATGTTTTATGAATTACCTACTTATTTTTCTTGTAATTATGTTCTTATATATCAACTTTATATTTCTAAAAACATTGAAATGGATATACCTTGGTACATAGTGTATTTGGGGTCAATGGCTACCAAACTTGCTTTCATTTTATAACATGCAGGTTTTGATTCAAAATAAATACATATTTAGTAAAAATCATAATTATATAATTACGTAGAGGTACAGAGTTTTCCTACACACACTCATACATGCATAACTTTATACATTGTTAATTCTTTGTAACATTGTTAACCCCAAATGTGTGGCAGGGTTCTATGTACTTGGGCCATTTTTCACTCTTTCCCAGGTGCTTTATCAGGGAGCGGGATTGGGAATGGATCAGCTGGGATACAAATGGGTGCCCATAAAGGATGCTGGCATTGTAGGTGGTGGGTTAACCTGCTGTGCTACAACTGCCCTGAAATTTTCATTTTTGAATAATGTCTTAACAAATATCTTAGCAAACTATAAAGTATGAACACATGTTTTGCAGAAGGACAATTGTATCTCATGAATAATTGTAAATCATCTTTATCTAAATATATCCACTCATTAGTTATTCATAAGGTATGTGTGATGCATGAATTATTTTTTCTATTTTCTACCTAACTTATTATCTATTTTATGTTGGTATAGCAAAATACTAGATTCTGGGTACTATAAAAAGGATTTTGAGCTCACAAGTTTGGTGGCTGGAAAGTTTAAACAACATGGTGCTGATATCCTGGCCAGGGTGCTGTGGCTATATAAGAATGTGACAGAGAAGCAGAAAGGAAACAGGGCATGTGAAGAAGACACGGAACAAATGGTTCAGCTTTGCTTCATAGCAATCCAGTCTCACAGTCACATGGACCCGACACATACCTATGAGCAGCCCAAGTCCGTTTATGAGAGTGTGATCCCCAGGAACTAATTGCCTTCTGCTAAGCTCTACACTATTAAAAGTTCCAAAATCTTAATAACACCACACTAGAGTCCAAACTTCCAGCAGAAGAACCTTTCAGGGACAAAATATATCCAAACCAGAGCTTCTATCAATAATGTGCAGTCAGAATTTCAAACCAAACTGTAAAAACCACACATGCTTCAACTTATAAGTAAGGAGTTTGGGTCAAGTATCAGCAAAATTGCATGAGGATAGGCTCTTATCCATATGATTAAATAAATGAATGATGTGTTGTGGTCTTTTACACTACAGCGAAAACACTTCTGTCTTATTTTGTGGCACACTAGATCCCTTTCAAACACTCTTGCTCTCTTTCTGACAGCACAGCCATCGTATACTTCTTTGATGCTTAGCAAAGTTCTGCCACACTATACGGTTTTGAAGTTTAGTGAGAATATGATATATTTATCAGCCTTCGCCAGTTAGATTTCATTCAAACATCAGAGACTATCTTCATGTCTTGGAATCCCTACAAAATAAAACACCACCAAATTCATAGGTGTTTCCCTGGGGAATATGTTACTTAAATATATGATATACAGAACTAACCTACAATTTTAGCTGTACTAGAAATGGAAAATTTTCTGTGATGAGCACAGTGAGTCTTTCCATGGGGAGAACCTTTGTATTTCCCTTTTTAAGGAATAGGTGAACACATATTCATTTCTAAATGAAATGTATACATTATGTTTAGTGCAAAGTACTATATAATAACACATCTATTATTTTGTTTTCAATTGTGTAAATGTCTGAGAACTCCCCATGGACGCATTATAAATAAAGGGAACAATGTGATATGGAAAAAGTGATTAATGAAGGGTGTGCTATCTTCCATTTTCTCTTTGCAATTTGATATGATCCCCTTTCATGCACAGCTGGAGCTCATGGGACAAAGAAATAAAGGATGTTTAATAATATTAGAAAAATACCAAAAAGAAAATTATTAAACCACAGTAGACAGTTATAAATAAGTACTCCTGAGTAAGGTACAATAGTAAATCATTAACTATCTGAAGCAGAGGTCCAGAATGATCCAACATAAGAACTGAAGATAAAATCATGTGAGAAGTAATACATTCAATGTCACACTGAAGCAATTCAATTACATTCTCAGTTCATACAAAGGCAACAGTGACATATTCCTATTTTATGTAAGTATTCCTTTTTGAAATGGAATGAAGGATAAAATAAAGTGTGATATTTAATGTTGTTTTCTTGCAATAAGACCTATGACCAATGTACTGATTAATTCCAGTTGTCGAACATTAAATCATAGATGATAAGTATATATATTTATATGTAAATCACTTGAAATTTAACACAAATAAAGCAAGACTCATTTTATCAATATGTTCTCATCAAGAATCTATGTGATGTAGGAAATAAAACTCCCTAAACAGGGAGGTATGGAAAATAAGTTTCAGTTTATAAATGGTTTAGGAAGTTTAAGAAATATATGTACAAATTAGAGTAGAAGAAACTAATTAGAATGAGGAACATAGTGAACAGAATGGATCCAAAGCAAAAATGGGCAATAAAAATGGAAGAGTAGAGACAAGGATAATATATTACTGAAGGTGAATAAACAAAAGAACATTTATTAAAGATAAATATCAATATTTATTGTACCAAATAAGCATTTTGCATTATCAAATCCATTGCTTATTGAATTGATGACATGAACAGGATATAATTGTCAGACAATATTTTAACACCCAATTAACTGAACAATAATTGGCAAAAGAATATATGTCTATCCATCTATCCATCTAGATGTTTATTTACCTATCTATCTCTATTTAGACCAAGATATTTGAATTGGTGCATTCCAAGGATACAGGGATAGAAACAAATCATGTTTAAAAGAATCACTATGTAGAATAGAGAGGGACGAACTTCCTATTTCAATCTATTTAATCGAAGATCTGTGACATTATTCAAAGCATATATCATTTTGTGATAGCATTCCAGCTTCCAAAAGATTAGTTCTCTATTTGATGCCATGACTGAGCCTTTGATATTCTTTCTACTATCAGTTATGGCCATTGTTAGTACTTTGTCTTTTGCTATGAAAGGTTTGGAACATTTCTCTGTTAGGCAGCATAACTGAGAGGAATTATTTCAGCAACATAAAAGTATTTTCAAAGAGGTTATTCTTAGTCATCAAAGACAAGAGGACCCAAATTTATTAACTTATTAATTTATTAATTTTCAAAAGAAACTATTATAATGAAGGTCAGTATTAATCCTTTCCACTTGATAGTCAGGAATAAATCACAAGTTTAAACCAAAAGATTTTTGTGAGAGATAACCCGTGTTGTTAACCTCATGACAAATTCATCACTTTCATCATGGGCAATTTGTTTATAAGCTGCTTGACCAAGCATAGTACTGTAACTGGTGGTGGCCAGCTTCCCTCAATTCTTTTTCACTGACAGTGTAATGAACTATGGTTCAGAAAGATGAAAGTAGAGACTGTAAAGCAATTTTTTTAAAGTGCACTCTAAGGAATGAATGAACCAGTTGACAGAGCATACGACACCCTTTCTTCCTGGTTTGAGGTTTTTCTTCCTAAATTATGATGCACATTGACTGGTGTCTATGTTCATAATTGACACTGGGGATTGACATCTGGGAGTTGCATACCTTTGGGTTGTCTCTGTGGCCATAAACGAGACTTCTCTGGTTGGACGGAACTCCCATTTTCTCAGGATATTTTAACTACAAATTAAACCTCAAAGTGGGTTGATCCTGGAGGAGAGCAGAGTCCTTGGATTCACCCCTTGAGCAGGGTCTTGTTGCTTTTCTCCAGTGACTTACGTATAATTATCTCCTAGGGTATTGGTTAGGGGAAAAAGCTGAATAACATCCAAATAATGGGTCTTCAACTAATTACTGAAAGTATCTTCTGAATGTGTGTGTGTGTGTGTGACAGAGAGAGAGAGAGAGAGAGAGAAAGAGAGAGAATATTTGCATGGTGCATAACTATTCTGAAAACATTATTTGGCCATTCTTGGGGTTCCACCCACAACTTAATTTTCCAAACTCTATGTTATTAAATTTCAAACATTTCTTGTTTCAATGTCTTTTACCAAGTCACTAGGCAAGGTTACAATAGTAACTTTTTATAATTATTTATTATAATAAGAGAAATAAATCAGTAGGCAGTCTGGAGCTCACGTCAATGGAAACAAACATTAGGAGAGATTTTCTTTTATTTTAAAATTATAAACTTTATTTCACCATAAGTTCTATCATGTTAAAAGAATTTTTGAAGGCTGGCACCGTGACTCACTTGGCTAATCCTCTGCCTGCAGGGCTGGCATCCCAAGTTCTAGTCCCGGTTGGGGCACCGGTTCTGTCCCAGTTGCTCCTCTTCCAGTCCAGCTCTCTGCTGTGGCCCAGGAAGGCAATGGAGGATGGCCCAGGTCCTTGGGCCCTGCACCTGCATGGGAGAGCAGGAGGAAGCACCTGGCTCCTGGCTTTGGATCAGCACAGTGTGCCGGCTGCAACTTGCTGGCCATAGCAACCACTTGGGGGGTGAACCAAAGGAAAAAGGAAGACCTTTCTCTCTGTCTCTCTCACTGTCTAACTCTGCCTGTCAAAAAAAAAAAAAAAAAAAAAAGAAATTTTTGAAAAGGGCATTAGTAGTCATTTAACCCATCCCCAAAAGAACTGAGGGTCCTAGAAATTTAACCATGTCTATGAAATCTTTTACACTTCTATTGATTAAAAAGGGATGTCCTTAATGATTTTTAGGAGTAGGAAACAGACAGGTGTCAGAAAGCCATCATCAGTCTAAACTGGATATTTCACAATTTACCATTAAAAATCTCAGGAATTTTCCTTGTTTGATGAGTGTTATGGCTGAAATGAAGGTGGAGAAAATATTACCCCAGTTTTTTTGTCTCACATGGAAGAAGAATTTCCAAGTGGACAAGCAGAGAGATTTTAAAGCAAGATTTATCAGTCAGAGACCTACAATCAGAGCAGCAGGGGGAGGGGGTCTCCAAAAAAGACAAAATCCAAAGGGGCTGGAGATAGGGGGGGGTTTAAACACAATTTTGCAGAAGATAAAAAAAGTTATCAGCTTGACATTCAGTTACAAGGCAAGGACAAAGCACACCAAAAGACCTGATCTGTAATATCTTTTGCCAAGGGGTGGGAGGGGTGAGGGATGCTTACAGTAAACTGTGAGCTCAAAGGATGGGATCCCCACTCCCTTGCTACTCTTATGATAAAACTGGAAGCTTTCAAGGAGTGGGCAGGCAGGCACTGTTGACATTGCTAAAGATAATTTTTTGGGGAAGAAAGCATTTTGCACCCCAAATTTCCACTGGGACCCACCTGACTGCTTGTTAACATGTCTGACTCCTCACATTTCCTCTCCCAGAAGAATGGATTCTAACTTCTGTTAGGAGAACTGGGCAATGACTGCTCTGGCTGCTTCGTGCTGAAAAGGGGCATCACTGGGAATGGCTGTCAAGACAGGGTTCCAGCAGGAGACGTCCTCTCGAGGGAGACGCAGTGCCACCTTGCAGCAATTGCTTCCATCTGAGGTTTCATGTGCGTGGCCATCTCTAATTTCACTATTTTGAGTCTGGAGGAAGATTAAATGCATGGGGTCTAAAACAAAGAACAGAGTCATTATTAGAGGACCCAAGAAAAGTGCTGTCTAAACCACAAGAGGAAGTTTTCTCATTGAGAAGCTAACAGAAACTGACAGAAGGGGTTTGAATATAATCAGGTGGGCCTTAAGGCCTGGCCAGGTGTGAGGCCAACAACTGTCTTTTCACATGGGGTACTGGAAGAGACATTATAAGGGAGATGTGAACCTCCTTAGGGAAGGCACCCTGTTGACTTCTATCACCTAGCTGGCCTGGGAGGAGAGCTGGCCTGAACAGAAGCTATATAGCATCTCTCAAAGGAAATTTACAATTCTGCCTGCAATGTTACTGACCCTCCTTGGCTGTCCCCTCAATAACGATGGTTACTTTGGAAGCTGAGTGAAGGGTTTCTTTTCAGCTTAGAGACAACAGGGTCTGCGGCTCCTACCCAGGAGTCCTTCTACTCCTAGGGCAGTTCCATTTCCAGTGACCCAGCTTGTGGCTGGCAGAGCTGCCCGAGCTCCTCATAAGCTGATTAGAGGCCTTGGATTTCCATGTCGAAAACCGATGCCATTTGTGGTGGACTGGCCTGTTGGGTCTCCTTGATGGCAGATCACTGTGTAAAGCAGCCATTAAGTGGCCTGCCACCTATCGTTACATCGTTCCTGCTGTCTAGCTTGCTTCTCTTCCTCTTAGTTTCTGGTAAAGTAGACCAGAGGAAATCTTTATTTAAGAGGATGCAAGTCAAGGGGGTGCTCAGGCCCATTCCTACCCTTTGGTGGCATAAGCTAGAAATGTATAGTCACAGGCAGCTTCTGATAGTGGTTTTTCTGTGAGGTAGACAATGCCCATGAGGAAACTATGCCCTCATTTTAACATCAAACGTGATGAGCTCCTTATCTATAAATTTCAAAGTCGTTAGTAAAATTTCTCTCCTTTCATTTACTTTGAAAAGAGAGATTTTGCTTGTTTACTGTGCCCATGGCAAAGTAAATCTAGCTGTGAAATCACAATTCAAGCTCTCATTTTGGCCATGTTATTTGCTCTTCGATGTGGCCAGGTTATTACCGAAAAATGTTACCCACCCCTATTATAAAGTCTAAAGATCAAACTGTACATCCCAATGGAGACTTTGCAAGAATGGAATCAGTTTCCCATCCTGAAGAGAATAGAGAAATGAGGGAACAAGTCAGGCTTCTCATATCGTTTACTGTCAATAAATTAATATCAAATGAAAACTTAGCAATTTTAGCTGACAAGTAATAATTTATGAAAACATTTACCAAAAGGACCAATGCCTTCTATAAACATGTGTTTGGAAACATCGCTTAAATATCTAACACAAGAGTAACTTGTTTGACCAGCAAACCCAAGTACAGACATGTACTTGGAACATTTTGTTTCTTTCTACCAACAAATTTAAAACATCTGATACAGAGATTTATTTAGGTCATGTGAACCAAAAAGGTATCTTCAGTTAATTTAGCAGTTTAAATTTATAAGCAATCTTTTATCTATAAGCCAATTAAAACATAGCTCTTAATAAGTTTTGAGAGTTTTTAAAAGCTAGGGAATTCTAGTCTGGAATAGGTATTTTAGGCCATTCATATTTGCTAATTGGTTTTATATAATGTAAAGGTAAACTTTTTTCTTATCTTCATAAGAGAGGTAGCTTAATAACTTGGAGGGAGGAACACTTTGAAGTCAGACTGTTACATTTCTATAAATTAGAAGATAAGGGTGGGCCAGCACTGTGGTATAGCAGGTTAAGCTGCCGCTGGCAGTGCTGGCATCCCATATGGGCGCCTGTTTGAGTCCCAGCTGATCCACTTCTGATCCAGCTCTCTGCTATGGTCTGGGAAAACAGTAGAAGATGGCCCAAGTCCTTGGGCCCCTGCAATCACGTGGGAGACCCCGAGAAAGCTCCTGGCTCCTGGCTTCAGATTGGTGCAGTCTGACCATTGTTGCCAATTGGGGAGTGAAGCAGCAGATGGAAGACCTCTCTCTCTCTCTCTCTCTCTTTTTCTGCCTCTGTTTCTCTCTGTGTGTAACTCTGACTTTCAAATAAATAAATAAATCTTTAAAAAAAATAGAAGTTAGGGGCACTATCTTTCTTAATGGTTGCATTTGAAAGGGATGGCTCCAGATCCTTGACAACAAGTACTAGGTTGTAAAACTGCAAAATAAAATACTTTTTTTTTTTCTAAGAAGATTTGCATGCCAAAGGAGTTGAGGAGAAATGCAATTATGTGGTTTGTATATAAATGCTCTTAGAAGGTAAAGCCAGGAATCTCTCTGGTGGAATAGCCTGGTGAGACTATATATGAATTTTCCAAGGGCTTAAGATTCAGGAAGATGTTCATCTAAAATTCAGTCAAACTGAGAGAAATATTAGATCACCTTGGGCAAAGAATATCACCAAAAGTTCACTGTCCATTAATGAGTATATCCCTGTCTCTCATCATCTTTTTTTGTATTCAAAGTAGAAAACCCTATGAACTACTTGAAATTATGGAAAATATAAAACTTCACTTTCTTTGCTGGTATACATGCTATTCTTATGATAACTTGCATTACAAGGTAGAATATCTTGCAAGAAAGTCTTTAAACCAAACTTAAATTGTTGGGTTTTGAGGAACAGTCCAGGAGAATACAGGAATAAGTAGAAAGAGATTCTCAATACAATAGAAGGAAGTACCTCATACATGACGCTTCCATTTAAAGGTGGAAGCTTTATGATGATCCTGCACAATTCAATGAAAATGTGGGTCAAAAACTTCTGTGATTATGGACTGCAATGGTCATCATTTGGCAGGTAATGATGAGACCTCCAAAAGCAAACACAATGTAGCGGTAAGCTAGGTCCAATTCCTCTAAAGAATCATTGTTTGAAATTTTAATATAGTATTTTCCACTAGTTTTAGAGGTCTGCATTGTGATTGTTTTTACTCTAGCTTTCCACAATCCACACAGCTAATCTACAAGAGGTACTGTATCTGGTGGGTCAATGTCTTCCTAGGCAACATAGGTTTACTGGAGATACTTGCTTTGCTCTGGTCTCCACTCTGGGTTAGTAGCCTAGGTGCATGTTTGGAAAGGAGTTATCAACAATAATATATGCAATGCCTAAATCCAAATAGGCTCACTAATTTTTTTTAATTTTTAGCAATTTTGTTTATTTTCATTTTATTTGAAAGGGAATGAAAGCAAGAGAATGAGAGAGAAGAAAGAGATCTCCCTCCCATCCATTGGTTTACTCCCAAACTCCCCAAATGCTTACTACAGCCTGGACTGGGCTAGGCTAAAGCCAGGAACCTGTTAGAAACTCAATCAAGGCCTCTACACGGATGGTAGAGGTCTAAGTATTTCAGCCATCACCTGCTGCCTCTCAGTGTGCAATAGCAGGAAGCTAACTGGACTGAAAGCTAAAGAGCAGAATTCAAATGAAGCACTTCAATGTGGGGTGGTTCACTGCTACACAAAATGCCTTCCTACAGGCTGCTATTGCTGCATATCAAAGTCAGCAAATAGGAGGAGGAATCATGAAATGGATAGTAGGTAAGGGAAAGGGCCTTGCACAGATATTTTCTTTCCATAATTGAAAATGGAAGAACTATTAAACATTTTTAATCTGTTCCACAATCTCAAGAGGAACAAGTTAGAGCTATTTGTCCTGTTACTTAAATTATATAACGAAGCTCTCCCAAGCCACTGACACTGAAGAAATTAAATGAGGTGGCAGACCTTGGAATACATATTATTGCAATTTTGCTCTTGCTCTAAAAACAAGGTATCATAACATTTATAAAAGTTGCCTACAATTCCCACATATCAAATAGGAGTAGCTTAATCACATTTAGTGAAGTGAATAAAACATATCCTGTGAAACTTTCAGTTCTTGAAAAATAATTTATTGCATATAGCCTGTAAAATGTTATGCCTCAGAATTAAAATAATAAAGAAAAGTGTTTCTAGTTATGTGTAATGTTAAGAAGTTTTAAAAATATATTTAACAGATGGATAGCCTCAAACAAATTTTCAGAAACTCTGTTGGTTTGCTTTAGGAAAAAGCCTACATCTAGAACTGCAGATTCAATTACAGACAACACAAAATTAAGCTTAAAATAATTTAGTAATTTTCTAGGACTCAACTACCTTTGCATTAGCCCAATAACACAAGTTTAGAAATGATCATAGTCTTAAAACTTTTATGTCTCTGATGATGATATTTTGTCTATAATTCCTCCAGAAACTGACAGTTCTTTTGTTTTACTCTCTTAGTAACATAGGGAGTTCTCTTGATTGATCATATTATAATGCTTTTCTCTCCAAAGCTAAAGGAACAGTATGGGATTGTGCAAGTTGGCAAGTGTGTTTCTTCCAACATTTAATGAGCAGGGTGGGGTTACACACGCACAAAATAATGGCCCACCATGAGATAAACTCAGGCAAATATCTCAGTTACCATAGTGTACCCTATTTTGGTCGGTGCACTATGGCAACTGCAGTGCTTTGGGGACCTAAGAATTACCTTCTCTCAGATATGGCATCATTTCTTTTTTCAGTGGTTTTCCCACATGACAGGATCCAAAATCCCTTTGTAAAAGGTTAGGGGTAAGTTTATTTGAAATTTTCCCGAGTCCTTACTTAAGGAAGCACAACCTTCTCATCGTATTGGCATATGGTTCATAAAATGAGTCTGATTTCAAATTGGAAGAAGATATAAAACTCCACTTTAGTTGCCAAATAAAGATTCTTTGGAGCAGCAGTTAATTTTGCATGTATGTTCCATTTGCTGCTATGATTGTAATCTATTACAAGGATCACCATGAATGAATACTATCACTTTAGTTTTCTGTGAGAAAATTATGATTATCAGTGGCTTACCTGAGTATCAAAACTTTGTTAAGGTGTTATCCAAAGAACAGAATACATGTCTATGTGGCTAGGTTCATATCTATGTCTATGCCTATGCCTATCCTATATCCACATCCATCTCTCTATTATCTATCTTCTATCCAATGACTGATTATGAGGTATGTGGATTATGCAAACATGAAGCCTGAAAAGTCCCAAATTATGAAAGCTGGAGACCCAAGAAAGCTGGCAGGATACTTTGAAGGACTGAGAACTGGAGAATCAATTGTCAAGACAGTAGTCCAAATCTGACATTGTGAGAACCAGAAGCACTGAGGGCAGGAGGTTATGGATGTTCCACCTCAAAGAGCCAGGCAGAGTTATTCAAACTTAGACAATATTTTTGGTCTACTGAGACCTGACTATATTAGATGATGCCTACTTGCATAAATGAAGGCATCTACTTTACTCAGTCCACCAGGTCAAACTCTAGTCTCTTCTGAAAACACTCTCACAAACACAGCCAGAAATACTGTCCAAACACCTAGAATTCCTCTGGTCCTGTTAAATTGACACCTAAGATTAAGTATCAGTAACTCCACCTTTTGTGAACTTAAGACTCATGTATATCTGTTTAAACTGTACATTATTTCCAAATAAAAACAATAACAAGATGATAACTCTTCCTTGTACAATACAAATGCTCCATGTGCATCCAAA
The DNA here is from genome assembly GCF_964237555.1 of Oryctolagus cuniculus. Lineage (NCBI taxonomy): Eukaryota > Metazoa > Chordata > Mammalia > Lagomorpha > Leporidae > Oryctolagus > Oryctolagus cuniculus. Next base: position 23,265,998 of record NC_091440.1, on the reverse strand, counting down.
AATGCACTAACACTTCCCCAGAAGAGGTAAAGTCCTTGAGATATGTTTATTTTTCCTCTTAAAGGACTATATCATAAACATTGTGATGTGAAATTCGCAATATTTAATGTTATGATATGAAGTTAATGCACCTTATCATTACATACCAAGATAATAGGAGAGGAAAAATACATTACATGCATATACATAAATTTATATTATATATATACACACACACAAAGGGGTTTCAAATATTCATGAAAACTGCATTTTTTAAAGACTTGTTTATTTTTGAGAGGCAGAAAGATGGGCTGATCGAAAGCCAGGAGCCAGGATCCCCCTTGGAGTTTCCCACATGGGTACAGAGGCCCAAGCACTTGGGCTATCTTCCACTGTATTCCCAGGCCATAAGCAGGGAGCTGGATTGGTGTGGGGCAGTAGGTACTCAAATTGGCACCCATCTGGGAGAGGCTTAACCTACTAAGCCATAGCGCCAGCCCCTGTCAATATATTTTAATTCCAGTTTTTCCGTTGAGGCCCGCTTGCCTTAATAATGAAATAAAGAAGTACTCATGATGATTAAAAATTAAAGCCCTCATATCTGTATTTATTTACATTGTGAAACCTGGTATTTATAACCACTCTCATCCACTGACTATTCTGTATTCGCTTTGCATTCAGCAATGACCCTAACTGGTTATAATGGTTTATCAAGTGGGGTGACCAAAGCCTTTGTTCGTGAGGGATTATGCCATTAGTTGTCTTATCTGGATGCATTGCTGTGGGGTTTGATGCACTTTAACAACAGGGTGTGGTAAGATGCATCCTAAGGAAGCTCTTGTATTTCAAATATGCACTTCTTTTATCCGTTGTGGAGTGTTAATCCAATTTCCCCTTGGTAGCTATGATCAATAACTTTAGAAAGAACCATAACTCCTTTCTTCTCTTGTTGACTATGAGGTATGAAAATCCCCAAGTGTCAAGGGATACTCTTTATTTCCAGTCCAATAGAATCATTTAGAATCTTTTTTGTGTGTGTTCCCTAGTAAAATAATTTTCCTTCAAGAACTAAGCCTTCTGGTCCAATAGAATATAAGGTCACAGAAGTGGGAAGCAGCATATTGGTAGTTGGTTACTGGGCACAATAGTGAGTTCTGTCATTATTGTTACCCCATATTTTCTGGGTCCATGAGACCTGACCCTCTGACAAACAGTCCATGTTTTGGAGGTTGATTCAGATCATACAAACCTTTGTGAGAACCTTGACTGAATCCTGCCAGATATTGCCACCTCACGTTGTTATTTTTTTTCAAGACTCATTTCATTGATTTGCCAAAAGCTGTAAGGATGGCACAAGGGCCAGCGCTGTGGCATAGTGAGTAAAGCCTTCACCTACATGCCGGCATCCCATATGGGTGCTGGTTCAAGTCTCCGCTCTCCACTTCCAATCCAGCTCTCTACTATGGCCTGGGAAAGCAGTAGAAGATGGCCCAAGTCCTTGGGCCCCTGCACCCACGTGAGAGACCAGTGGTAGACTCCTGGCTTCTGGCTTCGGATCAGCACAGCTCCGGCCAGTGTGGCCATCTAGGAAGTGAAGCAGCAGATGGAGTACCTCTCTCTCTCTGCCTCTGCTCTCTGAATCTCTGCCTTTTAAATAAATACAAAAATCTTTAAAAAAAAATGATGGCACAGAACATGGTAAAATCAGTGAATTCCATGAGCATGCAGTCATTTCCACAATTTTTTGCTGTGCAATAGTTCTTTGATAAGAGCCAACACTATGCATAATATCATGATAGTAGAGGAGACATTATGTATGCCCAAGAATGGTAGTGCTGAAAGAAGCTTTGCATGAAGGGATGGTACATTCATATTTGAAGTAAATGTATATTCTGAGAAGAATGAAGTATTTCTTTTTTTTTTTCATTATGGGTGTAGTCAAATGTGATCAACCAATCACCAGGTAGCTGAATGATCTGGAAAATGATACTTTTTTCAGGGACCCATTATTGGTATCTACTGCTAGCAGATTGGTGCTCATTAGTGAATGTAACCAGATTAGCCTTGATAAGTGGACACATGTGTTGCTGAGTCCAAATACAGCTTGCATTCCTGCCAGTGTTCACTTTGTTTATGAGCTCATTGGAAAATGAAAGCAAGGGCTGGGAAAAGAGTCTACCTGGTATAAACAGTAGAAGTCAATCTAGTCAATAATTATTTAAACCATTGGTCATGATTTCCCTTTGGTGAGTTAACACATGACAAAAAAATCTTCATATTTTTTGCCAACTCAGAGAGATCTGCTCACATACCTTTCTCCTGTTCCTTGCCATGAATTTTGAGATCACGTTCTTCCCAAGTCCTTGATCATCCAGTCAAAATATTGGTCATAGCCCATAATTCATTATGTAACAATGTCTCACCATTTTTTTCTTTCACACATTGTGAGCAATTAGATTTACTGCTTGATTTTCTGCCTACAAGGAGAATATCTCATCAGTGTCATTTGTCAATCCAAGAATGGTGTCACGGAGCCACAAGTTGTCCAATTTGAGGACATCCTTACATATCATGCAAAACTATTTGCCTACTAGGCTAAAATGCTCCAAACAGCATTCCTATTTGACGTTGATGTTTCAAGCAAGATTAGGATTTTTGGGTCACTATATCCCAGTGGCAGAACAACTTAGCTAGAAGACTAGACCTATTGTAGTAACTTCTTTGGTTCTGAATTTCACTCAAAACTGGCTGCTTTTAGGTCACTGAGTAAACAGGCAGCAAAACACAGCTAAATGACACATGCACTGCCTCAAATGTCCAAACAGGATTGAGGAATGTTATGGCCCTTCTTTGATTATAGCAGGAGTCAGATGCAGCAATGTTTATCCTTCAACTTGGAAGACTCAACTTAACCTGTCCCACAAAACTGGACTCCTAGACATTTAACTAAAGTAGAAGGTGTGCACATTGTTGTAGAATATATTACCACTTTCTGTTACATGAATGTCTTACTGATAAGACTAAACTCTTTGCTGCTCCTTGCTTACTAGGTGGGATAGACATAGTGTTATCAATTTAATTGCATAGTGTTGTATCTTGTGGAAGAAAATACAATCAACATTCCTGCAAACTAGCTGCCATATTCCATGCCAGCCTCCTATATAAGAGCTGGTTGAAACCCTGGCTGCTGTACTTTTTGATCCTGCTTCTTGCTAATGCACCTGGGACACGTGTCAGAGACTGCTCTAGTGTTTCGGCCCTTGCCACCCACGTGGGAGACCCATATAGAATTGCTGGCTCCTGGCTTTGGACTGGATCAACCCTGGCCACTGTAGCCATTTAGGGAGTGAACAAGCAGATATGTAGTTGGAAGATCTCTCTCTGTCTCTCCTTTCTCTCTCTCACTCTCTCTCTCTCTCTCTCTCTCTCTCTGTGTGTGTGTGTGTGTGTATGTATGCAACACTGCCTTTCAAATAAATAAATAAATAAATCTTAAAAAAACAAAACCTAAAATTTTAATAGAAGTTTGGAGAGTTGATACACCCTGAAGGATGGGAGAGTGAAACTATATTGCTAACCTTGCTAACTGAAAGTAGACTGCTTTTGTTGGGATTTAAGGACATGGATGGGGAAAAGGCATTTGCCACCTCAATAACTGTACTATGTGACAGAGGTTTATTAATTTGCTTTAGTAATTAAATTGTATGTTTTATTTATATTCATCTAACATTAATACTCATTTTGGAGATAGAAATTTCATGAAAATAAATGTTGTATAATGCTCATAGTGGCACTATTTGTATTAGCCCCCACTTGAAAATTACTCAAATGCATATGAACAGTTAAATGCACAGATAGAGATATTTTTACATGATGGAACACCACACAGAATGAAGCGAAAATTACAACTACTTGAGAGAATATGGATGAATCTCAGAACCATAACATTGAACAAAAAAGGAAAGAGAATTACTCATTCCATATGGTTCCATTTATGTAAAGCATAAAAAAGAACAAAAAACAAATCAGATACCAAAGTAGTAGTGTTAATTCTTGAGTGTCATGACAGTTTTTATTGGTGCTGATCTTTGCTTTTATCTGTGTGCTGAATGTACTCAGTGAAAAATAATAAGCATTTGCATTACTATTATGTTGATATTCTTCCTCAAAAAGCAGAGGATAAAATCTCATTTAGTATCTTCATGAGTTGTGTAGAAAGTCAGTTGACTGGGGTAAGAAGAGTTTGCTTGGTTGTTTTGAGAGTGTATGAAGACGATTAATTTAAATAAACTTGATTTTGTTGTTTCTTTCCACAAATTGTTGTCCTTTCTGTAGTTAATCATATAAAAGGTGGCTTTACTCAAAGAATACTATTATTGTTTTAACTAAGGAAATGCAGAAGGAAATCATTATTATTTAAAAACAGAAACTATGTCTTCAACACCTGGGTCACCAAGGATATGTGAAGGTTTTAATTATACAAATGTTAGTCAAGATTATCATTGCTTATTATTAAACAACTTATTTGCAATAAGTAATAATTTGATTCTACACTTAAGATATTGAGAACCATTATATAGTTTAAAAAGTAACTATTTCACATGTGTATAAAATTTGATATAATATGAATTATTTTCTTTGACATAAATTAAATGTTAGGCTGTACACAATGAGTCTTTCATTTGGATTTCCACTGATACTGTTGTAAGTAAAGTATATCGAGCCGGCGCTGTGGCTCACTAGGCTAATCCTCTGCTTTGCGGTGCCGGCACACCGGGTTCTAGTCCCGGTCAGGGCGCCGGATTCTGTCCCGGTTGCCCCTCTTCCAGGCCAGCTTTCTGTTGTGGCCAGGGAGCGCAGTGGAGGATGGCCCAAGTGCTTGGGCCCTGCACCCCATGGGAGACCAGGAGAAGCACCTGGCTCCTGCCTTCGGATCAGCACGGTGCGCCAGCCGTGGCGCGCCGGCCGCGGTGGCCATTGGAGGGTGAACCAACAGCAAAGGAAGACCTTTCTCTCTGTCTCTCTCTCTCACTGTCCACTCTGCCTGCACAACAACAACAACAACAACAAAAAGTAAAGTATATCATGTCTTCATGGTGAGTACATGGATCATTATATAATTTAGGAGGATGATAAAGTGCATAACTGATTTGGCAAACAGAACCCAGCTCCTACAGCACAATACCAGTCACTAAATAAAAATGCAAATATTTTTTTCAGGATAAAAAATTATGTATATTTGATCAAACTCAGTTCATAATACAGCAAAAGTATGTAGAGAATAGTAATTCCTGCTATAGCATGTTTAGTCATTTGGCAACAGATAAAGTTGGTCGAAGGAAGGCCAGGAAACTTTGTCTTGGAAGGATTAGAACCGAGGGGCTCCACAATCATCTGGCATTCGCTCGATGTTGTATCTGTGGTTAGAAATATACATGATAGGAACTCCAGGAATCTCCGGATTCTTCGTTTTAGGTCCCGGTCAACTGTGGCCACAATGTAGCACTTGTGCTGAGTCACTCTCTGGACTAGGCAGTCATCTGTATAGGTTCCTTTGTGTGCGCATGGTAATCGCTCAAATCTTGGATCCTTGGCAATCCTTAGTGCCACTCGATACTTCCGCCCCAATTTCTCAATTTCTGCCATTACACAATCAGTTATACAAGGAATACACTTGGCATACAGACAGTCCATCATTGATGGTATTAAGTCCAGTTTGGCTTTAATGGGAAAGTTGATAAAGTTGGTATCAACGAGGATGTGGTAAGTATGCGCAATTATTTGCTTTGTTCATGTAATATGATGGAGTTGAAAGTCATTTATCTTATAACCTTGAAATATGATTAAAACAGAAACAGCCTATTCCAAGTAATATATTTGCTTCCTGTCAGCTTGTAATGAATTCCATGTAGATAAAGAATCAAAATGTCTTTGTTGGGGTGGCATTGTGGCACAGCAGGTTAAGTTGCCTTTGAAACAGAATACCCCTTCAAGGCCTGGCTAGTCTGCTTTTCATCCAACTGTCTGCTAATTCACCTGGGAATCAGATGATGATTGCTCTAGTACTCGAGTTCCTGCCATACACATGGGAGATTCAGATGCAGTTTCTGGCTCCTGGCTTCATTCTGGCCCAGCCCTGGTTGCTGAAGCCATTTGAGTTATTCAAGAAAGGTCAGAGATTTCTCTCTCTCTCTTTCTCTCTATTTCTTTTTCTTTCTTTTTTTAAAGATTTATTAATTTATTTGAAAGGCAGAGTTACAGAGAGGCAGAGGCAGATGACTACAACAGCTGGAACTGCGCTGATCCAAAGGCAGGAGCCAGGAGCTCTCTCACATGGATGCAGGGGCCCAAGGGCTTGGGCCATCTCCTACTGCTTTCCCAGGCCATAGCAAAAAGCTGGATTGGAAGTGAGCAGCCAGGACACGAACTGGCATCCATATGGGATGCCAGCACTGCAGGCAGTGGCTCCACCTGCTATGCCATTCTTTATTTCATTAACTCTCTCTCTCACTACCCTCCCTTTTCTTTCCCTCAAAAGCATATTTTTTTAAAAAAATCACACTAGTAACTTGGGATATTAAGAGTGTTTGAGATTCATCAATTGATTCTTTAAAATGTATTTGTAAGAGTCATCAGTATTGTGAGTAGCAGTTTTCTTGTTTCTCATTGCTACATTTTTTCAATTTTATTAATATTCTTGGCTGTAGGTATTCCTTCCTCTAGTGCTAGATATTTTCCTTCTCTAATTTGAGATATTATCATTAATACTGGAATGAACATTCTTTTAAAATTATTTAAGTATTCTTGTTTATTTGAAAGGCAGAGAGAGGGAGAGAGAGAGAGAGAGAATCTTTCATCTGCTTGTTCACATGCCACACTTCACTTGGGTCAAGCCAAAAGATCCATGAACTAAGTGTATTGCCCACATGGACATCAGTGACTCAAGTACTTGAACCATTCATTTCCTATTGTCTCCCAGAGTATGTGTTAGCAGAAAGTTAAAATTTGGAGTAGAGCCAGGACTTGAAACCAGGTACTCTATAATGGGTGGTGGGCATCCCAATCAATATCTTAACCACTCAGCCTAATTCCTGCTTTTTATATTCTGATACATGTTTTCTGTTATATGTTTTTTAATGTAAACAGATACTTATCCTGACCATCTTTTTGCTTAAGATTTATTTATTTGGAAGGCAGAAATTCAGAGAGAAAGACACACACACACACACACACACACAGAGATCTTCCACCTGCTGGTTCACTCACCACTTGGCTGCACCAGTCAGTGCTAGGCCAATCAGAATTCAGGAGCCAGGGGCTTGCTGCTGGTCAACCACATGCATGCAGGAACCCAACCACTTGTGCCATCTTTTGCTGCTTTCCCAGATCATCAGTAGAGAGTTAGATTGGAAGTGGAGCAGCTGAAACTTGAACCAGTGCCCATATGGGATGCAGGCACCACAAGTGGAGGATTAGCCTTCTATGCCACAGTGCTAGCCCCTGCTTGAGTATCTTTGAAGAGTGTGTTTCAGGGAAATTAGTGTATTCCATTTTAGTAAATATTGTACAGAAATACACCAACATAGTTGTAACAATCTCTTCTTCCAGCAACATACAGGATTGTAACGCTTTGGGTGACGTAGACATTTCTTGCTCTGCACATGTGTGCAAATGACCACGAAAATCCCGCAAGTGGGACAGATGTTGTGATGCAACCTGTTAAGCTTCTTGGGTTGCCCACGTCCCAAATAGATTGCTGGTTTAGAATCCTGGGTGCCCCGCTTCTGATCTAGCTCCCTGCTAATGTGCCTGGGAAGCAGTGGATAATGGCTTAAGTGCTTGAGATCCTGCCACCCATGTTGAAGATCCAGAGGGAGAGTCTTACTCCTGGCTTCAGCCTGGCCAACCCCAGAGATTGCAGCTATTTGAGTAAACCAGTGGACAAAAGATAACTCTCTCTCTCTGTCACTATGGCTTTCAAATAAATAAATAAATAAATAAATCGATATTGTTTTTTTTTTTTTTAAAGGGAAAGGGCTTATTGGGGAAAACTCAGCAGACCAGAGGGAAGGGGCAAAGAGGGAAAAAGAGAGAAGGAGACTGTAAGAGAGAGAGACAGAGAGGAGAGAGAAGAGAGCCAACAGAGAGAGCTAAGAGAGAGAGAGCCAAGAGAACACATGTTCAGGAACAGGCCCTTTTAAAACTTTGCTGGAGGGTGGGCAGGGAAGCAGGAGCAGCGAATCCCATTAGGTTGGGGGTGGAGCTTGGCACAGGTAGTTTGGGCCATGTGGCCACTTGGCTTTCAATAATGGTGGCAGGAACCAGGGTATAGAATATAAATAAAGGTGCAGTCAATCTTGCTTTTTAAAAAGCTGAAAATATTGGATTTAGAGTTATAAACAAATTTTAAGGAATAGGAAAATTCACTAACAATCTATGTATAATAAGGGCACTGTACACATAATATCATACAATATGCATATCTGTATTTTACACAGATTTTTGAATAATTTCATGATTTTATGATTCTCTATTTAGGGTAATTATCTGAACATGAACATTTCCTAGAAAACTTAACTCTAATTTTCACTCAGAAATGCAACAGATTCTGTTGTTTCTGTTCAATTCCATTCCTGAAAACAGACAATGGAGTGCATATTAATTCATTTTTACACTGTGTTGAAACTTAGAGGTAAGAATTTAGGGTAGCAAAATAATTTGAGCCAGCAACGATCAAGGTGGTTCTGACTTCTATGTCATTTTGTGCACCAAAAGTTTTCTTTCCCTCATTTCAAGACTTTCAAGAATAAGAAAAGATTTGTCTTCCTTAAAATACCCAAGACTCTTGTACTGTCTATGGTTTTCTATTTCTGACCAGAGTAATGACTTATGGTATAGTGAGTTTCTTTCTTCTGAACTTCTGGGTACGCAGAATGAGTTTTGTTTTGTAAGTTTATGGCCTCTAAAAGATAAAAAAAAAAAAAGGAAGATGAATGATTTTCTTATGAACTTTGAAACAAGTTTGATATGTCATCATAAATAATATTTATTTATAGGGTTGCATAGAGAGAATAAATGTAAAATGTCAACAGACATGTTACCTGATTGTCAATGCTGTTTTCCAAATTATGCTCTTTTAAATAGAATAATTTCAAACCAATGCACTTTTCTGTTTATTTCATTTGTGTTATTTTCATTTGATTTCTCTTTCTCGTACTTTACATTGAAAAACTGCTAAAGCATATATGATTAATCAGTACATTTACCTCACAAAAATTAAAAAATAAGATCAATTATTTTAGGAATACTGTCTTCCCCAGGAGTCTCACTATATTTTCTACTACTGTTGCATTTGTTTTAATGACTGAAATATCAATTTATCATTTTTTGCAATAGTATCTAAGTATAATCACCCCTATCTCATATTAATGTTCTTTGAAGCACTTTTAAGAGGGAAGAATCTGCCTCAAGTATAAAACTAAAAATTGGAAAATTTTGACCTAACTTCCATTGATTCTACAAAAATATTCAGTAGATGTCGTATCCAGAGGCATTTAAAACTATCAATATGTTTACATCATATATTTTTAAGTGTGTGCATGCACATCATGTCTCTCCATTACTTCTTATTTGGGTAATGGCTTTCACTTTCTTAAAGAGACACTCAAGAATAGTGTTAAGTATCTAACTTTTCTTTTTTACTTTCTTGCTTTGGGTCACAAAGTATCTGGTTGTCTACTCTCTGTTCTTTTCCCTTTGTTTTCATAGATATTTGGAGCAATATGTGGCCAGTATTTTTTGGAATTTTATTATTATTATTTATTTAAAGACATCCACTGAAATATGTTGAAAAATCTTTAATATTTGCGTCCTTGAATTCTATGTCATATCTCATATCTCCCGAAGAGAGTTGTTTTGGAGTGATGACACTCTGCTATAGATGGGTTGACCTCAAATCACATCTCGTATCTTAGCATAAGGTGGTCTCCTCTGAGTTCTAATCCCAATTACTCTCTTTAAATATTTTCTCAATATCACCTCTAAGTCAAAAAAATTATTGAAGATGCCTATTTTTAAAGAAATCTACTTACATTTCAGCATTTTTCCCACACAAACACAGTTATCTTTAATCTTATTTTCTTCATGAGATTTTTGAAGTAATTTTGTATTTCTTCATGCATTTAAAAAATTGGTAGATTTTTTTCTATACTGGTTACCCTTTGTTGGTTGTAAATCCATATTGACAAAGACTTTGTTCATTATAATAAATCATGACCAACACAGTTCCTGTAGAATGCACAGTATTCAAAAGACTACTGTTGACACACTTATTCCAAAAAAAAGAAAACTAATATTTCCCTCTCTTTGGAGAAATTGTTGCCAAAACAACATGCCAAACTTTAATCTTATAAATAAAATATATATTTAAGTATATAAAATATACTTATTATATATAAAATAACTTCCATTATATATATAAAATATATATAAAATATACTTAATATATATAAAGTATATAAAATATATATTTAAGTATTTTCTACCTTCAAATTCTTCAGAATGGGAAATGCTCCTCTATAACATATTCATACTTATCTAAAAGTTTAACAATACAAATTACTTGAAAATATTCATAATGCAAGTGATGAGTATTATCAACTATATTATGTAGCATTTGAGATTTCATATTTTGGATTCCAGAACATCTGAATGTGGAATGCACGCTGAATCAGTGTCATATACACAGTCCTTATTTCCTCCAACAAAACAGGTTATTAATCTAGACTTGACATATTTACTTTTATTGAAGTAAGATGGACTTCAACAAAAAATAGTTTTGGTGAAATAATTCCAGATATACACATATGCTACTCAGGACACTCTGATTTCTCTCCTCACTTCTCTCACCCTCCCCTAGCCTCACCTCTCTCCAATGCCAAGGCATCGAAGAATAGTACCATAGCATCTTCAGTTCCATGGGGTTTTGGAAATCCTATAGTAAGGGAAGTTCACTGTGGAATAAACAGGGTATATGGATGGTGTTTGCATGTGTGCTTGTGTCTGTGAGTGTCTTTGTGTGTGTGTGTGTGTGTGTGTGTGTGGAGAGAGAGAGAGAGAGAGAGAGAGAGAGAAGGGAGACAGAGAGACCAAGCAAGGAAGTTGTAAGTATGCACATGTGTTGTATTGTGGCTTATGTACTAAATGAACATAGAGAATCTGTGGTGAGCCAGGCCTTAGATCCTGTCCAGATGTCTAAAGGCACTGTTAAGTAGGAATAGAAATTACAGATTGGGAATGTTTGTCTTGCATGTGCTGGACAGAATTTAGTCATATCTTATTGCAAATCCTACTCTGTCCTCTGAGTGACTAAGAGTGCTGCAGTTGAAGAAAATTTGGGGAAGGTTGATCGTAATTCTATCACTCTCTTTAAATTCGCTAACTACTTCATATTATCAAAAATGTGCATGTTAGTTCTGTCCCTCACATTTGCTAATTTCCATTGGAGTCTTTATGTTTCTTCTTTTATTTCTCACCTTTGATTTACCCGATTGTTCAGTTTGGCAGAGGAAAAGAATACACTCGGCCCCTCCACAGGGCTTTTCTCTTTTAGTTGTGCTTGCCTACAGATGGGGTAGAATATGTTAGCTTGCCTTTTGTATAAAATTTATTGTGGTGACTCTACCTCTGAGAGCCATTGTATATGTAGAGATGTGCAATATATTGTGCCCATTTACAAGAATGTGTGGAAGTATATTGGCCCCATATCCAAAGTGTGTTTCCAATTTATTTAATCAGTGATAAATCTTCTATCTCCCTGTATCTGTCTTGCATGCTTATTTTTTCAGACAATTGTGAATGGGAGAAGGTAATTTAGAGGTTGTATCTACTGTTCATTCAGAACCCCATCGTGTGACATGCAGATATCAAAAGAAATAGTGTAGAAGTACAGTCTTACCACACTTAAACAAACATCCTAAGAAGGGCTATGCTTGAGCAGAATGTCAAAATAAACACTAGGAAAAAAAAGTAAATGAAGGAATAGAAATTCGGCGCAGTGATTCACATGCCGCTTGGGAGGCCTCCATTCCATATGGGAGTGTACAGATTCAGTACTGGGCAGTTCCCCATTTCAACTTCCTGCTGATGCACACCCCAGGAGGCGGCTGGCAATGGCTTGAGTAGTAGGGTCCCTGGAAAGTACATGGGAGGCCCAGGAACAGCCCTGGCTTTGGTGGGTATTTGGGGAGTGGACAAGCAGGAGAGTCCCATCTGTCTGCCTCTGTATTTCTCTCTCTTTGACTTTCTACTTTGTAAATAAAAATGTAAGGCATGGAGGGAGAGGTACATAAATCACAAGTGACATCTGATATGTGAAATGTAATTTTTTAAATAAACATATCTATTTGAAAGGTAGACAGAGAGAGAGAGAAAGAGAGAGGCTTCCACCTCCTGGTTTACTCCCCAAATGGCTAGAATGGCCAAGATGGGACCAGGGCAAAGCTTCATCTTGGTCTCCTACATGGGTACTGGGGCCCAAGTCCTTGGACCATCTTTCACCGCTTTCCCAGGTGGATCAAAAGTGGAGCAGATGGGACTGGATCAAGCACCCCTATGGGAGGCCAGCTTCTCAGGCAGAGGCTAAATCCACTACACCAAAATTCCAGTCTCTGAAATGCTGATATTTTTCATCTATTATAGACTAATATAAACTAAATATGATGACAGATATTAAAACTTCAGGATTCTTTAGTCTTGTGATAGCCTGTGGTATTATTGAATAAAAACCCTTTTTTTTCATTTTTTCCTGCTTTCATTGCAATATAATAGAAATCAGTTCATTAGATAAAATAATACAATATTCATAGTTATTAGAGGACATCAGTCAATTGGGATTGAAATCAAGCAGTGTAGTAGATAAAAAAGATCATTTTAGAAGAACATTTGAGAGTTAAACAATATAAATAATCTGTAAAATAAAATATCCTCTGGAAGGAATATAATTAAGGAAATCAGTGGCACTAAGCTCCTAAAGAATGAGTCAGGCGATTGGTGCTCAGAGCTCTAGATAAATCCATAAAGAAATTATGGAAATAAAATGGCACAGTGTCATTTAGGAAACCAGAGGTGATAACAAATTATAAATCCAAACTGCTATTTTCAGCTATTTAAAGAAGCCTCTTTCTTTTCATGGCTAAGGCCTATTAAGTTTTTTTTTGGAAATGATCTCTGCCTGTTATAAAATCATGCCTGGGGAGAAAGAAGGTCTGTAGACATGTACATTTGATAAAATGACTATAAAATCTGATTTGAGTGATGAGAAAATGAATTATTCTTTTAACAGTGCATGAGTTATGAAGGAAAGCAATTCTGGGTGCTGATTTGCATAGGTCTCCCAACAAACATCAGCAAAACAAAATGAACAAGGATATGCAAGCAACAGCAAACAAAACTCAATTTCATACTTAAACACTAAAAACCAAGTGAAATTAGATATCTCAGCATGATAACACATAATCCCTTGGGGGAAAATATCTTTATGCCTGTGTTGGTAAAAATTAATGCTATGCTAATGAGAATTATCTCAGTTCATATACTGAATCCATTTTCGTAACAAGTCTGAAGAAATTTTTTTTTTCAAAATGAGTATTAAGTACAAATATAAAACTGCATTTTGTATTTCTTCATTTATATTGAGTCTGTTTTTCTTCAGTTTTCTTGCATATTGGTCTGGCAAAGAAATAGCTCATGTCTTGTTCTTCTTTAAAAAAAAAAAAAGAGGGGCCGTCTGCGTGGCGCAGTAGGTTAATCCTTGGCCTGTGGCGCTGGCATCCCACACGGGCTCTGGTTCCAGTCCCCGCTGCCCCTCTTCCAATCCAGCTCTTTGCTGTGGCCTCAGAAAGCAGTAGAAGATAGCCCAAGTCCTTGGGCCCCTGCACCCACATGCAAGACCCAGAAGAAGCTCCTGGCTCCTGTCTTCGGATCGGCATAGCTCCGGCCTTTGCAGCCATTTGGGGAGTGAACCAACAGAAGGAAGACCTTTCTCTCTGTCTCTCCCTCTCGCTGCCTGTAACTCTACCTCTCAATAAAATCTTAAAAAAAAAAAAAAGAGCATAGCCTCTAACTTTAATTTAATGTGCCAGTGGGAAGGCATTCTAGATAGCATACAACTTTCAAAAGGTACATATGCTAATGATTAAAAATTAAAATTATAAAAATTTTCTTAAATTGCTATTTTCTCAATTTTTTATTTATATAAAGTGAACAAATTTTGTGTATTTTATATATACAGACTTAGGAGCATAGTGATACTTCCCATGCTACCATCCCTCCCACCCACACTCTCACCCTTCTTCCTCCTTCCTTATTCTTCTTTTAATTTTTATAATGACATGCTAGAATTTTATTTTAGAATCATAAGCCTAACCCTCCACTAAGAAAAGAATTCAACCCACAGTAAGAAGAAAAAAACCCTGCTCCTTAACAGTAGAGACAAGAGCTGTAACATTCACCAAATCTCACAAAACACTAAAACTGTAACATAATGTACTAGTTAAAGAATAAAGCTTTTGAGGCCTAGGTTCACTCAGGATATTAATATTCATATTAATAAACACTTTTCAAAATGTCTCAATCTACTAAAAGTTCATTATGTAGGACAATGCAAAATATAACTATTTCTCCATTTTAAATTGAAAATTATTTTTGTGTAACATTTCTTCCTTTATATTGAAGTAGATTGTTTGGTACTTAGGTGTTCTTCCTACCTTATAGCATCTTATAACAAAGAAAAAATTATTTATTAGGATTTATTGTTAACCCCAGGGACAAGAAAATAATTGTTTGTCAAGGATAATCTTGTCGAATGAAAAAATTGATTAATTTAAGCTTTTTTCTTTAGTTGTTTACAAATAACTGAATATTTTACATTATAAGAATGTATGTAAATGTATGTAAAATAATTTCATTGATGGGCTTCTTTCAAAAAAGTTATTGGCATATTCAATGATAAAATACTCAATTTTGTTACAATATTTAAGTAAACTGTGCCAAATAAATTTTCATTCAAATAAATAAATTCAAACAAATAGAGTTTTAAGGGTAGACATTCGGTAGAAGTTAAGTCATTGCTTGGGAGTCATGCATGACATTCAGAATACTTGAGAATGAGTCTCATCTCCTAATCTGATCCTAATTTCTCCCAATGTACACCCTGGTACTTGGCAAATAATTGACCAAGTTATTGTGTCCCTGTCACTTGGGGTGGGGACACTCAGAGTAAGTTTTAAGTTTCTTTCTTTGGCCTGAATCAGCTCTGGCTGTTGTGGGCATTTGGAAATCTGTCTACCTTCCAATTAAAATGAAAAATAAAAGTCAAATGTAAAAATAAAAGAGTTTTAGATACATACATTAATAGAGAAAAGGAGTCTATTCATAAAACATAATTTGATTTTGAAATCTATTTTTATATAAAGTACATTTTATTTACAATTTTTTTTTTACAGGCAGAGTGGACAGTGAGAGAGAGAGACAGAGAGAAAGATCTTCCTTTTGCCATTGGTTTACTCTCCAATGGCCGCCACGGCCGGTGTGCTGCAGCCAGCGCACCGCGCTGATCCGATGGCAGGAGCCAGGTGCTTCTCCTGGTCTCCTATGGGGTGCAGGGCCCAAGCACCTGGGCCATCCTCCACTGCACTCCCTGGCCACAGCAGAGAGCTGGCCTGGAAGAGGGGCAACTGGGACAGAATCCGGCAACCCGACCGGGACTAGAACTTGGTGTGCCGGCACCGCTAGGCGGAGGATTAGCCTATTGAGCCACGGCGCCGGCCAACAATTCTTTTACTCATATATTACTTATTTTCTTGTATCACAAATTTTCATATTCATTTATAAAATTAAATCAACATAGTGCAGGAAATCATTATTTCTTCTTTTTTGACTACCTTCTCAGGAAGCACATCCCATCTCAAAATGTGTAGTGCCCAGTACAAAATGAGAACATGGCTCTCCTTGTCCAAACCTAGTGAGAATTCTAAGACAATGTCATAACAGCTTTAAAATAAATCTAGGTCCCTTTTGAGCATGGATCCTAGTGTAACTACACACATATAAAATAACTTCTGGTTCTGTGACACACACAGTTAGATGCCCTCTCCTAATTTTGCAAGTTTTCAAGTTACCTACACACACAACGTTCAGGGCTTGATAAGCTTTGTCTAATCTATGTATTTTTTCATACTCTATTAGCCTCTCCAAGTTTTTCAAATGCTCATTTCTCCTTTTACAATTTATTTTCATTTCCTCTTTGCAGTTTTGAAAAGTCTGTACTCTGGCCTATTGGATCTCCAGTCCTGCCTTAAAATTTGACAAAAGAAACCATGAGAGTAACCAATCACTTATACTGAAACTCGGCACTAGCAGAGAAATACACAACTGAAGAATGCACTGGTTTCTCAAGAATGTGACAGTATCGTTGCCCAGTTTTCCTTCACAGAGACTATTTTCAATAGGAAACATTACACTCGCATCCCTTTTCTCCCTCCTCCCTAGGTCCTGGCTGGCTTTCCCACCTAGCGCAGGTGCACCATCCCAAGCGCCAATACTCAGGGCTCTTCTGAAATCCAAGTCCTTCTAATAGAATATTCAGCACCCCTAACCCATACCATTGTCCAGTCCAGTATAATTCAACATATGGATCTTATATTTGAAAAATGTATATAAAAATATTTTTGAGCATGGATAATTTATTTAAAATCTTTGGATTTATTCACTTAAATGATAAAAATTAGTGTCAAAATTCACATTTATAAAATAGGATGCTTTTACCATGAATAGCAAAAAATAGTCATCAGACTAATTTGAACTGTAGCTCGAATAAGGTTAAAACCTTATATTGAACATTGCAATAGTTCAAATAAGGTTAACAATCTCAGTTTCAGTGAAGATATTGTAAAGTATAAAATATTATCGTTTTGCCAATATTACATTTATACTTGGTACACTGTTAATTCCTTGTATCTTTTATCAATAATTGGGGCACTTTAGAAAGTGAATATAAAAAGCGTTCTTTAATGGGTACCATTTAAAATTTAAGTAGCAGCAGACTCAAATGATGAAAATCAATAAATATTTTATAAAATACATTTTATATGATCATAATAGTGTAAAATTATCCTTATTTTCATAAGGATAACTTAGCATATAGAAAATATATTTAACCGTGACTACCAGAAAAAGTGCACACTTGAGAAAGATATTGAATTCCTCATCCCCCTTTTTAAAACATTATTTTAACTTCATTTGAAAGGCAGAGAAAGAGAGGTGGAGACAGAGACAGAGAATTTTTCATCTGTTTGTTCACTCCTAAATGGCTACAACAGCTGGGCTGGGGCAGGCTGAATCCAGGAAATGGGAGCTCAATCTATGTCTCCCAGTTGGGTGGCAAGGTACCAAATACTTGAGTCACTTTCTGCTGCCTCCTAGCATGAAGCTGGACTGGAAACAGAGCCAGGACACAAACCAAGTACGCCTATACGGGATGTGATTATCCCAACTGGCGTATCTGCTGTGCCAAACTCTCATTCCCATGTCTGCCTTTTATAATTTCAAGAATGTAACAAGTCAATATTGGGAAGAGAAAAAATTTGATGACTAACCATGAAATAACAATAAACATTTTGGTACACGTATATAATTTGATATGATATAATTCTTAAATTGTTATGAATATAAAGAGAACATATCTTAAGCATTCTATAGTTCTAAGAAGACAACCACACTTCCCTCACTCTCCTGCTCCCCTCTATAAACCAAATAATTTGTTACATTTAAGCAGGGATGCAAAGCTGCTGGTAAAAGTACAAGCAGGAAAAAAAGTAACACTAAGTAATGGTTAAGGAAAGCCTAACTAGAGGTGTTTCCCACATGTTTTGGGAAATGTAATCTTTTCTTTAGGCTGTCCTATTATTTCCATGTTTCTTTTTTTTTTTTTTAACCTAGAACCTTATTTAAGGTATATAAATTTCATGCATCTGATATATACCAATATATGGACATAGTGATTCATCCTATTCAACCTTCCCTCGTACCTGCACTTTCATCCTTCTTCCAGGAAATGGAATCTTTAAACCTCTAATGCCGAAGCTATATCCAAACAAAAATGAACATACACATTAGATGTTGCTAATAATTTCTTTTGGATCATAATTTCCTTTACAAATTTATCTATAAGCTCTCCATGTATCCATGTGCTAGGTTGAGAACAAAAACAGGTTATGATTTTTCTTTTTTTTTTTTTTGGACAGGCAGAGTTAGACAGTGACAGAGAGAGACAGAGAAAGAAAGGTCTTCCTTCCATGGGTTCACCCCCTAAATGGCCACTACGTCCTGCGCGCTGCGCTGATCCGAAGCCAGGAGCCAGGTGCTTCCTCCTGGTCTCCCATGGGGGTTCAGATACCCAAGCACTTGGGCCATCCTCCACTGCCCTCCCGGGCCACAGCAGAGAACTGGACTGGAAGAGCAGCAACCGGGACAGAATCTGGCGCTCCAACTGGGACTAGAACCTGGGATGCCGCCACCGCAGGTGGAGGATTAGCCAAGTTAGCCCCGGCCCCGGCCTAAGTTATGCAATTTCTCAATTAAGATCTTTACATTGGGCCAGCACCACGGCTCACTAGGCTAATCCTCCACCTTGCAGCGCTGGCACACCAGGTTGTAGTCCCGGTCGGGGCACCAGATTCTGTCCCAGTTGCTGCTCTTCCAGGCCAGTTCTCTGCTGTGGCCCGGGAGGGCAGTGGAGGATGGCCCAAGTGCTTGGGTCCTGCACCCCATGGGAGACCAGGAGGAAGCACCTGGCTCCTGCCATCGGATCAGTGCAGTGCGCTGGCCGCAGCATGCTGGCCGCGGCGGCCATTGGAGGGTGAACCAACGGCAAAGGAAGACCTTTCTCTCTCTCTCTCTCTCTCACTGTCCACTCTGCCTGTCAAAAAAAATTTAAAAAAAAAAGGTCTTTACATTGAAAATTTGAATTAAAATAGTTGACACAGAACTAAGCTTCCACTCATCGATAAACTACACAACAGACCACAACATCTGGGCCTTGGCTATCCTGAAGCCTGGAACTGAGACGATAATCCAGGTCTCCCTCACGGGTGGCAGGGACTGAATCACTTGAGCTATCACACACTGTCTCCCAGTATCTGCAGTAGTAGAAAGCTGGATTCCAGAGTGTAAGCTGGGACTCAAATAGAGACTCCGGTGGGATGTGGGCTAATCCCTGTACATATTATTTTTATGTACGTGGAATGGTTGTGATCAGGAACCCTTGAATATGCTTACTCAGATTTTCAGTTACTAACATTTCACCCCATTTGCTGTATCGTTCGTTTCATTCTACTTCTCTCTCTGTGATAATAATAGTAATAGAACATGCAAATATGTATATAAGTATTTTTTATTTTTATTTATTTATTTATTTTTATTTTTGCTAGGCAGAGTTAGACAGTAATAGAGAAAGAGACAAAGAGAAAGGTCTTCTTTCCTTTGGTCATTCCCCTAATGGCCGCTATAGCTGGCACTGCGCTGATCCAAAGCCAGGAGCAGAATACTTCCTCCCGGTCTCCTATGCGGGTGCAGGGCCCAAAGACTTGGGCCATCCTCCGCTGCCCTCCTGGGCCACAGCAGAGAGCTGGACTGGAAGAGGAGCAACTGGGACTAGTACCCAGTGCCCTAACAGGGACTAGAACCTGGGGTGCTGGCGATGCAGGCGGAGGATTAGCCAGGTGAGCCACAGCGCCAGCTGATTTGTCTCTATTCTATAAGAAAAGTGTCTCCTTTCCATTTGTCTAATTATTGTATCACTTTGGTTGTATGGACTTTCAGAGATCAGTTTGAGATAATCTATCTATATCTTTATTTACATTCAGATTGTCCCTAAATCAGTCAGAAAGCCCCCTCTGAAATTCCTTTTGGCTATTTGATATGATACCACCATTCTTAGAGTGTGTACATAGTTCCCAGTACAAACACATACCCCAAGCACCAAAACTAAAACTTCTCCAATTGGGATGACCAATCATTGAACTGAGCATAATTAAAACTGTAACTTCTGGCTGGTGCCGTGGCTCAATAGGCTAATCCTCCGCCCACAGCACCAGCACCCGGGTTCTAGTCCTGATTGGGGCGCTGCATACTGCCCTGGTTGCTCCTCTTCCAGTCCAGCTCTCTGCTGTGGCCTGGGAATGCAGTGGAGGATGGCCCAAGTCCTTGGGTCCTGCACCTGCTTGGGAGACCAGGAGAAGCACCTGGCTCCTGGCTTTGGACCAGCACGGTGCGCTGGCTGCAGTGCGCCGGCTGCAGAGGCCATTTGGGGGTTGAACCAATGGAAAAGGAAGACCTTTCTCTCTGTCTCTCTCTCTCTCACTGTCTAACTCTGCCTGTCAAAAACAAACAAACAAAAAAACCTGTAACTTCTAACTTGTATTAGTTGCTGTTAATGACAAAGAGCTTTATTAAATACATTCTTTTTTTTTTTTTTTTTGACAGGCAGAGTGGATAGTGAGAGAGAGAAACAGAATTTATTGAATACATTCTTAAAATTAATTATATTTGACATTTTAATTTTAATAAAGGTCAATTGAAACTTTTAAAAAACTCTATCAAATAAAATGTACAATAGAAAAATGTTTATACATTTAATACATATAAAAGTACATCATATATACGTATGTGTTTAGTAAGTGATTAACGAATTTTCCGGTTTGATGATGCTTAGGTTTTAAGGATCTGCAGAATTGTTAGGGTTAACACATTAAGAAAGAAGGGGGAGGCTGAAATTGTTCTCTGTATAAAACTTATTCTCTATAGCAGGCCAATCTGTCATATGCCAAACAACAAGCAAGTATTTGTTTAGTATTCAACAACCATCCTGCATATTTTGTGTTGGTAGGGACTAGGACCATAATGTGAAATCAAGCAGGGTGAATAAAAAAAATTCATGGTATCCAATTGTGTGCTGTGAGAGATTAGAATAAAATTGTTGTCTCAGGAAAGCATAAAAGTTAAAATATGCTAACACACAGGCCAGCATAAGCTTGATTTTAAATGCTTTACCACTTTCGGAGCACCTGTCCCTCCCATCCTGAAGTAAGTGATTAAAACCTAAGTATATGCCTCAGAAACAGCTGAAAATATGGAAAAGCTTGGAGACAAGTACAAGCACTATGTACATTCTCATAGTTAAAAAGAGGCATTTTCTCTGTTTTGAAAATTAGAGGTGAAAGGAAGACTTAGAGCCAGAATTTCCATCATGTTAAAGACTCGTGCCCACAACAAAAAATGTGATAGCACATTGCAGTTACAGCACTCAGCAGTGTCAGCTAACAGAAGCTACTCATGTTCCTGAGATATGCTATATTCTTATTAAATATTTCTAATAAGAGGGCCTACACATTTAGAAAACATTATATTGATGGAAACACCTAATATTAATATCAAAACAAAGCAGATCACAGTGCTTTTATGCATTTATTGACCTCTTATACTTTTACTGTTGTTATTCCATTTGCTCCTTACTCTAGGTTGGCGATTATTAGTGCCTCTTTTAAATATCATTTCTTCCTGGTTTCCCATAGTTACAATAAGTATTCACAAGACTGTTATGTATTTATGTAATTTTACCATAACTATTGCTTTAATTCAGCAACAAAAACAGTGAGAGTGGCTGGCGCTGCAGCTCACTAGGCTAATCCTCCGCATGTGGTGCCGGCACTCCCGGTTCTAGTCTCAGTTGGGGCGCCGGATTCTGTCCCGGTTGCGCCTCTTCCAGTCCAGCTCTCTGCTGTTTCCTGGAAGTGCAGTGGAGGATGGCCCAGGTCCTTGGGCCCTACACCCGCATAGGAGACCAGGAGAAGCACCTGGCTCCTGGCTTGGGATTGGCGCAGTGCCCCAGCCGTAGCAGCCATTTGGGGGGTGAAACAACAGAAAAAGGTAGACCTTTCTCTCTGTCTCTCTCTCTCATTGTTTAACTCTGTCTGTCCAAAAAAAAAAAAAAAAAAAGTAAGAGGTAACCAGATTATCCAGATTATGTTAGATGTGTATAGGCCCATTTCTCAACAAAATCTCTAAAAACTAATAGTACAATTTATACCACACAAAACCCATGTATCAGTACAAACACAAAATAGAATAAACTTTACTCTCTAAGTAAAAAAAAAAATAGTTTTCCTGCAGTCATATTTCTAAAGTTTTGTTCCAAATTGCATGTAGAACAAGTTTTCTAGTAAACAAATTTTCTTTTCTTTTTATTTTTTTAACTTTTATTTAGTAAATATAAATTTCCAAAGTACAGTTTATGGATTACAATGGCTTTTTCCCCCCATAACTTCCCTCCACCTGAAACCCTCCCATCTCCCACTCCCTCTCCCCTTCCATTCACAGCAAGATTCATTTTCAATTATTTTTATATACAGAAGATCGATTTAGTATATATTAAGTAAAGATTTCATCAGTTTGCACCCACACAGAACATAAAGTGTAAAATACTGTTTCAGTACTAGTTATAGCTTTAATTCACATTGGACAACACATTAAGGACAGAGATCCCACATGAGGAGTGAGTACACAGTAACTCCTCTTGTTGACTTAACAATTTGACACTCTTGTCTATGGCATCAGTAATCTCCCCAGGCTCTAGTCATGAGTTGCCAATGCAATGGAAGCCTTTTGAGTTCACCAACTTCAGTCTTGTTCAGACAAGGTCATAGTCAAAGTGGAAGTTCTCTCCTCCCTTCAGAGAAAGGTACCTCCTTCTTTGATGGCCCCGTTCTTTCTCACTCACAGAGATCTTTCATTTAGGTCCTCTTTTTTTTTTTTTTTTTTTTTTCCCCCCAGGGTGTCTTGGCTTTCCATGCCTAAAATACTCTCATGGGCTCTATCCAAATGCCTTAAGGGCTGAATCTGAGGCCAAAGTACTATTTAGGACATTTGCCATTCTATGAGTCTGCTGTGTATCCTGCTTCCCATGCTGGATCATTCCCTCCTTTGTAATTCTTTCAGTTACTATTAGCAGACACTAGTCTTGTATATGTGATCCCTTTGACTCTTAATCCTTTCATTTTTTTTTTTTATTTTTTAACTTTTATTTAATGAATATAATTTTCCAAAGTACAGCTTATGGATTACAATGGCTTCCCCCCCATAACTGCCCTCCCACCCGCAACCCTCCCCTTTCCATCTCCCTCCTCCCTTCCATTCACATCAAGATTCATTTTTGATTCTCTTTATATACAGAAGATCAGTTTAGCATACATTAAGTAAAGATTTCAACAGTTTGCACCCACATAGAAACACAAAGTGAAAAATGCTGTTTGAGTACTAGTTATAGCATTAAATCACAATGTACAGCACATTAAGGACAGAGATCCTACATGAGGAGTAAGTGCACAGTGACTCCTGTTGTTGACTTAACAAATTGACACTCTTGTTTATGGCCTCAGTAATCACCCTAGGCTCTTGTCATGAGTTGCCAAGGCTATGGAAGCCTTTTGAGTTCACCATCTCTGATCATATTTAGACAAGGTCGTAGTCAAAGTGGAAGTTCTCTCCTCCCTTCAGAGAAAGGCACCTCCTTCTTTGATGACCTGTTCTTTTCATTGGGATCTCACTCGCAGAGATCTTTCATTTTGGGTTTGGTGGTTGTTTTTTTTTTTTTTTTTTTTTTTTTTTTTTGCCGGAGTATTTGGGCTTTCCATGCCTATATTACTCTCATGGGCTTTTCAGCCAGATCCGCATGCCTTAAGGGCTGATTCTGAGGCCAGAGTGCTGTTTAGGACATTTGTCATTCTGTGGGTCTGCTGTGTATCTCACTTCCCATGTTGGATTGTTCTCTCCCTTTTTGATTCTATCAACTAGTATTTGCAGACATTAGTCTTGTTTATGTGATCCTTTTGGTTCTTAGTCCTATCATTATGATCAATTGTGAACAGAAATTGATCACTGGGACTAGTGAGATGGCATTGGTACATGCCACCTTGATGGGATTGAATTGGAATCCCCTGGTATGTGTCGCTCCCCCTCTTCATGGAGGAGCAACACAGGACCTTGCCTAGGCTTCATATCCGAGTCACGGCACCATTATGTCGCTCCCCGTCTTCGTGGAGGAACGACACAGGACCCTGCGCTGTTCTTTCGTCTGCTCGGCCCTCCCCGGGTTTGCTGCTGGTTCTTCCCGGGTTGGCTACTATCCCTTCCACCTCCGTGGAAGGGCAGTTCCCCCTGGCCACATTCCCCACTTCCGCAGGGGAGCGGCACACCGCCGGCCGGCTTTCTCGGGGGCTGCACAGGTGTTCCCCTTAGATGTTCCCCTTAGATGTTCCTGGTGAATGCCGTCTCTCTCCTCCTTTATAGTCCTCCTCCGCCAATCCTAACTCGGCTGCCCACACGCCGAGTACGCTGCTCTCCTCCAATCAGGAGTAGGTCCTACAGTTTATTGGCTGAACTGGAGGCAGCTGTGTAGAAGCTGTTTTCTCCTCTCCCAGCGCCATATTGTGGGAGAGCAGATGCATAGAATAAGTCTTAATTCCAGTAACTCAGTCTAGTCCGGGTTGCTCCCCACAGTATGTTTCTAACTCTACCATTTGGGGCAAGTCAGCTTGAGCATGTCCCCAATTGCACTGAAACTGATCACTTTGACTAGTGAGATGGCATTCGTACATGCAACCTTGATGGGATTGTATTGGAATCAATGAACCAAAAACATCCTTGTGAACATGAGATGACAGACTGCTCTCAACTGAGAGAAAATCATCCCTAAAGATAAAATCCACTCTGCATATAAAAATAGTGAAAAATAAAAAACTGTCCTTTTACATCAGAGCACTGATTACCTGCAAGAGACTTAAAGGAAAAATAGATCCACAAGAAATAGTCTGTTGAGGCAACAGTTCTGGGGAGAAAATTGTCAAAAGTAAAAATTGGGAGAAACAATTGGGAAATGGAGAATTAAACTAAAGGAAGATATATGAGACCAGAGAAGAGTCAGGAAATAAGTGATCTACATAAAATGAAAAAATATATAGAAACAAATAAAAGTATACTTATTATCTTTGAACCACACATTCAAGATGTTAAACTCCAATATGGATAGAAAAGAGAGGATTTTTGATATAATAACATTGCAATCTCCCAGAAGTCATGTATAGGAATATGCATCAACAAAGTAAATTGTAAAATAATTTTAGGGGCAGGTGCTGTCATGTGGCAGGTAAAGCTGCAGCCTTCAGTGCCAGCATACCATGTGGGCACCTGTTTGAATCCTAGCTGCTCTGCTTCCAATCCAGCTCCCTGCTAATCTATCTGGGAAAGCAGTGGAAGATGGCCCAAGTTCTTGAGTCTCTGCACCCACATGGGAGGTCAGGAAGAAGGTCCAGGCTCCCGGCTTCTGATCAGTTACAGCCACTTGGGGAGTGAACCAGCAGATGGAAGACTTCTCTCTCTCTCCCTCTCTAAGATTTCAATTCTATTGTGTACCAAATTAAACTTTCAATTCCATTTTGTCATGAGATTTTTGAAGTCCCTTCATATATCTAACTATCAACAGATAGAATATGTATCACAACAAAAGTGGTATTCTTAGTATAGTTTCTTCAGTGTTTATTCCAAGCTCACATTAAACTCTCTTTTCAAATCTACTATCTTTTGCTCAGGCAAATTCAATATGTACAATATAAACTAGTGAACCTTTGGGTTCAGACTAGAAAATGTTTTTTGCCTGTTAGTTTAAAAATATGAAATTGGTCTTTCCTTTCAGTTTACTAAAATAAGGAAGTTATTAGCATTTAAAATGCTGATGTTTCAGAAGTGTTAACAGTTAAGTCTTTGTTTTTGAATCATTTAATAGATTTTTAAATTACTTCATTGTAGCAAGATATTTCAACCTTGTTTTCCTCCTAAAATCATGTGGAGTATAATAATTTTTTCTGAATTTCTATGACATATTATCAATATTATTTTCTATTTACCTTTATAAATAGAATAGCTGGCCCAATATTCAGGTTAACATATTGATCAACTTTCTTATATTTTAGTGTTTATCTCATCTTGAAGAACCTATTAAACATATGCATATAGCTTAGATTTTAATTAATATTTGCTATATAGTTGCAGTGCCACTGTAATAAAACAAAGCTGGATTCTATATTTTTGAACATGCACATAAAGTTTTCAATTATACGCAAGTTTTCAGATTTAAATGTTTCTTATTGGAGTTGCCCTGAATAAAATAATAATTGCCAATGTTATAACAAAATTTATTTTCTGGTGACCAATAACAAAGAAAGATTTAGGTTCACACACATAACACAGGTATGTTTATATAATAAATTATATATAATATTTTGAAATAATAAATGTATAATATTTCAAAATGATTTAATAGAAAGCCTTCAAAAATAATCCATTTTTAATTATAATCCTCTTCTTTCGTTTTTATCTTCTGAGTGTACTTGCCCCAATTCACAGAGCTTCTTTTATTGAACTTGACTTTGTTGACATGTTAGGCACTATCGAATGCCTAAAAACAACATTGCAAGCCTAAACACTTTCTTTGAAGGTCCATAATAGTATAGTCTAATTTGATTTCACATTTTGGATAATTACTTATTCAAATAGGAGGCAGTATAAGCTAATATTTAATAACTCATGCTTCTGAATTCAAAAATAGTCACAAGAATTATCTAGCAAACAATTTCAAAATTTCACAAATAAAATATCCCTGTTCATTGCTTGCCTTTACCCTTAGTTCAATTACAAGAAGAATATACATAAAGCTAAAGTCAAGAAACAAAAAGTGCCAAATTATTAAGTGTTACATTGTCTTTTTCTCTAGCATGGTAGTCTGAATTTGTAGGTGACCACTGTACATTATGGTACATTTCAATTTCCTATGTTAAAGGTTACTAAAAAAAAAAGAGCTTCCAGTAACTTATGAGTTTGCCTCCCATTACCCTAGAAGGCCATTGCTGCAACTCAGGGAGAGGTCCTTAGAGATTGAGAACTTTCTCTGACAGCAAATTTTTCCCAGTTTCAAACTCATTTTGAGGAAAAATTGCCACTCTCCAGTTGATCAGGGGTCACAGGTGGAAAAGAGACCACAAAGCATCATAATCATTCCCTACAGGTGAAGGCCTCGTTTGAGTGCAAATGGCAATGGTAACAAGACAAAGAACTTCACCACTAAAATTCCATCAGAGAAGTTATTACAGTGTTTGGCTTTATGGATTTTGTCAAAGAGAAATTACTTCAGCTGCTACAGACTGCTAGCTGTAACCCCTGGCAAGTTCTGTAGAGAGGCCAGTAGAACAGCTTGTTGAAATTTCAATATAGCCTGGCTCAGGGAAAAAATGTACCATGTAGTGTTCATCTGAGCTGCATCATGGCTTTCAGAGAATCCAACATGTTCTGTGTTTAGTTTCCAGTATAAATTCATTCTGAGGGTTACCCACACTATAGTTCTCCCAAGCACAAGGCTTCATACATCTTCACACCCTTAAAACCTGCTTTATAAATCAGGATTTAAATTCAAATGAAAATAACTTTCACTGAGTTAGGATGGAAGATTTTACTTGATAATTTTGTGAAGAGTAATTGCTTTCCTTTTTGGCCTTTTTTATATTTTTATGTTTTTTCTCATTAAAATATCTTTCAACATATGTAAAACAACTAATTTATCTCCAAAATCATCAGTGGTCTCACTTTTCCAACCAGCAATACTGTAAAAAGTTTTATAAGAATTACAAAAAAAAATCCTGGAAACTAAAAAAAAAATGATAGTTTTTACGAGGAAAAAAAGTGATATTAAGAAAACATTCATTTCTTTCAAAGAGTGACAGAGAGAGAGAAGGATAAACAGAAATATAGAAATTTTATCTGGTGGTTCACCCCCAAAAATGAGCCCAATGATTGGGTCTGTGACAGGCCAGAGTCAAGAGACAGGAACTTCATCAGGGCCTCGCGTATGGGTGGCAGGTGCCCAAGCACTTGGGCAATCTTCAGCATTTTGCCAGGTGCGTATCCAGAAGCTGAATGGGAAGCGGAGCAGCAAGGACTCAAAACTGCACTCTTATATGGGCTGCTGGCATCACAAGTCACAGCTTAATCAGCTGCAACACAGGCTGGCCCTGAAAGTGATATTTTTGAATCCATAACACTTCTTTAAATAATCACTCTGATTACTCTAAATATATATCAATGCATAATATAGCTGTTTGGAATTGCTAATCTATCTTTATCAGGTGTTCAGAACTATGAACTGAAAACTCTTACTAATGACACCTTTTATGCAAATATTGTCTTTGTTTGGTTATTTATTAATTTATGCTTTAGGCATAATAATCATATCAATAGAGAGATGGACTCCCAGCTAGCTGGAATGGGACCAGGACCCCTCACCCCGACCATCTAGAGATGAATCTTGAGAAATCTGAGGAAAAATCAAGCAATTGGTTTGTGAAAATATTGATGAAATTTGCTAGTCTTTTTAATCAACTTTTTTTGTTATTGCAGTTGACTTAGGTAATGAAACTTTATGTATCTCAAGGGAAGTTTCACTGTATTGTAGTTGTGTTTATTGACTCTTAATTTGAGAATTAACTTTCACTCCAATATACAACCAAACTCATTTCTCAGTGCTTCTCTGAGGCCAATCACAAGAAAGTTCCCTTTCGCAATCTATAAAAACCTCTAGAAAATCAGCCTTCAATGGTTCTGTCTTTCAAGGACCCCTCATCACTACTGGGAGCTCTCTCTCTTTCACTTTTGCTTTCCTTGCTTTTTTTTCCATGAAAACACTTCTGCTTTACATACTCTCCCTTGTCTGTCTTCCCAATTCTTTTTGCTCACACAACAGAAACCTGAACAATTAGAACATGAGGCTCCTGAAAGCATTTCTTGGCAGGGGGATGCGGGGAAAGGGACTCATTAGGGCTCATCAGAAGCGTGAGTAAAATGGACCACATTTGCCCTTCTCCTCCAAAGATTCTGAACTCCACCGTAGTCCTCTACCAATTACAAACACCAAGCCTGCCAGCCAGTTAAAAGTGATGAGCTATCTTAAAGATTCAGATGGCAGGCTTCCTGGGGTAGACCTGAATAAACTACCCTCACTGTTTAGTGCTGGGAAGGTTGGTCTGTCTGCCTCAGTTTCCCTACACAGAAATTCATCCAGTGCATGAGAATGGAGGCAGGTTTGGGTAATTGAATATGCCTGAAGGCTCCCTTAATCATATCCAAACTGTCAGAATATTACTAACATCTGCACTCCTCAATCTTTCTTTCTTATCTTCTTCACTCAGTCTCAAATGTCAGAAAGGGAAGGAAAGAATGCCTCTGGCAACAGTTGGCTCTCAACTGGGAAAGATAATTGAGTTAATTTAGATTGTGCAATATACATTGATGGGCTATAAAATGATGCTAAACTTAGGTTGTGCTTTTATATAGATCTGACTTTTTAAAGTCCCAGGTCAATGGATTCATCTGGCTTGATACCAGACATAGTTTGTCCTAAATGTTACGTTGGTTGTGTCATGGTGGGGCAGTAGGTATGTATTCTGTCTCCCTTATGAGCAGTGTTTGGCCACATCTGGATTGGCATTGTGACAGAGAGCAGGCTACCTTCCCCTGCTGCACTCACTCATTACTCACAACCCTCACCTGCTCTTGCATTCTGGCCCTAAGTGTTGAAACCCCAGAGGTGGGATGTAACTGCATAGAGGTGTGGGCAATGTCCCCTTCAGGAATCTCTACCTTGGGCAACATACTGACATCAGGAATGAATTATCCAACAGCCATGTCAGAGGTGCATGCATCATTCTGGCTGGGAGCATTGGCTGGCTAGAGAGGTATAGAATAAACACAGACCATGTTGGATTTTCTGGAAACAAAAACATTTCATTGCTTATATTCTGAAGGATCAAGAGTAACAGGGCCAAACCTCTGAACTACACCAGGCTATTCATGATAGACCAAAGTCCAGAGCGGAATCCATCTGCCTTTATAGAGATCAAGGGAGGCATTAGTCAAGTATACTTCCCAGTCTCCCAAACTGATAGGACAGACTCTCTTAGAGGCTTAGTTCAGTACTCAATAAGACTTATTACAAGAAAGCTTCAAAAATAGGGTCTGGGTGTCGGGGTATTTATAAGGAGAAGATATCCTTTAAGTCTGTAACTATAAACTATTTAGTTCCTTCCAGAATTTGTGACAAATTGAGGATCCTTCAACTCAGTTCATTTTATTAACTTGGATTGTGTTGCCACAAGGTTCTTGTAAAAGACCTCCTCGGGCTTATAAAACAGGTTGTAGGGGCCTGTGAGCTTTGTCATAGGAGCAATCCCTTAAATCAAAGGCTTTCTCTCCCTGCAGTAGAAAGAAAAAAAAAACTATCTGGGGAAGTACTGGCAACTAGATTGTACTCACATACCTAAAACAATGAATATTCAGTATCTCTGTGTGAGTAGGCACTATCACTAATTGGGTGGAAGCCTTTCCCTGTAGAACTGAGAAGACTGCTGAAGTAGGAAAGGTGCTTATTTCTGAAATAATTCCTTGATTTGAACTTCCTAAAAGCCTATAAAATAACAATGTCTCCTTCAAGGCAACCAGCAGTCTAAGGTACAAGGAATACAATATCATCTCCATAGTGGCTGGGGCCCCAGTCATCAGGGAAGGGAGAAAAGACTAGTGGCATCCTCAAGAGAAACCTCAAGAATCTGTTGAAACTCACCTTCCCGGGACCTGTTTCCTGACTGTAACTTTAGTGCAAATACGAATGCCCCCTCAAATTTAGTTTTGAGCCCTTTTGAAATGATGCACATTCATCCTTTCCTTACATATTTTTTGCTAATGGATAATGAAAATTCATACATGATGGGACCCATTACAGAACTTGCAAATTCCATAGGCCTCTCAAGATCTCTTGATATGACAACCCAGAGAATTGTGAAGCCCTAAGTATATGCCAGGAAACTCGGTGTTAGTCAAGACCCTCCCAACTCATTCCCCATCTTTAGAAGAGTGTTGAGAGAGACATTGTACCTTGATTATTTCCAGTCCCAATGCAGTAAAAGTGTAGTCTAGACTCCTGAACAAACCATTACCTAGTGAAAATCTTGCATCCCAGTCAACTTCAGAATTGATCCAGGAGGGTGAATTTGACACCTGAGAGGAAGGTAAATACTCCTGTCAAGCCACTTAAGAACTCAAAAAATTCTTCTTTAATAGATAAGTAAATCTGTTATGTACACTCCTCCCCAAACCATCATACCTCAATCCCATTATTAAGCTGCAGTTATTTTGGGATTAGCCTTGATGTTTGGAATATAGTTCTTTCTTATTGTTCACTTGTTAACCTGTTAACTAATAGTATGGGTCCATGTATTTACTGCTGTTGAATTTATGCAACACAGTGAGTGTTTACCAACATCCTTATTGTATCAGGGGACACGCCCATGAAAATGGACTCTTAGAAAGATGCAAAGTGTGATATTCCATTTATAGAGTACTCTTTCGGATCATCTGCATGTCTACATTGAAGAGATGGTCCATCAGAGAGGGAAAGCCGTTATGAGAGCCATCAAGGCTCAACAAAACTCTGCTAACTCATTGGGTTCTACAGTCTTGCAAAACTTCTGAGCCCTAGACATCCTCATGACTCAAAGAGGCAGAACATTTTTGTTATTAAATAAAACACATTGCTTTTAGATTAATACCTCCCATCAGGTGGAAGAAAATGTACCGTTCGAGACAATATCAATCTAAAAGATAAAATAACAGGCAGGCTCAAGACCTCGTTACTTGCAGTTCCTCTTGTCTTTTCTAGGACTTTCTAACATACAGACATGCATTTACCCCTTTCTAGCCCCTCTTTGCATTTTTGTGTGGCCGCTGATGAATGGGCCCTCTATACTCAACCTTCTTGTAGAGCTTATCTTCCAGAGGCTCGCAGACTCCAGACGGTTCTGCAGAGGAAGCCATGGCTGCAGATCTATTATCAGGGACTCCAGGAAAGAGCTCTGAGGAAGAGGAACTAGAATTGCTGCCTCCAACATTGCCCCTATCCAGCTCGAAGTAGCCGGAGTGACTGCTCATCATGCCTTTCTCTTTACGGCAGTTAACGTTACCTAATCACAGAGGGTGTGATACAGTGACAGACTCTCAACTAGGTAGGCAGGGACGAGGGTGTCCCCTCACACTATTTGGAGATGAATCTCAGGGGACTTGAGAAGAGTCAAGCAACCAGCTTCTTTGAAGGATGTTGATTTAATGTGCTAGCTCTTTTAATCAAGGGTTTCCTGTGCTGTTGTAATATGAATTTCATGCATCTTGGAGGGAAGGTTCATAAGTTTTCTATTATTTTTATTGAGTCTCAATTGGAGACTGAACTTCCACCCAAATAATCAATGAAAACCATCTTTTCTTGTTGCCTCTCCCAGGCCAATCACAAGAACTTCCCCCTTTTAATCCTGTAAAGCAAAGGTTACCTCCTTTAGGGACATCTTTCAGCACTGCCAGGAGCTCTTTTTTTTTCACATTTTCTTTCTCTGCTCTTTTCTCAACTTTATAAACCTTTTTTTTTTTCTGATTCACACATTTTTCCTTGTCTGTCCTAATTCTTCATGATCACGGGACACAAACCGGAGTGATTTGAACTGCAGGTTTGGGACTGTCACTGTAGTGTAGCAAGTAATCGTCTCCTGCAATGCCAGCATCCTATATGGGCGCTGGTCTTGTATTGGCTGTTCCACATCCCATACAGCTCCCTGCTAGTGGCCTGGGAGAAGCAGTGGAAGATGGTCCAAGCACTTGGGCTGCTGCTACCCACGTGGGAGACCTGGAAGAAGTTTCTGGCTCACGGTGGTTGTGGCCATCTGGGGAGTGAACCACTGGATGGAAGAGCTCTCTGTCTCTCTGTAATTCTCACTTTCAAATAAATAAATAAATATTTTTTCAAAAAGAACTGCAGACTTCTGTAACACCGTGATTATTTCAGTTCTGAATATTTGTTTTGATCCAAATGATAGACCTCTGAATGTACCTGAAGCCACTGAACAGTGACTATTTCTATCTCGTATTTATACTCACCAAATATTCATTTTGCTGTGTTTCCTCATGTTCTGATAATAAGTCACCTTACAACTGTGTTCTTTTATATTCATGTATAATGTCTGTGGAAACAAACACTCATCCACATTAAAGTGTCTGGAATCAAGTCCCTTCTCCTTTTTATCCAGTTTCCCACTAAATATGTTTTGAGTGACAACAGCTAATGACTGAATTATTTGGGTCCTTGTCAACCTATTGGGAGGCTTAAATGGAGTCACCCTCTCTTGGCAGATATTGGCTCAGTCCTGGTTTTTACCATCATTTGGGCAGTCAACCATCTGATGGAAGATTATCTCTCTCTCTGTGTGCCTGTGTGTGTCACTCTTCCTTTCAAATATAAAATAAAAGTAAATACATTTAAAAATTTTTGTTATTTACCTACTCAGTTTGTGGCATTTTTATGACAGGTATAGCAGATTAATATCCTTGCAATATATGTTTTAATTTGGCACTGTAGCACCCAATAGAGACTTGGTTTCCAGAGTATTGGATTTGAAAACTCCTAGTAATTTTGAAAACTTGCTCTTCAATATAACCACTTGATTATAAAGAAGAGTTTATATAAGCTGATTCTATAGGTTTATTTTGGGGACTAGAAATTTGTATGTTTTGTATATGGCTGGGCGATTATTATCAGGAACCATTATGTCAAACTCTTTTGCCACACACAGCCTTAATCCTTTTTGCTGATTACATAAGGAACAAAATTAAAGATTCTCCAGCCAAGTCATCACTTTTAAATTCTATAGCAATGTATTCCAAGGGAAATATTATACAACTTACATTTATAACCTTAAATATAGTGGTTACATTTATAAGGACAATAATAAAGTGGCATAACTAATTTTAGAATGTTTATTTAATCCAATATATCCAAAATACTGTCACTTCTATGGATAATAAATAGAAGGAATAATTTTTCTTACTTTAATCCATTAATTTTCTCTTTAAAATAACAACCCATATATTTATGGACTACACTGTGATATTTTGGTTCATGCATACACTGTAGAATAGTTCAACCAGGTTAACATATCCATCACTTCCCCAACACTTTCATGAAGAGAAAATATGAAAAATTGTTATTCTTTTTTAAAAAATATTTTATTGTTTGAAAGACAGATTTTTATACCTGCTGATTCAATCCCAAAATGCATGCAACAACTAAGGTTAGGGCAAGCCAAAGCCATGAATCTAGAATTCAACCTGGGTCCCCATATGGTAGGCAGAGACCCACCTACTTGAGCCAGCATCTGGATCTGCCAAGGTGCACAAAAACAGGAAGCTGGAATCTGAACTGGACTTGGGACTCAAGTCCAAGCACTCTGGTTTAGGATGTGTGTTTCATAAGCAGCATCTGTGACAAATGCTACCCTTAAACTTGCTATTTTTAGTGGGAATTTAGCCTACCAGTTAAGACAGCATTTAAAAAACTGCTTTATTTAAAAGGCAGAATGAAAAAGAAAGAGGGAGAGATGAAGCAACATATATATTCTGTTCTATGGTTAATTTCTCAAAAGCTTGCAAAACTGGGGATGAGCAGGGCTGAAGCCAAGGGTCAGGGACTCATCTGTGTCTACCCCATAGGTGGCAAGGACAGTAGCACTGGAATCATTGGTAGGAAGATGGATCAGAAGGTTGAGGTAGAACTCTATCTCAGGGACCCTAATATGGGATGCAGGTATCCCAAGAGATGACTTTACCTCTGCCACACAATGCACAACCCAAGATGCCACTTAAGATAACCACATTCCACAGCAGAGTCCATGCACTCAGTGCTCATACCCAACTCCTGACTCCACCCTGTTAACATGCACCCTGAGATGCAGCATCATTATCTCAAATAACTGGGTCCTTAACTTCCAAAACCGAGACCTGGATTGGGTTTTGTAAGCATTTAGGGAGTGAAACGTGATGGGAGCTCTCCTTTGTCTGTTTCTCTCTTTATGCCTCTCAATTTATTTAATTAATTAACTTACAACAATTTGCTATTCTCTTAGGAATTTATTTATTTATTTATTTATTTATTTATTTATTTGACAGATAGTTAGACAGTGAGAGAGACAGAGAGAAAGGTCTTCCTTCTGTTGGTTCACCCTGCAAATGGCCGTTACGGCTGGCGCTGTGCTGATCTGAAGCCAGGAGCCAGGTGCTTCTTCCTGGTCTCCCATGCGGGTGCAGGGTCCCAAGCACTTGGGCCATCCTCCACTGCCCTCCGGGGCCACAGCAGAGAGCTGGACTGGAAGAGGAGCAACCAGGACTAGAACCTGGTGCCCACATGGGATGCTGGTGCTGCAGGCGGAGGATTAACCAAGTGAGCCATGGCACCGGCCCCTTAGGATTTTTTAAATAAACAATGTTATTCCATTTGGGCACTTTGCAGTGTGATAGATCACCCAGACTCAATCCTTCAATATAGCTGGAACTTTTTAACCCTTGAATAGCATTTCCCCTTACCCCATCTGTCCCTTATTCTAGTCTCTGAAAATCACATTTCCACTCACTGTTCTTGTGAAATTTATTTTTAAAATTGTGTAACTAGGATACATGATGTATCCTAGGTGGTGACTTAATGACTGCCCAAATGCCTATTCCTGCAATTCTATTTAAGATAAACTTTTCTCATTACTTAACTCTTTTTTTTAAGATTTATTTATTTATTTGAAAGTCAGAGTTACACACACAGAATGAGAGGCAGAGAAGGAGAAAGAGAGAGAGAGAAAAAGAGAGAGAGAGAGAGAGAAAGAGAGAGAGGTGTTTTCCATTTGCTAGTTCACTCCCCAATTGGCCACAGGGGCTGGAGCTGTACTGATCTGAAGCCAGGAACCTGGAGTTTCTTCCGGGTCTCCCATGTGGGTGCAGGGGCCCAAGGACTTGGACCATCTTCCACTGCTTTCCCAGGCCATAGCAGAGAGCTGGATCAGAAGTAGAGAACCTGGAGGCGAACCGGCACCTATATGAGATGGCAGCACTGCAAGCAGCAGCTTTACCCGCTACACCACGGTGCCGGCCCCTCATTACTTATTCTCATAAGGATCCTGAGACAAAAGATTCCACTTTTGGTGATTCTGAAGGACTTGATAACATTTTATTTTTACACTCATCTTTATTCCTAAGCCACATTTTCAATTCAGTATTCTGGATTTGATCTTTGCTCTGAAACTGTTAATTCAATTTAGCATCTTTTTTTCTTCTCTTACAATAATAGGATTTCCAAGACCTTAAGTTTTGTCTCCTTTTTGTTTTAGGAAATCTTTTTTCAATTTATCTTTCTCCTCACAGATGTATTTGTCTCTGCTACAAATTTATGTTTTTTCTTCAATGCATTTTAGAAGCATACAAGATATCAAAAATACTGAAATAGGTAACTAGAAAAATCAAAGGTTGTTACAGGTATGGCTGGTGGCATGAACTTTGGATTTTGATTATAAATACTGCTTTACTCAGAGTAAGCGAGTTCTTTCCCTTCCTCTGTAAAAGTAAATCAAAACACTCTTCAACTTATAAGGCATAGTGGAATTAAAGGGAAAATATCATACAGAAAATTCCAAGAATATTGTTAATTTAGGTAAAATTATCTATTTCAGATTTTATCTTACCAGTTGGGCTTATGAAGCATACAAACTGGATTCATAGAATCTTATACTATTAATATGGAGTGTTTTCCTTGAAGTCAAGCAGAGATGGTGGCCCTTGGGTGGCTGTATTAGGTTCAGGTCAGTCAGTCAAGCAACTACTCATGATATTGTGCATGCATCATTGGAACAATTTATGTACACAGTGCCAGTAAATAGGATTTCACAAGTTATTTCATACAAAAAAATTAAAAGATGCACCTTCCACCAAATAGGTTACACCTTATAGGGTAAATTAAACCAATATTTTCAGCAAGTGAAAGCCTACATTTGCTAAGTAGTTTTCAACCTATGCAAGCAGGTAATAAGGTACAGTTTGCAGCAGTCAGCCAAAAATCATTTGAAGTCAGTGGATTGTTGGAAGCTGATTACAAAGCCTTGATTACTAATATTACGTGAGTTTTAGCACTGTGATATGCCTACCTAGAAGCTGCATGTTCTTAATATTACAATTAAATATGGACAATAAGAACTAAGGAGATGATATACATCTTAAATTTACATAAAATAGGCTTACTGAGTATGTTTTTATTGAAGATTTATTTTATTTATTTGAAAGACAAAGTTACAGAGGGAGAGAGAGAGAGAGAGAGAGAGAGAGAGAGAGAGAGAGAAAGGTCTTCCATCCACTGGCTCATTCCCCAGATGGCTGCAATGGCCAGAGCTGAGCCGATCTGAAGCCAGGAACCAGGAGCTTTGTTCAGGTCTCACTGACCCCCTGAGTATATTTTAAAACCACTGTTTATTTATTTCTACATAGATAATATCTTTGTGTGTGAATGTGAACTATGTTCTAGCCTCAATTAAAATAAAAATAGAGAAATTAAAAATAAAAAGGTAAAGTTTATTTATTTCCATGATATCTATCCAATACTGACTTCTTAACATAAATGCTATCTTTATAACATTACATTGTTTTCAGAACATAAAATTTATTATTTGTCATAGAAAATCAGCTCCTTGTGTTGAAAATCTCAGTTCTTTATGTTCCATATTTTGAAACTATAAATAAATGGAGTCTAGATTTTGATCTGTACATTTTAAATTGCATTGTTACCTGGTAAGAATTATCCATTTGCCTCCATTTTTCCTGATGACATGTGGCGATATAACTACAAACATCTAATCAAAAAATTCCAAATCTGCATTTAAATTGGTTTATATCAGTCATACATGTAGGATTTTTTCATCTTTGGATTAAAAGAAAGTATTTACGTACATGAGACAATTTTCTGCAAAATGATCATAATTGGTCACATTCCCCACCACAGCTCTCTAATGTAATTATAGCATTGATGGGCAAAGTGGCATAAGGACCTGCCAGTTGTACTAAAGATAAAGAAACATTTTGGGGAAGATATCAAGGTTCACCTTAAACCAGAGAGAGCAGTAACATGTAGGCTTTTGTACTACTGAAGAGTTGAAATTGTTCTTCTGGTAAACTTCCACTTCATCATGTTTCTCATCCAGGGCTGAGTGACTAGGGTATCAATTCAGATGAAACAGCCATGCCGGCATGAAGCAGGAAAGGTGATGTCAGAAAGGAATACGTACAGTGTTTGTAGTATTTCAAAAACTGAGTGAAGTCGAGGTTCCTCAGATGTGCACAGGACAGAAAAGAAATTGTTTCTCATTGGGTTCCGTATAAAGGAACTTACATAGCACCAGCACTAGCTCTTTGGAGCTAAGCAAACTCGAGATCTTGCTAGGGTTAAAAAATACAGAGATAAAAGGAGGGTGACAGTTCACAAATATAAATACTGCTTAGATGGTTCTTTTTTTTTATTCTTTTAATCTGGTGTTGTGTTAAAAGGAAACATTGAGCACTACTTAGAATAAACAAATATTCAAATCATGATTCTGCTATTAAGAAAATTTTATGTATAGCAAGAAAAATCAGAGTTTTAAATATTGAACAGTATGTTAAGGAGAAGGTGTATATTCAGAAATGCAGAATATATAGAAGTGACAAGGGTAAATATGTGCTGAAAACAGAAGGGACTTAAACATTACATTCAAAGAGGCAAAAATGTTTACATACATAATAGTTCCTGTTCCCAAGATATTGCATCTTGATCTTATAATTAATCTCCTAAAAGATTGGTTTCAAAATGTTTTCTTGGTATTAAAGTGACAGCAGTTCATTTTAGAGGATTACAAATTAACCTCCTGATGTAAGAATCCTCTCAGTTAAGTTTTAATTTCACAGGTGGTGGAGTCTAGACAGCTGCCATGGATCAGGAAACAGCCTGTCAAAGAACAAACTATTAAGCCTAACTCAAGTTCAGATTCTATGAACTCGTGGCATACGGACAGAGCTCTATTACAACATACTATTTTCCCATGGTAGTAGAAACACAGACCCCTGAGAAATCCAGGGATTCCTGTCCTCACTCTGGAAGCATTGTCTCGTCTCAGAAGTACATCAATGTAAACAATGTGATTTTGGCTGCTGCCCCTTGCATGGATAGCCACCAATCAGAGAATATTTCACATTTGAGAACATGCAAAAATCATTAGACATGACCTCTTTTTTGGTTACTTCATTCAGAACCTCTTCTGGTGCTGCCAGGGGCTTTCTCTTTCACTTAATAAACTTTCTTCACATAACTCACACTCACACACACACACACACAGAATCACTAAAACAAACAAAAGCTCAACCTCTATCTCAGAGACAACAAAGAAACACTGTCACTGTCTAGATAGGTGTGGGTGAAACTTTTTAGAGACAGATCAGATTCAATGTACAGTCTCCTTTTTCTGTTAACTCTTAACTCTTCACAGTGAAGGACAATCCAGAAGCCATAAATAAATATAAAACCTCATTTGAGATTGGAAAGCATGGCATGAAACTTCCAAAATATTATTACACGAGATACTCAACCTAAAACAATAATAATAATAATAATAATATCTTTAAGTTAATAATACAGTAAGTTTTAAAAAGGTCATTTAAAAATGTTAAACTTCATGAGTGGGTATTGTTGGTGTAGCAAGTAAAGCCACTGCTTGGGATGCCCACACCCCACATCAAAGGATCCACAGCCCCACTTCCAATCCAGGACTCTGCTAACACTCCTGGAAGTCAATTAGCAGCTGATGCTAACGTATTTGTGTTCCTGCTACCCATTCAGTGGGAAGAGGCTAGGTCAGTGGGAGTTCCATTATTGAAAGAGATTAATGCTATTCTCATAGAACAGGTTCAGGAGACTGTTTTTCTTTCTTTATTTCTTTTTTTTTCTTTTTTTTTTTTTTTGACAGGCAGAGTTAGACAGTGAGAAAGAGAGATAGACACGGAGAGAAAGGTCTTCCTTTTCTGTTGGTTCACTCCCCAAATGGCCGCCACGGTCGGCTTAGCACCAATTGGAAGCCAGGAGCCAGGTGCTTCTTCCTGGTTTCCCATGCGGGTGCAGGGCCCAAGCACCTGAGCTATCCTCTACTGCCCTCCTGGGCTACAGCAGAGAGCTAGACCGGAAGAGGAGCAACCAGGACTAGAACCCGGTGCCCTTATTGGATGCTGGCGCAGCAGGCAGAGGATTAATCAAGTGAGCCACGTGCTGGCCCCAGGAAACTGGGTTTTTATAAATGAACAAGCCTGATTCCTGAAGCTCTATGGGATCTCCTCATCAATGTGTTCTCACACAATGTGTTGACACCAGGAGATTGTCACCAGAGCTGAGCAGATGCCAGCACCATGCTTTGGAACCTCCAAAACTGTGAGCTAAATTAACTTATTTTTGATACATAACTCAGTCTCATGTATTTTGATATAGTAAAAGAAAATAGACTAATAAAAGAATAAATGTTACTATTAAGTCTAATATGTTTGCAATTATACTATTTAAATGAAAGGTGAGGGGCAGGCACTGTAGCATAGCAGGTGAAGCCATCGCCTGCCATGCCAGCATCTCATATAAGCACCGGTCCCAGTCCTGGCTGCTCTAGTTCCAATCCAGCTCTCTGCTATAGCCTGGGAAAGCAGTAGAAGATGCCCCAAGTCCTTGGGCCCCTGCACCCACATGGGAGACCCAGAAGAAGCTCCTCTCTCCTGGCTTCGGACTGGCGCAACTCTGGCCATTTTGGATCTGGGGAGTGAAACAGAAGATGGAAGATCTCTCTCGCTCTCTCCCTCTCCCTCTCCCTCTCCCTCTCCCTCTCCCTCTCCCTCTCTCTCTCTGCCTCTCATTCTCCTTCTGTATAACTCTGACTTTCAAATAAATAAATCATTAAAAAAAAAGAAAGAAATGAAAGTCGAGAGCTTCCTGCTAATGTATACTGTGGGAGACAGTGGTAACTTATCAAGTACTGGAGTCTCTGCCACCCGTAGGAGATACCTTAACAGAGTTCCTGGCTTGTGGATTGATACCTGGATCAGGACTTCAGCCAACTCAGGGAATACAGGCATTGCAAACCACAGCTTAATCCACGGCACCATAATGCCTACACCGAGAAATAGAGCTTAAATGTAATAATGCTGAAAATGTCATTGGTAAACGATTAAAGTTATACCCGACAACTAACTAAAGTTGATGTGGCCATCACAGTGAAAGAAAAGGCTTTAAAGCAAGAAATACATTAGAACTAAAGATACCATATATTATGTCGAACAGAAAAATGTGAAGTCTCTATGCAGCATCTATGTAGTAAACAGTATCTATGAAGCAATCCTATATAAATCTATTAACAGAAATAATATATTTTTTGAATTTTAAAAGTAATAGCTTTATTTAGGTTTAGTTGATATACAATAAGTGAATATAAATGTTAAAAGTAGATTTTCTGTATTAATGATTTAAAAATGGAATACTGCAAAGGCATCAGTTTTCTTCAAACTGATGAAGACAGTCAATATAACTCTAAAGAATATCTGAACATATGTAGAATTTGAAGTTGTTTCTACAACATTTATAGGATGTAGTGTAGAAGGCAAAGCACATACCAGTCAAGAAGAGACCTGAAAATCATAGAGAACAATAAGTTTGAAAAAAATTTACGGTAAATATTTTTGTCAAAAGGATACTGCATTGATAACAGCCTTTTTATTTTTTTACTTTGTTTACATGGGAAGGCACTATTAAGTCTTCAGAATTGTTTAGGGAAACTCACAAGGGTAAAAAAAAAAATTATACCATGCTCAGCACATAGAGAAATTGAAGTAGTGCAATTTTCTGGAATTAGGCTTTGTAGTAAGTCATGGAAGTTTCTTAATATCATGAGTGATATATACTATATTGTACTGAGAGCATGAAATACCAATACTTGTTAAAAATGATTTTTCCTCTTAAGATCATAATTTAAAATGTTATTCAGAGCATTCCATTCGCCATGTACAGTATCAGATATGATAAGGGGTACAGAATATTCTATTTTTTATAGCATTTGTCTGGCATTAATTTAGCAGCACTTTACTGGAGCTTCTCTACCTTCCAACTGTAGTTATCTCTGAAAGACATTATATTACTGAAAAAAAAAAACACACAAAAAAAAACAAAACAGAAATGATAATTTTATTACCACTGGCCATTTCTTAGAAATTGGCATGTATGGCAACCACTCAATTTGTTTTCATTACTTAAACTTAAACCCCAGCTCCTCCAAGGTTCCTTCCTTACTTACATTTAAGTAATTTTCTTCCATCTTTGAATTATTTTCCAATTAGCATTTTGTCAACTGGTATGTGACACTTTTGATAGCAACAAGGGACAGGTTTAAGAGAGCACATAAATAATGAAAACCATTAAGTTATTTTATGTCAGTTCTTTATTGAAAAAAAAAAAAAGCAATGTGAAGTGCCCTGTGCTTTAAACATATTTTCATTTGATCAGAAAAATAGTATATTCCTGAAAATCTAGATGTGAAATTTAAGACTAAAGAATTTTGAATGTCAGAAAATTTACTGAGAATGTCTAAATTTAGTTCAATTTTATCAATAAGATGTAAAATAAATTGAAGAAAGGTCTAAATACATAGCTGAGTGGACCTATTTATCTTACTACTACTATAATTCAGACTAAACCCATTAGCAGGCATCCCTTGGTAGCACTAGATTTAAGGTCACTCATTTTATAATCAGACCTTATAAAAATGCAAAACTCACTCAGCAGGAACAGGAGTGTGGAACAAGACTATCATCAGCAGGAAAGAGAGCTCTGGGAAGCGAATTTGATTCAACACAGGATTTGAAGTTGAAAACATACTTACCCACTCAAGAAACGGCTGATGCATAACAAGAACACTTTCCCTGTGATCTGTTTTTCACTCTGCTTTCTTTGCCCTGGCTCTCTTTACATTTCTTTGATGTTTTCCCCTGGTCCTCACCCCTATCTCTTATCTCTTATCCTCTCAGAAAGACTGGAATTTTCAAGCTTACAGGGGAAGACATAATCTACCTTAGGTTGCCGTTTAAAAGCTACAAAATTCCAGGGTTTAAATCGTATACAGAAAAGCAATCAAACACATCAACTGGAAACCATCCCTCCCT
The DNA here is from genome assembly GCF_964237555.1 of Oryctolagus cuniculus. NCBI lineage: Eukaryota > Metazoa > Chordata > Mammalia > Lagomorpha > Leporidae > Oryctolagus > Oryctolagus cuniculus. The sequence continues at coordinate 23,222,747 of NC_091440.1, read as the reverse complement.
GTGAGTGAATAGACCAGTGCAAGCAGCATGCTCCACTTACTTGACCGGCAAGAGCTGTGAAACAGAGGCGATGCTGAAGCAGACTTGGAAGGGGGTTACGCCTGTACAGAAAATATTATATAGAGAGTACACACACACTTATATATACATGCAGACAAACATTTCTTTCACAGGTTAGGGAACTGTGAAGTGCTTACTCACTCTCCAAACAATAATAATTTTTCAACACAGAGAAATAATCTTAATTTGAGAAAGTTTAAATATTTTTCACATTATCAGATCTATTAAATTTATTTAGAGGTTTGGACAAGTAGACTATATTACTATAACCAGTTATTTAATTCCAGTGTAAATCAGTTACATGAACAAATAATTACTCTATTATACTGCTACCCCAATAGCCTAGGTTAACAATAAGTTTCTTTGTTTTCTATCATATTAACAATGAGCAAATAAAATTTTCCCAAGAGATGACTATTTGACATTCCTCCTTAAAATATATCATTTGACTTCTCCAAAATTTACTTTTATGAGACAATGAAATATACTCCAAAGAAGGATAAGTCATCTATAAGGATAGAGGACATCTCTTTTCAGCACTACTCAGGGAGGGTTCCATGTGGCTGTGTTCTTGATTCACAGAGTAACTTAAAGGGAAGCTATCACAATGTCTCAGTGTTCTGCAAATGAAGGAGGAGGGTGTCCTCAAATTCCTTGCAGCAGTAGTCCACCTAGGTGGCACTAACCTTGACTTCCAAAGGAAGTGGTAGATCTACAAAAGGAAAGTGATGGCACCTCATCATAAATCTGATTAGGACCCAGGTGGAGCTCCTGCCATTGTTGCCACTGTAAACACTGATGATGGCGGTGATACCTCCAGGAACACTTGCCAGAGGGCTGTGCTGCTGCCACTGGAGCTATGCCTATTTCTACCTGCATTTCCCATGAAACATTCACCAACCAGATCCAGGCAGCCTCCTGGGAGCCACTTCTGGGGGTTATTAATCCTAGAGCTGACCACCAGCCTCTCCCAAAGGCATCCTCTGTGCACTTGCCTACCATTGTTCTGTGCAATACAGACTCTCTGACAAGAACTCAGCATATGAGAGGGTTATCTATACCTCCTTAAACAGCTCAATTCACAATAGCTAAGATATGGAATCAACATATATATCCATCAACTGATGACTATATATATATATATATAATTATATCTGTAATGATGGAGTACTACTCAGTTATAAAAGAATCAAATTCTATCTTTTGCAACAAAATGAATGCAGATAGAGGCCATTATGCTTAATGAAATGAGTCAGTCCTATAAAGACAAATATTATGTTTTCTCTCCATATTGTGGTAGCTAATACAGAGAACAAAACATGTATATGAGTGAAAATCACATCTTGATATTTGATTATTATATATTGTCATATATATCCCTTATCTATACACCTAAAGGAACAGTGGCCTTTCTATTTTCTACTTGCTGAATTCTTTCTTTAGTGAAAGATTAACCTTGTGATTATAAAACAAATTGAAAGTATGTCATCACAAAAATTAAGCAAAAGACAAGAAAAGAAGGAGGGGGAAGGGTGGGAGTGAGAGCTGGAGGATGGGAAGTATCGCTATGTTTTTAAAATCGTTTATATAAAAGACATGGTATCTGGTCTCTTTATATAAATGAATTAATAAATAAACTTATTTATTTAAAATATTGTCTATTTCTCCATTGTTGTAATGTAACTATATATCAATCAGTAAACACACCTCCCAAGAGTGGACAAGTTTTTGAATACCTATTGTGTAAAAAGGAAGAAATAATCTGTAGGACAGGGAACCTGGCAGGCTCCAGAATGAATAATGGATTGACACATGTGATATGGAAACATTTATTATCACATGATTAAATCCTGGGTTTTTTGGGAGGATAGGGTGGGTAATAATTACATATAAGAACAATAAAATATTTAAATTATAATAGTAACTAACTCTAGCAACAACAAAAGCCTATTCATGAGGTTTTCAGTTAATTTTTCTCAACTTTGACTTAATCTAAATATAGTAAGATCTCACTGTTCACTTTATAAAAAATTATAATGTGGAACATGATAAGTATGTAAGATTAGTGGTTTCACAGAAAAAAATTCACCTTTCATTAGAAATATAGTTAGGGGCAAGAAAAGTTCTTAAAACTGATAAATCAATGAATAGTTCTGCAAGGTTATGCATTGGCGAATAAAGAGGCATTGAGTTTCTTTGTATCTGGGAAATATGGTTCATGATACTGGAGAAGACTAGCTAGTCATTAAAAAAAAGAGTGAAATAAAGCTCTATTTATGAAATGCATGAAGTTTGTACACCTTAAATAACAGGTTTCTGGGAAAAATAAAGAATGAAATTCATGGGGCCAGCGCTGTGGCGCAATGGTTTAACGCCTTGGCATGAAGTACGGGGCATCCCATATGGGTGCCGGTTCAAGACCTGGCTGCTCCACTTCCGATCCAGCTCTCTGCTATGGCCTGGGAAAGCAGTTGAAGAAGGCCCAAGTCCTTGGGTCCCTGCACCTGCATGGGAGACCCCATGAAAACTCCTGGCTCCTGACTGGATGGGCCAAGCTCTGGCCATTGCGGCCATCTAGGGAGTGAACCAGCGGATAGAAGACCTCTCTCTTGCTCTCTGCCTATCCTCTCTCTGTGTAACTCTGACTTTCAAATAAATAAATAAATCTTTTTTTTTTTTTTTTTAAAAAAAGAATGAAATCCTGTCTTTCACAACAAAATGGATGTAACTGGAAACCATTATACTTAGTGAAAATAAGCCAGTCCCAACAAAACAAACACTATGTGCTCCCTGATCTGTGTTATTAATAAAGTACAAAAAGAAGTAAGGTATATGAGTGAAACTGACATTTTTGAGATTTGATTACTGTTTACAGCTCTTGTCTATTGAGGAACAGTGTTTTTCTCTTCTATTTGTTGAATTATTAAAATACATTGAAAACAGATCATTGTTAAAATTAAAAGAATAAGAAAGAAAGGAGGAGAGAGAGTGAGAAGGTGAGCTGGAAGGATGGTAGTAGTATCACTATGCTCCTGAATTGGTATGTGTGAAATACATGAAATTTGTTCACCTTAAAAAAATTAAACAAACAAGCAAAAAAATACTGGAGGAGAAATGTAGGGAATCTTATTTCTGTCTAATATTTTTTAATTATTTTTGATTCTTTTATATATGTAACTTGCAAAAAGTCTTTAGCTGGCACTGTGGCAGAGCAGTTTAAGCCACCACCCTTAGCACCGGCATCCCATAGGGTGTGGGTTTGAGCACTGGCTGCTCTACTTTAGATCTAGCTCACTGCTAATGCGCCTGGGAAAACAGAGGAAGCTGGTCCAAGTGCTAGGGACCCTGCCAGTCACGTGGCAGATCTGGATGAAGTTCCTTGTTCTCGGCTTTGGCCTGCCCAGCGCTGGCTATTATGTCCTTTTGGGACTGTTCCAGGGGATGGAAGACTTCCCTCTCCCTCTCTCTGCCTCTACCTCTCTCTCCCTAACTCTGCCATTCAAATAAATAAATAAATCTTTAAAAAAGAGAAAAAAGTCTTTAGTTCAGATGTAAAATCGAAAAAATTATTTTTGATACAAGAGTCAAATACTTTGCTTTCAGATTTTTGCATATAATCACTTCATCATGTTAATTTGCTTTTATAAGTGAATATTTTTACTGTTCAGAGAACTAGAAAACAAGACAATTACCTTTGCAGAATGCCATACCATCTGATTTGAAAATATAAGTAGAAATCAAGAAGATGTGTAGTTTTATATGTATTTTATCAAAATAAGTTGAACTCTTTACTTAGTATAGAGTTAATCATATGTGTATTAAGTTAATTGAAAATAGATCTTGGTATAAAATAAGAATGGGAATAGGAGAGGGAGGAGGGAGAGGGGTGGGGATGTGGGTGGGAGGGCAGGTATGGTGGGAAGAATGACTGTATTCTTAGAGTTGTATTTATGAAAAACCTAAAGTGTGTTTTCCTTAAATAAAAAGTTTCTGGTGAAAAGAAAAGACACACAAAAATTTTTAAAAAGTTTTTAAAAGATAAAAGAATGAGAAAAATTAAAAAGGCTATAATAGGAAAAACACAAATAATTAGGTATCTTTTCTTTTGAGTAATTTTTATGACATTTTAATTTACATAACAATTATATAGATAGATTCAGAGATAAAGGTGTTTTTTTTTTTTTAATTTGACAGGTAGAGTTATAGACAGTGAGAGAGAGAGAGAGAGAGAGAGAAAGAAAGGTCTTCCTTCTGTTGGTTCACCCCCCAAATGCCCACCACAGCCGGCCGGAAGCCAGGAGCCAGGTGCCTCCTCCTGGTCTCCCATGTGGGTGCAGGGGCCCAAGCACTTGGGCCATCCTCCACTGCCCTCCTTGGCCACAGCAGAGAGCTGGACTGGAAGAGGAGCAACCGGGACTAGAACTCAGGGCCCATATGGGATGCCGGCGCCACAGATGCAGGATTAACCAAGTGAGCCATGGCACTAGCCCCCAAAAGTATTCATTAAAAACTGTGTGTCTATGCCAACTGTCTCTCTATAAAACTATTTAAGACGAGAAGCATGATTAAACTGTCAGAATGATACAACTATTAGAAATCTAAAACAAATGCACTGTATTACTAGCAATTAACAAGCAGTGTTTTCATTGAATTACGTAGAAAACACACACATATTTAAATACACGAGAATTCATAAATATAAATACCAAAATTGAGGGCTGGGAGTCTACGGGACTAAATATAAAAATGATTTTCAAACCAATGCGTCTAATGATTGATAAATAAAGTGATCATTATAATGCCTTAATATATGATTAAACTTGTAAAATTGCTCGTTAAATATATAGCTGGAAATATTTTCTAGTCATCTCTCTAGGTGCTTCTGTAGTTTTCCTGGCAAGAGTAGAAAATGTCCCTCTCAAAATGTGACTGGATTTTCTTCTCCCCATCAGTGTCTTCCATAACTAGCCAGGAAAGACAAAGATTGTAAAGTGGTAATATAATACACAACTCCCTCAGAATCTTGCCTGACTTCAAAATGAAATGGTATGACTTATAATTCAAAGCGATGTTTTTTTCTCCTCAAATGTTTTGGCTATTTGATTAATTAACAGAGCAAGTAAGTTCTTATTAGACTGGCTATAGAGAGAGACCAGGGCAGTAATAGACCACTGAGTCCCAATGTGACAACTGTGTTTGTGTATTGGAGAAAATCAGAGGCAGGAAGCATCCTGAAAACTGGCTGTTGAACTTTTGACTTAGGAAGTAAGAATGCTTCTATCCTGTTTAATGGGCTTGAAGTTTCAATCCAGCAGAGAGATAGCAGCATCCTGTGGTCAGTTGAATGGACTCACGCTGTGTACTTTGTGCAAGAAATCCTTTCATTTCTCTGGAGTATTCTTTACCCACATGAAGGGAAACAATCAAATCTTTAGAAGTCAGTTGCTATTGAGGAACATTAATACATAAAATGGACATTTCTACAGTTTTGCTCATTTTATTTCATTTTATATATAATTCAAAAGATGGATAAAGCATTTTATTTTAATAGAATCATTGTCAGAATTGGATGCTTGTGGCATAAACGATTATATTGTATTTTTTGTGGAGATGTTGAATATTTCATTTAAAGTAATTTGTTTTTGGTGTCTCCAGATATAAATATGAAGATTTATGACAGATACTCCGGCAAACATATAAATTTACTGGCCCTGCAGAATTATGATATACTATCTTTTTTTGAGAAAGTAGTATGAAAGAATATGTAAAAGAATCATAATTCTTCCACTCTACTATTGCTTATTTCTATTGTTTGTTAATAACATTTATTTTTTACATTTTATTTAATTAGACCCCAAACTACATAATATGTTCAAATTCTCTTTATTAACTTAAATTCAAATAGATATTGACATGTAATTTGGTACTACATTTTGATTCTTTTCTTGTGCTTTAACTTTTTAATTGATAGAGTTAAAAAGAAATACAATAATGAGAAGAAAATTATTTTAAAAATAACAGAGAATAAATATTAACTTCTTCCCAGTTCCACATGGCATAGGCATTCCCAGATTACTTCTTACTTATATGAGATAATTTCTCCCCAAATGTCTTCATATCTCTGCTAAGCATGGATGCATTCATTGATTTAATCAGTAAATATCCTTGACTAATTGCCAACCAGGCATCAAACATTTGGGTCTCTATTCTTAGATCAGGATTCAGATTTAATATCAATGTTACCACATTCATATTGTATCAATTAATTGCAAACATATATATTATTTTGTCAAAAGAAACTTTGTTTTTAATCATTAAATTTCAGAGCATGATTTATAGTATTTTAAACTGTTAGAAACAATGGAAATTATAGTGATATAAAATTAGAATGATTGTATGAATAATATATGGTCGGATGAAAACAAAAAGGGAAAAGTAACAACTGTACTAGAAAAATTCAAATGTTTCAACTTTTAGAACATCGCCTCAAAAGTCACACAATGCCAGCCTGTCACCTGCCATTAGTTAATGAGTCACTCAGGCCAACCCACATTCAAGGACAGGTAATTAGACTCCCATCATGATAGATAGAGTATCATTTGATTTACCAACTATTTTTGAACAGAGTTCACTTGCTGTCTGTGAATTATTTACATCTCGCCACATTTTTCTTTCCTTTTTATTTATAATTTTAAACTTGAAAAACAAAATTGGAGATAGAAATATGTTCCCGTATATCCATCACCCCATTTCTCTGGTTAGCATCTGATGTTAATGTACTTGCCACAACTGATGGAACATACTCAGCTTCCTCTATCTATTTTATCCAAATTTCTTTTAAGCTTCCATCTCTCCTAACCTCTAATAAACATCCTGTGCTGAGTGATTTTTTTTAAAAATTTTTCACCATTCATATAAGGGAAAATATGCGGTACTTGTCTTTTCTATGCACTGTCTTATTTCACTCTTCTTGGTATCCTCCAGTTCCATATACTTTGCTACAAACGACATTTTTATATATATCAATTCTTTTTTATATATGAATAGTATTCCATTGTGTATATACAACACACACAAACACACACACACACACACATACACATATATAAATCCATTCATCAGATGATGAACACCTGGATTGATTCTATATTTTGGCTATTTATGGGGAGTACTGCTATAACCATGGTGAAAAAGTGTCTTTTTTATATAATTTCATGTCTTTTAAGGATATACCCATTGGTGGGATTGCTGAATCATTAAAGTTCCATATGAGCTTTTTTTAAGGAAAATTTCCATACATTTTACACAGTGGCTATGTTAATTTATATTTACACCAATAGTGTAATAGACTTCCTTTTTGTCCACTGGTATTTGTTACTCTGTCACTTAGGTAATCCACATTTTTACAGGGGTAGGTGAAATCTCACCTTGATTTGCATTTTGCTGATGGCCAATGGTATTGAGCAATTTTTATAAAAATATTTATTGGTTATTTATATTTGAGAACTGTCTGTTTAGATATTTCAACCATTTATTAACTAGACCGTTTCTTTTTATTGTTTTTGAGTTTTTTGAGTTGCTGATATATCTGCATATTAATCCATTGTTGGATAGGCATCTTGCAAGTTTGTGTCCCATTCTGTTGTTTGTCTTCACCATTTGAATATTTCATTTGCTGTACAGAATCTTCTGAGTTTGACAGATTCCTGTTTGTCAGATTTTGGTTTATTTGCCTGTGGTTTTGGGATCCTATCCAAAAAATCAACACCTACAGTATGTGAGCTCTAGGGATCTAATTCTGTTCTTCTACATATATTTGTCCTCTTTGCCAGCAACAATTATGGAAAAGGCTCTCTTCTATCTAATGTATGTTTTGGGCATCTTTGCCAAAAAGCACTTGAATGTGTGATGGTGAGTTAATTACTGGTCTCTCTATTCTGTTTCACTGATTTATCTTCCTGTTTTTATGCCACTACCTTGCTGTTTTAATTACTATAGATTTGAAGTATATTTTTAAATCAGGTATTGTATGCTTCCAGCTTAATGTTTTTCTCCATGTCCCCCCTTTTAAAAAATCAAACAAAATGGTTTATTTTTATTTATTTATTTAAAAGACAGAGTTACAGAGAGAGATAGAGACACACACACACAGAGAGAGGTCCTCCATCTGCTGGTTTACTCCCTAAGTGGCCGCAATGGCCGGAGCTAAGTGGATCCAAAGTCAGGAACCAGGAGCAACTTTGAAGTCTCCCACATGGGAGCCAGGGGCCCAAAGACTTGGACCATCTTCTACTGCTTTCCCAGGCCATAGCAGAGAGCTGGATCAGAAGAGGTGCAGTCAGGATTAGAACTGACATCCTTATGGGATGCGATGCTTCAGGCCAGGGTTTTAACCCACTGCGCTATAGCGTCGGCCCCTTCTGTATCCCTTTAACTATTCTGGGTATTTTGATATTCCATGCAGTTTTTTTTTTTCTAATTCTGTAAGCACCCTATTGTTTACTGCAAACAATGTAAATTAAAAAAAATTTACAAATTTTACAAGTATCTGTAAAATGATCATTTTGATGGGGACTACATTGAATCTGTACATCATTTAAAGTAATATACAAATTTTGATTATACTAATTCTTCCAAGGAATATCTTTCCATTATTTTTTATGTGTGTGTGGTCCACATTTTTCCACACTCATTCCCTCAAAAGATCCTCAGAAACCTCATCTATCACATCGTTAGTCTCAAGTTTTTTACTTCAGGATCCTTTCATCTACTTAAGATTCAGGGACGGATGAGGCTCACTGAGTGCCATATTTGGACACTGTTCCTCCCATGCATGTATCTTAGTGGCTGTCCTGTTAAGGTAGCCATTGTGATCTGTACATCCAACAGTGGGATCCATACAAAGCAATCACCATGATACACCCATTCTAAAGGGAGTATAAGTGCTACTGGCCAGTAGCAACTCAGAAATCCATCAGAGTACATGTCAGTAGTGTGTTAATAGGGCTCAATCTTCATGTCTGGGAGTGAAATTTGGCCCTGCTGTTTTGTATTGTATATTTTAGAATCTTTGACTTAGTTTTCCTTTAACATAAAATGTTGCCTAAGTTAGCAACTGAGTAATTTTTTTCAGTGTTCTTCCAGTCTATGGTATTTTGGAGGTCAAACGTATCTTTACATTTCGTACTATCATGTCCCTTTTTGTCCCAAGCACAACTTCCATAAATAATCTATGAGTGTTCTGTAAATTTTGATGTTCCTCCATTATTTATTTCTCAGAAACTTTTGAATTAGTAGAATACAAAACATACTATTAGAAGAGTATAAAGCACACTGTTACAATCTTTATGTGTCTATTGCCTGTTTAAATGTCTATAAGACAAAGAAAAATATTAAAGTGGAAGCTCAGTGAGGTATCACCTCACCCTTGTTAGAATGGCTGTCATCCAAATAAATAAATAAATTAATTAAATGTTGACCAGCACGCGGACCAAAAGTACCACTGACATTGGAACACAAAGTAGTATAAGCATTGTAGAAGACAGTTTGGAGAGTCCTCAGAAAACTAAAAGTGAATCTGCCATATGACCCAGCTATCCCACTCCTGAGGATATACCTGACGGAAATGAAATAAGTATTGGAAAGAGTTACCTGTACTCCCATGTTTATAGTAGCTGAATTCAAAATATTTTGGATATTGAAATAACCTAGATGTTTGGCTGGCGCTGTGGCTCACTAGGCTAATCCTCCGCCTGCGGCGCCGGCACCCTGGGTTCTAGTCCCGGTTGGGGCGCCGGATTCTGTCCCGGTTGCTGCTCTTCCAGGCCAGCTCTCTGCTGTGGCCCGGGAGTGCAGTGGAGGATGGCCCAGGGCCTTGGGCCCTGCACCCCATGGGAGACCAGGATAAGTACCTGGCTCCTGCCTTTGGATCAGCGCAGTGCACCAACTGCAATGCACCGGCCGTAACGGCCACTTCGGGGGTGAACCAACGGAAAAGGAAGACCTTTCTCTCTGTCTCTCTCTCTCTCACTGTCTAACTCTGCCTGTAAAAAAAAAAAAAAAAATAACCTAGATGTTCATCAACTGCTGATTGGATGAAGAAAATGTGGTATGTATACACTGTGGAATACTCCTGAACCATAGAAAAGAATGAAGTACTGAATTTTGCAACAAAATGGATGGAACTGGAGATCATTATACTTACGGAAATAAGCCAGATTCAAAAAGCCAAATATCACATGTTCTGACATGTGGTAGTTAACATACAGAGATTAAAAAAAAATAATGTATTTAATGAAATTCACATCCTTGGATTTGATTATTGTTTATAACCCTTGGCTATATTCCTGATGAACAGCAGTCTTTCTATTAGCTTGTAGAGCTCTTTACTTAGTGGGGCATTAAGCCCTTGACTATAAAGTAAATAAAAAAATATTCGTGGGCTTTTGCCAAGGGGGTAGATTCACATGCTTCATTTTTATCTGTAGTATGTGTTTTTGTACTAAAAAGTGGATGTGATCGGAAGCTACTTCTTAATTGTGAATCAAATGCTACAAGGAAAGAGTAAGAATGAAAAAGTTTTATTTTTGAATCTAGTGGGTCTTGTTTTCCTTATATTTAGTAATAGTTACTAGAGCTTATTCAAAAGGAATATTACAAGAGCTAATACATACAATAGCTTATCATGTATCTGATGATACTCATAGGCAATTGATTATATCAGTGATAATTTATTATAACATACTTACTTGCATATATGTTCATTATTATGCTTTTTCATTATTATGCTTTTTCTCCACTTTAAGTTTTTTTTTTTCTTCTGTTTCTCAGTGTAGCTTCCTTTTCTGGTATTGTTGATTTCCTGAATTATTTTGTAATTCTTGATTTCTAGCTAAGAAGCAATATTCTTCTGCAAGATAATTATATTTTAAATAAGTTTTATTGGGACTAGCACTGTGGCCTAGCAGGTAAAGGTGCTGCCTGCAGTGCCAGCATCCCCTATGGGCACCGGTTTGAGTCCCAGCTGTTCCAGCTCTCTGCTGTGGCCTGGGATAGCAGTAGAAGATGGTCCAAGCCCTTGGGCCCCTGAACCCACGTGAGAGATCTGGAAGAAGCTCCTGGCTCCTGGCTTCGAATTGGTGCAGCTCCGGCCATTGTGGCCATCTGGGGAGTGAACCAGCAGATGAAAGACCTCTTTTTCTCTCTCTGCCTCTCCTCTCTCTGTGTAACTCTGACATTCAAATAAATAAATAAATCTTTTAAAAAATAGTGTGATCTAAAATGGGAATTCCAAGGGAAATAAAGCTGGGTTTTCTTTGTATTAACTTATATATGGAGCTATAATTATGGAAGGCATATTTCTTTGATCATTATAACAGTCAAATATTTACTTAAAACTTTATCCTATTTCTTTCTCAGACATGAAAATTCATCTTCAACCAGGACAATAGTGCTATTTATTTTCCATGCTGATCTTAGAATATCTGTACAAATTAAAAGCAGGAGACAGGCAATTTGCAATTAGAAATGAACTTACAGATCAGTTTTTTTTTTTTTTTAAACAAATTGGTCCTAAGATTGTGTTAATGATTTTGATTCCTTTTCCTGTTTGTAACTTATTTGAATTCTTTATTGATAATTTCCACATTAAGATTATTTATTAGTCAACTTATTTTATGTCTGAATCTACTGATATTTTCATGTTTCCAATTTTGCTATGTTAAGGTAAACTAAAATGGAGATGATGTCTGAGGAATGCCTGAGCAGGAAGATAGTTATATTTCATGAGTAGCCTAAGCGTTTCATGATTTGCAAACATAAGCAAAACTTAACAGATTATATTTTATAAATGCCTTTAAAAAACAAATAAATGTAAGGTTAAACAATCAGAAGCTGAAAAATAACAAATAGATCTGTGTTTAGGGAATTTCCAGCAGGATAGACAACATTGGGCAAATGTACAATTGTAAGCAATAATATTTTTGGTTTCTGGGTTTGTTCTATCAAACCTCCCCTTGCATTTCCTTGGCAGAGCTCCTTAAACATTTCAGATTTGAGGTTGCCCAATTTATAAACTGCTGTTTTTTTCTAATTAACATTTTATTGTGCCTTTGTGGTGTAAATTTTACATAAGTTAGTTTGAGGCACGCAGGAAACAGGTGCCAAGACTGAATGGGTAGTGCAAACCATTCCTCAGGGGCTCCTGTCAAGTGTAAATTGAGAGGAAGCAACAGTAGCCAGGGAGAGTCTCTGAATATGATTCATGTCACAAAGAAGGAAGGAAGAAAGATAGATCATGCAAAACTTCAGACTGCAAATAGCCTAAAGGAGAGGTCCAGCACAAAGATTACCCATTCTAAGAGTCTTGTCTTGGATAGGAAGGAGGTCAGTTTTAGTACCTCCACCATCCCCAGTCATTGGCCTATAGCAGCCCTGAGACATCATGACCTTGAATTGAGTCTTGCAATGGAGCCTGAAGTCACAGCATCAGGGGCGGGCGGTCTGCTAATTTCACGCCACACAGCCATTTCTCTCTGCAAGAGAGATCTGAGCAGCGTACACTCTGTTCTCTGCTGTGGCACATTTTAGAAATACTCAAATATTTTTGGACTGCGGATATTATTTTCAAATAGAGGTAAATACTTAAAACATTTCTTCTACTATTCTTTAAGGAACATAATAGTAAACTTGAGATGTATCAGTTGCATTGAAATAAAAATAGGAGGCAGTATTAAGTTAATTGGTTTTAATCCCCATGAAACAGATTGTACACAACCAGATATTTGGAATTCTTGTCTAATTAATGCCAGTGGAGAAAACATTTTCTCATGTCTACGTAGTAGTAGAAAGAAGACACAGTTAAATCCTGTAGTGTTGTACTGATGATGTTAATTCAACTGAACACTGATGAAAACCATAGCTTCATCCCCTCCATTCTAATTTGAACACCGAACAAACATTTCCATTCTGTATTTTCCCTCACTGATTACTCACAGAATACAAAATTACCTACTTTGCACCAGTATGTACACATTGCTAAAACATAGATAAAGATGTTTAAATAGTTTCTAAATTGAGATGCAGAATTGTTTTTGCCTTGCTTAATGTTTAGGAAATTTTTCAATGCCTTTTCTACATTTTTTTAAACTGATAACAATTTAAGAAGCTTAGCTCCTGGCAGGAAGCAAAACAGTGTACTTCTATTTTAGGGTGGGGTATTTTTTTACATCATTGAAATTTAACTGTTGAGATTGCATTTTGCTGTGCTATTTTTTTCAGTGTTCTACTTAGTGTTTGAATTGCTTGCCCTAGATATGTAAAATTTACATTTATACTTCCAAAATTACAGCTTCCTATTCAAATTAATATAAAGGCTGCCTAGCTTCATTTCCCTCTGCATATGCACTACAGCTCAACCTTGTAAAAGCATTCCATAGTGCATAGATAAGTATAGCTAAATGATGATAAAAGTTAAATACCTTAATGAACACACCAACAATCCAGAAGTTATGTGCACTCAAATTATAGCTTAAAATTACATAAAGCAATACTCAATAGAACTAAAAAATAAAAATTAAATCCATGACCACTGCTTGATACTTTTATTCCTTACTGAAATAGTCAAGTACTGAAAGAGTGTGCACACAATACATATGTGTGCAGAGAATCTTGAAAATCCTATCGGAATGTTGATGTGCTGCTAAGAGTCCTAAGTCAATGTGGAAATACAAAGATATAATCACAATTAAATATCCCAAGGGGTTATTTGGATTTACTGGAAGAAATACTGAATTGACACTCAACTACAAGTTTATAGTCATTTTATTCTCTTGCCAAGAGACTGCAATTCTCATAGTAGCTGGTGAAGGAACCCTCATTACACAGATAGGCAAGGATGCTACTGTGAGGCAGTGCAGGAAAGAAAGGAGGTTTGCTGTGATCAAGTGATCCACTAAGGCATGCCTGGAGCTCATATGCTCAATTTTAGCTGTAAATTCACACACAGCTGTAATAGTCAATGCATAAAGAAATGGAGGTAGCCTGTGGTTTAGAGTGCGCAGGTCATGTACCTCAGTACTCTCATGAAGTGTTCCACCTAGATGAGAGCACTAGCCAAGGCTGAGAGAAAACTAGAATAAATGGTGGAAGAATGGGATGATGAATTTTAGTTATGACCTCGAGATCTGTTGAAATGGTGCTACCATTTGATTCAGAAATGTCATCTTGCAAGTTTCTTAGAAACAAGACTAGCCCTAATCCTACTTATAGATGCTACCAAGCAAATTGGTTTATGTGAGGCAAAGTGGAGATTAAGTATCAAGTTTGGTTCAGATCTATTCCTCTGAACTGATGTATGCATTCCTCAGTTGCTGATGATCCACCATGTGTCTCTCCAGATGACTTGTTCTTGATTATAGGCAATTGTCTCAGTCAAGGTCAGAGTCTCTCTGAGGTGCCCTGTACCTAGTGATTGTCTAATGTTGTGATATAAACACCAACTAACTCCATTTCCTCCAGTTAGAAACTGCTCAGAGACATCATTGCATTTCAAAGCTTTTCACAGAAAGGTATGGGGAACTTAGAAATTTAAACCAATAGGGTAAAAGAATATTGAGTGATTTACTGTGAAAACACCATACATGGATTTCAAAAATATTTTTAACCAAAAATATAATTATGTTGTAATTCAATTTTCACATTTTTGATGTACACTCATATAATATCATTTTGAGTAATCGATTATATTGATAAAATATTTTCATTTTTCTGAGAAGTCGAGTAGCCTGACATAAAAGCATACTATAGGGGCCAGCATTACGGTGTAGTGGGTTAAGCCACCGCCTGTGATGTGGGTATCCTCTATGGGTACCAGATTCAGTCCTGGCGACTCCACTTATGATCCAGCTCTCTGCTAATGCACCCAGAAAAGCAACGGAGGATGGCTCAAATCCTTGGGCCCCTAAACCTCTATGGGAGACCTGGACAAAGTTCCTGGCTCCTGGGTTCTGTCTGGCTCAGCCCTGGTCATTGTGGCCATTTGAGTAGTGAACAAGCAGTGGAACTCATAGAAGATTTTGGCAAAGTAGCAGGGTATAAAATCAATGCACAAAAATCAGTCAGGAAAGTGAAGAGGCAACCGACAGAATGGGAAAATATATTTGCAAACTATGCAACAGATAAAGGGTTGATAACCAGAATCTACAAAGAGATCAAGAAACTCCACAAAAACAAAACCAACAACCCAATTAAGAGATGGGCCAAGGACTTCAATAAAAATTTTACAAAAGAGGAAATCCAAATGGCCAACAGACACATGAAAAAATGTTCAAGATCACTAGCCATCAGGGAAATGCAAATCAAAACCACAATGAGGTTTCACCTCACCCTGGTTAGAATGGCTCACATTCAGAAATCTACCAACAACAGATGCTGGCGAGGATGTGGGGAAAAAGGGAGACTAAACCACTGTTGGTTGGAATGCAAATTGGTTAAGCCACTTTGGAAGTCAGTCTGGAGATTCCTCAGAAACCTGAAGATAACCCTGCCATTCAACCCAGCCATCCCACTCCTTGGAATTTACCCAAAGGAAATTAAATTGGCAAACAAACATTCTGTCTGCACATTAATGTTTATTCCATCTCAATTCACAATAGCTAAGACCTGGAACCAACCCAAATGCCCATCAACAGCAGACTGGATAAAGAAATTATGGCACATATACTCTATAGAATACTATACAGCAGTCAAAACCAACGAAACCTGGTCATTTGCAACAAGATGGAGGAATTTGGAAAACATCATGCTGAGTGAATTAAGCCAGACCCAAAGGGACAAGTGACATATGATCTCCCTTATTGGCGACAACTAACTGAGCACCAAAGGGGAAACTTGTTGAAGTGAAATGGACACTATGAGAAACAGTGACTTGATCAGCTCTTGTCCTGACGGTTGATGTACAATGTAATACTTCATCCATTTTAGTATTTTTTTTGTTCTAGTACCATTGGTTGAACTCTGTAATTAACACACAGTTATTCTTAGGTGTTTAAATTTTAACTGAAAAGAGATCCCTGTTAGGAATTTGGAAAACATTATGCTGAGTGAAATAAGCCAATCCCAAAGAGACAAATACCATATGTTCTCCCTGATCGGTGACAACTAAGTGAGCACCAAAAAGGAAACCTGTTAAAGTGAAATGAACACTATGAGAAACGGTGACTTGATCAGCCCTCACCCTGACTGTTGATGAGCAATTTAATATGTTATCCCTCTTAGCATTTTTTTGTTTGTTCTACTTAATACTTTTGGTTGAATACTGTAATCAATACACAATTATTCTTAAGGACTGAAACTTAATTGAAAAGTGATCGCTGTTAAATATAAGAGTGGGAATAAGAGAGGGAAGAGATGTGCAATTCGGACATGCTCAAGCTACTTACCTCAAACGGTAGAGTTAGAAAGATACCAGGGGATTCGAATTCAATCCCATCAATGTAGCATGTACCAATGCCATCTCACTAGTCCCAGTGATCAATTTCTGTTCACAATTGATCATAATGATAGGACTAAGTACCAAAGGGATCATATAAACAAGAATAGTGTCTGCAAATACTAGCTGATAGAATAAAAAAGGGAGAGAATGATCCAACATGGGAAGTGAGATACACAGCAGACCCATAGAATGGCAAATGTCCTAAACAGCACTCTGGCCTCAGAATCAGCCCTTAAGGAATGCGGATCCAGCTGAAATGCTCATGAGAGTATTTCAGGCACTCTGGGAAAAAAAAAAAAAAAAAAAAAAAAAAAAAAAACCTAAATGAAAGATCTCCGTGAGTGAGATCCCAGTGGAAAGAACGGGTCATCAAAGAAGGAGGTACCTTTCTCTGAAGGGAGGAGAGAACTTCCACTTTCACTATGGCCTTGTCTAAATATGATCAGAGTCAGTGAACTCAGGGGGCTTCCATAGCCTTGGCAGCTCATGACAATAGCCTAGGGTGATTACTGATGCCATAAACAATAGTGTCAATTTGTTAAGTCCACAACAGGAGTCACTGTGCACTTACTCCTCATGTAGGATCTCTGTTCTTAGTGTGCTGTACATTGTGATTTAATGCTATAACTAGTACTCAAACAGTATTTTTCACTTTGTGTCTCTGTGTGGGAGCAAACTGTTGAAATCTTTACTTAATGTATACTAAACTGATCTGCTGTATATATACAGAATTGAAAATGAATCTTGATGTGAATGGAAGGAGAGTGGGAGCGGGAAAGGGGAGGGTTGGGGGTGGGAGGGACGTTATGGGGGGGAAGCCATTGTACTCCATAAGCTGTACTTTGGAAATTTATATTCATTAAATAAAAGTTAAAAAAAAAGAAAAATCTTTCTGTGTCTCTCACTTTCTCTCACTAACTCTACCTTTCAAACAAATAAAATAAATCTTTAGCAAAATTATACTACAAAGTTTACATAAAAACAGAAACATTTTAATATCACGCCACACAGATAGGACAGAAACCAATGTACTACATGGAAGGAAAATCAATATGAAATAAGAGTGGATATTCCTAAGCTTTAGGACATTTGGTGTTTTTTATTCTATCTTCTTTCAAAAATTGGTATTATATTAATGCTTATACCTATTTTACATACAATTCAATTTGTTTTACACACAGCTATGATCACTCATCAATGAATGTACATGTGAAGTAAGGAAATTCTGCAGCAATTTTATACACTCTCAGTTCTTTTACCTATGCTCTCAAGACCAAAAACACCAGCTGAGAAACTACTTGCCTCAGCAGGAATATAACATTCTGACTCCTGGGAGCTTTTCCTTTCTCTTATTTGAAAAACCTGAATCTGAAGTAGCACAAACTTTTGCATAAGTAAGATGTTTCTGCAAAGCAGGTGCCACAATGATCCCTTCCTTTAGAAGAAGGAAGAGTTATCACACCATGAAAATGACACACAAGGCTGAGATATTTAGCCAGAGGACATGTATAAGTACTGCACAGGAAAACATGATGTCTAGACTCCCATTTGGATCTATACTGCTTAATTGCCTTCTTGTGATGATCACTACTGATAACCCTTGTCACCATTTGTTCAGAGTTCCTGCTGACTGAAAGGCCAACAATAAAAGTGATGTGTAAGCCTCGCATCTCCTGGGAAAACAGAGTCATCTTTCATGCGCGGCTCCCTGACCCGTACCAGAAATAAAGTAAATCCCTCACGCATGCTCTTTTCTAATAAATGAAACTTTGGATTTAGAAATTGGACCCTGTGTTTAATACAATGTTTAGGTTTTATGAAGATCCAAGTGCTAGTGAATTAAAGAAAATAAAAGCAATTTAAAAAAGAACAAGTATTTAAATTGCATATATATATATATATATATATCAAGGTTTACACACATATACATATATAGGCACACACTACATATATACATATATATATATATATACATATATATACAAAATTTCCAAAAAAACAAATCAAGTGTGCTATTACTTGGCAATTGCTCAATAAGTATACATTAATAGATATGATTTAGCTTTATGTACTTATATGGGTGATTTATACATGGTTATATTTGCCATATTAAAGGGACAAAAATAATGTAATCTATTCTAGAGAAAACTCAACCAATTTATTGTTAGTCACCACTGTTTTAAATCTTAAGTAAATATTTAACATGCAGGTTGGGGAACGTCTCAGTTTCTTGACCTCATTTTCTATACTTGAAAAGTAAAAGACATATTAATGGAGCTAGTGCTGTGACTCAGTGGATCCAAGCCACTGCCTGCAGTGCTGGCATCCAACATGGGTGCTGGTTTGAGTCTTGGCTGCTCCACTTCCAATACAGCCCCCTGCTGATGTACCTGGGAAAGCAGTGGAAGATGGCCCAAGTCCTTGGGACCTTTCACCCATGTGGGAGACCTGGAAGAAGCTCCTGGTTCCTGGCTTTGGATAAGCTCAGCTCCAGCCTTTGTTCATCATTTGGGTAGTGAGCCAGCAGAAGGAAGACCGACTGCTTTCTGTCTCCATCTCTCTAAATCTGTCTTGAAAATAAATGAAATAAATGAAAATAAATCTTAAAAAGATGTTATTTAAAATTATTTAGGAAAGACAATTTGACATTTAGGAAGACAACCACATTTTAGGATAAATTCTATCCATAAGCTTATTATTAAACTAAACGGAAAAGACTATTTCCAGATATTATAAAAGTGTATGTACTTAGAAACGACTTTTTCTTAGCTCAGATTCACAGAATATGCCCTATTTGAGCATCATGAATCTTCTCCTTAACAGTCCCTGCATAATTTCTGTAATATTATAAAGTAACATAATTATAGTTTGCAGAGTATAATAAACACCAATACTTAATGTAACATTTACTTAAGGAAAATTTTCAACGGCATATTTGCCGTAATATTAACGCTCATTCTGGTGCTGTTCAACTATTAACTACCTTATTTTACTAGTATCTACTGGTTGATATACATCTGATATCTTTGATCTGAATCCATAGCATACTTATCTCCTTAAAAACTATTATTTAATTTTTCAGGGCCGGCGCCATGGCTCACTTGGTTAATCTTCCACCTGTGGTGCTGACATCCAATATGGGCACCGGGTTCTAGTCCCGGTTGCTCCTCTTTCACTCCAGCTGTCTGCTGTGGCCCAGGAAGACAGCGGAGAATGGCCCAAGTGCTTGGACCCCTGTGCCCACATGGGAGACAGGAAGGAAGTACCTGGCTCCTGCCTTCGGATTGGCATAGCTCCGGCTGTAGTGGCCATTTGGGTGGTAAACCAACCGAAGGAAGACCTTTCTCTCTGTCTCTCTCTCACTGTCTAACCCTGTCTGTTAAAAAAAAAAAAAACAAACAAACAAACAAAAAAAAAACTATTATTTAATTTTTCAGCACTTATCAGGGCATCTATATTCTACATATTGAGCTCACTTACAAAGATGAATATGTTAAAATTCCTTTTCTCAAAGATTCCAGATTCTAATTGGTAACCTGAGTTACAAAACAACAAATGTTATTAGAATTATGGGAGTAGGAAACGATGGAGATTTTGAAATACTTGGAAACTGAAACAGGTGAATCTATTTAGAACTTTATCCAGTTCATTAGGTGATCAAGACCCTGAGTCCACTGCTAGGTTATGAAACTAACTTCTGACTACCTTTAATCTTTATCTCTGCAACTAACATAGTAAAATTTATTTCTAAATGACAGAGCATTGGTTGTTCACAATATTACAGCATTATTTTTCCTCTGAATTTGGATCTTAAAATAGCCACCCTACGTGCTATACCCACAGCTAGCATTGCTTCTAGGGAAGGTGAAGAGGTATCATAGGTGTAGTGAACTTTTATAGTTTCTAGAAGAGAGAGGTAGCCGCTGAAGGGTTGGAGAACATAATTTATGAAAGATACATCATAACACATTTCCAGGTACAGATTGGAAACTGGCAAGATTTGAGTAAAATAGTTGGTAACTAAGAAGGATATGATCAAAGAGCAGTCAGGAATGGGATTATTAAAGATATCTTTATAATCCCTAAACTCAGGCTAGGGAGATGTAAGGTTTGGAGTACTCCAATTTTCATTGACAATTGTGTGTCAAAATGAGTTTGCTTAGTATTCTTAATTATATTTTTGAGTTTACAGGCCAGTGTTGTGCATCGGTTTGTGCCTCAGCTGCTCCAGTTCCAATTCAGCTCCTTGCTAATGGCCTGGGAAAAGCAACAAATGGCTCAAAGGTTTGGGCCACTGCCAATCATGTGGGAGACCCAGATGAAACTCTTGGCTCCTGTGTTGCACCTGGTTCAGTGATGGCCATTTTTGGCAATTGGGAAATAAACCAGCAGATAGAAGATCTCTCTCTATCTCCTTCTCTCTCTACAACTCTTTCAAATAAATAAATAAATCGTTCAGAAAACATTTTTAAGTTTAAAAAAAGTAGTGTTTTCTTGGATTATTGGTAATCTAAAAATCATAAAATACTTTTTTTCTGATTCTAGAGAGCTCTATGGAGTAGGCATTATTTAGTAATTTTAAAATTTGAGGGAGGAGATGTACAGTTTGGGACATGCTCAATCTGACTTGCCCCAAACGGTAGAGGTAGAAATGTGCCAGGGTATTCCAAATCAATCCCATCAAGGTGGCATGTACCAATGCCATCTCACTAGTCAAAGTGATCAGTTTCAGTTCACAATTGAAAATAATGAAAGGATTAAGAGTCAAAGGGATCACATAAACAAGACTAGTGTCTGGTAATACTAACTGAAAGAATTACAAAGGAGGGAATGATCCAGCATGGGAAGCAGGATACACAGCAGACTCATAGAATGGCAGATGTCCTAAACAGCACTCTGGCCTCAGAATCAGCCCCTAAGACATACGGATCTGGCTGAAGAGCCCATGAGAGTATTTTAGGCGTGAAAAGCCAAGACACTGTGGCAAAAAAAAAAAAAAAAAAAAAAAAAAACAAAAAAAACAAAAAAAAAAAAACACCTAAATGAAAGATCTCTGTGAGTGAGATTCCAGTGGAAAGAACGCAGCCATCAAAGAAGGAGGTACCTTTCTCTGAAGGGAGGAGAGAACTTCCACTTTGACTATGACCTTGTCTAAATAGGATTGGAGTCAGCAGACTCAAAAGGCTTCCATAGCCTTGGCAACCCATGAGAAGAGCCTAGGGTGATTTCTGACGCTGTAAACAAGTGTTAATTGTTAAATCAGCAACAGGAGTCACTGTGCACTTACTCCCCTTCTAGGATCTCTGTCCTTAATGTGTTGTACAATGTAACTTAATGCAATAACTAGTATTCAAACAGTACTTAACATTTTGTGTTTCTGCATGGGTGCAAACTGTTGAAATCATTACTGGCTGGTGCTGCAGCTCAATAGGCTAATCCTCCACCTGCAGTGCCGGCACTCCAGGGTTCTAGTCCCAATTGGGGCGCCGGATTCTGTCCCAGTTGCCCCTCTTCCAGTCCAGCTCTCTGCTGTGGCCCGGGAGTGCAGTTGAGGATGGCCCAAGTCCTTGGGCCCTGCACCCGCATGGGAGACCAGGAGAAGCACCTGGCTTCTGGCTTCGGATCAGCGCAATGTGCTGGCCGCAGCAGCCATTGTAGGGTGAATCAACGGTAAAGGAAGACCTTTCTCTCTCTCTCTCTCACTGTCCACTCTGCCTGTCAAAAATAAAAAAAGAAATCATTACTTAGTATATACTAAATTGATCTTCTGTATATAATGATAATTGAAAATGAATCTTGATGTGAATGGAATGGGAGAGGGAGCGGGAGATGGGAGGGTTGTAGGTGGGAGGGAAGTTATTGGGGGGGGAAGCCACTATAATCCAAAAGTTAAACTTTGGAAATTTATATTTATTAAATAAAAGTTAAAAAATAAAATCTGAAATAATTTTAAGAATATGTTATAAAAGTATACAGATAATTCCCTTCAAAACCACACACTCATTCCATTTACGTATCATCTTATCTGAAAAGTTTATATTTCCCAAAATTGAGGGGAAAATAAGCATTACTGTGCGACAATCCCCAGACTTCATTCAGATTTCAGCCCTTTCTAAAAAGAGGATTCTTTTTTGTTCCTGGATACCACGCTGGATGTGTCCTTGGTCTCCTGGTGATTTCTGTGATTTCCTCAGTGTTATTTGCCTCATGTAGTCTTGAGAGTTATTAGGAGATATAGTTCTGGAACTTTTTAGAATGACTCTCAGCTTTTTCTTCATTGTTAGAGTTAGGGTAGTGGGTTTTTGAGAAGTGTAAAATAGAGGTAAAATGTTTAGTTTTGTCATATCAGAGAATACATGATGTCTACATGATGTCCCTGCTGATGTAATCCTGCACCTTTCATTTAAGTCATTGTTTGTCAAATTTCTTCACTTGTAATGATACCGTTTTTTTTTTTTTTTTTCTAGGCTGTAGTTTATATATATATATATATGAGTCACTATGTCAAGCATTCAACTGAGAAGAAACAATTAAGACTCATTTTCGGCCGGCGCCGCAGCTCACTAGGCTAATCCTCCGCCTTGCGGCGCCGGCACACCGGGTTCTAGTCCCGGTTGGGTCGCCGGATTCTGTCCCAGTTGCCCCTCTTCCAGGCCAGCTCTCTGCTGTGGCCAGGGAGTGCAGTGGAGGATGGCCCAGGTGCTTGGGCCCTGCACCCCATGGGAGACCAGGAAAAGCACCTGGCTCCTGGCTCCTGCCATCGGATCAGTGCGGTGCGCCGGCCGCGGCAGCCATTGGAGGGTGAACCAATGGCAAAGGAAGACCTTTCTCTCTGTCTCTCTCTCTCACTGTCCACTCTGCCTGTCAAAAAAAAAAAAAAAAAAAAGACGCATTTTCTGGAGTGAAGATTGATTTATATTGTTTGGATTTCTTTTTCTGGAGAGAAGATATGTGCTAGACCACTCAATTAGTTGTTTCTCATTTATATTATTATGTTATATTATTATGGATGCTTATGTCTTATTTTACACTTTAGTCATAACGTAATACTATGCTATTTATTTTATTGCTCAAATTATTTCAAATTTGACTATTTGGAGCAATTTCAAAATGCACCATTGCCTGGCACTGGTGCTGTGGTATAACTGGTTAAGCCTCTGCCTTAAGCAGCAGCATCCCATATGGGCCCTGGTTAGAGTCCCAGATGCTCTTCTTCTGATCCAGCTCTCTGGTTATGGCCTGGGAAAGCAGGGTAAGATGGCCCAGATGCTTGGGCCCCTGCACCTGTGTGGGAGACCCAGAAGAAACTCTAGGCTCTTGGCTTGGAAATTAGTCCAGCTCCAGCTTTTGAAGCCATCAGGAGTGAACCAACAGATGGGAGACCTTTCTCTGTCTCTCCCTTTCAAATAAATAATAAATAAATATTTTAAAAAGCTGTACAATTGTCATGTCCTGTTCTTTTGTGTTTTGACTATTCCTTTGATTTCTGGCCATAAAATGTATTCCAGGCCCATGCTATATTTTTCTTGCCCCATCTCTGATGCTAACTATTATTCTAAGTAAATTAATATCTTTTCATTAGAAAATGTATTTGAGACTAAGGTCTGGGCACAATATATTCATTACTACTGGAATTCTACCACCTCTAGGTTACTTTAGCACCTGGAGATAGAAAAATATTCAAACCTGTATTAGTTGTTTTATGCACATACATGCATATACTTTTGTTATCTATGAATCTATGGGTGTATTAAGTGAAACAGACATTGCTTGGCTGTTTCTACTTTATAGATATATTTAATGAATCTTAGGGGAAAATAATTAACTTTCCATTGTGATCTGTTAATAATTGGTATATTTCTGCTTTTCAACTTTCACTTAAATTTTATATTACAATTATATGAACATTTACATTGTGTTTACAGTTGAACTACTCTTCTTGCTACCCTTCCTGAATATATTTCTTTGGTGGTCATATCTCAGGATGTGACACACGTTGTCTTCAGATATCCACCTAATGTGGTCTTTGACGCCTTGTTATACATAACCCCGACCTTTAGCCAATAGAAATATATCCTATAAAAATCATGTCTTAACAATCTGAGATCTGTAAATTTTTCTCCACCCTTATCTCAACAATCCCAGATAAATACAGTATTCATACCAACAGGGAAGACTGGGACAGCCTCCTCCCTGATTTTGTGACCCCAGCTGTGCTTTTTTAGAGGAAACTGGTATTAAGTTGATCTGAGTTCTAGTACTATATGTATGTGTGTGTGTGTGTGTGTGTGTGTGTGTCTATCTTTGAATCTGGCATTTAACACACATTGTTTCACTTCATTATGTCTTAAATTGTTTAAATTTCCAGAAACTTAGGGAAAACTACCTTAAAATAAAAAGAAATGCCTTATATCATACAAGGCTTACACATAACATTTACCAAAAGTGTGATGTTGCCAGTGGCACCAGGAGTAATTGTGTCATTGACTTGTCATGCACCAGATCTGTCTGTCATTCTGCATCACTTTTCCTCTAAATTTACAGATTTTTTTTTCATGGGAGAATGATTTTGTTTTCATTTTTAACATTAAGGGTTCAATTTTATACTCTTCCTGGCTCTAATATTTAGTTTTTCACTCAAGGAAGAAATTCTACTGGCTCTGTTGAATTATAGGTTGACCTGTGTACTTATGTTCTATGACCATGAAAAGACCATAAGCAGAGAGCTGGATCAGAAGAGGAGCAGCCAGGACATGAATTGGCACCCAGATGGGATGCTGGACCAAAGGCAGAGTCTCAGCCTACAAGGCCACAGTGCCGGCCCCTGTGTGTATCTTAGTGATGAAGTGTATTTTTCTTTTCTTTTCTTTTCTTTTCTTTTCTTTTCTTTTCTTTTCTTTTCTTTTCTTTCCTTTCCTTTCCTTTCCTTTCCTTTCCTTTCCTTTCCTTTCCTTTCCTTTCCTTTTCTTTTCTTTTCTTTTCTTTTTTTTTTTTACAGGTAGAATTAGTGAGAGAGAGAGAGAGACAGAGGAAAGGTCTTCCTTCCGTTGGTTCACCCCGCAAATGGCCACTATGGCCAGCGCGCTGTGGCCAGAGCATTGCACTGATCCAAAGCCAGGAGCCAGGTGCTTCCTCCTGGTCTCCCATGCTGGTGCAGGGCCCAAGCACTTGGGCCATCCTCCACTGCTTTCCCGGGCCACAACATAGAGCTGGATTGGACGAGGAGCAACCAGGACAGAACCGGTGCCCCAACCGGGACTAGAATCTGGAGTGCCGCCAGTGCCACAGCCGGAGGATTAGCCTAGTGAGCTGCGGCGCCGACCTGAAGTGTATTTCTTAGAGGCAGTTTGTAGATAAGTTTTTATTAACCCATTCAATGAGTCTGTATATTTTAAAATTTATTTTATTCATATGAAAGGCAAAATACAGAGGTGTAGAGAGCAAGGGTGAGAGAGAACACTTTCATCTACTTGTTCACTTCCCAAATGGACACATAGCTACAGCTGGATCATACCTAAGCCAGGTGCCCAGAACTCCATCTGGATCTCCATATGCAGGCAAAGGCCCAAGTACTTGGGCCATTTTCTGCTGTTTTCCCAGGCTCATTAGCAGGGAGCTGGATCAGAAGTGGAGCAGCAGGGACTCATATTAGTACGCATATGGGATGCCGGTGTTGCCCCCTCTGTGCCACAAGACTGAACTGCATTATTCAATTGGAGAATTTAGTACATGTACATTCAAGGTTATTATTGGTAAGTAATGACATAGTCCTGTCATTTTTCTGTAAAAAATCCACTTATTTCTTTTTTTATTTTTGGATCTCCTTTGTAGTATTCTTGGGATGTTTTCTACTTCACATTCTTTCATTATATTATGTTTCTCTGTGTCTGTGGGTAGAACATCCTTATGTGTCATTTGTAAGACTGCAGGGTGGTAACAAATTCTTTCAACATTTGATGCTCTTGGAAGGTCTTTATTTCGCCTTCGTTTATGAATGAGAGCTTCTCTGTGTGGGGTATTCTGGGCCGGTAGTTTCTGCAATCAATTTGGAGGAGATGTGGCTTCTTAAGCATGGACCTGGGGATGGCACTGTGGGATAGTGTGTTAAGCTTAAGGCTGCAGGTGGCATCCCATATGGCAGGAATTCTTATCACAGTTGTTTCACTTCTGATCCAACTCTTCTAATGACCTGGGGGAAGCAGTGGAAGGTAGTTCAAGTGTTTGGGCTCCTTTTAGCCAAATGGGATACTTAAAAGAAACTCCTGGTTCCTGGCTTCATTCTGGCCCAGTCCTGGCTTTTGCAGCCACCAGGGGAATGAACCAGTAGATGAAAGACCATTCTCTCTGTCTCTGTCTCTCTGTTTAACTCTGACTTTCAAAATACGTAAAGACATGTTTACAAAGAAAAAAATATATAAGCTTCATACAACCCATGTTATTTGGTAGCCTGGTCAAACATAACTATAGATAATACTGTGTGTACCAAGATGAAAAGTAAAGCATGTGAATTATATTCAATATGCACACAGTGAAGCTGCTAATCATTAGGCATAAGGGACTTAATACAAGTTATAGCAGGAATACATTGCCTGGTACTTGAATCTGCAGTAATGAAGGTTACAATGGAAAAACCTGCCACAGACAAGATTAGCACAGAAATTATACCATACTGGACTGGACATAAAGCATCCCAGTAATGAAAACCTAATATAGCTTAGTACTCGAGGGATAAGAATCAACAATGTTTTATGAGTAATCATCAATATTTATATATAGTATATTACACAATTAATATTATAAAGATATTAGACTCATGCTTTTTTAAATGTACTAAAGATATAATCTAAGATGTTGTTTCTCCTGCTTTTCTAATACTTTTTTACGTTGGAAATGATGTGATCAAAATAAGCTACTATTTTAATGAACTATTGAAAATGTACTCAGAAAAAGAAAATGATATTATTCGTAAATAATCCGCTAATCTAAAGCAACAAGATCATTTTTATTTTGAAGCTAATCCTCCTACTAAGTGAGTGTGCTGGGCACTGTGACTAAATTCCCATGCATGTGCATTAAGCTGCCATTTGTCACATCTGTTTACATTAGTCATTTTGACTCCTAATGCATAGTAAATTCAAGAGTAACTACAGATAAGGCAGAGAGTGTGTTGGGGAAATGTGATGAATCACTACATTATTTCCATTAGTCCATCTGGGTAGTAATTCTATTGATTTATGTTTTCATTTTAAGTTGTTTAAATCACAGTGTAACAATCTTCTCAGGAGATTAAGTTGTTGAAGACTCACTTTAAAGATTAAATATTTACACTATTTGGAAATTGTGTAAATGTAAAATGTAATAACATTTATGGTCTTCAGAAAATTTAATATTGAAGTATACAATTCTAAATAGAAACATTGAGATTGCAGATATAATATTCCAGTTTAATTAATTAGCTGATAATTTTTAAAACATAGCTGTTTTTGTCTTGTGCTGTAATTAATCACACATCTAGAAAATACCTTGTAGCTAATAGTACAAAACAAATTCTTGGCTGTTGTAGCCTTAGGATTAGTGTTAATTAAAACTCTAGATATGATCTCATTTATAGGTATCTATTTATCATTTTGATTTTGTGGCATAGGTAAGATCAGTCAATCAAATCCATCTTATATTTTTCTAGAGAATTTAAAGAGTCTGTGCTGAGATGGAGGGAACCTTGCAATGGGAAATATTTAGCCCACTCTGTAGACATTATTGAAGCTTAGTGTACACTGCTCAATGGGGCATGAATAAAAGTAAGGAATGCAACTTTCAGGAGTTGCCCATAAACGAAAGTATGTGAGTTTCTCCTCTACTTTCTCCTGTAGTTTGGAATATAGGTTAAAGGCTCTGGGTATAAAGGTTACATGAGGTGGAAGAACTTACCTCTGCCATTCCATGTGAAAGAAAAATAATTGTATGCTTTACTTTGTCTCACATTAGCAGCTTAAATAAATCCTAATTGATGCAGTGCACACTGAATCTTGATAAGGCAGAAATTTAAGATCCAGTAGTGGAATTTTACAATATGTAGTTAGGTATATATGAATTGATATTAAAACAAAGTGTGAGAAGCCTATCATAAGCAGTTATTAAAATAAAGGAAGAAAACCAGGAAGGAAAGAATAGAGGAAAGAGGATGGGGGGGAAGAAGGGAGGCAGGCAGAGAGGAAGGAAGGAAGGAAGGAGGGAAGGAAGGAAGGAAGGAACAAAGGAAGGAAGGAGGAAGGGGGAGGGGAGGGAGAAAAGAGGGGAGGAAGGAAGGGAGGGAAGGAAGGAGGTAGGGAAGAAAGAAAGGATGGAAGGAAGCAGAGGAGGAAGGAGGAAGGGAAGGAGGGAAGAGAGGAAGGGAGGAAGGAGGGAAGGACGAAAGGAGGGAAGGAAGGTTTCTGGTTTATGAATTAAGGTGCTCCTGCGCTCATAGATAAAGTTTGGGAGGATTCCCTCCCTTTCCATTGTTTTCAATAGCTTGAGAACAAATAAAATTAGTTCTTTAAAAGTCTGATAGAATTCAGTAGTGGATCCATCTTGTCCTGGGATTTTTTTCTTCTTGGGAGGGATTTTATTACTGATTACATTTCCATCTTAGTTTTTAGTCTGTTTAGGTTTTCTATCTTCATGACTCATTTTGGGTAGATAGTATGTGTCCAGCAATCCATCCATTTCTTTTATATTTTACAGTTTGTTGACATAAAGCTTGTAGTGATTGCTGATGATTGTTTTTATTTCAGTGGTATCCATTGTTTCATTTCTTTTTTCATCTCTGATTTTATTTATTTGAGTCTCCTCTCTCTCTTTTTAAGGTTTTATTTATTTTAGGAGAGGTGGAGTTACAGAGAGAGAGAGGGAGAGACAGAGAGAAAGGTCCTCCACCTGCTGGTTCAGTCCTCAAATGGTGGCAATGGACAAAGCTGGGTCAATCTGAAACCAGGACCCAGGAGGCTCCTCTGGGTCCCCAACACGTGTGTAGGGGCCCAAGCAGCTTGGCCATCCTCCACTGCTTTCTCAGGCCATAGCAGAGAGCTGGATTGAAGAGGGGCAACCATTAGAACCAGCACCCATATGGGATGTCAAACAGTGGTCTAGTACACTATGCCACAGCACTGCCCCCCCATAAGTTTTGATAAGTTGTATTGCTATGTTCATTCTTTTCCAGAAATCTTTTGATTTTCCTTTTGATTACTTTTATGACCCACTGTTCATTCAGGAGCATGTTTCTCAGTGTCCTTGTGTTTGCACATTTTCTAGAGATTCCAGTGTTGGTAATTTCCAGTTTTGTTCGATATGGACAGGAAAAATACATGGTATGATTTAATTTTTTTGAATTTACTGAGATTTGCTTTGTGGCCTAGCTTATGCTCTATCCTTGAGAATATCCCATGCACTGAATGAAAACGATGTGAATGAAAACAATGTATGATGAATGGTTCTGCAGATATCAGTTAGGTCCATTTGGTCCATTGTGCAGATTAGCTCTGTTGTTTCTTTGTTGATTTCATTTTTCAAAAAAAAAGATTTATTTATTTATATGAAAGGCTGAGTTACAGGCAGAAAGAAGGAGAGAAAGAAAGGAAGGTCTTCTATCTGCTGATTCACTTCCAAATGGCTGCAATGACTGGAGCTGGGTCAACCCAGAGCCACGGGGCAGGAACTTCTTCAGGATCTCCCATATGGTACAGGGTTCCAATCCTTTGAGCTTGTTCCACTGCTTTCATGGGTCATTCAAAGAGAAGTGGATGAGAAATCCAGCAGCTGAGGTGTGAACTCCATGTTCAAATGGGATGTTGGCACCTATGCTATAGGCTTGACTTACTATGTCACAGCAACAGCCCCTCTTTGTTGTCCATTGATGAAATTTGGGTTTCGAAGTTTCCCATCACTATTGTGTTGGAGTCTATGTCTCCCTTTATCCATTAACATTTGTTTCAAATAGCCAGGTACCCTGGCATTGGGAGCATACACATTTATTATAGTCACATCATCTTGTTGAATGGATCTTTTTCTCATTACATAATGCCCTCCTTTGACTACTTAAGCAATTTCTGTATTAAAGTCTATTTTGCTTAATATTGAGATGGCTATACATGCTCATTTTCACTTTCTATTAGCATGGAATACCTTTTTCTATTCTTTCACTTTCAGTCAGAATGTACTTTTATTGATGAGTTGTGTTCCTAGTAGGCAACAAATGGATTCATCTTCTTTTTTAATCCATTCTGTTGGTCTATTTTTATTGGATAATTTAGGCCATTTACATTCAAGGTTACTAATGATAAGTAATGACTTGGATCTGTGATTTTTCCATAAATATTTCTGCTTGTTTTCAATTTACTTTGTACTTTTACTGGGAGGTATTCTGCCTTCAAATTCTTTCATTATGATAACTATCTGCTTTTCTGTGTGTACCACTTCCTTAAGCATTATTTGTAATATTGGATCAGAGATTCTTTTAATTTCTGTTTGCTCTTGAAGGTATTTATTTCACCTTTGTTCATAAATGAGAACTTTGCAGTGTACAGTATTCTGGGTTGACAGTTGTTTTAAGACTTGGAATATGTCTCTCCAATCTCTCCTAGTCGGTAGAATTTCTGGTGAGAAATCAGCTATTAGTCTAATTGGAGATCCTGTGAAAGTAATCTGGAGTTTCTCTTGTGCACATTTTAGAATCTTTTCTTTATGTTTTATTGTTGAAATTTTGACGCCCATGTGTCAGGTTAAAAATTTTCTGGTCCTTTCTGTTGGGAGTCCTTTGTGTTTCTTGTACATAGATGGCCCTTTATTTCTCCAAATTAAGGAAGTTTTCCATCATTATCTCAATGAATAGAATTTCTAATCCATTCTCTCTGTACCTTCAGGAACTCCTAAAACTTGCATGTTGGGTCATTTGATAGCGTGCCATGAATCTCAAACACTGTTTTTAATTTTTCTAATTTTTCATGGGAAGATCTAACTGAGATATTTACAAAGATTTGTCTTCTGGCTGAGATATTTTTTCCTCTGCCTCATCAAATCTATTGTTAAGATTTCCTCTGTATTTTTTATTTGACATATTAAATGGAATTTTCTATTTATAGTATTTCAGCTTTATGTCTTTTCAAAATCTCTATCTCAGGGGAATTTTTTTTTTATTCATGTTGTTTAAGATTTATTTAACTCATGAATTTCCTTCTCACTGCTTCTGAGTAAAACTATGGCAATTCTTTTGAATTCTTTTTCAGGCATTTCATCAGTGTCTTCATCTTCATATTCTAATACTGAAGTGTTTTTGTGTTTTTTTGGGAGAGTCATGTTGTCTTCCTTGTTCTTGTTTCTTGTATTTCTGCAATTATTTTAAGCATTTGTGAAACACTTGGTTTCCACACTCTTAGGTTTCATCTTTGATCTTACCTGTGGCTTAGTGAAGTGTCTGCTCTTTCCATAAATACCCAGAGGCACGTACTAGCTCTCAGAAGCTAGTGTCCCCTGCAGCCCTTGGCTGTGGGAGTCATGGGTGGTGTCCCCACTTTCTGTTTTGTATCCTCTGTTCCACACCGTTCCTCTTTTTCTGTGGTTTTTCCACCGTAAATGTCTCTCCAGTTCTCCTCTGGGAATGTGTTTCCCCAGCTTTTCTTCTGCTATCCTCCCCTCATCAAAATCAGCATGTCTTTTCCCCTTTCAGCTTCTAAAACAATGACTTGTTTTAGATGACTTGTGAAAAGGAATTGTGTAGCGTATGCTTTTAGTGGAATTTTGTGATTCATTGAATAGGGAAAATAAAGAGAGAGATATTAAAAATAGCATGAAGAACTTGAATCATCATATATTGTCTCCCAGGATACACTAGCAGGAAGCTAAATCAGAAACACAGGTTATGGTACTCAAATCAGCCATTCAGATTAGGGATGCAGTCACTAGCCTGCTACTCCATAACATCTGCCCCTACTTTTAACATTTTATAATTTATTACTTTAGGGGAGAGAAAGAGTGTGTGTGTGAGCCCATCCTCCAATTCACTTCCCAAATGCTAGTAATGAACAGCAGAGCTGAGAATGCATTCCAAGTCCCTCACTTTGATGGCAGCAAGTCAACTTCTTGAGCCATCTCCTACTGCTTCCCAGGGTTTGTAGCAGAGTGGTGGGAAGCTTGAGTATGGAACTGAGCCAGCAATTGAATTCAGACACTCCAATATATGATGTGTATATTTTAACTTTTAGGCTAAAATGTCTATCACCCCATCATAATTTGTGATATTGAGAATTACATAGATAAAATTAATTTTAAAAACAAATATCTACATTTTATTCACCTCGGATATACACACTTTTAAGAGCTGGTGGTAATATCCTTCCATGATTTGAACAATGGTAAAATGAGATTGCCTTTCTAACTACTAAAAGGAGTTTATTCCATAGCCAACTAAATGATCCTGAAAATAGCTTTACACCAATGGCTTCTAATTGAAATTTAGGACGGTAACCTTAATTTCACCAGCTGTTCTTATTGGAATAGAAAGTCTCCAGAAAAACAAAGTTGCATACAGGGATTTATAAACACATGCTGCAGGTGGTCAAGCAAGGTCTTATAAAAACAAACTTTCTATATTGAAAGCAGGTTTTTTTCACTTTAGTACACATTACTACTTCTCTAGTAATGAGAATTTTTATAATAATACATTTTTATGTGCATAAATATTTATAAACTAACATTAGAGAGTCAATAAAAATGAGTCATAGTTCAAGGTAGCATTTTGTATTGTTTTCAATGGATACTGTTTCTGAACCTTGAACCAGATATCACAATATTTCAATTCAGCTAGTAATTTTTAAAAACCTACATTCAGATATTTTTCTACTTACTTGTTTCTGTTTCAATGATGCGAGAAAGTGACTATTTGAATACTTTTCTGAAAACAGGGAAGAAATTCATGTAGGGGCGGATGTCTTTTCACAGCAATTTAAGCTGCCGCTTGGAACAACTGCGTCACATATCTGAGTGCTGGTGTGAGTCCTGGCTGCTCCATTTTCAATCCAGCTCCCTATTAATATGACTCAGAATCAACAGATGATGAATCGAGTACTGGAATTCCTACCACCCATATGGAAGACCCAGATGGAGTTCCTGGCTTCTGGCTGCAGCCTGGCCCTGACTGTTGCAATCATTTAGGAAGTAAACCAGAGGACAGAAGATTCATTGTCTCCCTCTTCCTCTCCCTCTACTTCTCTCTCTCCTCATCAGGCTTTCAAATTAATTAACTGAATTCCAAAACTCATTTACTATTTTCTGATCTTTCATTACATAGCCAGTAGCCAATATTCCTTACACAAGAAAGCTATGCATATACTTTTTAAATTAAAAAAAAAAGTTAGTACAAGACTGATAATTCACAGTTAATACTTTTTTTTTCAGAAGTTTAAGGTGAAGTGGACCTTGAACTTATATGAATATTTTTTTCTATGACTTATCTTATTTATTTGAAAGGCAGAGTTACAATAGGGAGAGAGAGAGAAAAATGGAGGGAGAGAAAGAAATATCTTCCATCTGCTGGTTCACTCTGCAAATGCCCACAAAGGCCGGAACTGGGCCTGGCCAAAGTCGGGAGCCTGGAGCTTCATATCGGTCTCCCAAACGGATACAGGGCCTAAAGTACTTGGACCATCTCTGCTGCTTGCTTAGGTGCATTATAAAGGAGCTGGATGAGAAGTGGAGCATCGTTTGTGATTCGAATCAGTGCATATATGGGATGCTGGCACTTGCTGCACCACAATGCCCTCCCCATGTCTGAGTATCTTACCTTTTTTCTTCATCATTTATCTCTATGCTCTAACCCATATCTTTTTGTTATCATCAGATAATCTACTTCCTCCTTTGCTCTTCCTCAGGAAATTACATTATTCACAGAGGAAATAAAATATGGCTATTGGAAAACTATATGTCTACCTGTCATTAAATATCCATACATCCCAATATTATCTTCTAACACTCTCCTAATAAATTAGGAAAAGGTTCTCTCCTGCAGAAGGTTTGAACTTCCAGTGCTTGAAATAAGACTTTTCCCATGTTTTCATGCATTTGACACCTTCTGCCAACACTTTCTATGTTGCATTCTGACCTCTCCTTTGGTAATGTGTGATTTCTATCAATAATCACATAATAATTATCATCATAATAATAACACTCTGTGAATGAATTCAGTAGGAAATTGTAGGTGATAGAAGAAAGGGTTAGTGAGTGAGACAATAGCCTAGAGTATTAATCTAACTGAAACACTTTCTTTTTTGATTATACTTTCTGTTTGGTCTGGTTCACTAAGGACATATAAAAATATACCTTCAAAAGGCAAGATTCAATTTTACTGTCCACTTTATCTATCTATAGTATCTGTAAAAATTGTAACCACTATTTGGCTTTCATATGTCTCATATCTAAACTGAATTATAAATCATTCTATTGGTTAACTGCTAATACACAAATTATTCTACAGGTAAGATGCATTAAAGTGGGTCCAGCTTTTTTGCATAGTGAGTAAAGCCAATGGCTGTGATGCTGGGATCTCATATAGGAGCCACTTCGTGTCCCAGCTGTTGCACTTAGGATCTAGCTCCCTGCTAATTACCTGGGAAAAGCAGTGAAAACTGGCCCAAGTGTTTGGACTCCGGATATCCACATGGGAATCCAGATGAAGCTCCTGGCTCCTAACTTCAGCCTGGCCCAGCACTGGCTGTTGTGGGGATCTGGGAAGTGTATTAGTGGATGGAAGATCTCTCTTTCTCTGTGTCTTTCCCTCTCTCTGACTTTCAAAATACATGAATAAATATTTTTAAAAATTAATTCATGGCCTTAGGCAGACAAATAAATACACATAAAAAGATGCATTAAGTTTATTTGGCTGACCAATGAGTATAAGGACTGGACAGAAATTTAAGAGAACATACATTAAAATACACCCTAGTGATGGGAATGATATTTGACTCAGTGGCTAAGTTTTCCTTTGGAATGCCTGCATCACTATCAGAATAACCTGATTCCAGACTAAGTTACTCATCTTTTGATCTAAATTCCCGCTAGTATAGACCCGGGAAGGCAGCTGTAGTACTTGGGACCCTGCCTCCCTTATGGGAGACTCAGATGGAGTTCCAAGATTCTGGGTATAGCCTAGCCAGTCTTGCATGTGGCATACATTTTGGGAATGAACCATAAGGTGGAAGATCGGTCTTTCTTTGCCTCTGTCTTTATTCTTTTAAAATAAAATGATAATATAAAAGTAAAAAATTAAAAATTAGAGCCTAGTAAATTCAAACTATGTACATGGTTGGAGGTTAGGTATTAGACGTGTCCTCTTATTACATAAATAGGTACAAAGGATTTTTAATAATAATAAAAATTCAAACTGACTTAAAATGTTTATTGTACAATATGCATGTAAATATATCTATGTACATATAAAACATCAATGGAAATACTAAAAAACTAGAAAGGACATATTGGGAGCTGAACAGTATCTTCAATTTATAATCAGCACTGATCTTACATGATCTTGTTTTCTGTGACCAAAAAGAAAAAGTAATAAA
The DNA here is from genome assembly GCF_964237555.1 of Oryctolagus cuniculus. Classification (NCBI taxonomy): domain Eukaryota; kingdom Metazoa; phylum Chordata; class Mammalia; order Lagomorpha; family Leporidae; genus Oryctolagus; species Oryctolagus cuniculus. The sequence continues at coordinate 23,186,606 of NC_091440.1, read as the reverse complement.
TTGCATCTTCTGTCTTAATTAAAAGCAGGGACAGAGGTTTGGTGGTATACATTTTATGCAAGCTTCTGTTATAGTCATTCCAATTCTGCCTCTTTCTATTTTGTGTCTATGACTTTGAAGTTATGGCTTACCTGTGTCAGGCAAGACCTGAGAGAGCAGGATAGAGAACGAGCTTTCCTACTGCCTTTCCTGTCAACATTCTCCATCTCCCCAGTGTACAAACACATGGCTAGACTCTATCCTTCTTACCCCTTATTATATTATCTGTCTTTAATCAACAGTCCAGAAAGAATTTGTCAGAAAAAAACACAAATTTGTAATATGTTTTTCAAATAAATTATATAATATGGGAATGAATGTAGTTTGCTGTCCAAGTGAAATACTAATGAAAAGATTATGTATCTCATACACGTCATAGTATACCTAGAATCACTCATGTCTTAAAGAGCATTCTCTAGGGTTATTTTGTTTTCTTTGTTGCAGGCAATGTTCAATGAAGTAGTACTTTGCATTTCCTTAGCATGGGAGAAATTTAAATATATCCACGCTTTAGGGATGCTCTCGTCCTGTAAGATAAAGTTGCCATTTGGAATGATTCTTATTGAACTACAGAACCGAGCAGAGATCCTCAATCTCTGTTCTCATCCTGTTCTCAAGTTTCCTGGCATTAGACAAGTGGCTTTGACTTCTGATGTTTTTATCCTTTCCTAGTTCCCTCACCATGATCTTCTAACCTGTCACAGGATCTCTGCCACTGACACGCTGTATCTACTGAACATCAGTTGTTGAGAAAACTCAGCACGATTTCAATTTTGGCTGTCAGTGGCCACGTTAAGGAAAGAAAACAGTGACAGCCAAGCAAACAAACTGGCATTTTATTTGTTCTTTTTTCCTAGGCTCCCGTATGAAGTTGTTAAATTTTTGTCAGAGGAAATGTCATCACTCCTCACACAATGGTATCATGTTAAAATGGGTTTAAAAGAGTACATAATTATTTTTGAGAATGTTTGCTTCACCCTCAACAGTAGTCTTATGATTTGATTAACTATGTCCTACATGTATTTAGGTTTAGCCAATCGCTACTGATGTTTTCCTTGAAGTCATTGTTAATGAGAATGTTTCATTCCTATACTACTTTCTGAGGAGGAACCATGCATTTTTCTATGCTTTTTCAATATTATCAGTTCAAAGACTCACTCCATTGTTTAAGAGTAACTAATCGATTTCTACTTGGACTTGACTTGACTTCTATTTTATTTTATTTTAATTCTTATCCATGAGACAAAATGTCAATGTTTTGAACTGTATTTATTTATTTTTTTTATTTTTATTGAGAACAGTATTTACTACAGAGTGAGAAGCAGGTGAAATGCTATGATTGTAATTGATCGTGTCAGTGAAAGTACAACCCTGTACTGCCCTTTCTTCCATATTCCACCTGCCTTCAGTTTGCCTGTACTAACCTATCCTCCTCCATTGCTGACATCATTCTCTAAATAGTGCCTTTAAGATCAAGAATGGGCATGTCATTCCTTAGGTTAATGTTCCTTAGGGACTCTAATTCAGAATTCTTCATGTCTTTCATCTTAGATCAAAATTTTCAACCTGAAATGTAAGTGGGTAACCCTGTGATTTGTCATTGAAATTTAAGAGTGGTAATTTGTGCACTACTTCTGATTACTTGGGACAGCAGGTGTAACTTAGGCCTAACCAAGGCAGCACCAATAGTTACTATGGATACAAATTTCTCATATGGTATGGTCTCCAACCTCTTCCACAGTCACACAGATCTGCTAGCAGTCTCCAAACTATCATTTATGTGTGTGTGTGTGTGTGTGTGTGCGCGCCTTTGTATTTGCTACCCTTTTGCAACCATTATAATCTTCACCCCTTTTTCTCTCCTCTTTTATCAAATTTATACCTGTTCTTCTATTTGATAGGAAGATGGAGTCAGGAGCCAGAGCTTGGGATCAAATCCAGGAACTCTGATGTGGGAAGTGAGTTTCTTAACGTGTTAATCACAAGGCCAAATACCCATACCAACATCAATTCTTCATATGTTTTTTCTCTAAGTAATCCTTTAAAAACTTTTTGATATAGACTTCTTGGTGCCTACACAGCTGTTAAGTAACAAGAACAGTGTTCAAGTTCAGATACCTTTCTAAGTTCATCTTTCAAAAAATTGGCATCTTGCTTTATGAAAATAAATATTATACAGAACTGTAATAAGCTATTTATCTTTCTATATAACAGATTTCTTAAAGGTTAATACTAGTCTATTTTTTTAACTTTTATTTAATGAATATAAATTTCCAAAGTACGGCTTATGGATTACAATGGCTTCCCCTCCATAATGTCCCTCCCACCTGCAACCCTCCCCTTTCCCAATCCCTCTCCCCTTCCATTCACATGAGGATTCATTTTCAATTCTCTTTATATACAGCAGATCAGTTTAGCATACACTAAGTAAAGATTTCAACAGTTTGCTCCCACACAGAAACATAAAGTGAAAAATAATAGATGATTTTTTAAATGATGATGAAATCAGATCAGACCTATTGTCATGTTTAATTGTTATGTATTTATTTGAGAGGGGGAGAGAAAGGGAGAGAGAAGGGCAGAGAAGGGTGAGGGGAGAGAACAAGCACCCATCTACCGGTCCACAGTAAACTTCCCAAAAACCTGCATAGAGCTGGATCAGAAGAGAAGCAGCCAAACTGAAGAAGAGACTTAAACCAGCACCCATATGGGATGCCACTGCTGCAGGCTGGGGCTTTAACCTGCTGTGCCACAGTGCCAGCTCCCACTCCCCCATTCTCTGACACTTAAGAACCTATTACTTTCATCCAACTGAATTTTATTACTCATTATTTAATTATTCACCCCAATCTTCCTCTTCTAGTAATCACCATTTTAAATTCAGTATGTGTGTGTGTGTGTGTATATATATATATATATATATATAATTTAACTATCTATATCAATATATGAGAGAGAATACACAATATTTGTGTTGCTGGGTTTGGTTTATTTTACTTAACACAATGATGTCATCTTCCATATATTTTGCTGCAAATATCAAATTTTAATTATTTTTATAAATGAATAATAGTACATTGTGTATATACATATGTGTATATATATATATATAAATTCTCTGTGCATCAATAGGCACCTAGATTGATTACATATCTTGAGTATATTGAACAGTTAATGAACATGGAAGTATAGGTATATCTTTCATATGATGATTTCATTTTCTTTGGATTTATGCCCAGAAGTGGGATAGCTGTGTCATATTGTAGATCTAATTTTAGGTCTTTGAAGAACCTTAATCATGTTCTTGACAATAGATGTGCTAATTTGCATAACCACCACACTATTTTATGTTTTTCATTTCTCCACATCTTCACAGCCATTTGTTACTTTTTTTTTTAAACAATAGTTACTCTACTGGTGTAATGTGATACCTCACTGTGGTTTTGATTTACATTTCCTTGATAGCTAGAGGGATTGAGAAATTTTTCAGTGAATTCATTGCCCAGTTGTATTTGTTCCCCTGAGAAATATCTATTTAAGTACTTTCCTTTTATTGACTTTTTATGAATTTATTTATTAATTATCTTATGTCTATATTATTTTATGTTTTTATTTAGAGGAAAAGGGAAAAAGAGGACGCGAGGCAATGAGGGAGGGAGAGGAGGAGAAGGAGGAGGAGGGGGTGGGGAGAGAGATAGAGAGCATTCATATTTTTTTGTTCAATCACCAAATGCCCCAGGAACCAAGAACTCAATCTAAGTCTCCCACATGAATAACAGGAAGTAATCAGTTAATCAATTGCCATTGCCTCCCAAGGTAGTTGGAAACTGGAGTCAGGAACCAGGGCTGGGAGTTGAACCCAGGCATTCTGATGGGAAATGTGGGTATGTTAACAGGTGTCTTAACTGCCAGGCTAAATGCATACTGCTATTAGTATTTTTGTTGCCTAGTTTATTTAGTTTCTTATGTATTTAATATTTATTTTTAGATCAATAATTTTCAAATATTATCTCCCATTCCATGTTGTTTCTTACTCTGTTGCCTATTTCCTATACTGGGCAGATGCTTCTCAGATTGAAATAATCTCCTGAACCTATTTTTATTTTTGTGACCTACATATCACACACCTCACCTGTACATGTTAGTGAGAAAAGACAAGTAAATGAAGAATATTATTCACTAGAGAATTTATTTCACATCATACATTTAAATTCATAACTGTCTTCTTTTCCTGCTGGGATTGGGAGTGGAGCTGAGACTCTAAACAAGGCACTCAGATATGGGAGGCAAACTCACAGCTAGTGACTTACTTGCTCATAAAAGCTTAGTGGATCCTGTCACTCATAAAAGAGGAACAGATTAATTAAAAATTTAAATGCATGTATAAATGTACACTAAAAAGTTAAGTGTACATGAAATTATGCCACAATAGGCATGTTTTCATATTCTAGAATCAGTAGTAACTATTTTACCCTTAACCAGTTATTCACTTCAAGATTATCACAATTGCATTTATATTTTTTCTTGATTCCTGTCCTTTTATTAAACTCAGACTCTATTTTACTTATAAGTGAATAATCTTACAACTTATGAGAGAAGACTTAGATATTTATTATGAGTTAAGTTAAAACACCTTGGAGATTAAAGTTAACCAAAGCTTTCTAAAATGTGTGCAAACCAATATAAGAGGGTAAAACTACCCTATCTACTGTGGTTGGTATATAATTAAGTGATTCTTCATTGTGTAGATTTATAGTAAAAAGTTTTTTATTAGGATGTGCGTCCCCACCACATATGCTGCCACATACACTAGACGAACTTCACACTTGCTTCCCTGCTGTTTGGAAAATGCCTACTTCTCCTTGCACACAGGGATCTCAGCAGCAAAGGAATTATAGCACTTGACCAGTAAAACGGAATGTATCACATGAAAGAGATGACCATCGGGGCTCGTGCAGTGGGTTAAGCTATTGCCTGCCAATATTGATATCATGTTTGGGCACCAGTTCCATTCCTAGCTGCTCCACTTCTGATCCATCTCCCTACTAATAAACCTGGGAAAGCAAAAGAAAATGGCCCAAGGTTTTGATTCTTGGGCCCCTGTCACCCACATAGAAGACCTGGATGAAACTGATATCTTAAGTAAGTAAGGTAGCCATACTCATTATTTAATGCAACATATTTGTAATAGAAATGTATGATATATGCTAAAAACTTATGTCTAAAAGAATTAATGTTAAGAATAGAAAATTACATGCATAATTAAACACACACACACACACACACGAACAATGGTGGGTATTTGGTTCAGTGGTTAAGAAGCACCCTGAAGACACTTGCATCCCCTGGAGTTTGCCCTGAATTAGCTACATCCCCTCTACCTGCCTTTAAAGAGGTGTGATTGATCATTGATAAATGATCATGTTCACCGAAACTTATCTCTGATGCTTCTTGTCGAAGAACGCCATTGCTCCATCATCCTGGCAGTGTGGGCCTCGCAGGATAAGTCTGCAAAGTAGAATAATTTGAGTAAATTAAAATAATCATAACCACAGTCCTATATCTGTGCTTTATTTTAGTTCATAAAGGCCTTCATTACCCAGACTTCAATTTGAACATAAAGCACCATTGTTTACATATTATTTAATTCCACAAATAATTGTACCTCTTTATAAGTTATTTTACTATATGAGACATTGATTTTTCTTCTTTAATAATAGATTGTTTTGGAAAAATAAACTGCAGCTGTACGAGCATCTTTAATCACAGAGCTTCATGATTTAGCTTTTATCACAATCTTAAGATACAGACGAGAGCTTCATGTGAGATTAGCAGCAATATATCTTCATTAAAGGTTGTTGAGGAAACTATAGTAATTTAAAATTTATATGATGTCATTGAGCTAGGAAAACAATTAAGGCACAGTAACTGGTTTTGTTGATTGGGATAGGAAATTTCTGTAATAATGAAGAGAATTATACTTGATTTCCTTTAAACAGTAGAGAGTGTTAAACACAAAATGATTTTTATTACTATTATGGTTTAATTTTGTGACACTAGCAGATAACATATATTATGTATGTATATATATACATATATTTAATTTTGGATCCTTCATTAAGAGTGATTTTAACTGCTATTCATTAAAAAAACTACTCTGCATATCTTTCTTTTTTTTATTTTATTTTTTTGACAGGCAGAGTAGACAGTGAGAGAGAGACACAGAGAGGAATGTCTTCCTTTTCCATTGGTTCACTCCCCAAGGGTCGCTGCGGCCGGCGCACCACGCTGATCCGAAGCCAGGAGCCAGGTGCTTCTCCTGGTCTCTCATGCGGGTGCAGGGCCCAAGAACTTGGGCCATCCTCCACTGCACTCCTGGGTCACAGCAGAGAGCTGGACTGCAGGAGGAGCAACCAGGACAGAATCCGGTGCCTCCACCAGGACTAGAACCTAGTGTGCCGGCGCCGCAGGTGGAGGATTAGCCTATTGAGCCATGGAGCCGGCCTCTGTATATCTTTCAAAACGTCATAATAGATTATTTTATATCATTAAAGTTTTGCTTGAAGGCTATCCAGAGTAATTACATGATAGTTCTTTTTAATAAACAAGTGTTCACATATTTCAGTTATAGTTTCCAAGCCATATTTTGTTTCTCTTACACATTGATGGTCTCAGTCGCCAATTTTCTTACAATGAAATTATCTGAAACCATCAATACACCTTGAACTACAATAATAAAAAAATCCAAGATCCCTAATGCAACCAAACCCAAAACTTTCTGAGTACCAAATTGTCGCCAGAAGTAAAAAGATTCACACCTGACCTCAATGTAATGAGTCATTGTCAAGATGCGGAAGCACTAAAAATCATATAAATTATCTTTAGACTTAAGTATATAGTAAATATAAAGCAAAATTGAATTTTATGTTTACACTTGGCTCCTATCTTCAAGATAATTGAAAAAACATTCTGAAATCTAAAACACTTCTGGCTACAATCATTTCAAACAATGAATACTAAAAATGTGCATGATAAAGATAATAGTGAGACTTGTAAACCTACGTGCGATGCCACTGCAATTATTGCCATCAATGATATTGAGTAATATTAATAGTAGTACATGTTTCTTTTTTCTTTCTCTGGCTTTGCTCTATACCCATATACACTTGACATGCACTATCCTCTTTCATATCTGTAACATATTATCTGAACAAGGCTTTTATTTATCACATTTTTCACTATGGGATTGTTTGTAATTGTCTACATTCACATAGCTGGTATGTGTTTTATAATAGGTAATGATTTTAATTATTCAATCTTTCAAAGATTTTATTAGCATAGAGTTAGGAAGCTTTTTTCCTATCATTAATATGTTAGCATAGAAATCAATTACTTAGTATTTGTATTCTTTCATTTTCAATATTTATACAATCCTCTTTTTAAAATTCATTTTTAAACATTTATTTATTTGAAAGTCAAAATTACAGATGGAGAGGGAGAGGCAGAGAGAGATCCTCCGTGAGCTGGTTCACTCCCCAGATGGCCACAAAATCCCAGACTGGGCAGGCTGAATCCAGGAGTCTGGATCTCCCACGTGGATGGAGGGGACCCAAGGACTAGGGTCATCCTCTGCTGCTGCTCCCAGGCCATCAGCTGGGAGCTGCATCAGAAGTGAAGCAGCCAAGACTCAAACTAGCACCCATATTGGACTCCAGTGTTACAGGCAGTGGTTTTACCTGCTATCCCACAATGCCAATGCCCCCCTTTAAAGAGTTAGATTCCTTTTTATACTCCAGTATATATGGATCTAATTTTATATTCTTTTTCAAATACCTGTCTATTTATCTTAATATCATACATTTCTAGCTCATTCCTCCACTAATTTGAGACATGATTTTAATCCTATCAGCAATTTCTATATGAAATCTTTCCATATCTAAGTTTTCTACAATGCTGCAATGGTCCTTCATATTCCCAAAAACTACTTTTAAAATATAGAGGTGTTGTAATAAGGCTCAAAATCTGTTAGAACTGTGCATCAGCTATTATTCAATTAGAGAGGCATAATGTTTACATGCAATTTTGCAGAGATTTGACTGCCTATAACTGTGGCAGATGGGTGAAAAGCCTCTGCAAGTCTTTTGTTTTTTCATTTGCTGCTGACCCTTGAAGTATGAAGGGCAGGCGCTGAAGAAAAGATCGACATACAGTGCAAGAGAAACAAGGCCAGATTGCAATAAGCTGCGAGCAAATTGGAAATTGTGTCAATCTCTCACCACCAGCAACTTTGATGATGCTATCCTGCAGGAAAAGTTGTCATTCTTCATCATGGACCTAAGTATGCATCTAACTCAGTTGCTGGGAAAGGTGGGACATCTCTGGAAAGCTGCTATACATGCCAGCAAGTGTGTATCAACAAGAGTGAGCAGAAATAGCTCCTGGCATTTCATCACCAGCTTTCTGATTCTAAAGGAAATGCAGGTACTGCTTCACTTTTACCGTCTAAATCTCACACAAAATTCCCCTTATGGCTTACCTTAAACAGAAAGATATGTGGCAGGAAATTTGAGGAAACATAATTTATTGGAGCCAAGTGAATGTATAATAAAACCACTACAGTAGAACACTCAAAATTTTAGTCCCAAACAAAACTGTTAAAACCTTATGTGATTTTCAAATACAGACAGAAAGGGAACCAACTATTCCACATGGCCTGAAAACAAACTTACATTTTCCCTAAGACAAGACTCTTTTTCTTCATTTAGTTGTCCTTGGTTATTTTTCTAGGTGAATCACATTATTTGTGTCTTTTACACTGAAATATAAAGTTTTTTTAAAGATTTATTTATTTATTTGAAAAGTAGGATTACAGAAAGGCAGAGGCAGGGAGAAAGACAGAGAGAGAGAGAGAGAGAGAGAGAGAGAGAGGAGAGAGAGAGAATCCTCCATCCCCTGGTTCATTCCCAAAATGGTCAAAACTTCTAGAGCTGTGATTATCAGAAACCAGGAGCCTGGAGCTTCTTCCAGGCCTTCCACACAGGTACAGGGACCCAAGCACTGGGGCCATCCTCCGCTGCTTTCCCAGGCCATAGCAGAAAGCTGGATGGGAAGTGGAGAAGCCAGGACTTGAACTGGTGCTCATATGGAATGTTGGCACTGCAGGCGGTGGCTTCACCTGCTATGCCACAGTGCCAGTCCCTGAAATGTAAAGTTAATTGCTATGATTGTGCTTTATTGTAGTTGGTAAAGAAAGGTCAAGGGGAAATTCTTTTATATTTATACATCCACAAGCAAATATATTCATATCAATGTAAGAAAGGAATAGTCATAATTATTCCAAACTGTACTCATATTTGGTATTAATAATTATCTTTTTTATTATAATACTAATAATTTTATATTAATTATCCATTACATACATAGTCTTGAGCTACATAAGAACATTTTGGTCAACAATGGATCACTTATATAGTAATGGTCTCATAAGTTTATATCACTAAGTGATGTAGTAGTCAACTTACAGTTTCAGTAAATACACTTTACCATGTTCACAGAATAACAGAATTATCTTACAGTAAGTTTCTCAGAATGTATCCCAGTTTATTTGGTTCCCTGCCTGTTGAGATGACCCAAGGTTTGATCCCTAGAGCAAGAGCTATATTAAATGGAAATGGATAAAATGAAGTTTTCCACAGACATCAAGAAAAGGATATGGGAGTATTACAGAGCATCCTAGGAGATGTCCTGTATTAAAGACATACAACTTTTTATCCCCGTTCATGGTAGTAATTCCAATTCTGCCTCAATTAAAGATCAGAAACAAAACAGTAACTCCTTTCTTTAACTGTTGATTTGTTGGCATGAATACTTGAAGTGTCAATGTGATAACCTCAACTTATGTGTAAATGGAATCATTGTTTTGAACCATCCTTGAATTATTTGCGAGTCGGAAATAATTGTATACCATCAGAGCTCAAAATTTCACGGATAGAAAGTAATGTTTTTCAGGTGATTACGGTGCCTGTTATGCATCTGAACAAATTTCTTTACACTGTACACTTATCTGAGAGTTTTATCTACATACTGTTCCTAAATTTTGTTACCAATTTTCCAAGTCTCTGACAAGTCAAACTATTTGTCAGACTTCATATGTTAATGCATATTCAATAGTCTTTACTTACCTCCTTCCAGGCAAATCAAATGGAATTACCTCTCTCTCTCTCTCTCTCTCTCTCTCTCTCTCTCTCCCCCAACCTCTCCCTTTCAAATCAATAAATAAAAGTTTTAAGATGATGTATTACACGTGCCCATGATATATCTTCTGTACAGGTTAAATAGGTGACTTGAACATATGTATGAAATCATCACATCAATATCTTTCAACTCCTTGATGTTGAGGCTAAATCTCTAATCACCCTAGGGACAGATAATAGTTTTTGATTCACTGAAGAATCAGTAGTTTAGGTGACTTTGATGGGTTTGGTGGACACGAAGCCCACATTTTCTGGTTCAAGGAAACAATATGGAAACACTGCCAGTGTGTGAATACATATATCTAAGTGCATCTGTTTGGATGTGTTTACCTTAACATAATCAATTATTCATTGCAGTGTAAATAGCATAAGATTATTTTAGGAGACACAGCTGAGTAAAAACTCCAGTGATCATTTTCGATTCTCCTCTGACTTGCATATGATGAAGACGTTTTGCTTCTTCAGGAATTATGGATGGTCCGTAGTCAGTTCCCAATTATGACCCAAAAACCAGGTTATTTCCCCTTCTCCAATTCATTGTTAGCAAATGGCTTCAAGTTTCCTGCAAATGCCTGGGAAGAATATGAGCGATACAAACATTATACAGTATTGCATGCTCCTTCCACGAGGAGACACAGACTCCTTACTTAAGGAGCTTTGGATCTGTGAACTAGCTCAGGTTCAAGGATTGACTGAAGGACCATGATTATCGAATAAGATGATTTGACACCTACTTGTGATCACTGGATCGAGAATTTTTTCTTTAATCCATATCAAGTAAGATTCTCACACAAATATTTATCTGTTTGTGTCTCAAGGATATTGCTATTAACTAGATTGAATCAAAGATCACTGGCACCAGCTTATTCTGATTACTGCTTTGACAGTGAAGTTCATTAAAACAATGATGAATATTTTGTGTTTACTGCCACTCAGTTGTCACTCAGCCTGTCCTGACACACTAGATTTGAAATCCGGGTCGGAGGTAGCAGTTCCCAATGCCATCCTGGCCTACAGAGTGGAGCAACCATAAGGCTTTGAAAAGATTCTCAGGGTCCCATTTTAAATACATTTCTCAAACCCTTGGAGAAGGAGTCTTATCTTAACCTTCCTGAGAGGCACAATGCAGAGGTCTTACACTATAAATCCCTTCTAATTATATAGTCTCCCTAGGCTATTGGAGATCTTCCTTTACAGAATTCAAAGGAGGCTTCTGCATAAGAATTTCATTAGATTTCATTTGGATTCAAGTTTTAGTCTAGCAAATTTTAGAGCCATTTCCAGTACAGACGATTAGTTTCCAGTAAAATGCTAACATTTTTATACAGAATCTTGGCTTAAGTATCCACATGTATAAATTTGGCCTGTTGGAAATTTATAATCCTTCCACCTTATCCTTTATATGGTCCCTAGGTTTCTGTAGGCATAATTTATCAAAGTTATGTAATATTTTAGTATACATTAAACATTCTCATGAATCGCAGATCTCAAAGCAATGAGAAATGGTGGAAATAGGTCTCAAGGAGACTCAATAGACTATTATAAAGAAACTACCTTATCTCAAACAAAGGGAAAAAAAGAATAATAAAACTTTTCCAAGATCACATAGTTAATAAATTACTACCAATAAAGGCTATTGACAACAGGGTACCTGGTCTCTTAAAAATTGCATTTGGTAAAGAATATGCACTGTAGAGTTGTGCGTTTTTATCACTCACATACATACAGCACACTCAATGGGCAGGCTGGCCAAGAATCAAGGCCAGCTAAGCCGAAAAAAATATGGGACAAGAAATTGAAACAAGGTTAAACAAAAGTCTTGTATCTGACAGCTCTAAGGAGATAATGATTTAATTCTTTTCCTATTCTATTACCACCTCTCAAAAATGCTTTAGGAAGAATCCAAGTGCAAACAAAAACAGAAAATAAAAAAGACAGAATTTAAAATGCTCAGGAATAAAATGGGAAAGCAATTTCATCCTGCTTTCACTATATTCACTTCATAATACATATCTAAATCCCAACTATAAAGACTCATATTTCTAATTTCCTTATTAATGAATGAGCATGAAGGACTACCTTTAGGTTCCTTTCTGTTGCAATGATTCACTCTCATCATAGGCACCCTCGAACTGGCTGGGTTGACTGGCAGGTGAGCGAAAAAAAAACAAGAAAAGAAAAAAAAAAAACAGATAAGAGTACACAATCTCAGAAATACGAAAGTGAGATTGACACAAGCAAGGAACTTAAAGAAAAAGTGCTGAGGACCTACTGAAATAACGTAGAAGCAACATAATTTCTTGTTGATGAAACATCAGACAGTCTAACATTGCATGCAGTCAGGATGGTGACTGAGATGGAGAAACTACAGATGAGCAATAAACCCAATACTGTGAGTGAGGATTAGAAATACTGCTAAGAATGGTACTTGGAGCCTTGCCCAGAGTGATTCAAACCAGTCAGTCTCTCTTTCCTTATTACACATATGTAATATATGCACACACACTTGTGAGTGCCAGGTCTTAGGCTGAAGACTCCATCATGGTCTCCTACAAGTACTTTCTTTTATTTATTTTTTATATATTTATTTTTTTTAACTTTTAATTAACGAATATAAATTTCCAAAGTACAGCTTATGGATTACAATGGCTTCCCCCCTATAAGGTCCCTCCCACCCACAATCCTCCCCTTTCCCACTCCCTCTCCCCTTCCATTCACATCAAGATTCATTTTCGATTCTCTTTACATACAGAAGATCAGTTTAGCATACATTAAGTAAAGATTTCAACAGTTTGCTCCCACACAGAAACATAAAGTGAAAAATACTGTTTGAGTACTAGTTATAGCTTTAAATCTCAATGTACAGCACACTAAGGACAAAGATCCTACATGAGGATTTATTTATTTATTTGACAGAGTTACAGAGACTGAGAGAGAGAGACAGAGAGAAAGATCTTCCTTCCGTTGGTTCACCCACCCACCCCAAATGGCCACTATGGCTTGTGCTGCGCCAATCTGAAGCCAGGAGCCAGGCGCTTCCTCCCAGTCTCCCATGTGAGTGCAGGGGCCCAAGCACTTGGGCCATCCTCTGTGGCTCCCCCATTCACGGAGGAACGACACTGGACCCTGCACTGTTCTTTTGTCTGCTCAGCCCTTCCTGGGTTTGCTGCCGGTCCCTCACTTGCGGAGGAACGACACCATCCCGGGTTAGCTGCCGGCCCCTCCACCTCCGTGGAGGGGGCGGCACCCCCCGCCGCTTTCCCCACTTCCGCGGAGGAGCTTCCGCGGAGGAGCAGCACACCGCCGGCCGGCTCTCTCGGGGGCTGCTCAGATGTTATCCGGATGTTCCTTCAGATGTTTCTGGTGCATGTTGTTTCTCTCCTCCTTTATAGTCCTCTTCCACCAATCCCAACTCTGCTACCCACACGCCAAGCACGCTGCTCTCCTCCAATCAGGAGCAGGATCAGCTCCTGCAGTTTACTGGTCGAACTGGAGGCAGCTGTGTAGAAGTTGTTTGGTCTCTCTCTCAGTGCCATATTGTGGGAGAGCAGATGCATAGAATAAGTCTTAATTCCAGTAACTTAGTCTAGTCTCAGTTGCTCCCCACAATCCTCCACTGCTCTCCCGGGCCACAGCAGGAAGCTGGACTGGAAGAGGAGCAACCAGGATTAGAACCCGGCGCCCATATGTGATGCTGGTGCCCAGGCGGAGGATTTCCCTAGTGAGCCACTGTGCTGGCCCTCCTACAAGTACTTTCACCATCTTTTGCTGCCTTCCCAATCATATTAGCAGGAAGTTATATTGGAAGGGGAGGGGCTAGGATTTGAACTAGCTTGCTGATATAGGATGCCATCAATGCGAGTTGCACCCTAACCTGCTGAACCACAACGCCAGAGCCTTTAAAAGATAATTTGTGGGTAGGCATTGTGGTTCAGGAGTTTAAGCTACCACTTGAAACATCCCATATCAGAGTGCCAGTAGGAGTTCAAGGAAACTCTGTTTTCTATCCAGGTTCTTGTTAATGCACCATGGGAGGCAACAGGTGATGGTCGAAGTGTCTGGGTCCCTGCAAACCATGTGGGAAATGTGGAGATAATCATGGGAATTTTGGCCTCTTGGTTTTGTCCTGGCCCATTCCTGTTTCTTCTTTTAAGCAAACTAAGAGTGAACCACATTTCCCTTTCTCCCTTTCTCCCTCCCTCCCTCTCTTTATTTTCATCTCCATTTGCTGCCCTTCTGTTGTTCTGCTTTCCACACAGAGGAAAACAAATAAACTTTGTAAAAAAGATAATTTGAAGTTGACTTGTACATATATTTAAATTGAGTCTTTCAATAAAATAAGGTCCTATTTCACTTTTCCCTGGTTAATTTGGTTTGATTCTGTTTTTCATCTGTTCTTATTCTTTGTGTGTGTGCATGCTGTTTTAATTTTTCACTTGTCTAAAGGGAAGAAATTTCAAGTAATACATATATATATATATAGTTTTAATAGCCTGATGATACTTCCCACACTATCCTCTGTCTCTCCCTCATACCCAGCATCCCTCCTCCTCCCTTTCATATTTCTTTTTTAATTTTTACAATGACACACTTTCAATTTACTTTATAATCACAAGCTTAAGCTTCCACTAAACAGAGGATTCAATAAGAAGCAAGTAGAAAAACACTGTTTCTCATGAGTATATACAAGGGCTATAAACAACAATCAATCTCAAAATGTCAACTCTGCTCATATACTTTTTTTGTCCTCTTTATATTGGTTGCCACAAATCAGAGAAAACCTGATACCTATCATCTGGGGACTGGCTTATTTCACTAAGCATAAAAGTCTCTAACTGTGTGTATTTTGTTGTGAAACTTAGTATTTCATTCTTTTTTTTTTAGATTGAGTAGTATTCCATAATGTATATACATATGATATTTCTTTATCTAGTCATCAGTTCTTGTATATTTGCAATGATTATCTTATCCAATGTGGGTTGACCTGCTATAACATGGAGGTACAAATAGCTCCTTCATATGCTTATTTCATCTCCTTAGAGTAAATCCCCAGGAGTGGAATGGCAGGATCACATGGTAGAACTATTTTCAGATTTCTGAGGACTTTACATACTGTCTTCCCTAATGGTTGTACCAGTTTACATTCCCACTAACAATATACTGGATACTTTTTCCCACATTCCCAGCAACATTTGTTATTTTTTGATTTCTGTGTTAGAACCAATTTAACTGGAGTGAGGTGAAACCTCACTGTGGTTTTTATTTGTATTTCCCTGATGGCTGGTGATCCTAAACATCTTTTCATGTGTCTCTTGGTCACTTGCACTTCATCTTTTGCAAAATCCCTGTTCATGTACTCAGCCTATTTCTTAACTGGGTTGTTTGTTCTATTGTTGAGTTTGTAGAGCTCCTTTGATAATATGGACATTAATCCTTTACCAGATGAATAGTTTGCAAATATTTTCTCTCATTCTCTCAGTTTCCTCTTTATGATGCTCAGTATTCCCTTTGCAGTGCAGAAGCTTCTTAGCTTGATGCAATCCCATTTGTCTATTTTTTTCTTTCCTTGCCTATTCTTCTGGGGTCTTATCTAAGAAGTCTGCCTAAACCAATGTCTGTCAATGTTTCTCCTGTTTTTCTCAGTAATTCGATGGCTTCTGGTCTTAGGTTTAGATTCTTGTTAAAATATGAGTTGATTCTGCCTCTGCCTACATACTCACTCTCATATTTTCATCTGTAAAAGATTTCTGCTTATTTACTTAAATTGTAATGGTATATTTATGTGTAAAAGACAGGATTACATAAGATGTTTTATACCAACTATGGATGCAGATGATGACTTAAATACTTGGGTCCCTGCAACCCAAATAAGAGTCCTGGACAAAGATCTTGGCTTCTGGCTTTGGCCTAGTCCAGCCCCAGCTTTTGCAGACATTTGGAGAATAAACCTGTGAAAGAAGGATGTTGCTTTCTTTCTCTCTCTTTCTCTCTCTCTCTCTGTTTCTAAAATAAAATAAATCTAAATAATTATAAGTGTAAAAGTAGTCACTGATTTTTGCCTCATAAATTTGTGGTGGGAAATCAGTGTGTCTCAGACAAAATATATATGAAAAAGGGATAATTTTTTTTTAATTTCTCCTTTTGTGGTGAAATAATAAGTAAGTCACAGTGCATATTTAAAGCATCATTTTGTAAAAGAAGTTTTTGGCTATTATGTATTTTTGTATTAAGAACAATCTGTTCTTTTGCACATAATTCTCACATTTACTGTAGACCTCTGTGAAGCTCAAAGAATATTTTCATAATTTCATATAATTATTTTACATAAATTATGCTAGTACATTAGTAACATCTCTTGAAACTTTTTCAGATGCTTAAATCTGTCACCACATAATATCAAACTGTAATAAAATGTGTAATAATTCAGTATTTCTAAGGAATTCTGCATATCTTTATATTTTCTATTCATAAAATTATAATATCCTCTATTTTCTATTTAATTATTATCATTAATAAATAAAAATGATATTCCAAATTGTTGAATGTGATATATTTATCTTTAAAGAATTTTTGTTATAACAAATGCTAGTAATTGAATCAACAGACAACAAATGTTGGTGAGAAAGTGGGGAAAAAGGTATAAAAATCCACTGGAATGTGAAAAATCCATTGGAATGTGAACTGTTGCAGCCCCTGTGGAAGACAGTATGGAGACACCTCAGAAATCTGAATATAGACCAATCATATGACCCAAGCATCCCACTCCTGAGAACTTACCCAAAAGAAGAGAAATCATCATATGAAAGAGTGATCTAGACACCATGTTTATTGTAGCACAATTCACAGTAGCTAAGATATGGAATCAACCCAGATGTCCATCAGCTAAAGATCAGATTGAGAAAGTATGGTATATGTACACTATGGAATACTACACAGAGAAAAAAAGTCAAATCCTTTCTTTCGCAACAAAATGGATGCAACTTGAAAACATTATTCAGAGTGAAATAAGTCAGTCCCTCAAAAAACAAATATCATTTGTACTCTGTGCTTTGTGGTAACTAATGGAGTACATAAAAGGTAATATATAGGAATGAAGCTGACACTTTAAGATGTGATAATTTTGAACATCCCTTGTGTCAGCTGTTGAAGAACAGTGTTTTTATTCATACTTTTTGTTGAAATATTTATTTAGTGTGGGGTTATCCTTATGAGTATAGAGTTAACTAAAAATAGATCTATGTAAAAAATAAAAATGGGACTAGGAGAGGGAGGAGGAAGAAGGGTGGGAATATAGACAGGAGGCAGGGTAGGATAGAAAGAATATGTTCCAAAATTTGAATATATGAAATGCATGAAGTTTGTATGCTTTAAATAAACTTTAAAAATAAAGTAAATAAAATTAAAATTATTAATACAGTGTATTCTTGACTTTTTTGAAGGTCACTAAACTCCAGATCAATTACAATACACATTTGATGATGATGTTTTGTTTTACTGAAGTTTAGTTTTCCATTTGTGAAAACAAATCCTTCCTTCATTCATTAACAGAATTCCACAAATATGTTGTGAACATTCACCTCAAGAATAATAAGTCTGTGGCATAGCAGGTAAAGCTGCCACCTGCAGTGCTGGCATCCCATATGGGTGCCTAGTTCAAGTCCTGGCTGCTCCATTTCTAATAGAACTGAGAGAGCAGTAGCAGATGGCCCAAGTCCTTGGGCTTCTGCACCCACTACAAGATCTGGAATAGGTTCCTGGCTCCTGGCTTAGGATTGGTCTATCTCTGGCTGCTCTGGCCATTCGATGAATGAACCAGTGGATCGAGGATCAAAATCTCTTTCTCTCTCTTTTTCTCTCTCTCTTTCTAACTCTCTCCCTCACTCCCTCTCTCCCTCCCTCCCTCTCTCTCTCTTTACTCCTGCCTCTCTAACTCTGCCTTTCAAAGAAAAAAATAAATCTTTTTTTAAAAAAATAATTCACCAGGTGCTATAGGACATGGAACTCATTGCAGAGAACCTTGGTTCTTATGGGCTATAATATCTAATTGCCCGCAAACAAGAATAGGTAGTGTAATAATTCATAATTCTAGAAATAGCACTTGAGTTATAAAAACAAAATATGTAGTTAACACTCGACAAAATTATGTCTATTAATGGAAGGTACATTGCTTGAAACTTAAACAGGTGATAAGTAAAGAATAAGAACGAGAGTAAGTTGGTGATTAGGCAGTTAAAGCCAAGTACTGGAAGACAAAACCTCCTACCATTTATGCCCTTAGTAATGCTCCTTTAGTGCACACTGCCATCTATTGTTTGTTCTTACACTGTGATGAAGAATAAAGCAGAGCTTCCTGCTTTCACAGTTGTTACAATCTAGAGAGAGCTTACTTTTCTTTAAAGGACTAAATAGTAAAGATTTGAGGTTTGATAGCCAAAATATCAGTTATCAGGAATATTATACATGCAGTTACAGAAAATTAAACAAAATGACAACCTCAATGTTTATTATACTATTTAATATAAAAAGAGAGATGCAGAATTGTGCAGTGTGTTAAACTACTACTTAGGGACCAGTGCCATGGCTCATTTGGTTAATCTTCTACCTCCAGCGCCGGCATCCCATATGGGTGCCAGGTTCTAGTCCCAGTTGCTCCTCTTCTAGTCCAGCTCTCTGCTGTGGCCCTGGGGAGGGCAGTGGAGGATGGCTCAAGTGCTTGGGCCCTGCACCCGCATGGGAGAGCAGGAAGAAGCACCTGGCTCCTGGCTTCGGATTGGCGCAGCACCAGCCGTAGCGGCCATTTGGGGAGTGAACCAACAGAAGGAAGACCTTTCTCTCTCTCTCTCTCTCTCTCTCTCTCTAACTGTCTATAACTCAACCTGCCAAAAAACAAACAAACAAACAAACAAAAAAGCCTGCTGCTTAGGACACCCAAATCCC
Organism: Oryctolagus cuniculus; assembly: GCF_964237555.1. Classification (NCBI taxonomy): domain Eukaryota; kingdom Metazoa; phylum Chordata; class Mammalia; order Lagomorpha; family Leporidae; genus Oryctolagus; species Oryctolagus cuniculus. The sequence continues at coordinate 23,167,377 of NC_091440.1, read as the reverse complement.
ATATTTGAATGTCTGGTTGAAGTTCCAACTATTCTAGGCTTCTGACTGAGCTTCTTGTTAAACACATGGGAAGCAGGGATGATGGCACAAGTACCTGGGTTCCTGGCACCCATGTGGGAGACTTCTGTGGAGTTCCTGTCTCTTGGCTTTGTCCTGGACCAGCCCTATATGTTTGTGGGCATTCGAGAAGCAAAAAGCATATGAAAGATAGCTTTCTCTCTCTCTCTCTCTCTCTCTCTCTCTCTCTCTCCCCGCCCCTGTCATTATAACTTTCAAATACACAAGTAAATCTTTAGAAAATAAAACATAATGAGAATAATTGAGCAAAATAAACAAAATTATATTTGGGCAGGGATATCTGGGGCTTTTTAGTGAAACTTATATGGGAAATCAGCGAGAAGATCAAAATTCTGATCTTGTGTGCAAGGCATAAAAAAGTTAGCAAAATTAGCATTGTATATATTGAGAGTGAAGTGGTTAGAACCTGAAAAAAAAATTCATTCACTCTAACAAGTACTTTATTCCTCGTGTCTACCTGAAAGGGAGACAATATCTGAGCTAGGCTGGTATCAGCTTGAAGCATCGGGGTGGGGGGGCAGCTTTCATCATAAATTGAAGTTACTTTGGGTATCACTCACATCTTGCTTTAGTCTAAATTCTCATGGTAAATAAGAGATGAGTGGTTGTGATTTAGAGCATGCAAAATATTTTTGCTATGTTCTGATTAACATATCCCAACGTAAAAGTTTATAACTATGACACTGTTGATTACAGGCTCAGATTTTTCTGAATTACTTTCTAAAACCAATTTCACTCCATTTCTGTAATGACACCCTCTGGATACACAGATTTAAGGTTCTTATTACATCATTTTTTTTCATTCCTGTATTTACAGACATATCCTCCTAAAGCAGAAATGTGAACTTAATCAGATGCGATACAGTATACTTTGAAAAGGTAGCACATATCTCACGCCCATCAGCTCATCAGTGTTTGGTCTACTACTCTGCAAATTACTACATAAATCATTCCTGACACCTAAGCTGATGTAGAGAATAAAACACAACTTCTAAATTGTGTAAGACTAACAAACAAAACATGCAGTAAAAGAATTTGTTCTCAAGCTTCAAGGTCTTAGAATCCTTTTAGATGCACCGAGAAACACGCAAATACTGCTAGCCTCAAATGATTTTCATATATGTATTATCTAAATATGTCAATATGCATGTGTCATGTTAATTGAAACTAGAATGTTTTAAGATTTATTTACTTGGAGAGTAGACTGACAGAGAGATGGGGGAGAGAGAGACAGAAAGAGAGAGAGAGAGAGAGGAGAGAAAGAGAGGGAGAATCTTTCATTTGCTGGTTTACTCCCCAAATGTCTGCAAAAGATAGGACAAGGATAAACCAAAGCCAGGAGCCAGGAATTCCATGTCTGTTTCCTATATGGATGGCCAGGACTCAAGTACTTGAGACATTATCTGCTGCCTCATTTGCATATCAGCAGGAAGGTAGGTCAGAAGTGGTTTAGCTGGTACTTGAACCAGGTAATCCAAATGGAATGCAGATGTCTGAAACAGTGGCTTAACAGACCGCTTCACAAAGCCCTCCTCATAATTGGAAAATTTTAAAACATACGAATAGACAATTGCACATTCTGTATGTTGAAATGATGATATCATCATATCACTGGTATATGGAAAATTTAACTGAACAAGTCTAAGAAAATGGCAATAGTGGAAATAACAATAGCTTGTGAGCATTATTTTGAAAATGTTTCACATCTTATGGTCCCTTCAAAAGGAGTTTTTGCAAGCTTCATAGTTCTTTATGCTGTACTCTAACAAGTGTTTCATTGAAGACAAAAATACAGCAACTATACTCTGGGTACATACAACTTTTAGGTATATATAACACTTACGTATATAGCAGATGTATTCTGCAGCGAGTGGTTATTTTGCCTACTATTTAAGTCAGCTATGACAGACATCACAGTAGCTGGGTCAGTTCCTGACTCCAGATCCCTGCTAAAGCGCAACCTGGGGATGCTTTAGTGAAGGTCACGTAATTGGATTCTGGCCCCCAACATGGCAAGCCTGGACTGAGTTCCATCTCCTGACTGACCGAGTCTCAGCCATTGTGGGCATCTGAGAAGTGAACCAGTGGATAGAAGTGCACTCTCTCTCTCTCTTTCCATCTGTAACATGGATGCAATAAAATAAAATAAATATGTTTTATACGTTGTGAAATGGAATGCATTCATATGAATTCCGATAAAGCCATCAGTGAATCATTTTCTAAAATACAGCTTATCTGATGGGCATATGGTACAGATGCTGAGTCACCATTTGAGACACTGGCACCCCAAATCAGAATGCCCAGTTTGAGTCCAGACAACCCTGCTTCTGACACATCTCTCTACTAACATGCTCTCTTTGAGGAGGCAGATCATGGCTCAATACTTGGGTCTTTGCAACACATGTGGGAGACCTGGACTGAGTTCTGGGCTCCTAGCTCTGGCATTTCCAGGCATCTTGGGAATGAGCTGGCAGACAGAAAATCGCTCTCCCTTTATCTGAGTCTCTCTCTTTGTCTCTGTGCCTTTCAAATAAAACGAAAATAACTATAAAAATGTAGGTTGCAATAAATCATAATACAATATTCAACTAATACATTTCTATTTTTTTCTCAGAAAAAATAATAGGTATGGTTGATTCATTTAAAATATGCATCAAGCATTCAAAATTAATTAATGGAGATTTGAGTTTAAACTTAAAGTGTAACGCAAAATTTTCATCATATTTTATTTGTCTATCTTAAATTAGGAGACTATGATTTATGGAAATTGCATTTAAGAATGTTTATTAAATAAAATTTACTGTATTTGCTTATTTTATAAGCTACCTATAATTCTATTAAATAATAACACCTCCAATGTATTATATAGCTAGAATATACCCTTTTACAGAACTAGGATGACATATTTCTCAATATCTAGATATAGAAAATTTAACACATCGTTCAGTACTCCATATGGCTTAGTGTGAGAAACAAAGTATTTGTGGGAGCCACGGATCCCCAGAAAGTTTACCTCTAGCCAGAGGAATAGGACCATTTATTCACAGTGTACCTGCTTTTTTTGCAGCTAAGAGACACAAATGAAAGTATTTTTATTGGAATTACTGTTTCAAAGGCTGAATTCTATGTGCCTAATTTATTTAAGTAACAGTAAAATATAAAGTCGTTGAAAATAAGGATGTCAATGGGAAGTTTATGCTTGCTCTACAGATATAGCAACACTAGATGGGGAAGAATATGGGTTTGTTATTTCACCTACATATTTAAAAGATTTCTGGTTGGTCACCTGTCTCTTCTAATATGGCTCTTTTAGGAATGCCATTTTATTATGCATTGATTTCAATATATTGCCAATATAAAACATTTTATATTGGATTTTGTTTTCTCATAGAGATTGGTTTTCCTACAAAATCCTCTTTTATTCCAATCTCCTGTAAGAATACAAAATTAGTTTCTTGCTGGTCCAATTTGAGTTGCATGAATTGTAGTTGGTGCTGTTTTCTTCCTTGAAATCATCTTATTTGCTAGATTGTCATTTTACTAGATAATTTTAGAAAATAGAAAGTGTGAAGACAATAAATTGAAGTTATCTGATGGATAGAAAATGGGAAAAGTGCTCAATTTAGATGTGGATGGGAAATACCAGAAATACGATTTACATTAACAGCTGTGTCATGCAGAGATGGAAATATTCTTTGTGTAAAGATGGAGGAAATGTTAGAGGTCAAGAAAGAGCAAGTGTGAAAACCTGAGGTACAAACACCTTTGCTGTTTTAGACTAAGAGATGAGGGAAAAATATCGGAGATGAGGTCAGAGGACTCATAGGAGAACAAATTATGTAAGATCTTGAAGGCTATAGTAAATGCAGCTATATAATAAAAAATACCCTGCTGTGTTAGCACAATGAATTGAATTGTCATGGCTGCACCCATTGGATAACAAATTATGACTGACGGAATAATAGTCCCTGAGCATGTTCATGCCCTAATTCCTGTAATCTTTGAGCATGTTACATTACATAAAAAATAATTTTGCAGATGGAATTAGATTGTTGATCATAAAAAATTGGACGTTATCCTGAATTAACTGGATCAGACCCCTAAAAATACAAAAAAAAAAAAAGGGCAGAGAAATGAGAGAACAGAGAAAATTCAAGGAATCTGGGACTCCAGCCATCAATGCCAGTTTTGAAAATCCAAGAAGTGGACACAAACTAGCGAAAGTGATATCTCTCTAGATACTAGGAATAGCCCTCAGCTAACAGAAGAAAAATGCAAACCATGTTCCTACAAATGCAAAGAAATGAATTTAACCAGCAACCTGAATAAGGAATAAAATGAATTCTCCCCTAAAATTGGCATAAAAGAACAAACTAACATTGTTTTAGCCCAGTAGGACTTATAGAATACTCCTTACCTGGGGCCAGGGTGTGGCATAGCAGATAAAGCCACCTCCTGCAATGCTGGCATCCCCTATGGGTGCCAGTTCACGTCCCACCTGCTCCACTTCCAATCCAGCTCCTGGCTAATGGCTTATAAAAAGCAGAGGAAGATGACCCAAGTGTTTGTTTCCTTGCCACTAATGTGGAAGACCCGAATGAAGTTCCTGGCTCTTGGCTTCAACCAGGCTCAGCCCTGGGCATTGTAGCCACTTGGGAGGGAACTAGTGGATTGAAGATCTCTCTCTGTCTCAGCCTGTTTCTGTAACTGTGACTTTCAAATAAATAAATAAATATTAAAAACAAAGATACCTTACCTACAAACTATAAGACAGTATACAGAGGGAAAAATAAAAGGGTAGTATAACATGTATTGTTTAATCTGCTAAATGAATGGTAAATTGTAATGGCAACAGTAGAATACTAGTATATACATCATACCAACAGTAATTTTATAATGAATCAAAGGATACAGGCAAGATATAGGCAGAGATTTTTCTCCATGAAGTACACAGACTCTGTAAGATTCATTTTTATAAATATTGTCTATTTCTTGTGTTTTAATATATTTGTATATTACAGCAACAGTGTTTTTTGGATATTGCATTTTAAACAAGACATCAAGAGAAATTTTCTCTGGGAGCACCTCAATTATCTACATAGTTAAATAAAAAAGTTGGTTTTTATTTCAAAGAAAAGGGAAACAGGGCAGAACCAACACTGTGGCTGAGTAAGGAGCTGGGGCATCTTCCTTACTGCAGAGACACCCATATGAACAGCTGTACATGCACAAGTCACCTTCCTGGTAGCTACGGAAACCAGGTGAGACTACAGTGCTGGATCTGACCGCAGTGCTGGATACTATTAAAATCATGTGAAAAGTCACAACAAAGAACAAGAAGGAAGTAGGTACATGCATCACTCCTCCTCCAGCTCCAAGGAGCACAGTCTCTAGAGATGCCTTCTGTTTGGAGGAGGGAGAGCAAACTGAATCCCAGAACCAAGCCCACTGTGAAAAAAATCGGTCAGACTGAGTCTCCCAGTCCCAGAACTATGGAGTAAGTATTTGGAGCTTCAACAGGCAGGCAGACTGCCACAACTCCCTCAACTGACAGCAGAAAGCAAAACTCCAGCTGTGCAGGGGAGGGGGAGAAAAAAAAAAAAAAAAACTCCAGCTGTGCATAGTGGCCAGAAGAGGGCGGTCAGAACTGTGGCTTGGATCTTAAAGCCTGGTCTATTGTGCAAGCCCCAGCAATAGATAAAGTGGAAGGCCACTACCCACCCCCCAATCCTCACCTTGCATCAGTGCTTACAGACTGAACCTGTAGACTGGCCTGCCTATCCCTAGGTGAGTGCCGGTAGACCGTCTTTGAAGTTACTGCAGTATCTGGCAGAGACTGAGCCCTGGTGAGACACAGTAGTTTTGGCCTGCATCACCATCAATGTCCCGTGGGCCTGATAACAATCCCCAAGATTGCACAGGCCTGAAGGGTGTAAAATCCAGGTGTGACTCATCTAGTCTCTGCCTGTGGGGCTGCCTCTTTCACTTCTACAACCTTGGGTCGATAGCAAAGAATCACAGGACTGTTCTGAGACTCAGCCTCAAGCGAATATAAGTCAGCATTGAACAGATGCTAATTGTCCTTGTTCCCAGGCCAATGCCTGCTGACAGAGCCTCTGCATATACTTCAGTGACCCACAGAGCTTGATGGTCTTGGCTAAGCTATCCTATCCAGCTTAAGCAGTAGCTGATACAGCACTGGGAAGTGAGCTCATCTTAGCAGCATATATAACACAGCAGAGAGGATTGGGTCCTAGCACCAGACAACACTGGTTGTGTGTGCCATGGGACCCATATCTGATCCAGCATTGTAACTGGACACAGGACAAAGAGTCTGAGACTACTGCTGGCCCAGGTAGGGACTTCTAGGGATGGATCACCCTTAAATGCATTTCATCAGTTCGTAACAGATAACACATCAATTACTGATTTGGGGAAATTTACTTTGGGAAGTATTATAGGACTGAATCAGTAAAAACTTAACAACAGAAGAGGTGGGGCAACCCTCAACAAAGGGTACTCTCTAGTTCTGACAAAGCAAAAGTATCAATAGTCTGAAAGGAAATAAACAGACTGCTTCAAATTCCTGGAAGGAGAGCCACAGATGAAGTCAGTTTATTAAAAGTTGTCCTTCAATGCACAGAAGATAACTTATAGAAACAAGCATCAAGAATTTCAAAGGAACCGGGATTCACAAAAATAACAAAATATGTTGTGAGAAACCAATTGCATTTCCAATTGTTTTGATGAAGATTTCAGATTAACCATTTTTAGGAAACTCAATAAAATTCAAGATAATGTAGGGAAACAATGCAATATTCTAGTAGATTTTCTAGAGATGGAAGTAGTTACTTAAGGAGAATTGCTTTATCTGGGAAGTACACTCAGTGAAACTGTAAGTGCATCAGAAGGCATCAGTGGCAGAACAGGTCAAACAGAAGAAAGACTCAGAGAGCTCAAAGGTAGGCTCTTTGAAAATACACAGCTGTGGGGAGAAAAGCAAAGTGATCAAGAGGAATGAATAAAGCTTGTGGGAAATTTGGGAAACCAGGAAAAGAACAAATATTTGAGTAATGGATTCGAGATGGATTTGTGAGTGTCAAGGGGACAGAAAGTATATTAAAAAACATCATTATGGAAAACTTCCCAAACCTAGAGAAAGATATAATTATCCAATTACAGGGAGGTCAGTGGTCACCACTCAGATTCAATCCAACCAAGTCTACACCATGACATTATAGTAAAAATCTCAAGTTATAGAGAATTCTCAAAGCTTCCAAAGAAAAGAGGGAAGTTAACGCCTAAAGGGATCCAAATTCACCTGAAGGCAGACGTCTTAACACAAACCTTACAAGCCAGTAGGGAGTAGAATTAGACTTCTGTAGCACTAAAAGAAAAAAATTCTCTAACTCAAAATACTTTACCCAGAAAAACTTTCCTTCAGATTTGAGGGCGAGATAAAGACATTCCAAGACAAGCAAAAGTTGACAGAATTCACTGTGAAGACTAAAATAATTATAATGGATACATTGAATATTAAGAATATTGAGACAGTCGATATAGAAAGAAGTCAAATGTAATATCAGAAGCCCAAAATGTGGAAAAGAATGGAGAATGAATGTAGAGATCTTTATTGGCATTTTTTCTGTCTTTGAGGCTTATTTGTTCCTTTCCTTTATTTTTATAATCAATGATGATATAATTTCAATATAGTTTGTTATATAGCCAAAAGAAGTGGAAAGTTTTTGTAAGTCTCATGGAAACCACAAAGCAAAATCCTATAATAAGCATATCAAAAATGATAAGTAAATATTCAAATTACACCACTAGAGAAAATCACTTAACCATACATGATTATAAGAGAGGGAGAAAGAAAAGAACCATAATAAAAATGCAAAGCAAGTATCAAAACTGCAGTAGTGAGACCCTATCTGTCAATAATTATCTTATATGTCATTGGATTAAATTTTGTATTCAAAAGACATTTGGTGATTAAATACATTTTTTAAAAAATGTAGCATGGGGCTGGCATTGTGACATAGTGGGTAAAGCTGCTGCCTGCAGTGCTGGCAACCCATATGGGTACCAGTTCAAGTCCCGGTTGCTCTACTTCTGATCCAGCTCTATGCTATGGCCTGGGAATGCAGTGGAAGATGGTCCAAGTCCTAGGTCCCCTGCACCTGAATTAGAGACCTAGAAGATGCTCCTGGCTCTTGGCTTTGTATTGGCGCAGCTCCAGAATTCGCAGCCAATTTGGGAGTGAACGAGTGGATGGAAGACCTCTCTCTCTCTGCCTTTCCTTCTCTCTGTGTGTAACTCTGACTTTCAAATAAATAAATTAAAAAAAAATTTAAAATAAAAAAATGCATTCAATATATTCTACTTACAAAAGACTCACTTCATCTCTAAGGACACACATAGACTAAAATTGAAAGAATGGGACAAGATTGTCCATGAAAACACAACACAGATTAAAGCCAGAGCAGCCATATTTGTATAGGTAAATTACATTTAAAATCAAAAGTAGTAGAAGAGACAGGCAATTCATTATATAATGATAAATGGTGCAATTCACAAAGAGAAAATAAAGAACACTTGTAAATGTATATGCCCCCAATATTGAAGCACCAGAATACATAAAAATTAATAGACTTGAAGAGAAAAATAAATTCTGATATAATAGCAGTAGGGTACCTTAACATGTTACTTTCAAATATAGACAGGTCAACTAGACAGAAAATCAACAAAAAAAGCAACCAAATTAAGGTGTACCCTAGATGAACTGGACTTGTGAGACATCCACAGAACTTTCCATTCCAAAGCTGCAGTATACAAATTCTACTCAACTGGACGTGGACAATATCCCAGGATAGCTCATATGGTAGGGCATTTAGATAGACATGGAATTTAAATAACTTATACTCACATAGGAAAAAAGTACAATGTGGTTACCAGAAGCTTGGGGTGGGGGTTGATGGAGAAGGGAAGACATTGGTCATAGGATATAAAGTTTAGTTCCAAAGGAATAACAGATCCTGGTGATCAGTTCCAAAGCATGGAGACCATAGTTAATAATTACATGTGATTATCTCTCTGTGCATATATAGTACTTCAATGAATTAGTTTATATTTGTCTACCTTATTTCACATTTGCATCTTTATATGCTTTTTTGTTCTTCATCTAAACATTGAATGAAATATTTTAACCTTATTTTCAGAAGATTTACTAAGCTCAATTTACTTTTCAGACAGTGTATTAACTGTGAAAAAGACATACATTCCACGAATTACTAATCAATCGAGATGTAGAAGATTGATACTAAAAGTCAATTTCCCTATTGACTTTTAGTGTCAACTCCTTCCCAAATGCCCAACACCTTAAAATCAATTATCTGTTTTCTTTCCCTATAGTTTTGTCTTTTCCAGGATGTCAAAGAAATGGAATCACATAATATGTAACTCTGTAAAATTGGCTTCTAGTACTTAATCAATGTGATAATTTTACTACATACTTACATGAATCAACAAATTTTCCTTTACATTTTAAAATAATACTCATTATCTATGCCTGCTATATTATTTTTTCTATTCACTTTTGAAAGAATGAAAACATCCTCACAATATCTGTGTTGTTTCACCTTTTAGATGGCCATGAACTCTAGTAGTGTAGTTATTCTTCAGTACCTAAAAGACATGGATTCTAGAGTAATCATTCCTTCAATTTAACATCCACCCAGAGATGTCAAAGTCCCTTTATGGAATGGTATCTTATTTACATATAACCTACACACATTTGTTTACGTAGTTTAAATTACTGTTAAATTGCTCATAAGATTTAATGCATTGAAAATGATTCATAAGCCATTTTTTACTGATTTTATGGAGAAAATGACAGAAAAATTCTCTGCTCAGTACCTAAGTTTTCTTTTTTTAAGTTTTATTTATTTATTTATTTGGAGGCAGAGCTACAGAGAAGCAAAGACAAAAAGAGAGAGAGATCTTCCAACCGCTAGTTTACTCCCCAAAAGACTGCAAGGGCTGAGAGAATTAGTATCTTATTTCCAAGAATAAAAATTATTTACTGTTCTATTGCTGGACAAAATGTTGAGTAATTAATCGACCACTGTTAATTATAAAACAACAGAAATAACATTTTCAAGGAAAAAAAGAATAACAGAATCTATATATATGAACTATCAAACAGAAAATATAAAACTAGCATGCATACTGAGTTAAAGCTACCAGCGGTTAAGATTAAAAATTTAGAGGAACAGATGAGAGATGTCAGTAGAAGAAAATGGAGCTAAAACATATAAATGTTTTCCTCTAGTAGTATCCAAAGGATATGAAGTTAGTTTATGAAAAACATATCTGCAATCTGATGTTTATTGCAGCACTATTCATTCATAATAGCAAAGAGATGCAGAAAATAAAGAAATATCATTCAGCCATAAAAAAACGATGCAAAAAAATAGTTTGGGTTGGAGATCATTATGTTAAATGAAATAAGACAGATAAAGCAAGACAAATACCACAAATTTTATTATCTGATACGTGCAAATATGTGCACAAATATGGACTAAATAGAGTGTAGATGCCATATCATTTGGTTTATAGATATTTACAGATAATGTTTTTACTGAATTGCACCCCTCCAAAAGTATATACTTTGCTTTAATTTCATGATCTTTGTCATGAGTTTCACATGATGTGATATTAATTTATCATTCCTGCTTTTAAAAATAATACTATGGATATGCATTGAACTATTTTTTATATTTTTCTGTATTATTAACTATTCTATAATTAAAAGGAAAATATAAAATGGAAATGCTCAGAAATAAAGGAAAACTGTCACTATTTTATTTTTCAACTTTTATGTAACAAACTACAACAAATTGATTAAAAGCAATAATCATTTGTTATGTTCCAGGTTCCATGAGTCAATGATTAGCACGTATGCTTGTCTTCTGCTCAGTATCTCAGAGGGCTGCAATCAAAGTATCAGCTGGACTGCAGGTTTTAGCAGAGATTCAACTGAGTCAATATATGTTTCCAAGCTCCTGTTGACTACTGGCAAAATGCATTTATTTTAATCTGTAGAACTTGAGGTGGTTTGGTTCTTTAGTATCACAAGGAGAGAGAAGGGGTTTTTTTAAGCCTTGTCCATGTTTAAAGGCCTTGTTTTGAATAATTCAGGGCCACCAAGAATAATTTTTCTTTTGATTAACTCCAGAACAACTGATGTCAGTTCATATATATGTCTGCAGAATCTATCACCTTTTCCTAAAACCTATTAGCAGGAGTTTGCTTATTTTGGGTGCACCAAGTTGAAGAATTATAGAAAGGCAAGACCCAAGAGTGTTCAGCTTATATTGTATCTTCTTTTTGTTTTGAATAAATTCTGGGGATCTAACAAGCATCTCGGTGACTACAGCTAATATATATTGTGTCTTCTATAGGAAGCTCCATGTATCTCCATAATTGCTTATGACTTTCCTACATGCCACATTTAGCTATCCTAGTCTTGTTAACTGTGCCAGCTGAAAGTCTAAACTAACAAAATGCTTGCTTCTGCTATGTTCTCAGAGGCCTCATCTACCTTTAATCTGCTGAACCATAGATTTTATCACTTTAAATGTTTAACACTACCCCCTAGTTCTTAAATATTTGTAATTATTGTACTATCTCTTTTTCTTTTAAATAAGTCCAAATATGTGTTCTTCCTGAAATCCCTTGGTGATGTGTCTAACCATGTAGTTTTTTGTTTATTCTGTGTGTCATCAACATCTTGGCCATTTTACTTCAACATTGTTAGCTTTGTCTCTTTAATCTTGTCTGCAATTAAATATTTTGTAAATGTATTCCCATGTCTAACTGAAAGTGAGTATGTCGTCCTTCATGAAAGTGCTTTGCTGATGAAATACTCCTTTCTTTTCTATATTCTATAACCATATATGTATATATTCTATAATCATACATATGTGTAGTCTATATCCATATATGCATAAGTAAATTCTATAACTATATATATATATATATATACACACACACAAACACACACACATTCTAGGCTGAAATGGGAGAGAGAGAGTATGAGAGAAAGAGAGATCATCTGTCTGGCTGTTCACTTTCCAAATGCCTGCAACAGCTGGGTCCGGAACAGGCTGATGCTGTGAGCTAGGAGCTCTATTTGGATTTCTTACATGAGAGGCAGGAGCCCAGGTACTTGAGCTGGCATCTGCTTTCTCCCAAGGTGCTCATTAGCAGGAAACTGCATCAAAAGTGGCTTCAGGACTTGATCTTGGGGGCACACTCAAATATGAGATGCAGGCATCTCCAGGGGCAGCTTAACAAGTTGTGCCACAATTTGCACACCAGATATTTTCATTTAATTGTTTTCTATTTGTTTCACTTGCTAATAACATCTCAAATCCTAATTTTTTTTAAGAACTGCCTTAGCATTATCCTCTACATTATGCTTCACAGAATATTTTCTAAATAACATATGAAGTCTAAATTAAAGAATACTTTAACTTTAGGATTTAACGAATATACAAATTGCATACAAATCCACACAAAATATAAAAACATAATAACTTTTAGAAACCTAGCTATCCACTTTTCAACAACATGTTGATTAAATGTGAATATGGAAGTTTATGATGGGATATCACATTGGCAGCCATGAAAAATAACTGCTGACAGACTGATAGCAGAGAGATACTAAAACATAACACCTTCAAAACACAAAGCTAAGAAGCTGAGAAAACATAGCAAAAGAATTTATTCACAAGGCTACATAGACTCTGACAATGTATCATGTCACAGGATGATATAAAAATGACAACCTCAGTGGTGTCCTAAAATCACTAAGATAACTTTAATCAGGGCCGGCACTGTGGCTCACATGACTAATCCTTCACCTGTGGCACTGGCACCACGGATTCTAGTCTCGGTTGGGGCGCCGGATTCTGTCCCGGTTGCCCCTCTTCCAATCCAGCTCTTCTGTGGCTCCGAGCAGTGGAGGATGGCCCGAGTGCTTTGGTCCTGCACCCACATGGGAGACCGGGAGGAAGCAGCTGGCTCCTGGCTCTGGATCGGCCATTAGGGGAGTGAACCAACGGAAGGAAGACCTTTCTCTCTGTCTCTCTCTCTCTTTCACTGTCTAACTCTGCCTGGCAAAATAATAATAATAATAATCAATTTAGGATATTAGGCTCAAAATTGTGAGTTTTATCTTTGTCTATTTTTTTCTCCTCAGGTCAGTTATTATAAACATGTACTTATCATTTTTTTTGAAACACAAGCTATCACTGTATCAAGATATTATTCACTGAAAGTAAATATTCAATTAAATAATAATAGGAGCATTTACATTCAGTGGGGTACAGTTTTCTCTTGTCTTAATTCTTATGAAGATACTTCATTGATTCATTTAAGCTGTTTAAATAAGTTCTTTTCTAGTCTAGGGGTCAAGAAAACCAAAAGCACACTATTCTCATATTTATTATTTTTACAATTGAATGAGTGGGTGAGGATCAGTCAATTTACAAATGTTCTGAATAGTAACATAATGAATATATATCATCTTAAATTAGAAAATCTATTTTCAAAATTTTTACTTTTCTGTTCCTTTTTTTAATTCAAAATTAATACAGATGTCATAGGCTAAAGTGATGGACAAGCACATGGATCCAGCAATTTCCCCTCTTTTCTTCTATCTCCAGAGGCTCACCCTTGATTTGTATTCACTTGCTATGCTTCAGTAAACCACAGCTGTTGATGTCTAAACTCAATTGAAGAATAGCCTTTGCTTACAGTTCAGGGTAATTGAAAAGAAAACCATGAAGTCATATTTTAAAAGCAATAATTATATAGTTAAGAAAATTAGATAGTGAAGTTTATTTTCAAAATAGGATCAATATATGTACCACTACTTATTTTCAAAATAGTCTCAATATATGTACTATATTGAGACTACCAGGGCAACATACAAATGAAGGGCCATTTCCGACTGTTACATCTCAAGCTGCATCAACAGTGAGTGAGTTCATGTGCATATGCGTTGATATTCCAGTGTAAACATCAAAGTATAGCTCAGCACAAATCAAAATGACTGACTTTTGGCTGTGTTTTGAATTGACAGGTGAAAATCACAAGCAGTAGGTTCTGAATTTTGGAAAAAAGAGTAGAAAATAGTCATCAGGAGGTCTTTGAAGCAAGTTCATCAACATTTAGGCAATGCATTCTACAATCCTGGGTCGCCAGCTTGTGGTAAAGAGCAGGAAGAAAACAGCACTCCAGCTTTCAATCTCTTTGAGTAGCAGGAAAGGATACAGCCAAATGGAAATCAAAGTTGGGAATAATGTCCAATGCAAGGAGTCCTTTTAAACAGGATAACCTACATAGAGTGACTATAAATTGTTCCCCTTAGTTACCATCAACAGTGCCACATTCCAGGCCAAAGTCTTAGACTACCAATCTGAAATTCTCCAGGACAATAGCTGTAGACATGAGAATATACTTTGACACAGTGCAATGAAACCAGAAGAATCAGTGTGCCCATCCTCACTTGGAGTCTTGATAATAAGAACCTTAAGCACAAAGACTTTCATTCACTAAGTTTTCTATGCATAATGTTAATCCCCAGGTGATTAATTTGTGTGATGATTCCTGTGAAATAAGAAAAGATACATAATTTACACTGCCATCCTATTCTGAAGAATCAGTAGGAGACCATTTTCCAAAATTTAAGTGTCTTTCATAGCAGTATTTGCCATTACACAAAAAGCCAATTATACTTATAAATATCACTGAATATTGAGAAGGAATTCTTCTATTCATACAGTGCACTTTTTATTACAATCATTTTCATTTTACAGAGTTTTATTCATTAGGATTATGAAAGTTTATTTCTTTTTCCATATGAATCTTCTAGGATATATTCAATTTAGAGAAAGAACTGGATGCAATGTGTTCAGTTATAAAAAGAAGACATATGTTTGATGAAGTACACCCACAGAAATAACTGGAATTAAGACCTAAATATTAATTGAAATACTTCTATTTCTAATAAAGAATATAAATAAAAATTATAACAGTGATTATTCTTATTACTGTGAAAATATTCATTTTTATACTGCTGTCACTGTGTGTCTATTTCATACCTAATGGGCATAGTTTTAAAATAAATGTTCAAAATGTTAAATATGCATTATTTTGATGCTATATTTTGATAAAAACCAAATGGATTTTTCTAACACTATGATCTCTCTCTCTCTCTCTTACTTTTTCTCTCTCCTGCCATTGCCTTTCAAGTAAAATTATAAAAATCAAGTAGTGATTTAATAATAGTAACAAATCATGTAAACACTCACAACAACCACTTTCACTATAAAAGTGATAAATAATGTCTGGATTATAAAAATATAGAAGCCTATGTATTGGGTTAACAAAATGAGCCAAAACATAATAATTATTTAGTTTAATATTCCCTACTGTTGTGAAATGTTAAACAAAATTATCCTATGAAAGTTCACAAGGTAGGATTAAAATTGCATTCTGAAAATTTTAGAACACACTTAAAATCAATCTACAGGACATGAGATAATATAATACATTTTCAGATATTATTTATCTGTTAATACTTCATGTCTCTATCAACTTGAATCTCCCCAAACTGTGTATTTGGTTTAATACTCTCCAGATTCCAGTAGTAATCTGTTGGCATGGCTACACTGCCATATAATATGCATTTGAATAGATAGAATTCATTATGAAACATATTTGTTTTATGCATGCACTGAAGAAATAAAATTGAGGATAATGTTTATTATGTTACTTTATGACTTTTATAAAATGATCCATGTGCTACATTTTTATAATTCAATGCCAAGAAGATTTTGTCTGTACAGAAAAATGAAACATATCACACAAAAATACAAAGAAGACACCAACACATTTTTATTTATAAAACAATGAGAATGAGACATTTTATCACATTTTCTTCTTAGTTCTTGTCTTCAGAAAAACAAAATAAAATTTAAATTCTGATCTGGTGAATTTTACATTTTTTATTTTAACTTTTACTAATATGAGAACAAATTCATATAATGCATTGATACAATTCTAAGATGATATCCATACTTCTGCTTTCTGATTTTTTGCCTGATGAACATTACAGTAAATACGCATTAAGAGTGAAAGTTTGGGAAAGTTTGCCTTCTTTAAACAAACATCTTCTAGAACTAAATGAAGAAAGCCAAAACAGTCTATTTAAACATGTAAAATTATTTATTTATTCAAAACCTGTGGGATATTGGAAATTTCATTTGACTCATCTAATATAAAAGCCCTGAACAAATATATTTTGTCAGTTCTGCTGTTGCCATCCTTGCTGATAAAGGTTACATACCTGGGAGATTAAACAAAAGCTTGTAGTTAGTTGGAAAAAATTAAGCAGATAAACTGTAATTAAGAAAGGGAGCATTTATGTATTTAATCTTAAATGAAGATTTATCCTACTGGGGGGATCACTTAGTTCATACATATATTATGGCCATTTGAATGTAAATACCCCTAACATTTTGTGCTTTTTGTAATCAAAGGTGGCAGATTATCTTTCTAGGCATTATTAAAATATGATTGCAATAAACTAAAGATTGGCCAAATAATGCCTTTAACTCTTAGTTTCTTGTAAATGTTTATATTTGTCAGGAAATTCTTGTATAACATGGAGCAAGCTTCCTAAAAGTACATTGCTTCTCTTCAACATATGCTGCTATGTATATTGATGGAGCCAATGAAGATAAAGGCTGGAATCTGCAGTTTCACAGATACTGTCATCAAGACTGAAGAGCCAAAGTGACTCCATTTAAAAAAATAAAAAGAAAAAGCAGCCTCCGTTTCCCATAGCACACCCGAGTCCTTGTAAAAGCAGGCATTCAGGCATTCCGGAGGTATCAAAGTTTACCAAGGACAGCACAGCAGACCAAGGGCAGCTCAGTAGAGATTACCAAATGAGGTAACTCCCTGAACCCAAACCAAACGGAGACCACCCCCACCCCCCACCCCCACCCCCTGCTTTGACTAATAGCAACCCAGAGCAGCCCCTTCTCCTACGTGGATGACAGGGGCCTAACTACTTGGACTATCTTCTGTTGCCTTTCCAGGTACATTAGTAGGGAGCTGAATTGCAGTATAGCAGCCAGGACTTAGAACTAGTGGCAGGATTGAAGGTTGTGATTTAATCCACAGCCACACAACAAGCAGCTTTCAGCAACAGATGTATATCTTAGTTTTGGAGGTGGAGAAGGCCCAGTAATGTTATAATTGTTGTTGAAAATAGATCATGGATATAATTCTACTTTATTAAGTCAGTATACCCATGCAGCATCTGTCCTGCATATATATCTTTCTGAATTTACTGTACCAAGCAATACTTCTCTCCAAGTGATTTTTTGAAAATTCTGATTTATTTTGGTTACATGAGAACTTCTGCTCACTAATGTGTGTATGTGCTTCTCTCTGTTCAGGGAAGTGATTAAAAACAAAGAAATCACCTTTTTCAAAAAGAATTTTGGTACACTCACTGCATGAGTTCTACTTCTGGATATGTTCATGGGATTCACCTGAGGCTGCTGTTATTTTCATGTTGGGGAAGGAGCAAAGGTGGCACTTTCATGCACAGCATTGTTTTCTGCTTTTAAGTCAGTCCTCAGTATATAATATAACAAAAATATGTTTTATTCTAAAAGTAATCATGAGGTGAGATTAATTCTTTCGCATTTGTGGACATGGGAAATTTAGACCCAGTGAGCCCAGTCCTAGGCTAGAATGTGATGGATCTGACCTCACATCCAAGTCGACATGACTTGGATGCAGAAGTGTCTCACTGCAGTTCTCTAAACGGGATGTTAGCTTCATATTAATACCATTTTGACAAAGCAATAGTAGAATTTTGTACAAACTGAGACAACAGTACGTTTTTAAGATTAGATTCTTCCAATGCATTCTACCTGGGGCAATTGATGTTATTGGTCAAACTGTAACTATTAGCCAAGCAGAAGGCCGGCGCTGGACAAATGAAAACAGCAACATACAGGTCCTTTCTGAAAGATCCGCTGCTGAAGTGGACAATTCTAGCAATCCGTCTCCGTGTTTCCCTCTAGGAGGTGCTCCTGCCCATCTTCCACCACCTCCTTTTCTTTCCCCTCCTCCAGCTGTCAGCACCACTTCACCTCTGATTCCACCACCAGGTTTTCCTCCACCACGATAGAAAGTGGGCATTCCTCTGGTTATGACAGTCGTTCTGCACGGGCATTCCCATATGGCAATGTTGCTTTTCCCAGTCTTTCTGGTTCTGCTCCTTCATGGCCTAATCTTTTGGACACCAGCAAGCAGTGGGATTGTTATGTGAGAAGAGAGAAAGACCGAGATAGAGAAAGAGACAGAGACAGAGAGCATGACCGAGACGGGAGAGAGAGAGAGGGAGCATGACCACAGTCCCACACCGAGTGTCTGCAACAGTGACGAAGAGCACTACAGATACAGAGAATACGCAGAGAGAGGGTATGAGCGTCGCAGAGCAAGTAGGGAGAAGGAAGGACGGCACAAGGAGAAGGAGGAGACCAGACACAAGTCATCTGGAAGTAGCAGTAGACGTTGCCATGAAAGTGAAGACAGAAGCAGTCACAGAATGCACAAGCACAAAAATCTAAAAGAAGCAAAGGAAAGGAGGCTAGCAGTGAACCTTCCCCTG
This sequence comes from Oryctolagus cuniculus, assembly GCF_964237555.1. NCBI lineage: Eukaryota > Metazoa > Chordata > Mammalia > Lagomorpha > Leporidae > Oryctolagus > Oryctolagus cuniculus. The sequence continues at coordinate 23,148,536 of NC_091440.1, read as the reverse complement.
AGCAGGAGAGCGCCGAAGCGGCACCTGCAGAATAAGCATGGTTGGGGCCTTTTGTGTATAGCAGTACCAGAACTAGATGCTGTAAATCTTGTTATTTCTCTGGATAATGTTTAAGAAATTTACCTTTAATCTTGTTCTGTTACTATGAAAAGTTAATTTTTTCCCAAAAAAGTCATTTTTTCATGTTAAGTTATAAAAAAAGAAAGCTAGGTCTTGGTTGTCCCTGTTATAAGTTCTAATCCTTACAACAGTAATTTGATTATCCTTACTTCTATTTACAGGCATCCTTGGAGTTAACACCAAAAAAGTACCATTCCCTTCTCTACTGATTCCTGAGGTGAAGATTCTTATAATGCTTCATTTAGGTATAAGATTAAAGCTGAAAGAGTTGAAAAGTCAAAGCTACTATTAAGAAGGAGGGATTTCTTCAACTATTCAATTGTATACAGGTAAAGTTAAGAAAACAGCAACTACAGTTTATGACAAATATTCTGAATTTTTAATAGGGTAGGAACCTAAAGTGATAAAACTGACATAAGGAAGGTGAAGCTGAATTAATGTACCAAACTCTAAATGTGTGTGGTACACATACAACTCTCAGAGGTTGATCACTGTCCTCTAATACTTTTATAACTTGGAATATGAAAAATCAGGACGGATTTCCCTTTTCAGATATGTGAACTGATGCCTTGGGATATGCTATGCAAGGTTTTGCTTTGCTCGAAGGCATTTGGAGGATTTTGAATAGCTATCATAATTCAAGAAAATTTAAATTACTTCAGTGCTACAACAAATATCTGTCACATATAAATGCCTAAGGTAATAGCTGGGGTTTAAGTGCATAGTTGTGTGTGCTATTTTAGGAAAAGTTAAAGTAACAGTTTCCTGAAAATGTAAGTCATCAAGCATAATAGCATGATCTCCAGTGTATGGTGAAAGCCAGGAGAAAGGTGAATTTACAATTCTGTGGAAACACTGAACATGGTTTAGCATGAGCAAGTCATCTTTTTATTATAGTTATTTGAAAGGCAGAGTTAGAGATAGAAAGAGGGAGAGAGAGAGACAGAAGTCTTCCCTCTGCTGGTTCATTCCCCAGATGGCTGCAACATGTTACGTTAAAAAAAAAAAAAAAAAAAAAAAAAAAAAAAAAAAAAAAAAAAAAGTCTGGGCCAGGCTGAAGCCAAGAGACAGAGGCTTCTTCTGAGTCCCTCACGTGGGTGGCAGGGGCCCAAGCAATTGGGGAATCCTCCTGTGCTTTCCCAGGCACATTAGCAGGGAGATGGATTGAAAGTGGAGCAGTTGGGATTAAAAAAGTATGTATATGGGTTGCCAGTACCACAGACAGCAGCATTTCCTGCTAGACCACAATGCTAGCCTTAGTAAGCCATCTTTAATTCCAAATAATGACTTATCTAATATCTATATTTCCTATTGCACTTATGTTCTATATTAACTTATTAACAAATTGTATCACTCACATAATTGAAATTTAAAATTTAATCCAATGCTTGACTCCTAATGTTGATCATTTGCTGTAATTTTAGTGTGTTATTATGACTTTTGAAAATGCAAAGTAATTGTATGTATGCTACTGAATTAATGATTATTATGGTATAGCAATGCTTTAACCATATTTTTTTCAAGTTTACATAAGTAAATACACTTTATTTTCATGAAAGTAACCTACTGCTACTTAAAAGCTATAAGTTATATGAGTAATGTATTTTTCAAAACACAGACACTACACCAGTATTTTTTAAAAATTCCAAATCTAAATATCACATTATATATTTAGGAAAAAGGCCTTCAACATCATTAACAATGGGTTTACCATGATTTTTAGTTTATTACATTTACAATATACATACAAGTTTTTAAGATATTTCTTTCCTTGACAGGTGAAGTGACAGAGAGAAGGAGAGATAAAGAGAGGGAGAGGAGGAAAGAGAGAGAGAATCTTCCATCCACTAGTTCACTCCCTAAATGACTACAAGAAACCAGGGTTGGGTTTAATCAAATACAGGAGCCGGAAATTATCTGGACTCCTAAGTAAGCAGCAAGGACCCAAGTAATTGGGCCATCATCTTCTGCCTTCCCTGATTGTTGGAAAATTAAATTATTCAGACTCCTTTGCTGTTGTCACTACCACCAATCCTAGAAGCTGATACAATTCTGCTGTGTAACGATATGGTTGGCACAACTGTCTGCAAGCATGTAAAAGACACTGGGGGCATAGCTTTGCATGGATCCTCTGTGTGTTCTCACCTGTCACCCCAACAATAACTGTGGTTCCTCCATTGTAGTTTCTTGCTGTGATGGGTCTTAGTGCAGACTTCCTCCGTGCCCTCACACACATCTACACGAATAAAGTGTTATGAATCTGCAATCACTCCTGCAGTGGTTCTTTGGTCTGTATGAATCTGGCCTGGTACTGCCTGGAGCTGAGCTCCTGCATTACACTTGGCATAGCCAGCAGGACTTTCTTCAGGGCAGTAGAGCCAGCATTCTGAACCACCAAGGGGAAAGATTAAGGGATAGTCAGTCTTAAGTATGTGGTACTGAGTAGCTATGGCTTTGTCTACCTAGATGCCAAAGTGAATGATTTACAAAATAGTATAGAGAAGTCGACGATCCACTCAAAGAGACACTAGAGAGCAAGGGCTCCCAGACAGCGGCATGAGCCATGGGCTGGGCATTTCTAACTGCCTTTTGGGAAGAAACCAATGCTAGGTTGCAGGCTGAGACCCAAGAATTGGCTTTGCAGTGTGCCATAAAGGAGACAGTATTGGAAAGTGAAGGAAGACACCATTCCTGCCTTGGGAGTCTACCACTCTCTGGACCACCCCCAGTGATTGCATCACCTGGTGATTGCAGTCCTGGTGGTAGAGCCCTCCGATGATGAAGATGATACTGAGCCTCTGGTGCTATTCAAGTTTTGTCCAGTAGTCAACCAAAAGATTATGACTCAGCAACAGAGGGCTTTTCTTGGGAAGCTGAAGCCCGCACCCACCATACTAGAACATTCAGTGTTCTATCTGTATACTTATGCAGAACAGTAGACTTGGGGTCTGAATTTAAGCAAAAGGCCTGCGAATCTGTTAAAGCTTGGCTGCTCAAGTTACATGATGTAGAAGAGGATAGAATCTTTCTCTTTGGACTGGAAATTAAAATGAAAAAACTTGGCATTCCTGACTATGTACCCAGCTATGAAGCACTGGCTTCAGACCACCCATCATATGGCAATAAATCCTTCCCTTCTAGAATGGATTAGACAGGAGTTCATATGTTATAGCCTAATGTCTGAGACATGCCCAGGGCCATCAACAGATGGTAGATGTATGCTGACCTACAGCAAATGCTGTTAAAGTTGGGCATATGAAATGCTAAATACAGTGCTGGGACCCAATGGCCAGAAGAGGTAATTTTTACACAGGGATGCAAGATTTTGTGCTGTAGACTACTCCCACTGCCCTATTTCACCATTGGGTGGTGATACCACCCCTGTATATGGGACTACGTATCACTCTGGTTACCCATACTTTTACTGATTTGAGAGAGGCCAAGACAGTGTGTACTCAGGAGTGTGGTTCATGACTTGGGAAAAGAAGGAAAACAAAGGACCACTTAAGGTCCAAGAAACCCAGTTGTTTGTTGGCCTCCTGGCAGCAGGAGCAGATAGGGAAAAGCTACTTGGGCAGATTAAGATGATATTTCTAGAATTATGGCAACCACGAAAATTGAAACAATGGTTCCAACCATTGGAAAAGTCCAAGAAAAGCACCTAAGTGGGAAACAAGGGTCCAAGCAACACAGTTATAGGATTTTTTAAGTGACCCTGAGCCAGCTGAAGCAATCACCTATAATTAAAGATTTAAAATTGATTGTGTGAGTGGCCAAGGTACCTGCTTGGCAGTTATGGGTAGTGATCAGTGGCCTTACATATAAATTGCTATCCATTAGTTCCCTTCTAATATTCAGTGAGTTTACACAGGGACCAGATGTACATCACCTTCTGAAACCCCGAGAGGTTTCCCATATTATTGGGGCACACAGATGGCTCTGGGGGATGTTTTATCTGAGTAAAAGCAATACACTTGCTGGGAATAGGGCGTCTACCACTTCACGAACATACTTTATGTATCCCCTAAACTTGGGTACATTTTGGTATTGATGTTCGATAGAGCTTATGGCTACAATCTACAGTGGGAGAGTTCCACTGAGAGTACATATAGTTGAAGCTGTACTAAGGGGGCATGCTATCCACCCACTATCATAGCTATACACATCTAGATGGGTGACAAACATGAAGCAGAACAAATTGCTGGGGAGTCATGCAGAAATTATAATGACCCAGGAATTCAAGAAGGTAGACATCATCAGGCATGCACGTAGCCTGTTTAATTCACCAATGTGACTTATAAGAAAGTCAAATGGGACATAGTTGAGGAAAGTAGATAACTGAGAGCTTAACAAAGTTACCCCTCCCTTGCATGTGGCAGTTCTATTGGGGAACAACATTATGGACCCCTTAAGTCAGGAACTCCAGATCTTTCATTATGTTTTAGAATTTTCCAATACTTTCTTCTCTATTGATATACCTCCTGAGAGTCAAGGCCAATTTGCCTTCACTTGGGACAGCTGGCAATGGATCCTTCTTCAGGGTTGTTTACATAGCCCCACATTTTGTCATGGTTTAGTAGTAGTAAATTTGGTGTGCTGGCCAATATTTGTGGCAGTACATACATTCCATCCTATAGATGATGGGATGTTAACCTGTGACTCTCTTCCAGATTGGGAAGTAGCTATACCTACATTACTGAGCCATTTAAAATCATGTGGCTGGACAGTCAATGAACCCAAAATGCAGGGACAAGAACACTGTCAAATTTTTGGGAGCTGTCTGGTTGGGTAGGATGAAAATCACCATATACCATCTGACCGGTCACATGCCCCTTGCCTACCAGGAAAATAATAAGACTGATACCCTAGCTTTAGTAGATTGTTTGGAAAAGGCTGCCGAAATTGATATTGTTTACATTGGTGGCTGCTACGTGCAAACGAATGATGATGTAGGCTACAGTAAAAGCCTGGAACTTACTATATACCTACCAGGAGATTCTATATGACAGCAAATATTGCCCATGAGTATCCCTGTCAAGTGCCATTGGCCACTGGAATGTTGTTGCTGCATCAAGTGCCCTCTGAAAGGTTGCAAATAGATTTTATTGGATCTTTGCAGCAGTCAAGTGGGTGAACATATGAGTTACCCGTGTAGACACTGATGCAAGACTGTGTTTTGCCATTCCTGTTAGGCAGCCTGACCAATAGGTAGGCCTGAATGTCTTGGAAAGATTATGTGCTATGTATGGAAGACCACAGGTTCTTGACAGTGACCATGGGGCCATTTTTATAGGCTTGGGAGTAGAAAACTGGAATAAATTTCTAGGCATTGACTGAAACTACATGCACCATAGCATTCTCAAGGAGAGGAAGCCTTGAGCCTAACACAACAAAGCCTCAGTGAGAGACTGACTCTGGTTCCCTGGTGGGATGGACCAAGTGACTGTGGACTGTGTTATAGTTGTTGAACGAATTTTCCCAGCAGGAGTACTAGCTGCCCTAGAGGTTTTTCTGTATTACTTAGCCATGCCCATCCAATAATGTGAAACCATTAACATCCTGTTGAGATCAGGTTCTGGAAGACAAGAAAATATGCTGTTACCTGTTCCCATGACACTTGAGCTGAAGAAACCTGCCACCTTGAAGTGGCCATGGGGAATATGAAAAGCTGGGAATACATGGCTTTTCTTGCTGTCACTGTGGGCAGCAGGAATAGAACATGACCTGGAGATGTCACCATGAGTAATGGCTACTTGGCCCCCTGAAGTCAAGGTACAAGGAAGGGGCCACTACCTTGTTCAAAGGTATGTTTCTCTTAGCTTTATGGCTAATGATAGACTCTCCATTGATCCTACCTGTAGAAGAGTACTGATAAAGCTATGCCATACAAAGTCTAATATAACAGGTTGGGGCAACCCCTTTTGCTCGCTGTAGGACTTACCATTGTTAATGCCAGTTACTTTGTCTTATCACAGTTAGTTTGGAGGCTGTGAATATATTGGTGAGGAGGGTACACACCTTTGCAATGGCAACCAATCAATTAACTTGATAGTTGTGCACCAAATAACCCAACAATCAGCTCTGCAACTGCACAACCATGGAAAATTACTGCAACCACTCACAAACACTGGACTAGGTTGAAAGGATAGAATTTTTCTGACCCATTATGGAACTACACCTTGACCCATGTGAATACCCTAGTCCACGAACATTATAATAGGATCCCAGGTGGGATATTTTGTGTGGGACAGTCTGCATTGGCTTTCTCAGATGCAATAGAGTTGTGGCTACATGTGCCAAAATATGTAGAACAGCAGGGAATGGGTCTCAGGTCTGATGGGCCCTTGTGTCTTTATGTATGACTATATGAAACATGAATAATAATGCCAGGGGATGGGGGATGTAGAGAAAGAATCTCTTCCTTACAGTGGGTGCCCACCCCATACATCTGGGTGCCTTATAGACCTTTGGAGACTTATTTATCCTATGGCTGAGTGGGATGTTGTCTATGAGGATGGCCCTAACTACCCAGATGATGTACCTCCATGCTTTCACAGTTGCCTTCCAACTGGGAAGCCTTTGAGTCTCCTAAAGTCTTAGTACCATGTAAAACATACAGCATGGTTACATTATCCAGTCACCTTGTTCTCTCCAAATGAGGCTACCGTAGTCACTCAAACTAAAGTTTGTGACAGCTTTGCATACAGCCTGGGCCATCAACAGAAGTAATAAGGCATTAGATATCCATATAGAAGCCCAAGGTGTTGTATAGTCATTAAAGACTAAATGTTGTGTATATATACCAAATGCCCATCACAGTACAAGCTAAGCATTTGCTGCTTTAAAACAAGAAATGTTGCACATCAGACAGCTGGCTAGGGATCCTCTCCAAGGCTGGAGGGTATCCCTGATAGATAGAGAACAGAGAGCTTTGCTCACTGTATTTGGTACTGCATGTTCACACATAGTTCCTTTGCTCTATCTTATATTGTGGAATTTGTATGCATTGTCCTACTCTCCTCACACAAGGATAGTCCCAGACGATAATTGATACATAGATTGTGAGACTAGGAACCCTGAAATGGTTGGAGTGATGGGAAAAAGAAATCAGTCAGGCTCCCTCACTATCATCACTACTGCAAAGCCCAGAAGTTAATGCAATTCTGCTGTGTAAATACTTGGCCTTTTGCCACTATTGTCTGTAAGCATATATAAGGCACCATGGGAGGCATAATTGAGCATAGATCCTCTATGTGTTGTTGCCGACAGCTGTGAGACTAAAGACGTATGAATCTATGAGTGGCTCCGCAGTTATTGTTGAGCCTGTCTGAATCTGACTCAGACCAGCCTGAAGCTCTGCTGCTGCATTACTCAGGTACATTAGCTAGAAGCAGATCAGACAGAGGGACCAAGACTTGAACCTGTTCTCTGATATGAGATGCACACATTGCAAGCAACAGCTCAACTTACTCTCACCACAAAGCCCACACCTACGATTTTGAATAATAAGTAAGTAAGTAAGTGAATAAATAAATAAATAAGACAAAGATCCCAATGTCATCTCATTACTGGTAGTTTTGCAATTATTTGAGCACTAGCAAGTTTAATGAATACATATTTTTATCAGACAAATGTGAAGAACTTTCAGCTGTTTAATTGCAGTACATTTTATTCAAAAATAGCTTGTACTTTATAACTATCATTTCCAGAACACTGAGGGAAAAGGAAAGAGCAATGTTTCATTTCAAATCTAGAGCAAGTAATAGTCATAATTTTTAAAATATGTTCTCAAAAATATTACTGAAAACTTTTACAAATGGGAGGTATATCTTTTTTTTTTTTAATTGACTAAACCACTTTTAGCCAGTTCCCATCATTAACAACTGAGAACATAACTTTTGGCTCTATGAACCAACTGTTTTTATTTTTATCTCTAAATAAAACATATAAAGAATTTTTATTTCTGTATAAATATAGACTCTATTCCAAACTTTACTTGTTTGCAAATAATGGATCGATTTCTGGTTTTGCAATTGCATTTTGTCATTTTTTCCTACTCTGACATTTTAAATATTACATAGGCAGAAAATAATATGCTGATACTTAGGAATGTGAATTAGCATTGATACAATAGTGTGCTTTGTAAGTTATTTACTTCTTTTAGCTTATTACATACTTTTCTTCTACCCACTGAATTTCATATTAATTTAAAAGAAAATCATCTGATATAAGATTAGAATAGCCAAAACAGATATCCAAATAGTTTGCACCTTAATGTTGTGCTTCCTAATTATAGCACTATAATTTTCATATGTGAGAAAAAGAGTTTCCTTATTTTAGTATTGTCTTCATATTATATATATATGTGTATGTGTGTATATGCATATATATACATATATGTACATATATACATATATATATATATATATATATGTTCTCCATTCTGTGGTCTTAAAATTGAACCTTGTATATCGAAGATATGTCAGTTTAAAATATTAGATATTATTAGATTTTATTTATTTATTTGAGAGGTAGAGTTACAAACAGTGAGAGGGAGAGACAGAGAGAAGGGTCTTCCTTCTGTTGATTCACTAGCCAGATATCCACAACGGCTGGAGCTGCGCTGATCTGAAGCCAGGAGCCAGGTGCTTCTTCTCCACGTGGGTGCAGGGGCCCAAGGACTTGGGCCATTCGCTACTGCTTTCCCAGGCCATAGCAGAGAGCTGGACTGGAAGAGGAGAGGCCGGGACTAGAACTGGCGCCCATATGGGATGCCCGCGCTGTGCTGGCCCCCGCTCTGCTTCTGATCTAGCTGTTTACTAGTGTGCCTGGGAAGGCAGTGCAGGATGGTCAAGTTGCTTGGAACCCTTCCACCCATGAGGGAGACCCAGATGGAGTTCCAGGCTTCAGATTTGGGCTTGGCACAGCCTTAGTTATGGTCATTTGGGGAGTAAATCAGTGGATGGAAGATCTCTTTCTGACTCTCCCTCTCTCTGTCACTCTGATTTTCAAGTAATTAAATCAATCTTTTAAAATTAGGAAAAATTCAGGTATGAATAAATATGTTAAACTAAGCATATCCAGTTATATATTCAATAAATGACTTCCAGGTTAATAACTTACTAAAAATATTCATTCATCAATTAACATCAATAAAAGACTTGAAAAATCACTCATACTAATACATAAAATGAAGAGCACAATGTCTAGGCACTGTCAGTATTTTGAACAGGTTTTGCACCCAAAGGATTAAATATTTGTAAATTTTGATATTTCTTTCTACAATCTAGGTTTTTCTAACAGATTTTGGAAGTTTAAACAAAACAACTTAGGAACAGCTTTGCAATCCTGTACCCTATTAGTGGTTAGAATAAACTTTCAGTCTTTAACTAGCCAAAGTCAGGAGTGTTGCGGAAGGTAGATAAAGAAGCTATTACCCTCTAAAGACAGCTTTTTGGTTGAATGGCTCTGTGCTTCGTTTATCATAACAATGGGTGGGTGATAAAGCTAATAAGAAGTTGCACACTGCTAATGGTGGTGATAAGAAAAGACAGAACATTACTCTTGAGCAATATAGATATGATCAAATGTTGGATAGGCTCATGCTTCTATAGCCGTACATTTTAAGCACAAAAACACAAGAAAAACAACTTTAAGTAGAAAAAAATTTGGTAGTCTTAACATCTCTAATTTTTAATTTATGTTAATACATTGAAACACTATTTTCATAGCATGTTTTTTGATAGTGTATCGTGTACATCATAGCCTACATTCCACGTTGGAGTATGCCTACTTTAACACCTTAGGCCTGGCTCTTGAATCAGGCTTCCTGCTAAGATAAATCATGGGATGTGGCGGCGATGACTCAAGAAATTGGGTTTCTGCCAATTCTCTGGGGAACCTGACTTTAGATCCTGGCTCCAAGTGTCAGCATCTGCCCCGCCTTGGCCATTGCCAGCATCTGGGGAGTAAACTAGCAGATGAGAGACTTCTCTCTTTCCTTTTTTTTTCCCTCTCCCTCTCAAATAAATAATTTTAAGTAAAAACCAAATGTGTTTGCACTGCTAACACATGTATATCAGTTAACATATCTTACTATTAGCCAGAACATAATTTGGAAAGCCACATCTTCCATTCTAAAAAAGTAACATTAATTGAGCAGATTGGCATCATGGGAAAGAGGTGGAACAGGAAAATTCTAAAGCACTAGGATTAACTTGAACAAGAATTTTAATATCCTCCATGGCCTTTAACATTTACTTTCAAGCATTTTATAAAAGAAATTGTCATCAAGAATTTTGATCTCAAACCCATAGATCCTTTTTTTTACTGCCTATACTGCTCCATTCTAAACTGTTCTATGCTATTTCAAAAATATTTTGTAAACATAACTATAATGAAGACATAATAAAAATCAACATTGAAAAAGTATATATGCTTAGTACCAATTCCTCAAGTTTGTTTTAGCAATTAAGTATCCCTTGCATAAGGGAAATCTTCACAAAGAATACCATATGTTAAGCACTTAATACGGATAATCCATAATCTAATCGATGCTACTTGTGTTGAAATTCCTACTGCCTGAAATTTTGCCCCTTTGTGGTACTTGGCCCAGAAAATTTGCTTTGCACTCTTAGCATTTCTTTTACCAGGGCTTCTGATTTTGTGAACAAGTAATGCTACTATGAAATAATATCATGCTTTAACAGTGTATTATTGCAGAAAACAGTAATGCTCTAAATTTGTTTCATCTACGTGAATGCCACAGGTGAACAGGTACATAATTAATTTAGAAATTCTGGGTTTATTTTGTTGTGACATACTTTGTTCAGAATGCAGTTTCCCAGACCTTAGCATTTTGTTTTAAAATATAAAAGAAAGTCTGATTCTGTCAAGTTCAATAGACATGAATTCAAGGTTTATAGCCACAAGGCAGTTTAAGCTGTACTTGTCATCTTCCTTGTAGTTAAGGAAAGAAAGTTTTGTTGTATTTTTCTTTTTTCCCAGAGGCTACATTTATTGTCAGTGCTATTCAAAAAGGCTTTCTTTCAAAAATACTGAAATATTTTCTTGTTATTTGATGGCATCAAAATATACTTCTGATAATATATTGATGAAATACAAGGAAAGAAACATGATTTTTGCAATAAAAATGTGCATAAATAGACATTTCTATTTAATATATTGGATAGTATAGAGTATAATTAGTGAATATATTTTGTATGTAGTTTGTAAATTAATGAATGTATATTTTCTGCGAACATAATAGCCACCATATTGCTATTGTTTATAATTTATTTTGATATGAATGCACATACTCTGTGGCTGGTGCTGTGGAACAGTAGATTAAAGACATGGCCTGTGGCACAAGCACTCCATGTGGGCAACAGTTGGAGTCCCAGCTGCTCCACTTCAGATCCAGCGCCCTGACAATGTGCCTGGAAAAGCAGCAGAAGATGGGCCAAGTCTTTGGACTGCTGCACCCAGGTGGGAGACCACAAAGAAGCTCCTGGCTCCTGCCTTTGATCTGGCCCAGCCCTGGCCATTCAGGCCACTGAAGAGTGAACAAGTGGATGGAAGGCTTCCCTCCCTCCCTCCCTCTCTCTCTCTGTAACTCTGCCTTTCAAATAAATGAATAAATAAATCTTAAAAACAAAGAAAGCACATACTTTTTTTTTTTTTTTTTTTGACAGGCAGAGTGGACAGTGAGAGAGAAAGACAGAGAGAAAGGTCTTCCTTTTTTTGCCGTTGGTTCACCCTCCAATGGCCACCGCGGCCGGCGCACCGCACTGATCCGAAGGCAGGAGCCAGGTGCTTCTCCTGGTCTCCCATGGGGTGCAGGGCCCAAGCACTTGGGCCATCCTCCACTGCACCCCCGGGCCACAGCAGAGAGCTGGCCTGGAAGAGGGGCAACCAGGACAGAATCTGGCGCCCCGACCGGGACTAGAACCCGGTGTGCCGGCGCCGCTAGGCGGAGGATTAGCCTAGTGAGCCTCGGTGATGGCTGAAAGCACGTACTACTTTAATCTGTATCTCCAGTTTTATATCACACAAAATTTTTATGTTACTATTTATTTTGAACTCTCATAATATTTTAAAAATGTTATTAATATAAAGGGAACAAATTTCATAGGTACAGTTCCAAGAAGACAACCATACTTCCCTGTTCTCCCTTCCCCCAATCAGTCTCCTCTCTCCCTTCTTTTCAGTTTTTGCAAAGACATAATTATACAAAATTAAATAAAAATAATAATAAAAATAAAATTTTGACAAATTATCTAATAACAAATGAGTGATTGACCAAATTATAACATATTTATGTCAATGAACAATTTCATCTGACAGGGTTAAATAGGCAAAGAAATCTCTCTTTAAGACTATTTGCGGGGTCAGCACTGTGGCATAGCAGGTATAGCCGTCGCCTAAGTGCCAGCATCTCATATGGGCACCGGTTTGAGTTTTGGCTGCTCCACTTCCCATCAGCTCTCTGTTATGGCCTGGGAAAGCAGCAGTAGATCTCCCATGTCCTTCAGCCCCTGCACCCACGTGAGAGACCCAGAAGAAGTTCTTGGTTCCTGGCTTCAGATCAGTGCCACTCTGGCCATTGCAGCCAACTGTGGAGTGAAACAGTGGATGGCACCCTCCCCCCGCCTCTCCTTCTCTCTGTGTATAACTCTGACTTTCAAATAAATCAATAAATATTTTTTAAAAAAGACTATTTGTAATATGGTCCCACCTTTTGCAGTAGCAGTGAGACTGAGCTAAACTCAACCATATATATGGACTGGCAAATATTTAGTTCTGGAATGAACTTGTGGGAAAATACTGCAGGATATTAGAATGGTTGCTATAATTAAGCCGAATCTGTTTGCTAACAGGTGTTACAGAGACTGGGTGAGAGGATCCTCCTTGGTGATTACATTTCAAGCAGGTCACTCCCAGAAACTTGAGAGACATGGTCTTGAGCATACTACTGACAAGGAGCTGGAGAAGATTTACATTTTAGAGGGTTAGGTGGAGAATTTACAATTCCAAATTGTCTAAAGTAAGTGCTCTAAGAATAGGGAGTTCAGGGTCTAGAATCTGGAATAGTCTTTCTGAAACTGTGGTAGCTGAGGGGAATGTTAAGACCATCTTGAGCAATCAAACAAATATGGAAATTATTTAAATGAATGTGGTAGCAGCAAGGCATCTTTATCTTGATCTTTTCAAAAACTTTTTTTTTTTTTATCTATGTATTTGAGAGAGAGAATCAGAGAGCATTCTCACCAGCTGGTTCAGTCCCCAACATAACTTAGATGACTAGGATGTTGGCAGACTAATGAAGCCAAAACCTATTCCAAGTCTCCCACAGGGGTGGCAGAAGCCTATTCACTTGGGCCACCACCAGCTGCCTCCTAGGTTGTACATTAAACAGAAGCTGGAATCAACAGCTGAGACCAGAATTGTAACTCAGGCACTCTAATACAGGATGTAGGAATCTTAAGTGGTGTCAACTGCTGGGCCAAATGCAACCTGATGTGGGATAAATAGGCAGGCAGGTACTTGGGACTGCAGAGCTAGAAGTCACATCCTACCTGCATCCTCCCCACCCCCTGCAGCCTCATCTACTCACTTGTCAATCAAAGCATTCTCCTTCCCATGATGCATCTGTTGCTTCTGGGACCTGAGCACAAAGGAGAGGTAGGGAGGTGGAAGGTGTGAGAGCATGCTTTTCTGCCTTGGACCTAGCCTGGAAGCATTGCACCAGTCTTTTTAATGGAGATTTTCTCTTCTCCTACTCTCCTATTCTTGGACAGACAGGTACATTTTTGGCTTTTCTTTTCTCCCGAGTTTATGGGCTACTCTTTGGACCACTCATGTTGTGTATTTTCTCTGTGTAGTGCAACACACACTTGTGTGTAAATGTGTGTTTATTCTCCCACTGCCAAATAAACTGTGTTTTCATCTGCATACAATACCAGTCTCCTCTTAATATTTTTTATGTATGCAATAGGGAAAAAGAATCAGGATTAAAAATTAACAAATTCATGGCCCACAGCGCAACTCCCCACACAAATTGTCTTGACATATAGGTATGAGGAAGCATATATTCACATATATAGTTTTCATATCCTTCACTTACAGAGTAGCACTTGATAAATGAAAAATAAATAAAACATTTTTTACAATTTTATACTCCAGAGATAAATCTGATTTATAATTTTTAATTTACATTTGGATTTTGTTACAAACTAATGTACGTGGTGATATTTTATATAAATTTTATGTAAAATATTTTGTTTTAAAATTAAGTTGGGTTTGTGACTTCATGTTATTAAAATTACTTACTAACAACAATTTCAAAGGATTACAATATTCTATTACATATGCATTTTGCTTAGGACAAATGCTGCAGGTAATTCATTGCTGTTCTCCTCTTCCTACCTCATGTTTAATCCATGGGCAAATTCTACACACAATCTTTGAAAATATACAGGTAATCAGTACATCTCAATGCTGTTAATTCAAATTAAATAAATCCTTAAGTTTGATTTCATTTCCTCTCTCAAAAGCCACTGGTTTCACACTGCTCAAAGAGCAATGGAGATATTCATTATTAATTTGTCATATGAAAAGTATATTAAAAGTTTATTTAATAATGAAAGTTATACTTAATTATCTAATTATTAAAGTGTGAAAATGTATTCAAGAAATGTTAATTATATGTGTAATACAAGAAGTTCACATAGCAGGTTAAGCCATTGCCTATTACACAGGCATCCCATATGGGTGCTGGTTCATGTCCCATCTATTCCACCTCAAATCCAACTCCCTGCTGGGAAAAACAGTGTAAGACACCCAAGTGTTTGGACACCTGCCACCTACTTGGGAGACCTCAATGAAGTTTCTGACTCCCTGGCTTCTGCTAGGCACAGTCCCAATCATTGTAGCCATCTGGAGAGTAAACCAACAGATAGAATTCTCTCTTTCTCTCTTTCTGTGGCTCTTTCAAAAATGTAAATAAATCTTAAAAAATGAAGTTCATGGATAAATGCAATTAAAAGATTAGTTTATTTTGGAATAACATTTTAAGACAACAAAATCAGCACAATGCATAATTCATAGAGAAGCCAAAACCTATTCCAAGTCTCCCACAGGGGTAGCATAAGCCTATTTTGAGGCAATGATTCCAAGGAACACGGTAAGAATAAAAGTAAAAAGCTCACCAGAAAAAAGCGATAATCAGCGTGTATAGGATACACCAGTTAAGACAAATTCATGTGGGATTACTACTAAACTTGAGGGATTTATTTTTTAATGTTTATTTATTTATATCAGGGACAGAGTTACAGAGAGAAGGAGAGACAGAGAGAGAGAGAGGTTTTCCATCATCTGGTTTATTCCCCAAATGACAGCAATGGCCAGAGCGGAGCCTATCCAATGCCAAGAGCCAGGAGCTTCTTCCAGGTCTCCAACATGGGTGCAGGGGCCCAAGCACTTGGACCATCTTCCACTGCTTTCCCAGGCCAGAAGGAGAGAGCTAGATTGGAAGAGGATTAGTCAGAGATGAACTAGAAAGCAAATAGGATTACAGATAAGATTGATCAAAACTTTGTGTGTCACAAAGAATTTGTAAGACAAATTTTGTTCCATTATCCAAAGTTTTGTTGAGATAATTTTAAAAGTAGAGAAGGTATTCTCTGGAAGAGTTTATTTGACATTATTTGTGTTTCTAATCATCTATTTTGTCTGATTATCCCATTATATGAATCATGTCTGGATCCTTGTATATCTGGTAATTGCTAATTGGAACAATATATTATTTATGCAGAAATATAAATTACTGGCATTTTTGACATCTAACGAAATTTTGATTTTTTTTTCATGGCTGGAAATTAGAAGATATCTAAACATCAATGATTCTGTAACACTATCATTTTAATTTTTGTTTTTTAAGGCTAGAATTCAAGCTTCCTGAAAATGAATCAGTTTAGTATAACTTTTCTTTGGTTTGGTCAAACTGTGAAGTTTCTGCAAATTTCTTTTTTTAAAAAATATGTTGTTATTTATTTAAAAATCAGAATTACAAAATGAGGAGAAGAGAGAAAGAGAGAGGAGAGAGAGGTCTTCCATCTGCTGTTACACTCCCAAAATGGCCTCAACAGCCAGGGCTGGACCAAGTAGAATCTAGGAGCCAGGAACTTCTTCTGGGTCTCACATGTGGGTGGCAGGCGCCCAAGGACTTGGGCTGTCTCCATTGCTTTTCCCAGGTCATCAGCGGGGGGCTGGAAAGTGGAGCAGCAAGGGCAGGAATCAGCACAAATATGGGATGCCAATGTCACAGGCAGCTACTGCTACACCACAATGCTCGCCCCTCTGAAAATTTCTACTTCACCTTTTATCATTTTAGCTGCTGCTTTTATTTATTATTTATTTATTTATTTAAGTTTTGTTTTGTTTTGTTTTACACTTCTATACCTCTTACTTTGTTCATCTCAATTCGACAACTGGCAACATTCCTAAGGGAAAGTGGCATGTGAAATTCCACACACATAACTTTGCTTCTTTTGCTGTTGACTCTCGGCTTCTCAAGTCTTGCATGTCATGGCCATCTAGAAAAGTTGTTGTGATGGTTACCATTTCTGAGTTCATGCTTTTTGCTTGCTCTGTATGCCTAATGCTGAGGATCTGTGTCTGAGTCAAAGTGAAAACATCAAAAGCAGAACTGCCTCAATGTCTTTCTCTTTCTTTTTTCTCTGGAAGACTGTCCCCACCAAGCCATGGTTGACTTAATTGTGCCTTGATGGTTTCAAACAGCTGTTGCATCCACTTACTGTGAAGACTTAATTACTACATTCTAGATACAAAATGAGTTGTATATTGCTTTATTTATTTGTTTGATAAGCAAATTGGAAAAGAGGGAGAGAGAGAGCGAGAGAGAGAGAGAGACAGAGAGATCTGGTTCACTCACCAAATGCTCATAGCAGTCAAGGCTGGAGGCCAGGCTGAAGCCAGGAACCTGGAATGCCATCTGAGTTTCCCACATGCTAATACCTCAACAGGCGGCTCATTATTAGAAAGCTGGGTCAGAAGCAGAGTGGGAATTCAAACTCAATTTGATATGAGACAGGGGAGTCCAAATGGAATATTACAGATTGCATGCAATTATATATTAAAAATAAAAATTGATTGGGGCCAGCTTTGAACTATAGCAGATAAAACTGTCACCTTTACATTGGCATTCAATATAGGTGCTGGTTCATGCCTTGGCTTCTCCTGTTTTGACCCAGCAGCCTGCTTAAGGTCTGGAAAAAGCAACGGAAAAAACAAATTGACCAAGTGCTTGGACCCGGGCCACCCATGTGGGAGACCTGATCAGTCTCCTAGCTCCTGACTTCAGCCTGGCTTAGTCCTTTCTATTGTGTCCACTTGGGGAGTGAAGCAACTCATAAAAGACCTCTTTCTGTATTTCCCAGTCTCTCTATAACTCTGACTTTCAAATAAATAAATAGAATCTTTTTTAAAAAATTAATAAAATTACCAACATGTATAGTTCATTCTGTGTAATTTTCTATGGGAACTCCATTATAAGCTAATAGATTTTTTCCCCTAAGCATTCAACTTTGATAATTGTATACCTAGCAATTATATCTGTCTTGTAAATTCCATTCTCCACCATTATGAATTATTGTTCTGTAGAGAGAAGATTAATTCCTGGACTTAGGCAGTAAATGTAGAAATGTACCTGAACCAACTTGGGCCAAGAAGAAATGTAGTGTTCAAATTATGATTTGATTCTACTCACAGATCAGCTCTATAAAGGTGATTATTCCTGTTAATGAAATGGAGGCTTAAGTGTCTATTTTAATGAATTATTTAATCCCTTTTCTGGTGAAAATTTAGCTTATCTTCCTCTATCCGTTTACTCAAACACTTATTCAATGAAATTTATTGAGTAATTTCTGTGTGCCAGAAATATCCTTTGAAAATATAGATGGGTAGGCTTCTGTAGGGGTATTCAGACAATTTATTCATTGTGAAAGTTCTTATAGTATATCACTCTAAATATTCCGGTGAGAGACAAGACATAAGCTATTTATAACATCAGGATGCCAAAATATAGTTTGATATTTAATAGAACATTACAGGGCTGTTTTATCTTGGTTTTTTAATGTGAAGGAGGATATTCTAGTAGAGAATATATATCATGAAAACCTCATATTTTTATATGAATTTAAATAAATCATCCAGAGATTACATTATTGTTTCAACTTTAACTGAAATTCTAAGGGCATTGGATCTATTTATGTATCTCTCTGTAATTTATCTATCTATGAATCTATCTGTATTTTAGAAATATAGCTTAGAATTGTCTTCATAGCATGTGGACACTATTCAAAAGCTGTTTAACTAAAGATGACTTTAAAATATATTGTCCTTAAGGTGTTCTGATCTGGTTGAAAAGCCCAGGCGAGAGTTTCAGGCATGGAAAGCCAAGACATTGTGGAAAAAAAATGTTCTACATGAAGTACCTCTGTGGATGAGAAGCCAGTGGAAAGAAGCAGCCACAAAAGTAGGATGTTCTCTCCTCTGAAGGGAGGAGAGAGCTGCCACTTTGCGAAGGGTCTTGTCGAAATACTAAAGGAGTTTGTGAATCCAAAAGGCTTCTATAGCTGGGGCAACTCATGTCAAGAGCCTCAGGTGATCACTGAGGTCATGCATAAGAGTGTTAGTTGTTCAATAAACAACTCTATGCTAACGTCCCATGCGGGACCTCTGTCCTTAAAGAGTTCTATTATGAGAGTTAATAGTAAAACTTGTTCTCAAAGAATTACTTTGTTTTAGTGTATTAAGTGGAATATATTCTTGTGTCTCATAAGTTATAGTTATGTGCAAGTGCTTGCAAAAGATGTATCATTCTTGGGTTCTTCTTTAAAGATAGCTAAGTTTCTAAAAATAAATAAATAAATAAATAAATAAAAGCGAAATTGCCTTCAAGATGCAATGACTTTGAACAGCCCTTACCTGGACTTTTGGGACAGTTTTTTTTTTTTTTTTTTGTGGTTTTCCGTTTTTTTTTTTTTTTCTCTGTTTTTCTTTTTATTCCTCTTACAAAGTGTTGAATTTACTACCTAGAATAGAGTCAATCTTCTGTGTATAAACTTAAATGAAAATAGGCCATAGTAAAAACAAGACTGGGAACAGGAGAGGGAAGAGGAAAAGGGGTAAGAATGTGGGTGAGAAGGTGGGTTTGGTGGAATGAATTACTATGTTTCTAAAGTTTTATTCATGAAATGTATGCAAATATATAAAAATAATAAATAAAATGAAGTATATTGTCAATGGACAAAAGGTTTAATAATAATTTATTCTATTGGATGTCACAAGATGATAATTATATATATTTAGAAATAAGATATAAACTGGTAACTCTTTTAAGAATTAGCATACACTCCATCCATTATGAGAATACATTTGTAGAGTTTATTATAGGCTATCTAAGACAATTCTAGCCTCCATTTAAAGAAATCCAATATTGAATTATTAATATATAATTGATGTTTTAATTCATTATATCACCAAAATTCTTTTTTCTTTATACTCTTTAAATCAATAATGGTAATTAACATTGGCAAATAAATAAGTTGTTATTATAAACATAAGTATATTATTAGCATTTTGACTTATAAAAGATAGTTAATGCATCATCTGTGTGTTTTACACCATCTAAGGAATGTTTCCTTATGTGATTCTCACCTTATTGATTTTTTTTTAACATCCTTTTTTCTGTTGCAGAACTCGGCACTGACTCATGCATTTATATAATGTAATCCAAACCCACACTATGATTGTGAGTGAACATTGACACAGGCTTAGGCAAAAGATTCTTTTTTGCAAGAATTTTCAATTAGGAAAATAATTCATGTTTGCAATTTTCTGTTACTGGAATCAAGGGATGGAAATCTGAAATGGTAAAGTGGACATGATTTCACAGAAATATTGAAAAAGTAAAAATTAGTTCACAGAAATATGGGAATAGAGTAGACCCATATAGAAAAGCAGACATGTTAATCTACTTAAGATATAACCAAAGCAAGTCAGATAGAGAAGGTCTCCAACTTTTTTATATGTTCTCTGTTCACAATGAAAGGAGTCCTATACAAGTTCCTGGTCTTCAGTTCTGTAAGATACACTTATTGCTCTAGGCTCAACTTATTTTTATGTTCCAGTGATTTGCAGTTTCAAAGAACAAAGCACCTAGGAAATAGTAAGGAATTTGAAATTATTATCCAGTAAGGAATCTTATGAATAATGAGTATATATTAACATGGATAACAATGGAATAGAAACATCCGTGGACAGGTTTTCAT
Organism: Oryctolagus cuniculus; assembly: GCF_964237555.1. Classification (NCBI taxonomy): domain Eukaryota; kingdom Metazoa; phylum Chordata; class Mammalia; order Lagomorpha; family Leporidae; genus Oryctolagus; species Oryctolagus cuniculus. The sequence goes on along the minus strand of NC_091440.1, from coordinate 23,128,062 downwards.
TAAGTAGAATTATATTTTTTGATGTCCAATATTATGCTAGTACTATCATTTTCAAAACCATTACTTAAATAATAATAATAATAACACTTTAAAAATGAGAATATTTTCTAAATAAAAATTTTCAGATAAAATCTTATAGCATTGATGTATTTATAATGAAAATATATATTCAAATAAGTAAAGTTATGATATATATATTCCAGAGATACTAATGAATTTGGCCAATGTGTTAGAAATGCAGCTTCATTTCCCTTTAAAATTAATACAATACAATTATACAACAGAATGAACTAGGTAACATTCAAGGTATTAAAATAAAACACAATATATATTTAGAAGAGAACAGTACATTCTAATATGCATGGAAAAGATTGTATTGATGGAATAAAGTATATAATTTGTACTATTCAGTGTTTTGAATAAAGCTCCCTTTCTCTTTTAAAAATCAAATCATGAATAATTTCTTCACACTTTGGCTGCTTCTCAAACCCTCCATTTTAATTAGTGCTCTATACCCATTCATATGATATCCTATTAAGAAATCCATTAAGTCTCTATAATAGTTGCTTTACAGATAAAATTAAATTTACTGGAGTTTTAAATAATAAATTTATTTGATAGGATTTTAATGCTCAATTTAAGAAGTTATTAATGTTTGAAAGAAGCAGCCATTGCTTCTGTGTTCAATCAATACGAATTACAAAGTTTCTGCTCTATACTTAGTTATTAGCTCTTCCATTTCTAGTACTCAGGAATATACTCTTACATATTCTTCATGGAAGGACATTTTATTTTAGTAAAAATTCTCTATTTAAGAAGAGAAGTATTTATACCAATTTATCTCAATAAAGTTGTGGCTAGCATAAGTTAGTTCATATAATTTAAGTATGCTTTGACTTTTTCTTTCTGATCAGTTTCCTAGCCTCAAAACATGAAATGTGCATATCAAATGCTTTCTTTATAAGGTAAACAATATTTCTATGACATTGAGAGAATATGAAAAGCAAAGTAACGTGACACTTGAAGAAGCTAAATATAAATCCTGGGATTCCCCAAGTTGCTTGTGTTATACATACTTGCCACAAACTCTCTCTTAGCCTCTGTTCATCTACAAAAATGAAGGCCATGATAGATTGAGCCAACTTTCATCCATAAAATGTATCTATTTAAATTATCTAGTTAAAATATTATTAAGAGATATTAAGCCCCATACATATAGGGTGTTTTGAACTATTTTGTTTTGTTATATAGCCCTAAACACTATTTTTAACATTATGTGTATTTTAACATTAACAACAATTTGACATAGCATTTTCATTGCTGTTGTTTTTGTTCACCAGGGTTAAAAAGCCATATTCATTCAGTAGAAGCCATACTTCAAACTGAATTTTGCCATTTTCCCAGGGTAATGTTACAGTGTGTTTCCCTAGCAGTGGCAGCATGCAGCAAGCAGCTCCCAGCCAGCCAAGTGATCAGGAACATGAACAACAAATAATCTGAAGTTATGATGTTTGGTGACATAGCTGTATGAAATACATTTTTGATTTATGATATTTTCAACTTACAATGGTTTTATTAAAACAAAATAAGTTGAGGCATACCTACAAACTGAAAATAATACTTTATTAAATTGATAATATTCTAAACTTTATTGTATAAATGAAGTTAGAAAAGATAATAGCAACGCAATGAAGGATCCAAATGATTTTGAAAATTCAGTTGATTTATTTTGTAATTTTGTCATTTAAAAAAAAGTTGAAATGGCTGCAGGATATATTTAGATATTACCAGAAGGCAAGGTGTTCAGCAGATAATTTATGCTCCAAGAATAAGAATTTTAGAAACTTTCAGTCAGGAACAAAGAGCAAGAAGGTTCTTGCAACTGCTTTTGGGTAAGGAAGACAGAAAGCAAGAGATAGTTCTGCCACCGAAAGATTAAGATAAAGTTTGAAAGTCATTGTGAGTGTTATTTGGAACTGTGGTAGGCTTTGTGCAGGACACATTGTAATGGTAATGAAATTGTTTTTATTACCATCATTATTTTGTTTATTTATAGTAAATGATGTACTGATAAGTTATAGATGTTTCAGAGTTCTCATGTACACTTCATCCAGTTTATTCTAATAAAACCTCACTTTCATAACCATGTAAAATTCAACAAAACTGAGAAATACACATTATTACAGTAGTATTAATTAAGTGACTATCAGCATTCCCCACTTTCCCCCTTTATTATTGTTTGGTCAGGTGTCTAATTCAGGACATTATTTCACTGTTTCTCTCAGAATCCTCCAGTGTGTGACAATTTATTTCTTAGTCTTTGCTTGATATTCATGACTGGTGAGACATCTTCTAAAACTGTTCCTCAATTTGGGTTGGTCTGATAATTTGTCATGGTTACATTTGGATTATGGATTTGGGGGAAGAATATCAGAGATATGAAGTGCCAATCTGATTGAATCATATGAGAAATAAGTCCTAGTATTAGATGGGCATTGCTTGTGATAGTTGATTATATAGATAAGCACAGGGCCGTCTCTTGATCCCAACTTTATCCTTCCCCCACTCACTTTTTCTGCACATATTGTTATTAGACTATCACTAAACCTTATCCATGCTCAAAGGAGATGAAATTCAGTTCCACATACTACATGGAGAATGTTCAAAAATTTCTGGAATTTTAAAATCACTATAGTATTTAATAATAATTATTTGGGGAGTAATAATTTGAGGCTATGCAAAATCCCACTTAAAGTTTTAATCACTAACATTAGCATGCACCTGCAGATGTTATAGGTAAGAATTAGTCCTAGTTGCTTCTAATGGTGAGTTTTCTTTGCCCTCCTATCTTTAAAATTTATTACTTCGAATTCTTTTCTAAGGAAGACTTGCTTCTTTCTCAAATGTTTATATAATAGACTACTTGTTTTCTAATAAATTATTTATATCAGATAGGTATTTAATATTTGTGTTATAATCTAATACTTTTGTTGCTTTTATGATTGCTTAAATTTTTCCAGATTTAGCGATTTGGAGCTTTCAGGTTGGTTCCGGTGTCCCTTTGATATGGCCATATCCTCTAAATTGGTGAATGCATTCTTATTTTTCTGGCATTACAGCATGCTACTGATTCTTAGTTTCTGAGTCACACCTTCATTACTTGGCATTTCTTCACTGAATCTCAAATTAATTGGAGAACTGTTTCAGAAATTAACATGAGTTCTAACTCTGCTTTTTGCTTTGGAACTCACTGTCCATCTCAGTAGATCAAGCAAGGGATATATGTGTATTTTATCCTGTGTATACACATGCATCTGTAATTATATCTACTTTTTTCTATTTGGGTCTCTCTTAAAGTAAACATAAGGTCACACTGATACCACTGACTCTTAATCCCAGAGGATTATTTGTAGCTTTTTTTTCTCTTACAATGAAAATCCTGGATCTCCACAGTTTATCGATACATTCAATTCTAGTTTACATGTAAAATAGCTTTAGAATTGATAAGGATCTAACTTTACAAGTAATAATCTAACAAATTAAAAGATAGGTTTTATATATTGGTGCTTTCTTTTTTGCCTTATAGGTAAAACATTCCTTTTTAGGTCAATTAACTTAGGTCCCTTAACTTTAGCCCCTTTCAATGAGAATGCCACAATATCTTGTTTGATTTATAAAATTTACATAGTGTAATATCCCCCTCTATTATATCAGGTTCTATGTTTTAAAAATGCTCAGCGATATTTTTCTTTTTTAAAAGGATTTATTTATTTATTTGAAAGGCAGAGTGAGAGAGAGAGACAGAAACAGAGACAGAGACATATCTTCCATCCCCTGGTTCACTAACCCGGTTGGTCTTAACAGCTGGAATGGGGCAAAGCTGAAACCAGGAGCCAAGAGCTTTTTCCAGGCCTCCCACATGAATGCAGGGCCCCAAAATCTTGGGTCATGTACCATCATTTTTATTATTTTGTATATGAAAATTTTCCATTAGCAGTCAGTGGAGTGCTCTCTTGTATATGTTTTTGCAAAACTTGATACTGTAAATCATGAGAAATGAAAAGAATAACATTAATTCTTTCCCTGGAAATGAAATTGGCAAACAAACAAGCTGTCTGCACATTAATGTTTATTGCAGCTCAATTCACAATAGCTAAGAACTGGAACCAACCCAAATGCCCATCAACAGCAGACTGGATAAAGAAATTATGGGACATGTACTCTATAGAATACTATACAGCAGTCAAAAACAATGAAATCCGGTCATTTGCAACAGGATGGAGGAATTTGGAAAACATCATGCTGAGTGAATTGAGCCAGTCCCAAAGGGACAAATATCATATGTTCTCCCTGATCGGCGACTACTAACTGAGCACCAAGAGGGAAACTTGTTGAAATGAAATGGACACTATGAGAAACAGTGACTTGATCAGCTCTTGTCCTGACAGTTGATGTACAACGTAATACTTTATCCATTTTAGTATTTCTTTTTTGTTCTAGTACCATTGGTTGAACTCTATAATTAACACACAATTATTCTTAGGTGTTTAAATTTTAACTGAAAAGTGATCCCTGTTAGGAATTTGGAAAACATTATGCTGAGTGAAATAAGCCAGTCCCAAAGGGACAAATACCACTTGTTCTCCTTGATAGGTGACAACTAACTGAGCACCAAAAAGGAAACCTGTTAAAGTGAAATGAACACTATGAGAAATGGTGACTTGATCAGCCCTCACCCTGACTGTTGATGAGCAACTTGATATATTATCCCTCTTAGTATTTTTTCTTTGTTTGTTCTACTTAATACCTTTGGTTGAATACTGTAATCAATACACAATTATTCTTAAGTGCTGGAACTTAACTGAAAAGTGACTGCTGTTAAATGTAAGAGTGGGAATAAGAGAGGGAAGAGATGTGCAATTTGGGACATGCTCAAGCTGACTTACCTCAAACGGTAGAGTTAGAAACATACCAGGGGATTCCAATTCAATCCCATCAAGGTGACATGTACCAATGCCATCTCACTAGTCCCAGTGATCAATTTCTATTCACAACTGATCATAATGATAGGACTAAGAACCAAAGGGATCACATAAACAAGAATAGTGTCTGCAAATACTAGCTGATAGAATCAAAAAGGGAGAGAATGATCCAACATGGGAAGTGAGATACACAGCAGACCCATAGAATGGCAGATGTCCTAAACAGCGCTCTGGCCTCAGAATCAGCCAAAAGGCATTCGGATCTGGCTGAAAAGCCCATGAGAGTATATCAGGCATGGAAAGCCAAGACACTCTGGGGGGAAAAAAAAAAAAAAAAAAAAAAAAAAAAAAAAAAAAAACCCTAAATGAAAGATCTCTGTGAGTGAGATCCCCGTGGAAAGAACGGGTCATCAAAGAAGGAGGTACCTTTCTCTGAAGGGAGGAGAGAACTTCCACTTTGACCATGGCCTTGTCTAAATATGATCAGAGTCTGTGAACTCAGGGGGCTTCCATAGCCTTGGCAGCTCATGACAAGAGCCTAGGGTGATTACTGATGCAATAAACAAGAGTGTCAATTTGTTAAGTCAACAACAGGAGTCACTGTGCACTTACTCCTCATGTAGGATCTTTGGCCTTAGTGTGCTGTACATTGAGATTTAATGCTATAACTAGTACTCAAACAGTATTTTTCACTTTATGTTTCTGTGTGGGAGCAAACTGTTGAAATCTTTCCTTAATGTATGCTAAACTGATCTTCTGTATATAAAGAGAATTGAAAATGAATCTTGATGTGAATGGAAGGGGAGAGGGAGTGGGAAAGGGGAGGGTTGTGGGTTGGAGGGACGTTATGGGGGGGAAGCCATTGTGATCCATAAGCTGTACTTTGGAAATTTATATTCATTAAATAAAAGTTTGAAAGAAAAAAAAAGACATTATAAAAGTTATTAGTGTGGTACTTTTAAAATAAACAGATTTTCTTAATAAGATTCCTTTCTGCAGAGACTAAGCAAATATTATTGTTATCTTTTGGTTTTCATTTTAACCAAGTCTGAATCAGAGATGTCTGAGGTAACAACTTCTCCTTCCATAAAAATAGGATGCCTCAGACATGAATGGAATATTGGAGTTGCTTTTGTAACTTTTAATATGCTACTACATATTTTTCCTTTTACTGTCACATATAATATTTAGTTTACAAACCTCATAACAAAAGTCATAATACCTTTTATTTCTTAGATTTCTTTTAATTTTGCAATGACATACTTTCCATTTATTTTATAATTACAAATATCATGTTTTCTGATTTGTTGTAACTAATGTATGGAGTACAAAAGTTGTAATGCATATGATCAGATTGACATCTTGAGTTTTGATTGTTGATTCTATCCATTGTACTCCTGAAAGAGTGATCTATTTACCACTTGTTGAATCCTTTATTTAGTGGAAAAAAAAACCTTTTATTTAAATACAAAATTAGTTCTATGAACCAGTGAAGTATAAGCAGAAAGAAAAAAAAATTTAAATTTACATAATCACATTTCTTACCATATTTGCTCTGATAAAAATTTTTGACATTAGGACTTTAAGTCAATATCTAATTATTAGCACTCTGTTATGTAACTAAATTTAATACATAGAATCTTTTTGAAATGAGAACTATATAGAAATTTCATTGATGATAAAGATACTTAGTGGACCAGTGTGGAGGCCATTTTTATCATGATAATATGAGAATCAATTATTTTAAATTGGAAAAATAATAAATTATTCTAAAAAAAGAGAATCATACCATAGCAAATGTTGTGAGAACTAGTCAAGATATGAATCCAAAAGGATTACTTTGATATTTTATATGTCCTATGTTATAAACAATCAAAATGCTTTATTTATTCTATTAAGAGGAAGAAGTCTTCCCCTTAATTCAGATATGTTCCTGACAAATAACTAGTGCCATTTTCTAGTCATCCCATTAAAATGCAGAATAGGTAATGGAAAATGAAAAGCACAAAGAGTTGCTAGCATATTACTCTTAGGATCATTCATATTTAAATGTCAAAATTAAGCCCCTGTTTTACATTCATTTTAAAATGCTTTTACAATATTAAATACTTTATAGTTTTCTGAGTGTATAATGTTAATCATATTGGAAGTAAAACTCACCTAGAGTAAGTCTGAAATAAATTATTAGATTATGATAGAATGCCTCCAAGAATACTTTTTAAAAGAACAGGTCTTCAAAGAAGGAGGTACCGCTCTCTGAAGGGAGGAGAGAACCTCCACTTTGTATACGACCTTGTCTAAACAAGATAAGAGTCGGTGAACTCAAAAGGCTTCCATAGCCTTGGAAACTCATGACTGGTGCATAGGGAGATTACTGATGCCATAAACAGGAGTGTCAATTTGTAAAGTCAACAACAGGAGTCACTGTGCACTTACTCCTCATGTAGGATCTCTGTCCTTAATGTGCTGTACATTGAGACTTAATGCTATAATGAGTACTCAAACAGTATATTTCGCTTTGTGTTTCTATGGGGGTGCAAACTGTTGAAATCTTTACTTATGTATACTAAACTGATCTTCTGTAAAAAAAAAAAATAAAAGAAGAAGAAATTATCAATTCCCAACTTGACTCTCACTGGGATTAAACATGACAATAGGTCTGATCTGATTTCATCATCATTTAAAAAATCATCTATTATTTTTCACTTTATGTTTGCGTGGGAGCAACTGTTGAAATCTTTACTTAATGTATGCTAAACTGATTTTCTGTATATAAAGAGAATCGAAAATGAATCCTCATGTGAATGGAAGGGGAGAGGGATTGGGAAAGGGGAGGGATGCAGGTGGGAGAGACGTTATGGGGGGGAAGCCATTGTAATCCATAAGCCGTACTTTGGAAATTTATATTCATTAAATAAAAGTTAAAAAAAAGAATACTTTTTAAAAGTAGAGAAGTATGCCCATGGCACTGGCATCACATATGGGTACCAGCTGGTGTTCCAATCCAGTTCCTGTTCCAATCCAGCTCTCTGCTTATGGCCTGGGAAAGCAGTGGAAGATGGTACAAGTGCTTGGACCCCTGCACCCACATGGGACACCAGGAAGAAGCTCCTGCATACTGGCTTCATATCAGCCCAGCTCCAGGTGTAGTGGTCATTTGGAGAGTGGACCAGCAGATGGAAGGCTTTTCTCTCTGTCTCTCCCTCTGTGTATGTAACTGTCTCTCAGATAAATAAATAAAAATGTTATTACTAACATACTTTATAAGCTTATTTGTTTTAGGAATAGGTAATACACAGGTGATAGGTAATACACAGATCTCCCAATCGGGTGCAAGAGCCCAAGCACTTGGGCCATCTTCCATTGCTTTCCCAGGAACATTGGCAAGGATATGCATCAGAAGTAGAGCAGACAGGAATCGAACCAGTGTGCATATTGGATGCTGGCACTACAGGCAGAGGGTTAACCTTTTATGCTATAGTGCTGGACCCTACATTAAAATATTTGAGAAGCAGTTTCAATCTACGTCATGTAATAAATCTTTGATTTTGCATTAAGTAATTTGTAATTATTATCTCCAATATTCCATGGTTGCACCAGTATTTTTCATGTTTATTGATTTTCGTATTTGCAACAAATATACCGTGATATTGATATCACATGTATAAACTGGCATATGTAAATATGTCATATTTAAGTTGTTAACTACTTATATCTAAAGATACACATTAAAAATGATGAAGCAAGCAGAAATGACACAAAACATATCAGCAAGTTTGCATTTTCAACTAAATCAGTAAACCTTTGAAATAACAACCAAATAGTGAATCTAGAAGGATTTGGAACCTTCCAGATAGCATGAGGAGCTTTTGGTCAGGGATGGAAGGTTTAGTCTGACAAAGAGAAGTTTGTAACCCTGGGTTAGAGTTACCATAACAGTGCCAGTGAGCTGGGGACCCATAGAAAACCTGTTTGTTGTGTTACTCTTCTTGAGATAACAGCCATATTAAAAATCATGAGACAGGAGATACCAAAAACAACCAGGTCTTTTTAAAACTGATTTGAATTTGAAGTTAAGGAAATATTGTTGTGTATTTGGGGAATCCCACCTTCTTAATTTCCACTGTGTAGCTGAACTAACTCATCTGTCAGCATGAAAGCTAATTTTTACTTCAAGCCATTTCTATATTTTGAGACTGAAACCTACTCTGCAAAACACAGTTTTCTAGGTATTACACAAGGATAAGAAAAAAATTGCTTTTTCTTTTCAAAAGGCTCAAAGTATTGCAAGGAAGATAAATATAAAAATAAGAAAGCACTAGGATGATAGGAATAGGGTAGAATTCAAAATGCAATTGAGGGATCAGGAGAAGGAATACCCAACTCACTAGAGGACTTACAGGAAGTTTGTACAAAGTAGGTTAAACATGTGCTGAATCTTCAATCATGACGGGAAAGCTGCGAATAGACACAATGGAGGAGAATGGTTGAGATGAAAGGTGTCTTTATGCGGCAAACAAAAGAGAAAATGTAACAGTATCAGGTGTATTGGTAATAATAAATTCAAATATTATAAAATGGTCAATTCTATCATAATTGCATGGGTATTACTCAATGTCAATTTACTGGAAAGTATTAAGTTGTGGAATAATGAAATCAGGCTTATGTTTAGTGACTGCATGTAATAAATTCACTGTTTGTTGCTAATATTCTTCAATTGACAAGTAATATTCAAAGCACTATGAAGCTATATGAACAGCTAAGGCGAAAGCACAAGAAAGAATGTGCTTAAGACTTACTTAATAGTAATAAATCTTCTAGGGACCTTTGTAATTTAATTCATTTCTAACCTCTTCACAAATATGCTAGTTAAAAGAGTTTTATTAAAGCTTATGATATTGCAAAAATACATTATCATTTTCTACCAGTGCTAGCACATATTTGCCAATAGAATAGATTTATTGTAACCAAATAGGAAAAGAGAAATATGTTTATTTGCTCTTTAGCTTTGTCTAATTTTGTTTCTCTACCTCTGGAGCTTTGCCCCAGATCCACAATATTTTAAAATTGCTTTCTAATATTTAAAATTGTTTTCCTAATGATTCATCTCTCTTTTATATACAAAAAGACATATATTTCATAACATAAATACAGTGTAAAGTTCAAGAAAATATTTAACATCCTTTTATTCTTCATTTATTTCTCCAAAATTGTGCATATACTGGACTCACCACTCAATATTTTTAATAATGAAATGAGACAAACAAGATATCTACCATAGTGGAATTACAATTTGCTATAAAAACATGGAAAATAAAATAAATTACCAAATAAATATAGATTATTTAAGTGATATGAGAAAAATTCTCTGGTTCTGTGACAGAGAATAACAAAAATTGCCTCTCTGGTACCAGGGTTGTGGCATACTAGGTTAAGCCTCCAGCTGCAATGTAAGCTTCACATACGGACACTAGGTTGAGACCCAGCTGCTCCACTTCTGACCCAGCTCCCTACTAATGCACCTGGGAAAACAGTGGAATTTGTCCCACGTGCTTGGTTCCCTGAATCACATGAGAGACCTGGAAGAAACTCTTGGCTTCTGACTTTGGCCTAGCTCAGCCCCAGGTGTTGAGGCCATTTGGAGGTAGAACCAGCAGATGGAAAAATCTCTCTTGCTGTATCATCCTCTCTGTGTAACTTCCCCTTTCAAATAAATAAACTAAATCTTTCTAATAAAAAAATTAATAAAAATGGTCTCCCACTGAGAATTTAGGATGCTAGGGGCAACCAATATCAGAGGGCATTGGAGAACATTTGGCCAAAAGTGAATAAATTCAAATCTTGTGAAATCAGTCAAGAGTATGGCATATTTATTCAGGAATCATGAAAGACCATTGTGATTACAAAATAGTAAATGAATTACGGTGCCCTAAACAATGAAATCACTGAATTGGGATAAGATCATGCAATGATTATGGTTCATGATAAAATGTATTAAGTTTGTCCAGAGAAACAGAACCGATAGTATATCTACCTATCTATCTTCTGTCTATCTGTAAAAGGAGACTTATAGCAGAATCTGCTTAGTGTGATTACAGATTTCTAGAAGCCGCACAATGGTAATCTGCCACCTATAAATCAGAATATCAGGAAAACCAATGGTAGCCGGCGCCACGGCTCAACAGGCTAATCCTCCGCCTAGCGGCACCGGCACACCAGGTTCTAGTCCCTGTTGGGGTGCCGGATTCTGTCCCGGTTGCCCCCCTTCCAGGCCAGCTCTCTGCTGTGGCCCGGGAGTGCAGTGGAGGATGGTCCAAGTGCTTGGGCCCTGCACCCCATGGGAGACCAGGAGAAGCACCTGGCTCCTGCCATCGGATTAGCGTGGTGCGCCAGCCGCAGCGCGCTGGCTGCGGCGGCCATTGGAGGGTGGACCAACGGCAAAGGAAGACCTTTCTCTCTTTCTCTCTGTCTCTCTCTCTCTCTCACTGTCCACTTTGCCTGTCAAAATAAATAAAACCAATGGTAAAATTAATTCTGTGTTCAAGGCCTATGGGAAGATGCATGTATAATTTGGAGATTTGATGATTGTTTACAGCCCTTGTCTCTACTGCTGAGGAACAGTGTTTGTTTTTTTTTTTTCCTTCTTCTTACTATTTATTGAATCCTCCTTAGCGTAGGGCTAATCTTATGAGTATAAAGTAAACTGAAAGTAGATCATTGTAAAAATTAAGAGGAGGAATAAGAAAGGAAGAGGAGGAGGAGAGTTGGGCGTGTGTGCAGGCAGGAGGGTAGGATGAAGTATCACTGTGTTCCTAATCTGTATGCATGAAACACATGAAATTTGTTTACATTAAATTTAAAAAATCTCAGTCTCTCCTTCACCTCCACATCCTCAACAGATCACTGAGTGTCTGTCCACATTGGTGAGAGCAATCTTTATTCAATGTACAATCCAGTCACTAGTCCCTGGAAACACCCCTCGTAGACACACATAGAAATAATGTTTCACTAGCCAAGGGCATCCAGATTTAGCCTTGGTAAGTTGACACATAAAATAATCATTTAAAAGTTTAAAATTTCCTTCTAAGGGTAATGAGAAACCATGGTTTTAACCTGAAAAGTGATGTAATTTCATCTTTCAGTGTCACTCTGCTCAGTGGAGAGGCTGCTGAAAGAAAGACGCCAGGAAGCCAAAGCCTGCACTGGAATAAGTGGCAGTGTCGTTACTAAAACTGGAGACTTGAAGTGTGGGCTTGCTCTCTGAGGAATAAATTGGAAGGTGATGTGGAAAAGATGTGGAGATTGGTTGAACGTAACTGTATACAATGTTTAGGAAGAGTTCCATGTCTAGTTACTGACTTTGGATAGAATCCTCTTTTTCCTAAATTATATAATTAAGTCTACACAGTTTTTCTGGGAAAGGCAGCAACAAAAGCATAAAGGAAATATTTCACTAACCACTAACCAACACTAACACTAACCAACAAAATGGGTTCTGATAACCCCAAATATTCAGTTTGCTGGAAGTATGAATTAGTGTAAAGTATAGTCTAAAATTAATACAAATGTCTGTACTATCTCTCTGTACTAGCTAATGTCTATACTAGTTATAATTTATTATCAAATCATGAATCATTTAAAAAAGTTATATAGTTAAAAGGAGTTAAAAATAAAATAAATCAAATAAAAAGCAATTAAAATAATATGTCTGTACTAGCTATAATTAATTGTCAAATCATGAATAGTTAAAAGAAGTTAAAGGCCGGCGCTGCGGCTCACTAGGCTAATCCTCCGCCTTGCGGCACCAGCACACCAGGTTCTAGTCACGGTTGGGGCGCCGGATTCTGTCCCGGTTGCCCCTCTTCCAGGCCAGCTCTCTGCTGTGGCCAGGGAGTGCAGTGGAGGATGGCCCAAGTGCTTGGGCCCTGCACCCCATGGGAGACCAGGAGAAACACCTGGCTCCTGCCTCGGATCAGCGCAGTGCGCCGGCCACGGCGGCCATTGGAGAGTGAACCAACGGCAAAGGAAGACCTTTCTCTCTCACTGTCCACTCTGCCTGTCAAAAAAAAAAAAAAAAAAAAAAAGTTAAAATAATTTTCTTTACAGAAATGACAATTACCAAATTCAGGAAGCAAACAGAGGGAATTCTGGCAAACTCCACTGACATTTCATAAAAATTTTAAATTAAATGTGTAGATCAGACGTGGATAACAGAAATTTCATCTCTGGAAGACTTGTCCCACATTTTAAACCAACATAGTGTTACAAGGTAGGGAAAGCTTTGAATTTTAGACCAAACAGTTCTTAATACTCCTTGAATTCCTTCCAATTAAAAGAGGAATTCCAAGGAATGGGCGTTCCAACTAATGGTTTAGATGGCCATATCCCGCACTGGAGTTTCTGGGTCCTTTACTGGTTCCAGTTTGTGACAAGTTATGCACCAATGCCTATTCTGGGAAGCAGAAGTGATGCCTCAAGCACTTGGATTCTTGCTCTCCTCAAGGGAGACATGCCTGCATTTCTGGCTTTTGGATCAGGTTCTAGCCCAGTTCTGGCCATTCTGGGCATGTGAAGAGTGAATCTGCTGAAGAGAGCTCTTACTTTCTGTCTGTATGTCTGCATGTCTGCCCCCCCCTCCCTATTCTCTAAGAATCCTATTGTTTAAACGTATTCATTTCTGATATTCCACTTCTCTCCTAACGTTAATTTGCATTAACATTTTTTCTTTACCTAGGTTTGCTTCATTACATGTTGTAGTGTTTTGCTTTCTCAGGTACATAATTAGTGCATTTATTATTATTTATCTTAGATAATGAGATTATGAGGCAGAGTACTATCCTCTAAGTACAGATTCACCATATTTTATGTACAAGAAGACTTCAATAAGTTCATTTAAAAATGAGAATAAAAGATAAAAATAAGGGCAAGAGCACTGTGTGAAGCAAGATAAACTGCCTGGTGGGATGCCTGCAGCCCATATTTGAGTGCATAGTTTTGGTTCCTGCTAGTGTGCACCTTGGGAGATAGCAGATGATGGCTCAAGTACCTGGGTTAATCGTGTGCAATACCCAGATGGAGTTTCCAGCTCCTTTTCTTAGGACTGGCCCAGTTCCAGGTGTTGTAGGCATTTGGGGAGAGGAAGCACAAAGAAGCTTTCTCTATTTTCCTCTCTCTGTCACTCTGTCTTTCAAATAATACTTACACAAATAAACAAATAAACTTTGAAAGTTAAACAACAAAATCTATACATTTAAATTTTATTTTTCATCGTAAGCTCTATATAGTACAAGACATTTTATAAACAGATTAACAGCCATTTAGTTCATCCCTGTAGACCTGAGGATTATAGGGGTTTTATACAGTCTTACATTATTAGCTGGAAAAAATAAAACCATTTTAATGATTTTTTTCAAGATTAGAAAACAAAAAGATGTCAATGGAGACAATAAGAAATAGTGTAAAATGCTTAATGACCAAATCAAGGAGAGTTTTCCTTAAACATTATATTACAATTCTGGAAAAGATAAATGAAATAATAAAATATAATACATTGCCCAAGCCTGTGTTTTAATAACTAAAATGAATGATAATTATTTAATTATTTTATAGAAAGTTTTCCAAGTTATTACAATTTAATCTCAGCTTAAGTATTTCTGCATGCAGGTTTTTTTTAGTGTTACATCTAATATAAAAAAGTAAAATAATTTCAGCATTTTTTTGATAGCCTTCTCAGAATTCTTTAACTGCCTGTCTTCTTCTCATAAATTTTTTACAGATGCCAAGGGATATTATACTCTTATCAAATCCTCCATGAAATACAGTATTAAGTGATTTCCCACAAATACTGTATGTATTTCCTACACATTCTATTTTAGTTTTTTCAAATTCCACAGCCAAAGGAAAAGAAATAACATAAATAGAATGAAGACAAAAAATGTTTCATGGTACTGAAAAATCTTCATTCTCAATAGTGCTCAAAGAAATGAATCTCCTGCTCCTCCTCAGTAGGAAAACCGCATCTCTTGATAGATGAGCTCTAACATCCAATCATTCTATTCCACACAAAGAAATTATTTAAATAATATTTCAGTATTAACTACTTAATATTTATTTATTTTTAATTTTAATTTTTTTAATTTATTTGACAGGTAGAGTTATAGACAATGAGAGAGAGAGACAGAGAGAAAGGTCTTCCTTCCGTTGGTTCACTCCCCAAAGGCCTGCCACAGCTGGCACTGTGCCGATCCGAAGCCAGGAGCCAGGTGCCTCTTCCTGGTCTCCCAGGTGGGTGCAGGGGCCCAAGCACCTGGGCCATCCTCCACTGCCTTCCTGGGCTACAGTAGAGAGCTGGACTGGAAGAGTGCAGCCAGGACTAGAACCCAGCTGCCCATATGGGATGCCGGTGCTGCAGGCAGAGAATTAACCAAGTGAGCATGGTGCTGGCCCTAACAAGCTTAATATTTAAAATATATTTAATAAGATTTAATAGTGTGCATACTTAAGTGCTGGGAGGTTCTACTTTTCACACAATTACAACCCGACACATTTTTTAAAATTAATTAATTAATTAATTGTGAAATCTCTATAGAGAGGGAGAGACAAAGAGAGACATCCAAGATCTATTGGTTCACTCCCAGATGGTTCCAATGGCCAGGCTGAGCCAGGTCTAACCTAAGAGCTAGGAGCTTCATCTGAGTCTCCCACGTGGCTGGCAGGGACCAAAGTACTTAGTCATCTTCTCTGCTATTCCTGGACCATTATCAGGGAGCTGGATCTAAAGTGGAGCAACTGGAGCACAAACTGGCACCCATATGGGATGACCACATTGCAGGTGGGGGATTTACCCACTAAACACGCCTCTGGCCCCCTCAAAAGACATTTTTTAACATAAATATCATTCTTAGTTCTGTACTTAACTAATAAACATGATTGGTAAGTCTGGTTCCATTTTTTTTTAGATTTATTTATTTATTTATTTGACAGGTAGAATTACAGAGAGAGAGAGAGAGAGAGAGAGAGAGAGAAAGGTCTTCCTTCCATTGGTTCACTCCCCAAATGGCCAAAAGGCCGGAGCTGTGCCGATCTGAAACCAGGAGACAGGTGCTTCTTTCTGGTCTCCCATGCAGGTGCAGTGGCCCAAGCATCTGGGCTATCCTCCACTGCTTTCCCAGAACACAGCAGAGAGCTGTACTGGAAGAGGAGCAACCTGGACTAGAACACAGCGCCCATATGGGATGCCAGTGCCGCAGGCAGGGAATTAGTCTAGTGTGCCACAGTTCCACCATATATTTTTAAGAGATTTATTTATTTCTTTATTTTTAATAGTAATCTTGCCTTTATTTAGAATTTTGATGTTTTGTTCTTTTTTTTTTCTTTTTTTCTTTACCAATTTTTTTATTTAGTAAATATAAATTTCCAAAGTACAGTTTATGGATTACATTGGCTTCCCCCCCCCCATAATTTCCCTCCCACTCGCACCCCTCCCATCTCCCGCTCCCTCTTCCATTCCATTCACATCAAGATTCATTTTCAATTATCTTTATATACAGAAGATCAATTCAGTGTATATTAAGTAAAGATGTCATCAGTTTGCACTCACACAGAAACACAAAGTGTAAAATACTGTTTTAGTACTAGTTATAGCATTACTTCACAGCGGACAACACACTAAGGACAGATCCCACATGAGAAGTAAGTACACAGTGACTCCTGTTGTTGACTTAACAATTTGACACACTTGTCTATGGCATCAGTAATCTCCCTAGGCTCTAGTTATGAGTTGCCAAGGCTATGGAAGCCTTTTGGGTTTGCAGACTTCGATCTTATTCAGGCAGGGTCATAGTCAAAGTGGAAGTTCTCTCCTCCCTTCAGAGAAAGGTACCTCCTTCTTTGATGGCCCCATTCTTTCCACTGGGATCTCACTTGCAGAGATCTTTCATTTAGTTTTTTTTTTTTTTTCCCCAGAGTATCTTGGTTCTCCATGCCTAAAATGCTCTCATGGGCTCTTCAGCCAGATCTGAATGCCTTAAGGGCTGATTCTGAGGCCAGAGTGCTATTTAGGGCATCTGCCATTCTGTGAGTCTGCTGTGTATCCCATTTCCCATGTCGGATCGTTCTCTCCCTTGTTGATTATATCAGTTAGTATTAGCAGACACTAGTTTTCTTTGTGTGATCTCTTTGACTCTTAGACCTATCAGTGTGATCAATTGTGAACTGAAGTTGATCACCTGGACTAGTGAGATGGCATTGGTACATGCCACCTTGATGGGATTGTATTGGAGTCCCCTGTCACGTTTCTAACTCCACCATTTTATCTGAAAGTCAGAGTTACACAGAGAGAAAAGGAGAGGCAGAGAGAGAGAGAGGTTTTCCATCTGCTGGTTCAGTCCCCAGATGGCCACAATGGCAGGAACTGTGCCAATCTGAAGCCAGGATCCAGGTGCTTCTTCTGGGTCTCCCACATGGGTGCAGGGGCCCAACAACTTGGGCCATCTTCTACTGTTTTCCCAGGCCATAGCAGAGAGCTAGATCAGAAGTAGAGCAGGTGGGACATGAACTGGCACTTATATGGGATACCAGCACTACAGGCAGCAGCTTCACCGGCTATGCCACAATACTGGCCCCTCAATATTCTTAATACAGAAAATTAAAGAACCCTCAAGATAGTTCCTTAAGTGAAAAAAAAAATAGTTAATGGAATGAAAGTGACTTTTAAAATGCTTTGAAGCAATCTAGCTTTGCAAAGCTTTGTAAATGATCAAAGTAATTAAAACAATTTTGCTAAGAAACATATGCCTGAATTATAGAAAGGTAAACTAAACTCATTTATTGACCTAAAAGGGAAACATGCTAAACATCTCACAACTACACAATAAAGCTATACATAGCAAAGTACAAAATTACAGTAATTGAAATACATCTACTCATTAAAGCAAGTTCTCAACAAGTTTTAAACATTCAGAATTGATGTCTTCAGTATTTGAAACTTCATGTGCTTATTTAATTTTACAAAGCAAAAACTAATAATTGGTTATAAGATTATTTGTTTTTTTGACTATGATATCCATAGAAATTCCACTGGAAAACTAATGGAAGAAATTGAGGAAAATATGAATGAATAATTTATTCTGGTGAATCAGTTTAATTAAAGATGTTTCACATCAAGAATATTTGAGAGGAATGTACTTAGATGTACTATAATTGTAATTATAGATGACAATAGATGTAGTATAATTGTCAACTTTTATTCAATAATTTTATGATCTAAATAAATTCCACTATATTTAATATGAGCTTAAATTTCATTATATTTAATATGAGCTTATTTCATGTTGACATATGGAATAGATCTTAACTTTCTCTTAAGGACTATTTCATATTTTAATTGTGACATTATACACTGAATAATGGATCTTTTATCCAAAATATACCTGTACCTTAATCTCCAGATCCTGTGACTATGTTATATTATATGAGAAAGGAACTTTGCAGATGTGATTAAGGATCTTGAAGTGGAGAGATGAGCCAGATTGTTCAGGTGAGCTCAATGGAGTCACATGTGTCCTTGTAAGGAGTTATTACAGTCAGGGGTGAACAAAGACAACATAAAGAAAGACAAAGAGAATATGTGTTCTCTTGTCCACAAGCATAAATTGAGGACTCTAAAAGTCGGGAAGACAAGGAAATGGATGGTACCTTAGGGTCTCTAGAATGAACTGTCTTTACTAATATAAAAGCTGTAGCTTAATTAGACTGCTATTAGACTCCTGACGTCAAAAACAGTGAAGTAAAAAATTCACTCCTTTGGAACATTTGTTTACATTATTTTTTCATAGCAGCAATAGTCAACTAGTTCACATTTTGACAGGAAAAGTGGGATTATGTTTTTTTTTTTTAATTTATTTATTTGACAGATAGAGTTAGACAGTGAGAGAGATAGAGAGAAAGGTCTTCCCAAATGGCCGCTATGGCCGGTACTATGCTGATCTGAAGCCAGGAGCCAGGTGCTTCCTCCTGGTGTCCCATGCGGGTGCAGGAGCCCAAGCACTTGGGCCATCCTCCACTGTGTTCCTGGACCACAGCAGAAAGCTGGACTGGAAGAGGAGCAACATGATTAAAATTCCTTGCCAATGTACACAAGAGAAACTAGAACACAACATATTTGTTCCCAAAATGGCATTTTGCAATAGGCAGGGGATATGAATTATATAATTGATTTTTCAAAAGAAATAATATGTAAAGAAAAAATATTTCACTAGTTCTAATAAAATTCAAATCCCACTGGCTGGTTGTTTGGTTTTAAGTCCTGGGAACAGTCATGACATGAGCTGCCAAGGTAAAGAAGCCTTTTGAGTCCACAAACTCCACCAGTATATAAACAGGACCATAAATTGAAGTTCTCTCCTCCCTTCAGAAAAAAAAGTACCTCCTTCTTTGATAGTCCCTTTTTTCCACTGGGGTCTCACAGAGATCCTTCATGTGGAAAAAATTTTTGCCATGGTGTCTTGGCTTTCATGCCTGAAATGCTCTCATGGACTTTTCAGCCAGATCTGAATGCCTTAAGAGCTGATTCTGAGATCAGAGTGCTGTTTAGGGCATTTATCATTCTATGAGTCTGATGGGTGGACTGCTTCCCATGTTGGAACATTCTCTCCTTTTTAATTTTGTCTATTGTTATTACCAGAAACCTGGTCTAATTTATGTGTTCCCTTTGACACTTATTCGTATCTATGTGATCAGTTATATACTTAATATGATCACTTTAATATGTAAGATGGCATTAGTGCCACCCAGATTAATGGAATTTGGAGTCCCATGGGAAGCTTTTAGCTTTACCCTTAGGGGTAAGTCCATAGGAATGTGTGCAGAACTGTACAACTCCTCCCTCTGTTATTCCCACTTTTATATTTTACTGGGATATATCTTCAATTGAATTTATAAACCTATGATTAATTCTATGTTAAATAACGAGTTCAACCAATGGTATTAAGTAGAAAAATAATGAAAATAATAAGATAATAAACTTTTCCTCTACAGTCAAGACGAGGGCTGTTTAAGTCATTGCTTCAGATAGTGTCAATTTCATGTTTCATTTTATGTGTTCCATTAGAGGGCACAAATCAGGGAGAAAATATGGTATTTATCTCTTTGCTACTGGCTTATTTCACAAAGTATGATGTTTTCCAGATTCACCCATTTTTTTGCAAATGACTGGATTTCAATTTTTTTTACCACTGTATAGTATTCAGTAGAGTACATATTCATAATTTCTTTATCCAATCTTCCAGTGATAGGCATTTAGGTTGATTCCATGTCTTATCTATTGTAAATTGAGCTTTAATAAACATAAAGGTGCGGATAACACTTTTATTTGTTGATTTCACTTCCATGGGTAAATTCCGAGGAGTGGCATGGCTAGTTCATATGGTAGGACTATATTCAGATTTCTGAGGTATCTCCAAACTGTCTCCCATAGTGGTTTCATCAGTTAGTATTCCCAACAAAAGCAGACAAAGGTATCCTTTCCCCCACATCTTCAACAGCATTTGTTGTTTGTTGATTTCTGTATGAAAGCCATTATAATTGAGGTGAGGTGAAACCTCATTGTGGTTTTGATTCACATTTCCCTGATGGTTAGTGATCCTGGACATTTTTTCATGTGTCTATTGGACATTTGGATTTCATTTTTAGAAAAGTATTTAAGTCCTTTTCCCATCATTTAACTGGATTGTTTGTTTTGTTGTTGTGGAGTTTCTTGGTCTCTTTATAGATTCTGGTTATGAATCCTTTATAAGTTGCATAGTTTGCAAATAATTTCTCCCATTCTGTCGGTTGCCACTTCACTTCCCTGCCTATTAAAATGCCATTCAAAAACTTCTCAATTTGAAGTAATCCCATTTGTTAATTTTGACATTGACTGACTGTGCCTCTGGGTTCTTTTCCTAGGACTCTTTTTCTATGGCAATACCTTCAGGGTTTCCCCAGAGTTCTCTAATAATTTTATGTGTAGAGTCATATATTTAGAGACTATTTGTTTTAGCTAACTGATCAAATATAAGTTTGTGGTGAATGATTGGATTAATTTCTATTGATTCTATTCTGTTCCATTGGTCTATCCATCTATTTTTGTGTCAGTACCAGGCTGTTTGGATTAAAACTACATTGTGGTATATCTTGAAAGATGGTATTGTGATTCTTCCAGCTTTGTTTTTTTGTGTAACATTGCTTTATCTATTCACAGTCTCCTGTGTCTGCATATGAATTTTAGCATCATTCTTTTCTAGATTTGAGAAGAATGTCTTTGGTATTGCAATGAATCTGTAAAATGCTTTTGGAAGAACTGAAATTTTGATGATACTGATTCTTCCAATCCAAGAATATGGAAGAGTTTTCCAATTTTGTATCTTCTTTTATTTCATTCTTTAATGTTTTGTAATTCTCATTGTAGAGATCTTTGATATTCTTGCTTAAATATATTCCAAGGTATTTGATTTTTTTGGAAGCTATTGTGAATGGCATTGATGGGGACTTCAATACTCCACTTTCAACAATGGACAGATCAACAAACTGAAATCAACAAGGAAACAGGAGATGTAATCTACACTATAGACCAAACGTATCTAATCCTACAGTTGAAGAATATGCATTCTTCTCAGTAGTGCATGGAACTTTCTCTAGGTTTGACCACATACTAGGCCATTAAGGAAGTCTCAGCAAATTAAAAAAAAAAAAAAAAAAAAAAAAAAACACCACCAAAATCATACTATCATACTATGCCTCCCCTCAGACAACAATGGAATGAAGCTGGAAATCAGAAACTCAGGAATCTCTAGAACATATGCAAACACATGGAGACTGAACAACATGTTCCTGAATGAACAGTGGGTCATAGAAGAACTCAAAAGGAAAATCAAAAAAATTCTGGAAACAAATGAAAACAACACAACATATAAAAACTTATGGGATACAGCAAAAGCAGTGTTAAGAAGAAAGTTTATAGCACTGGGTGCCTACATCAAGAAATTGGAAAAGCACCAAATAAATGAACTATCAATGCATTTCAAGGATTTAGAAAAACAACAGCAAGCCAAAACCAAAACTAGTAGGGAAAAAGAAATAATTAAAATGAGTGAAGAAATCAACAAAATTGAAACCTAAAAAACAATACAAAATATCAGCAAAATGAAGAGCTGGTTTTTTGAAAAACTAAACAAAATCAAAAAAAGGAGAGAGAAGACAAAAAATCAATAAAATTAGAGATGAAAAAGGAAATGTAACAAGAGCCATCACAGAAATAAAGACAATCATTGAAATTAATACAAAGAACTGTATGCCAACAAACTGTGAAACCTAGAAGAAACGAATAGAATCCTGGACACATGCAACCTACTTAAATTGAGCCATGAAGAATAGAAAAGCTGAACACACCCATAACCAAAATTGAAATTGAATCACTAATATAGGCCCTTCCAACAAAGAAAAGACAGGACCAGATGACTTCACTTCTGAATTCTACCAGGCATTTAAAAAAAAACTAACTCCAATTCTTCTCAAGCTATTCAAAATAATTGAAAGGAGGGAATCCTCTCAAATTCTTTCTATGAAGCTAGCATCACCTTAATTCCTAAACCTGAAAAAATGTAACAGAGAAAGAGAATTACAGATCAATTTCCCAGATGAACATAGATGCAAAAATCCTCAATTAAATTCTAGCCAATTGAATCCAAGACACATCAGAAAGATCATCCACCCAGACCAAGTGGGATTATCCATATCCAGCATCATATCGAATGGGGAAAAGTTGGAAGCATTCGCATTGAGATCCAGTACCAGACAGGGATTCTGCTCTCACCATTGCTATTCAATATATCCCTGGAAGTTTTAGCTAGAGCATTTAGGGAAGAAAAAGAAATCAAATGGATACAAATTGAGAAGGAAGAAATCAAACTATCCCAATTTCCAGATGACACATCCTAAATTTAGGGGATCCAAAAGACTCCACAAAGAGAATATTGGAACTCATCTGTGAGTTTGGTAAAGCAGGATATAAATTCAATATGAAGTATCAACAGCTTTTGTGTACACAGACAATGCCATCCTGAGAAAGAACTTCTAAGATCAGAAACTTCGTTTTTTTAAAAAAAAATGCATGTGAAAATGAAGATTACAGGGAGGGAGAAAGAGAGAGAGAGAGAGATTTTCTATCTGCTGGTTCATTCCCCAGATGGCTATAACGGCTGAGGTTGGGCCAGGCCCAAGGCAGTTTCTTCCAGGTCTCCCACATGGATGCAAGAACCCTAGCACTTGGACTATCTTCTGCTGTTTTTCTGAGGCCATTAACATGGAGCTGGGTTGGAAGTGGGGCAGTTGGGACAGACACCGGCTCCCAGATGAGATGCCATCATTGTAGGCAGAAGTTTTATCACATTGTACCCAGAAACTTTCTTAATCTTTTCTTATATTTTATTAAATTATTAACATTACCTTATGTAACATTCAGTTTATGATGTATCTAATCACTCTCATTTACAATGAGGAAGACAAAAACTCTTAATTCCACATACATATCTACAACAGGTCAAGTTTAAAGATGTTGTCATATTTACATTTATTAAATGAGTAAATATCCCAGATATAAAGAGTGGAAATTAAGAATAAAAAGACAACAGATGAATTTCAGAGAATATGAAAATTAAGAAGTTAAGAATAAGAATGAGTCAATCAAAGTGAATAAACTACAGGAGTAGTCATTATGAATTAAAAATAGTGTTGCTTGAAACAACATGGGAAGGAGAATATTTAAAGACGAGGCAATGTAATGCAACATAGAAATGGCTTTAATTTGTTTGTATATATAAAAATTAAGGGAAAACATCTGCTCTGTCTGCTAAGTTATGTATATTTCAAAATATTATCCTTACACAACAAAGTCTGGAGGAAAAGGTAGTTAATCTTAAAAATGAACAGAATGTAAAATAATATATCATGTAATGGCCTCTTTACCTCTGGTTTGTTCCTTTGGGTTCTGACTGATGCATGATTGACTGTTAGTACATTTTTAGGAGAAAGAAGAAAGAAGGAAAGCCTAACACTGCAATTAAGTTACATTTTACAATTCTTGTATATAAGATCTCCAGTCACACAGATGATTTATTTGACAATATTCATTCAGTCACTGCTGCAAAGCACAAATAGCAGGGTATTTTCTTTAATAGAAACCCAATGAACATTGGAGCCAGTGTTGTGGCACAGTGAGTAAAACTTCCACCTGTGATGCTCGTCCCAATAGTTTGAGACTCAGCTGCTGCAGTTTTTATCCAGCTCCCTTCTATCGTTCCTGGGAAAACACCAGAATATGAAATGAGTGCTTGGGCCCCTGCACCAAAGTAGGAAGGAGACCCAGAAGCAGCTCTGGTCTTGGTCTCCTGGCTTTGACCTGCCCCAGCACTTGCCATTGAAGCCATCTGGGGAGTGAACTAGTGGATAGAAATCTCCCTCTCTCCCTCTCTCCCTTTCTCCTTCCCTCTCCCTCTCCCTCTCCCTCTCCCTCTCCCTCTCCCTCTCCCTCTCCCTCTCCCTTTCCTTCTCTAACTCTGCCTTTCACATAAATAAATAAATATTAAAAA
The DNA here is from genome assembly GCF_964237555.1 of Oryctolagus cuniculus. Taxonomy (NCBI): domain Eukaryota; kingdom Metazoa; phylum Chordata; class Mammalia; order Lagomorpha; family Leporidae; genus Oryctolagus; species Oryctolagus cuniculus. The sequence continues at coordinate 23,103,455 of NC_091440.1, read as the reverse complement.
ATAAACCCAATGAACAAAAAAGGAAACAAATTCATAATGTTTACATATAAATTGCACTTGAAATAGTAAGATTAATTGCGATTAGTTTGTGTTCATTTTGATGATGATAGTGTATTGCTCAGTAAGGCATTAAAGATTAAGGGTAGGCCCTCCACCCTCCACTGGCTGCGCCCTGCTCTTCTGCGCACCAGCCTCCACCACCCGTCACCGCCCCCTCTGCCACCACTGCTGAGTAGAGGATGGCTGTACCTCCCACGTATGCTGATCTTGGCAAATCTGCCAGGGATGTCTTCACCAAGGGCTACGGATTTGGCTTAATAAAGCTTGATTTGAAAACAAAGTGAGATAATGGATTGGAATTTACAAGCTCAGGCTCAGCCAACACTGAGACCACCAAAGTGACGGGCAGTCTGGAAACCAAGTACAGGTGGACCAAGTATGGGCTGACGTTTATGGAAAAATGGAACACCGACAACACGCTGGGCACCGAGATCACCGTGGAAGACCAGCTTGCAGGTGGACTGAAGCTGACATTTGATTCCTCCTTCTCACCTAACACTGGGAAAAAATGCTAATATCGACAGGGTACAAGCGGGAGCACATCAACCTGGGCTGTGACCTGGATTTTGACATCGCTGGGACCTCCATCTGGGGTGCTCTGGTGCTGGGTTATGAGGGCTGGCTGGCTGGCTACCAGATGAACTTTGAGACTGCCAAGTCCCGAGTCACCCAGAGCAACTTTGCCGTCGGCTACAAGACGGACGAATTCCAGCTCCCCACTCACGTGAACGATGGAACCGAGTTTGGCTGCTCCGTTTACCAGAAGGTGAACAAGAAGCTGGAGGTGGCCGCCAGTCTTGCCTGGACAGCAGGAAACAGTAACACTTGCTTCGGAATAGCAGCTAAGTACCAAATTGACCCTGACGCCTGCTTCTCAGCGAAAGTGAACCACTCAGTCTGATAGGATTAGGATACACTCAGACCCTAAAGCCAGTATCAAACTGACGCTCTCAGCTCTGCTGGATGGCAAGAACTTAACGTTACAGCTTCAGGTTACAGGTGTTACCCTGCGGAGGTACAGAAGTTGCCCCAGTCCAAGGAGAGTTCTTCGCAACTGCAGACTTGGGGGATTTAGTGACTCCCAGAGAGGCCAGGTTTCTTTTTTATCTACAAATGGATACAATGGAAGCTGATACTGTGTAGGCACTTTGTAAATCCACATTGAATGAATGGAACCGTGGTCTCCTAACCCTGCGGATGAGAGGCTTGTTGCTTGATGAGATGTACAGACTCATCTGGAAGGGACTTTTTAGACAGATCTTCATGACCTTGCCCCACCCCTGTCCATCATCTCCTCTTTTACACCAAGAGTAGTTTGCTGGGTGAGGTAGCTGTGTCCTTCGTGCCATTCTGGGTTGGAGAGGGTGGATGTGAGGAAGCCAACAATTCAGACTCAGCTCCTTCCCGTGTTGTTCAGAGCATGAATTCACTTCTCTAGCTCAGGCAAAGCTTGGGGCAGAGCTGGTGTGATTGTGGTCCTGGGGTGACAATACCTGGAATCTAAATTGGACTTCTGTTGTATTTTCACCACTCAGTTTATTTTTTAGCAGTTTAATGGGTACATTTTAGAGTCTTTCATTTTGTGTGGAATCAGATTCCTCCCCTTCAAATGCTGTGATTAACATCACTTAAAATAAAATTTAAATAAAATATTGAAACCAAAATCTGGTTGCCTAGTATGTTTTTTTTAATGAACCTGAGATGCCCTTGTTTGTAGTTTTCTTAAGCTGATAGAACAAGTAGTATGAAGGTATCTGAATGTACACTAACCTTAGACTATGCACATGTATACAGATATTTCTATGTGTAGCTATCTGTGTGTAGATTGAGATAAACATGAATTCCTGTTAATCTTGTTGACTTAATCCATTATTATATAAATTCTTTTAACCTTCTCCCTTTCCTTTTCTGTTATCTCTCACTATAAAAGTTAGAAACGTGGTCTGCACTATCTGTAATTCATTCCCTTAATTGTTTAATTCTAGTATACATGAATAATGGTTTCATAATTGCCCCATAGGAAATATGCTCCTGGGAAATATTCTATAAAATAAAATATATGCATTTAATTCTGAGTTTCAGTTATTTTAGTTTGTTCTGCGATAAGCTTGTCCTTACAAATTAATGAACATAAATATTTTTGTTATAACAAAAACATGCATGGAAATTATCAGAGAGAAGTCAATGTATATAAAATTCATGTATAGTAAAAAACATTAAAGCATATTAATATCCTATTTACAATCCTGTTTACAATTTTAAATATGTGAACAATGTCTTTTTAAAATAAAACTAGTAACTGTGTTAATTCTTCTTGTCCATCTACTCAAATGACTCAGTACTGATATATTAATCCCAGGAAAGAAAGAATTTGAGTCAGATTGATGATACAAATATCCCCTAAAATTAATGTGCTGAAACTTAACCACTATTACAATGTTAAGAATTGCAGCTTCTTAGAAAGTGATCTAATCATGAGGACTCTGCCCTCTTAAGGGACTAATGTCTCGTAAAATGGCAAGAAGGAACTGACCTAAACCCTTTTCATCCTTCTAACTCCCATAATGGAAGACACAGTGCTTCTCCTTTCCAGAGGATGCAGCAATATTGTCTATTTTGGAAGCAAAGACAGTAGCTTTCATCATGGTGCTGCCTTGATCTTGGAGTTCCAGTGTCCAGAACTGTGAGGAATAACTACTTATCATCTACAAAGTTTGCAATCTCTGTTTGTTACAGCAACAAACATGGACCAAACCAGAAATTGGCATCCAAGAAGTGTGATATTTCTGTAATAAATACCAAGAAATGCGGAAGTGGCTTTGGAACTGGATAAGAGGTAGAGGCTGGAAGGGTTTGCAGATGCATATAGAAGACTAGGTCACCATGAACATAGTGCTAAAGGGGGTTCCAATAAGGGCTCAAAAGACAAGAAGAGCTACAGAGAGAGCCTCAGTCTCCTTAGAGATTGTTAAGCATCTTGATTAGAATGCTGCACTATAGAATATAACAGTAAGGGCGATGCAGATGATATTTAGACAGAAATGAGGAATCACATATTGGAGACTGGAGAAAGGCCATCTTTCTCATACTGTGACAATGAACTTGGCTGCAGTATGTCTGTACACTAGTACTTTGAGAAAGAATTTGAGAGTGATGAATTAGAATATTTGGCAGAAGAGTTCTCTAAGCAAAGTGTTGAGTGCTTTTCTTGGCTTCTCTTGGCAGTAAATAGCAAAAAAGAAGACATAAATGAATTAAATACAGAATTTATAATAAAAGGGAAGCAGAACTTTGGAACATAGCAAATTTCCAGTCTGGCAATGTGAAGAAAGAAAATGTTTGTCAGGGACAGAACACCGAGAGTGTGGTCAAGCTCTTATGTGAGAAGGAGGCTAGCACACATAGAAGAAGGCAGTTATTTTACAATACAATGGAAGAATGATCCTGAAGATATTTTGGAAACTAAGGGCACTGCTACTCTTGTTGCAGGCCTGGAAACCAGGACCTTGTGAGCAGAGAGGGATCAAGGGAGGGGCCTAGAGCCACCTTGCAATTCTATTCCCCACATTCTGGCACAGCATTCCTTTTGCTATCTCAGTTGTTGCTCAAGTGGGGACAGGTGCAGTTCATCTTTATGCTTTGGAAGACGGTAGGCCATAAACCTTGACGACATCCATTTGGTACAAACTCTACAGGCTTGTAGAGTCCACAAGCTATAGGAAACACGACTAAATGTACCAAATGGCCACAGGAGGGGCGTTATCATGTAGTGGAGCTCCCACTAGAACAGTGGTTGATGAAGCCACATCATCATGACCATGCCTGTGACTCCAGAACTGAAGTGTAGAAATGTAAAATAATGAGTAGATGGAGTCATCCTAGAAGAGTCACAGGAACAAGACATTAAACCTTAAGAGATACTGCATGGACTATGCCCAGCAAAACCATAAGGATTTGGTCTCCAGAAAGCTTAGGGAACTGAGTCTTGCCCTAGTATGCCAAGAAATTGAAAATTAAGTCAAAGTGGATATTAAACCCAAATTTTTGACATCAAACTTTAAAGGAGAAGGGTTTATTTATTTATTTATTTATTTATTTTTGACAGGCAGAGTGGACAGTGAGAGAGAGAGACAGAGAGAGAAAGGTCTTCCTTTGCCTTTGGTTCACCCTCCAATGGCCGCCGCGGCCGGCATGCTGCGGCCGGCGCACCGCGCTGATCCGATGGCAGGAGCCAGGAGCCAGGTGCTTTTCCTGGTCTCCCATGGGGTGCAGGGCACTTGGGCCATCCTCCACTGCACTCCCTGGCCACAGCAGAGAGCTGGCCTGGAAGAGGGGCAACCGGGACAGAATCCAGTGCCCCAACCAGGACTAGAACCGGGTGTGCCGGTGCCGCTAGGCAGAGGATTAGCCTAGTGAGCTGCGGCGCCAGCCAGGAGAAGGGTTTATTTAGCCATTGTTGAAGCTAACCAGAGATTAAAGAGGTCTTGGGTTTTATTACAAACAGCAGGAAGGAGATATGGAAGTTAGAAATACAATTGTCAGGCCAAAAAAAAAAAGACAAAAAACAAAAATTTGGGGAAGTAAGGCAATTACTATTTTGTTGAACTTACTGTGGCTATAGATAAGACAGTCAGGATAACAGGAAACAGAAAAAGTCTGGGGATAGGAGAGCAACTCATAAGTACTCCTTATGAGTTGCTCTCCTATCCCCAGACTTTTTCTGTTTCCATATTGGAAGGGACAAAAGCTCAGAATGTTTCTCTATAATCAGGAAATGCTGGCTATAGGGCATTGGCTGCCAAGGGGTTTAAGTCAAGGTTTTGGCATACAGTCAGGAATGTGGAACAGTTTGTTTTGTTGGTGTCAGCACATAGATGTTAACTAAATAACATTCCTCACATTTTTCGTTCTCTATCCTCTAGCCTTTGCAACTAAATTTGAAACAATTCAGAATTTTCCTGGCTTAAAAAGATATTATCAGGGGCTGGCACTATGGTGCAGTGGGGTAAAGCCCTGGCCTGAAGGGCCGGCATCCCATATGGGCGCTGGTTCTAGTCCTGGCTGCTCCACTCCTGATACAGCTTTCTGCTATAGCCTGGGAAAGCAGTGTGAGATGGCCCAAGTCCTTGGGCCCATGCACTCACGTGGGAGACCTGGAAGAAGCTCCTGGCTCCTGGCTTCAGGTTGGCCCAGCTCCTGATGTTGTAGCCAATTGGAGAATGAACCAGCGGGTGGAAGACCTTTCTCTCTGTCTCTACCTCTCTCTGTAACTCTTTCAAATAAATAAAATAAATAAAAACGTTATTGTCAAACCATGTGATTTTCTGTTTGCATTGTTTATTTTTGCACATTCTTGGGACCAATTACCCATTTTTTTCTCTTCTATTTCTCCATTTTGGCATGGGCATATCTATCCACTGCCTTTCCACCATTGAGTTTTATTTATTTAAATTTTCTTTCAATTCTATTTGAGGGACAGAGATGAAAATAGAGACTGACAGGGCTCCAATCCTCTGGTTTATTTGCCAAATATTCCCAAACAGTGGGACTGGACAAGGGTCAGAACTAAAAGCCAGAAACTCAATCCAGGTCTCTCAAGTGCATGGTAAGAATCCAATTACTCAAGTCATTACTTGCTGCCTTTCAAGGTGAACAACAGCAGGAGGCTGGAATTGGGACCCTAGCCAGGACATGAATCTAGGTACTCCAATATAGGATGCAGGCATCTTAACCAGTGACTTAACTGCTATGCTAAAAGCCTGTGCCATACCACATTGTATTTCAGAAGTTCATAACTTGCTTCATGGCACAGGCTCAATGCTGGAGAAAAATTGTGACAGGGTGAACTATGATTTGCATCTCATCTGTACTTGATTTATAGCAGACTCTGGATTTTTACACTTTGGAGTTGACTTTTGTAAAGAGTTAAGATTATATGTGTTATTTCGGTGGAGTGTATGTATTTTGCGTGTGAGAAGGATATAAATTTTAAGGACTAGCTGAGAACTACTATGGTCTGGTTTTGTCCAAAAAATTCAAGTGTTGAAATTCAATCAGTAGTGTGATGATATTTAGAGGAAGAGTCTTTAGGTGGTGACTAAGTTACAAGGGCAGAGCTCTTATGAATGGCTTTGTAGCCTTTATAACAGTGCCCACACAGCTTGCAGCAGTTTTTGTTCATCTTTCCATTACAGCATGTGAGGACATAGCATGTGTCCCCTCCAGACTTTACAGTAAAAAGGTGCCATCTTTTTTTTTTTAAACTTATTTGACAGAGTTAGACAGTGAGAGAGAAAGAGAAAAAGGTCTTTCCTTCTGTTGGTTCACCCTCCCAAATGGCTGCAAGGAGCCAGGTTCTTCCTCCTGGTCTCCCATGCGGGTGCAGGAGCCCAAGCACTTGGGCTATCCTCCACTGCCTTCCCGGGCCACAGTAGAGGGCTGGTCTGGAAGGGATCAACCGGGACTAGAACCAGCGCCCATATGGGATGCTGGCACTGCAGGAGGAGGATTAACCAAGTGAGCCACAGCACTGGCCCCCAAGTTCTTGAAAGAAGACAGACCAGGCCCTCATGAACACCAAACTTGTTGAAATCTTGTTCTTGGACTTGTCACCCTACAGAACTATGAGAATATAAACTTCTGTTCTCCATAAATCATCCAATATTTGGTATTTTTCAACAGCGGCACAAATGGATAAAGCCAACTTATTAATTCTCACAAAAGATTGAAACAGTTTATAGTAAATATATATGTAATACATTACTATTTTAGAGGAGACAAAAGTCTAACTTAAGCTGTTAGTAATTATGATACCATAAATTTCATAACTGCTCAGTCTCATTGAAGAATTTTGTAAGTTCATTATGATCTAATGCTTAATATAGAATTAATTATGTTGAATTTAACATCTTCCATTCAGAAAACTGCTTATATTTATTATTTTCATGTTATGCAGAATATAATTTCTGTGTAAACAAAAATGTATGATCTTTCCCTAGCCAAAAGATATTATATTTATGGGAATCTGTCTGGAGTCCTATCATAAAACAAAAGAGAAATCAAAAGATAATGAAATAAGTAAGCTAGATATAGTCAATGAAAACTTAAAATTCATTCATCTGAACAAAAATATCAAACCTCTAGTTATTGGCTAAAAAATCTGAAACTTAAGTGCTGGCTGATTTTACTTTTCAGTATTTGCAAACTGCTGACATTTCAGACACTTACCTACAAATAAAGCTAAGAGTTTGTTTTCCATTACGGTAACATTTCTAGTCACTAAAACCCATCTCATAATAGTATAGTCAATTCCTATTGACATTCCTTGCTTTTTTTCCTGATAATCAACTTGCACCTAAAAGGTAAAACTTACACATAGAGAAAACAGATGAACATGCTACTTTTTACTGTGACATTGGGAGAATACTTTTTTGATGTAAGTCAAGTATTACACAGCAAGCATAAATTATTTTTTTGTGTTAGAGTCAATGAAGAATGTGCAACCTCCGGACCCCAAATAAAAATTAGCTTGGTGATAATGCATGTATTTCACTCTCTGACATGTTTAGGAAAAAGAGCAAGGTGTAATGTAAAGATGTTTTACATTTTCTTTTTTATTATTTTCTTTTGTTCTTAACACTCATGGTACCTAAAATTACTGTTTTCTTTTCACTGAGAATAGAATCAATCTGTCAAGGGGAAATTTATGGAAGTTTGCCAGTGTTGTATATTTTATAAGACATAAAGAATATCGTATTTGTCCCTTTGGGACTGGCTTATTTCACTCAGCATGATGTGTTCCAGATTCCTCCATTTTGTTGCAAATGACTGGATTTCGTTGTTTCTTACTGCGGTATAGTATTCTAAAGAGTACATATCCCATAATTTCTTTATCCAGTCTACCGTTGATGGGCATTTAGGTTGGTTCCAGGTCTTAGCTATTGTGAATTGAGAATAGAATTTAACATTGCTAATTTCTAAGAATATTAGGCAAATTTTATTTGGTTGGTTGTTTCATATTTATTCTGTTTTAATGGAGGTAGAATGATAAATTAAAAGGAGTACCACCATGTGAAGTGAATGAAGATATAATTTTAGGAAAAGAGGAAGATTACAATGGAAATAAACTTATGAGAATTTAAGGTATAAAGAATTTAAAGAAATAAAGTTATTTAGAAAGTGAGGTGGGTAATTCCCAGCTAAGTAGAGTAAAAAGAACCCTATAAGCAACATATAAGACTACTTTGTGGAACTCTTATAGAAAATGAACACATTGTGCTAATGTTCCTTCATATAATCTGACAGGGCCAGAAATAAGTACATCAAAAATAGATGTCTATCTAGTTCTAAGGTGGGTTATAGTGAACATGGAATTCCGTAGAATGATTTAGGAGATGAGAAATTTTATAAACATCATACTATTATATGGCTCAACCCTACCAGTCTCCTAAAGATAGCCACATTTAATGGGCATACCTCATCTTATTTAAAGTGTTGGTCCATTATTATGAGCTATAACCCAGATATTGTTCAAATAGAGCTACACATTTAGCGCAATCTGCCAAATGAAGAAATAGAGGCATTACGCAAAATGAAGCAGCTTCTCTCTTACACCAGCTGATTAGACTTTACAGGTAAAAGATAGAAATATATATTTGAACAGCTATAACTCTCATGATTCTTTGATGTCTGTAGAAGTTTAGCTGAGGGCTATTTTTATCCTTCATTACTAAGGTTTGAAACAAATTATGTTAGAATGATAGTTACACCTAATATTTGCAATACCTCAGAAACCTGGGCAGTGTTCTACAGTAATTACTTTTGTCAAGGGATGTCAATTATTTGAAGAACCTCATTAAAGAATTGCTACTTAATAATATCATCTTGAAGTACGAAGCCCATGTTAATTGTGTATTGTCATAGTGTAGAAGAAAAATCATGGAAAATTAATATGTGAAGATTATAATAAAAGATTGGTGATTTACATTCTATTTACAAAATGCCCTAAAGTTTTAATAAGAAGATAGTTTGTCTTCAATTTAACAGCATATCTTAGATTAGAAAATTTGTAAACACATTTTCTGTTAAACAATATTACTTTATTTATTTTTTATTTACTTGAAAGGCAGAGTTACAGAAAGAGGAGGAGAGACAGGGAGAGTGAGAGAGATCTTCCATCTTCTGGGTCACTCCTCAAATGACTGCAACAGCTGGGGCTGGGCCGATCTGAAGCCAAGAATTACTTCCGGGTCTCTGATGTGGGTGCAGGGTCCCAAGCACTGGACCACCTCTCCAGGTTCATTAGTGGGGAGCTTGATCAGAAGTGAAGCAGCCAGGTCTTGAACTGGTGCTCATATAGGATGCTGACATCACAGGCAGAGGCTTAATCTACTATGCCACAATACCAGTCCCTTAACAGAGGCAGAGAGAGACCAACCATTCACTCAATGGTTCATTCTTCAAATGCTTGCAAGCAAGCCTCTAGGAACTTGATCTGAGTTGCAACCATTTGCTTGAGCTATGACGCAATGCTTTGCAGAGTGTGTATTACAGAAAGCTGAATCAGAGGTAAGATTCAAACCCAGGCACTCCAATATGAGATATGGATATCCCAAGCAAGAAGGATGCCCACCCCTCAATGAGTTGTCTCTTTTGATTTTTTAAGTCAAAGTTACCTTGGGAAATCTCTAGAACCCAAACCTCCTTGCAAACATTGCTATTGGAGGAAAATAGTCAGAATATGAGCTACCTGAAGATAGTACAGATTTTCTGAAAATTTATTTGCCTTTGCAGATATTCAGTTCAGCATGAATTGTGACAGAAAATAATGCAATGAATGTAGGAGAAAAGCATGCTCAAAGAATTTAGGAAAAACATGTTCTATATAATTGGCACATGTCAATTTCCAATTTTGTGATATTATAATGAAATATTTGAATGCACAAAGTAGACCAGAGAAATATGACTTCTCATATTTACTAATCTTGCCAAGAAAAGTAAAGTAACAAAAAATGTTCAGGGACTTGTGTTTACTTGAGACACTGAATCAACAAATTTTCCACACTGGAATGGCATACTGGAGTGTATGGAGAGCAACAAATAGTCCCCAACACATTGTGTGGCAGCCCGCCACACCCCACTGTAGAAGAGCTAAGGAGACATGTTCAAAGAGCATCACCATATTCACACTTGTTGATTCTGTTACCAGTTTATATTAACTAATGACCTTATATCTGCCTAGGGGTGTCATGAATCTCTGCGGAAAAATATATCACGTTTTCTCCAAGATACTTGTAAATATCCTTTGTATTTTTCAAGGATTTTTTCTTAATTCCCAGCCATAAAAACAACTGTCTAATTCAAACAGAAAATGAGTCTCCATTTCATTTTTTTGAAATATGAAATAATTTTTGTGCAGTCTATATTTAGAATAGGAAGAAAATTATTCTTTTTGTTCAGTGGAATTGTCATCAAAAGCGAGGTTATTTTTATCCAGACAGTAGAGAGGAGTGAAAGAATTACATAGAGTGGATAAGGGGGGAATGACAGAAGGACAGCAATAAATCCCTTCACAGAGGGGCTCAATATCAGTTCTAGTCCAGATGCTGTAAGAAATGCTGAGCTTAGCAAGATCTCAAGACATGTACAAGAAATTGACAGCCCCACTGTTCTCACTGCTGTCACTCTATGCTTGGTTGTACTTGATGATGAAGGAGCTTCATTTATCAAAATTTTCTACATAAACGTGGATATCTCCAGCAGTAGACTTGATAAATAACCCACTTCAATACTGAGAATGAATATATCAAATATAACATTTTTTGGCACCAAGCTATAAACATTCTGAGGTACTTGGTTCATCAGTGATTCCAAGCACATTAAAAGTAGTGATAATTTTAATACCTTTAAGATTTTAACTGAAAATCATTAAAGAAAATTGGTATTTAAAAATATTTATCTATCTATTTATCTATTTAATATTATTTTATTTGAAAGGCAGAGCAACACACACACAACACATTGAAACAGATTTTCCATCTGCTGTTCACCCCATAAATGCCACAGCGGCCAGGGACTGAGCCAGGCTGATTAGGAGCCAGACACTCCATCTGAGTTCCCTAACCTCTTGAGTGATGACGCTCTCTGCATTAGCAGCAAGCTGTATTAGAAGCAGAGTGAGAATCCAGACCCAGGAACTCTGATACAAGAACTAAATGTCCCAAGTGATGTCTTAACCATTGTGCCAAGAGCCCACCCAGGACAGATGGTATGTGATAGCAGCAACAATTTCCCCAGGGGCACCCATATGGGATGCTGGTGTTACAGGCAGCAACTTAACCCTAATGCTCCTGGGGAAGCAGAAGATGGCCCAAGAACTTGGACACTGTACCAGGTTGGGAGATCTGGATGAAGCTCCTGGTCCTGATTTCAGCCTGGCACAGCCCTGGCCATTGTGAACATTTGGGGAGTGAAGCAGTGAATGGAAGTTCTCTCTCTCTCTCTCTCTCTCTCTCTCTCTCTCCCACTTGCTTTCTCTCTTTCAAAAAAAATAAATATCAAAAAATTTACCCCAGAGAGGCCTTTGTGCTTTCCTTTATTTTTTCAGAACCATGGCATATCTCTTATAAAGAAACACATAGCTCCACCCTGTGCTCTCCATGGAGCTTTTCCTATGTCTACCTAAATGTTCCTGTATTATTCAACACAATGAGCAACCAATGTTCCATGCCTAATTGGACAAGTGCATTGTCAAATCTGCTTCCAATCAGATGGCTAGCATAAAACACTAATTTTATGAGGTTCACTGATTTCTGATCCATGATTTTGTGTCAGAAAATGGCATTGTTTTGTTTGTTTGCTTGTTTTTTTTGCAATGATGCTGAATTTCTGTTCCCTTTTATTATACTAGACTATATAGTTCCAGGAACATATAGTTTTACAAAAAGGGTCAACCTGAGCTCAATTTTGACATATTTTTTGAAAAAATGGATCATTTTCTTTTTGAAGAAATATTTAGATACCAACTTTGTACAAGATAATTGCAAAAAACAAAAGGAGATATATATATTCTATGGTACCACTTTCGCTAAGGGTTGTAAATTTTTAAAAATGGAATTTTGAAACTCCCTCCAGAAGTATTTTATGATAATTCAGACTTTAGTAATTCATAATACGGTGCTTAGGCATTTCAAAATATTTGAAATATTCTCTTAATGAGAACTTCAAATTTTAAAATATTAGATGATCAGTATATGAAAGGCACTGTGCCTAATATTTGAAATGCCATGTGGATAGGTAATCATTTTCTAATATTAAAGATTAAGAAAGGTTAACTCTGGTAGAATTAATTTGTACTTAGATCTGTATGTTGCCAAATATTCTTTTTCTGGCTATAAACTCTTATTGTAATTACATTTATCTAGACAGCCAACATAGCGTCTTCATTTAGTCATTAAATACCCTGTGTATACTCCACTAGTGTCCTAGAGAGGGTCTTTCCCCAGGATTATAAAACTCTTCAAGCTCAGCAGAAAGTGCTATGGTGAAAGTCAGAAGGAAGGAGAAAACAGATCTCAAGTATCTAAGTCAGGCTATGTGCCTTTAATTTTTTAAATCAAATATAGTTTCAAAACAACATGAATAAGCATTGTTGTATGTGTAGTTTTATAAGTGCTTAATTTTATCATATCACATACATATCAGTTTTTAAAAATCATGTCTACATTATCTTATGATACTTGAAATTATCTATCAAGTTTATTTCATTCCTTTTCTTTCTGTACTATATACCTCTATTCCAAAGAATTCAACTCAAGCTCAATAGTTTACCCATTCTGTACTAGTGTTCTACAAGCAATAAAAAATGTAGAAAATATTAGGATTTGATATTACATTAAGTCATTTTGTATTATATCACATCATATCAAATTATAATATAATTATCTCTTACAATTATATTACTCTTGAGTGCTTTATGTCACTACTGGCTTAAAATAAATATGGAGGTAGGTTTTACATGCTATCTATTCTTAGATCTCAATACTTTTTTTTTTTTTTTTTTTTTTGGACAGGCAGAGTGGACAGTGAGAGAGAGAGACAGAGAGAAAGGTCTTCCTTTTTGCCATTGGTTCACCCTCCAATGGCCGCCGCACCACGCTGATCCAAAGCCAGGAGCCAGGTGCTTCTCCTGGTCTCCCATGGGGTGCAGGGCCCAAGCACTTGGGCCATCCTCCACTGCCTTTCCGGGCCACAGCAGAGAGCTGGCCTGGAACAGGGGCATCCAGGAAAGAATCCGGCGCCCCGACCTGGACTAGAACCCGGTGTGCCGGCACTGCTAGGTGGAAGAATAGCTTATTAAGCCTCGGTGCTGGCCAGATCTCAATACTTTTATACTTTAAGTTTCATAATAGTTAATAAAGCGCTGGCGCCGCGGCTCAATAGGCTAATCCTCTGCCTTGCGGCACTGGCACACTGGGTTCTAGTCCCTGTCAGGGCGCTGGATTCTGTCCCCGTTGCCACTCTTCCAGGCCAGCTCTCTGCTGTGGCCAGGGAGTGCAGTGGAGGATGGCCCAAGTACTTGGGCCCTGCACCCCATGGGAGACCAGGAGAAGCACCTGGTTCCTGCCTTCGGATCAGTGCGGTGCGCCGGCAGCAGCGCGCCAGCCGCAGCGGCCATTGGAGAGTGAACCAACGGCAAAAGGAAGACCTTTCTCTCTCTCTCTCTCTCACTGTCCACTCTGCCTGTCAAAAAAAAAATAGTTAATAAAGCATGTGGAATTAATGGTGTAGGTGCTTTATTGAGTTATCACCTTTTCATTTAACAAAGATAGGATGTTATGATTTCATTAGAAATAACAGTATTATTTCTTACCTAAATGATTACTTTATTTCCTGTTTTGTTTAATTATGTTTGAATTAATCTAGTAATATATGAAGATATATTTGACCTTTAAATTGCATTTGTAAATACAAATTTATAGAACATATACACAATTTTAAAACATTGTATCACATAGACAATCACATTGTTCTTATTTGAATCTTTGTGCACAGCTAAAATGACAGACTATTCACTTCCCTCCCAAGCAGAAAAGCGAACACCAGCTGCAAATGGCAGAATGTGACCCAGTCCTTCTGGCTCTTGAAAGCTTCAAATACGCTTTTAAAAGTATCCTACACTAGAAATGTGACTTCAAGCTTCATGCAAATATGGATTTAACTGGAAAAAACATAGTAAATTAAATATAAAGTAACCATTTACCAACACGTCATTCAATTTTACAAGGAGGTGTGCTTCTTGCTATCATCAATGTTTTTCCAGAATTATTTTCAGATAAAAAGAGTTTGCTTTTTTCTTGAAGCAAAGTAAAATGCCATGAATTTTTCTAACATAATAGCATCGTACTATTCAGTTAGACTGACCCTCATATTCTTATATTCATGAACTAGTTTGTTCTTCATTCTACCAAATACTCTTCACATCTGCCTTTGGTGTAATCCAATCTGTAGTGATTGAGACTACTTGTAGACAAAGAGAAATCAGGCTGCCACTAGGCCCTGTTGGGATTCTTGTTCCTTTTTTCTATTTGTTATGAACAAATACAGGGCATTTGGCTCTATAAAAACATGTTGTAGATAAACACTTACTCCTGCTCAGACATTATCAGCTTTTAACAGAAAGGAGTTCTTGACATAGTGTTTTGTAGGTAATTAGCCAATTCAGTAATTTGCAGAGGCAGAAAATAAATTAGTACCTAAGGGTGAATGGCCAATATTTGAGATACTAAGCATTTCCTTTTTTGAAATGCATAGTCTGTATTTAATATGGGAAATAAAATTAGTCACTGCCAATAAAATAGTAAGAAAGACAAGAACTCATTAAAAATCAGAGAACTATAATCCTTTTATAAACCTTCATGGTTAGTATTTCATATACATATAACCTTAAAGTCATGCAAATGGGGCAATCTTTATATTAAACATCGCACATAATAAATGATAACATAAAGTCACTGTATTATTTTTAAACCCGATTATTCTGACTCTATATGGTATGCAAAGAGAGAATACGGGGTGTCTCAGTTCATTTTCTCTTGTTGCAACTCAATACTACAGACTGGGTAATTTACAGAGTCAAGGTTTATTCACTTCACAGTTCTGAAGGCTAGCAAGCGCAAGACTGATTGCACAGCTGTGTCTGATGATGTCCAAAGTGTTGGTCAGGAACTCTTCTGAGTCCCAGGGAGGTATGAGGTATCTACATTAGGACACAGTAAGCTCACTGATTTAGGACTTACAAACCCACTAATGCACAGAGACCACACTCTCTTGATTTTATTTAAGTTTAATTACCTCTCAAAATCCCCAGCTCTGAATATCATTAATAGGTTATGGAGGATTAAGTGTCCAAAACATGAATTCTGGGGGGGACACACTCAAACCATAGCATAAAATTTTCTCTGTGTTCCTAATTAAAAACTCTTTCTTTGCAGTGCACAGAAGAGAAAAGAGTAAAAGGGAAAGTATCTAAGAGAGAATCTAGCACAGAGATGGCTTAAGGGTGAATAAAGAGAAATTAGTCTGTTGGAGGGCAGATAGTGAAGTCACATTTTACCTCAAATAAAGATGACTAAGAGACCTGGTCTCATGTTAACCAAGAAACAAGAGTATTCAAAAACAGGGGGATTTCGCTATAACAATCCCAAATGACCAAACCATATAAGGAGTGAAAAGATCTGTGGATATAAATAATAGAGAGTTAGGTGGATATTGAGGACAGAATGGAATTGGAATTTGATGGTTAATTTATTTTTCAGTAAGTAAGTCTGTCATTAAAAAATGTTACCTATGGTGAAATAGCAGAAGTGATGCTTGGTTTTATTGTTCAAGATGAAAGACAGTTTAACATAGGACTTTACAATGAATTCTCCATAAACTTTATGTGCTAATATTTAGATCTTGATAGCTGGCTACAGAAGAAAGAGAATTTGAAGCATTTCAACAAAGGAAGGACAAATGTTATAAGACTTTATCAGATGAGTAGGAGAGGCATATATTGAGATGATATTAGAAGCTGAAAGAAAGTAGATGAATTTAAGAGAGGAAGTGTTATAAATTTATTGTGAGGATTATATAAAGTTACAGAATTCCAAGTATAATAACACATAAAAATGAAATAGTGACATCTGCCATAAGAATTATCTATTGTGAATTGGAGGGAGGTTTGGAGACAGAAATGAGGCAAAGTCCAGGGAAAAATTGTTTTCCAAATTTGTTTGATATAAATGAATTAAACGCCTTCTTTCTATATGTGAGAGTAGCCAAGAGCAAAGGAAGTTTAAAAAAATTATTGGAGGTGAGATCCCAGTTCCCAATAAGTCAAGCTCTTATATCATCCCCAGGGATTACTCTAAAAAAATTCAACTATTTGAGGACTTTTATAGATTACATTTGGGCTGATAATGAGAAATAAACTTTTGACTATATTTTGAAATCTGCAAGCACTTCATTTTGAGCTCAAGTATTTAGAGAGGCTTATTTTCAAGGTCATACTACTTCTGTGTATTCTAAAGACATTCAGTGAATGAGATATGTGGAGACACTATTGTTCTCTCAGGTATGGTATGTTGCCAACTAAAGAATAATGGAGATATAAATTTTTCTAAAAATTAAATTATTTTATTTAACTTTTATTTAATAAATATAAATTTCCAAAGTGCAACTTTTGGATTATAGTGGCTTGTTCCCCCCATAACCTCCCTCCCACCTGCAGCATCCATCTCTCACTCCCTGTCCCATCCCATTCACATCAAGATTCATTTTCAATTATCACTTTATACAAAAGATCCATTTAGTATATACTAAATAAAGATCTTAACAGTTTGCACCCACACAGAAAGACAAAATATAAAGTACTGTTTGAGTAATAGTTATACCGTTAATTCATATAGTACAAACATTAAGCACAGAGATCCTACATGGGGAGTGAGTGCACAGGGACTCTATTGTTAATTTAACAATTGAAACTCTTATTTAGGATGTAAGTAATCACCCTAGGCTCTTGTCATGAGTTGACAAGACTATGGATGCCTCTTGAGTTTGCCAACTCCGATCTTATTTAGAAAAGGTCGTAGTCAAAATGGAAGTTTTCTCCTCCCTTTAGAGAAAGGTACCTCCTTTTTTGATAGCACATTCTTTCTGCTGGGATCTCACTCCCACAGATCTTTCATTTAGGTTTTTGTTTGTTTGTTTCTTTGTTTTGCCAGAGTGTCTTGGCTTTCAATGCTGAAATACTCACACGGGATCTTCAGCCAGATCCCAATGCCTTAAGGGATGATTCTGAGGCCAGAGTGCTATTTAGGACATCTGTCATTCTATAATTCTGCTGTGTATCCCACTTCCCAAGTTGGATTGTTCTCTCCATTTTAATTCTATCAGTTAGTATTAGCAGACACTAGTCTTGTTTATGTGATCCCTCTGACACTTAATCCTATCATTATGTTCAATTGTGAACTGAAACTGATCACTTGGACTAGTGAGATGGAATTGGTACATGCCACCTTGATGGGATTGAATTGGAATCCCCTGTCACGTTTCTAGCTCTACCATTTGGGGCAACTCAGACTGAACATGTGCAGAATTGTACATCTCCTCCGTCTTTTATTCCCACTCTTATATTTAACAGGCATCACTTTTCAGTTAAATTTAAACACCTAAGAATAATTGTGTATTAATTAAAGAGTTCAACCAATGGTATTAAGTAGAACAGGAAACAACAAAAGCAATAAAAAAGTAAGTTGTTCCTCGACAGTCAGAACAAGGACTGATCAAGTCATTGTTTCTCATAGTGTCCATTTCACTTGAACAGGTTTCCTTTTAGGTGCTCAGTTAGTTGTCACCAATCAGGGAGAACTATGATATTTGTACATTTGGGACTGGCTGATTTTACTCAGCATGATGTTTTCCAGATTCTTCCATTTTGTTGCAAATGACCAAATTTCATTTTTTACTGCTGTATAATATTCTATAGAGTACATGTCCCATAATTACTTTATCGAGTCTACTGTTCATGGGCATTTAGGTTGATTCCAGGTCTTAGCTATTGTGAATTGAGCTGCAATAAACAATAATGTGCAGACTGCTTTTTTGTTTGCCAATTTAATTTCCTTTGGGTAAATTCCAAGGAGTGGGATGGCTGGGTTGTATGGTAGGGTTATATTCAGGTTTCTGAGGAATCTTCAGACTGACTTACACAGTTTGCATTCCCACCAAAAGTGGGTTAATGTCCCTTTTTCCCCTCACTCTAGCTAGCATCGGTTGTTAGTAGATTTCTGAATGTGAGCCATTCTAACCGGGGTGAGGTGAAACCTCATTATGGTTTTGATTTGCAGTTCCCTGATTCTGGCTTTGTTTTTTTTTGTGTGTGTGTCTGTGTGTGTGTGCAAGATCGCATAGAATGGCATGTCCTAAACAGCATTCTGGCCTCAGAATCAGCTCTTAAGGTATGTGGATCCGGCTGAAAAGCCCATGAGAGTATTTCAGGCATGGAAAGCCAAGACACACTGGGAAAAAAAAAAAAAAACTAAATGAAAGATCTACATAAGTGAGATCCCAGTGGAAAGAACGGGTCATCAAAGAAGGAGGTACCTTTCTCTGAAGGGAGGAGAGAACTTCCACTTTGACCATGGCCTTGTCTAAATATGATCAGAGTCAGTGAACTCAGGGGGCTTCCATAGCCTTGGCAGCTCATGACAAGAGCCTAGGGTGATTACTGATGCCATAAACAAGAGTGTCAATTTGTTAAGTCAACAACAGGAGTCACTGTGCACTTACTCCTCATCTAGGATCTTTGTCCTTAGTGTGCTGTACATTGAGATTTAATGCTATAACTAGTACTCAAACAGTATTTTTTACTTTATGTTTCTGTGTGGGAGCAAACTGTTGAAATCTTTACTTAATGTATGCTAAACTGATCTTCTGTATATAAAGAGAATCAAAAATGAATCTTGATGTGAATGGAAGGGTTGAGGGAGTGGGAAAGGGGAGGGTTGCAGGTGGGAGGGACGTTATGTGGGGGAAGCCATTGTAATCCATAAGCTGTAATTTGGAAATTTATATTCATTAAATAAAAGTTAAAAAAAAGATTACTTTAGCTATTCAATATCTCCTTTGCTTCCATATGAATTTCAACATCATTTTTTCCATATCTGAGAAGAATGTCTTTGGTATTTTGATTGACATCGCATTGGTTCAATAAACTGCTTTTGGGAGAATGGGCATATGGATGGTATTTATTCTTCCAATCCATGCGCATGGAAGATTTTTTTTCTACTTTTTGGTATCCTCTTCTATTTCTTTCTTTAAGATTTTGTAATTCTCATCGTAGAAATCTTTAACATCCTTGGTTAAGTTTATTCCAAAGTGTTTGATTGTTTTTGTGGCTATTGTGAATGGGATTGATCTTAAAATTTCTTTTTCAGCCATGGCATTGCCATGTTGATTATTGTGTATTGATTTTATAGCCTGCTACTTTGCCAAAATCTTCTATGAGTTCCAAAAGTCTCTTAGTAGAGTTCTTTGGATCCTCTAGGTAAAGAATCATATCGTCTGCAAAGAGGGATGGATTGACTTCTTCCTTTTCAATTTGTATCCCTTTAATTTCTTTTTCTTGCCCAATGGCTCTGGCTAAGATTTCCAGTACTATATTGAATACCAATGGTGAGAGTGGACATCCCTGTCTGGTACCAGATCTCAGTGGAAATGCTTCCAACTTTTCCCCATTCAACAGGATGCTGGCCATAGGTTTTCATAAAATGCTTTGATTGTATTGAGGAATGTTCCTGCTATACCCAATTTGCTTAGACTTCTCATCATTAAAGGGAATTGTATTTTATTAAATGCTTTATCTGCATCTATTGAGATAATCATATGTTTTTTCTTCTGCAGTTTGTTAATGTGGTGTATCACATTGATTGCTTTGCAAATGTTGATCCATCCCTGCATAGCAGGGATAAATCCCACTTGGTCTGAGTAGATGATCTTTCTTATGTGCTCCTGCATTCTATTGACCAGAAATGTATTGAGTATTTTTACATCTATGTTCATCTGGGAAATTGTTCTGTTATTCTCTTTCACTGCTGCGTCTTTTTTGGGTGTAGGAATTATGGCGATGCTGGCTTCATAGAAAGTATTTGGGAGGATTCCCTCTTTTTCAATTGTTCTGAATAGTTTGAGAAGAAATGGAGTTAGTTCTTCTTTAAATGTCTGGGAGAATTCAGCAGTGAATCCATCTGGTCCTGGGCTTTTCTTTGTTGGGAGGGCCTTTATTACTGTTTCAATTTCTGTCTTAGTTATGGGTCTGTTTAGGTTTTCTACATCTTGATGTTGGCACTTATTGCTATAAACTTTCCTCTTAATACTAGTTTTGCTGCATCCCATAAGTTTTGATATGTTGTGTTGTTATCCTCATTTTTACTTATAGAAAATTTTATTTCTCTTTTGATTTCTTCTATGACCCTGTGTTCATTCAGGAGCATGTTGTTCATTCTCCATGTGTTTGCATATTCTCTAGGAATTCTTGAGTTTCTAATTTCCAACTTCATTCCCCTATGGTCTGAGAAGCTCCATCATATGATTCCAATTCTTTTGAATTTGCTGAGACTTGCTTTATGACCTAGTATGTGTTCGATCCTTGAGTAGGCTCCATGTACTGCTGAGAAGAATGTAAATTCTTTAAGTGTAGGATTAAAAGTTCTGTAGATATCTGTTAGATACATTTGGGCTATAGTGTCGATTAAATCTGCTGTTTTCTTGTTGATCTTCTGTCTGGTTGATCTGTCTACTTCTGAAAATGCAGTATTGAATTCCCCCAGAGCTATTGTATTAGAGTCTACGTCTCCCTTTAAGTCAGTTAACATATCTTTCAAATAAACCAGTGCCTGTAATTAGGTGCATATACATTGATAATAATTACATCTTCCTGTTGAATTGACCCCTTAATCATTATATAGTGCCCCTCTTTGTCTCTATTAATGGTTTTAGTGTTAAAGTTTATTTTGTCTAATATTAAGAAGGCTACGCCAGCTCTTTATTGGTTTCTGTTGGCATGGAATATCTTTTTCCAACCTTTCACTTTCAGTCTGCATGCATCTTTGTTGGAAAGATGTATTTCTTTGTAAGCAGCAAAAGATGGGTTTTGTTCCTTAATCCATTCAGCCAGTACATGTCTTTTAACTGGATAGTTGAGGCCATTTACATTCAATGTGACTGTTGATAAATAGTGACTTTGCCCTGCCATTTTCCCAAAGCTATTTCTAATATATGCTTGGAACTTCCTGTGATATTTTACTGGGAGATTTTCTTCCTTTACCTTCTTTCATATTGATGGCCATGTTTCTTGTTTCTGTGTGTAACACATCTTTAAGCATCTTTTGCAGGGCTGGATGAGTGGTGACAAATTCCTTAAATTTCTGTTTGCTATGAAAGGTCTTTATTTCACCTTCATTCACAGATGAGAGCTTTTCAAGATATAATATTCTGGGCTGGCAGTTTTTTTCTGTTAGTACCTGGGCTATATCTCACCATTCCCACCTAGCCTGTAGAGTTTCTGATGAGAAGTCTGCTGTAAGTGTAATTGGAGATCTGAGAGTAATCTGACATTTCTCTTTTGCACATTTTACAATTTTTTCTTTATGTTTCACTGTGGTGAGTTTGATTACAATGTATGGTGGTGAGGATCTCTTTTGGTCATGTTTATTGGTGGTTCTATGTGCTTCCTGTACTTGGATGTCTCTTTCCTTCACCCAACCCGGGAATTTTTCTGCTAGTACCTCAATAAAAGCCCTTCTAATCCTTTCTCTCTCTCCATGCCTTCAGGAACTCCTAGAACCCGAACATTGGGTTTTTTAATAGCATCCTGTAGATTCCCAACAATATTTTTTAGATTTCTAATTTCCTCTTCTTTTCTTTGTTTTGACTGTATACATTCCTGTTCTCTGTCTTGTAAGTCTGATATTCTCTATTATACCTCACTTATTCTGTTTTTAAGGCTCTCAAATGTGTTTTTGCTTTGTTCTATTAAATTATTCATTTCATTTTTGTTTCTCTTTATTATCTCAATTTCATGTTCTACTTAATTTCTCATTTCATTTTGATTCCTCCTTAAGATTTCATTTTCAACTGTGAGATTTTCTGTCCTGTCCTGTATGGATATCATGCATTTCTTTTTGATAACTTCTAAATGTTCTTATCATAATTTTTTTGAAATCCTTATCTTGCATTTCTTCTCTCTCATCATATTCATAATCTTATATTGGAGTGTCATGTTCATTTGGGAGTATCATGATGTCTTCCTTGTTCTTGTTTCCTCAGTTTCTGCATTTGTTGTTTGGCATTTTGGAGACATTGTTTGGTTTCCTCATCTTCTTCATCTTCTTTTTTTATGCTGTGGTGGCTTTCTTATTATAATATGACTCTAGATTAAGTGGACTGTCTGTTTTTGGAGAACCTCTAGAGGCTTGTGGTGAGTGTGGCCAGAGAACTCTGTTCAGTTCTTCAGGTTTAAGGGTGTGCCAATGGTGACACACCCAGGTCTGGCTTGCTAAATCTCTCTCTCTCTCTCTCTCTCTATTTTTTCAGAAGGAAAGTAATTCCGCTCAGCTGTGCTCTTCTCCTTGATTGCAATCAGTGCCTGTGTGTTATCCCCAGTGGGTGTAATATTTGTCCGCTCTGTTCCAAGGATCACACAAAGGATCTGTGCAGTCCTCAGTGTAAGCTCAAATTCCCCTGCAATGTCTCTCATAGGGAAGCCAAAGCCTCCTGAATTTGTGGTATCTCCCACTGAGACTACTCACGTCTCAGCCACATAGTGAGTTCTCCCAAACACCCTCAGTTTTTTTTTTTTTTTTTCATAGTCTAGGTTCATAAGCTCCACACATTCACTAGGTAGTCTCCTGTTATTTCTCCTGACCAGAGTCAGGTTTTACTGCTTGGCTGAGAGCAAGCACAGCCCCAAACTGGCACAGCTGTTACGTGAGTCCAAAATGGCACCTGCTCTATTGCCTTGCTTGCCTTTGTAAGGTGAGTGGAGAGAGAGAGAATTGTGTCTGCACCAGTACCTTTTATTTTTTTCTCTCCTCTAGTTAGGGTGGTGTACTTTCCCCCATGGGGCTTTGTGGGGAGCAACTCGGACTAGACTGTTACTGGAATTAAGACTTATTCTATGCATCTGCTCTCCCACAATATGGCGCTGGGAGAGGAGTAAACAGCTGCCTCCAGTTCAACCAATAAACTGTAGGACCTGCTCCTGATTGGAGGAGAGCAGCGTACTCGGCATGTGGGTAGCAGAGTTGGGCTTGGCGGAAGAGGACTATAAAGGAGGAGAGAGACAACATGCACCAGGAACATTTATCTGAAGGAACACCTGAGCAGCCCCTGAGAGAGCCGGCCGGTGGTGTGACGCTCCCCCGCGGAAGTGGGGAAAGTGGTAGGGGGAACCGCCCTCCCACGGAGGTGGAAGGGTCGGTAGCCAACCCGGGAAGAACCAGCAGCAAACCCGGGGAGGGCCGAGCAGACCAAAGAACAGCGCAGGGTCCTGTGTTGTTCCTCCACAAAGAGGGGGAGCGACATAATGGTGCCATGACTCGGATATGAAGCCTAGGCAGGGTTTAGTGTCGTTCCTCCATGAAGAGGGGGAGCGACAGGGCTTCAAACCTCATTCCCTCTATGCTCTTCATGCCACTTTTCTGCCAGTGTCTTGGGCTACTGTGGTTTTGCCTCACCTCCCTTTCCAGTGCTGGGGTGTAGACACAGCAGCTGGGGTTCTGAGCCGTGGGCTCCTGTGCCCTCCACATAGGTCCACTGTGTCTCTCTAATTCCAGAAGTTTCCTCTGCAGTTTTTTCCCTAACTCTTCCCTGAGACTACAGTATTTCCACTTTTATTAAACTATCTTTTCCTGGACTATCAGTGAGCTCCCTCACTATTTGGCCATCTTGAGCCCTCCTCCTAAATTATTTATTTTTTATCTATTTATTTAGAAATATCCTGTGCTGATTTATTCCAAAAATGTTCACAGAAGCCAGGAGTCAAGAGAGGGATCCAGATGTCCCAAGTGACTATCAGGGACCCACATATTTGAACCAGCACTTGCTGCCTACCAGGGTGTATATTACCAAGAAACTAATTTGTAAGTGGAACTGGGGCATGGACCCCATAACGGATGTAAACATCCCAACTATCTGCTTAACTGCTAGGTAAGACACCTGCTCTGTTGGAGATTTTGTCCTGTTAAGCATGTATTTTGTAGTCTAAGTATTTCAAAATACTATTTTTAGCTCTCACTTTCCACTTACATTCCCAGGTAGATGGAAAATGTGGAGTCTGAGGGATGAATTGTTGTGAACAGTTGTCTCAACAGGATTGTTGTTCATCAAATCCTGTATTCCATTTTTGTACTACACAGAGATTCCTGACCCAGAGAAATACAGTGAAAGAGGTGAAATCTAGCTTGTGCTCTGTCCTACAAGTCATGCTTACCATTCTGTTATTCTCTGCACATAGTATGATCTATTTATCAAACTATCCAGTTGCAGAGCTGCACCCAGCCATAAACATAACTATTTTTCTTCTAATTTACAGAAAAATGCCTTATGGGTTGAAAACAGATCTAGAGCATTAGCAATCATTGCCTAGAATATGAAAAAATTGTTTTATTAATTCATAACATCTTTTACTAAATTTGATATGATAGTCATTATGAATCTAAGTGATTTTGCTATTTTATGAACTTACATATAAAGTAGATGCTAACTTACATATGTAATATGCATACAAAATAAATTACATGAAAATATAAAGAATCAATAGAAGACAAGATAAAAACATTACTAGGAAATATGTTATATGAAGAGAAAAATGTTTAATATACTACTTACAGTGATCCTTACACAGTTAAAAATTCAGATAACTGCAAAATACACATAGACAGTTTTTATTTAAAAATAAAATTAAAAAATAAGACCAGTTAAAGACAGCTCTAAAATGATTGAAATGATACATAAACATGATGTAATGTCTATGACACTTCCAAGCAATGGTGAGCAAGTGCTGTTCCCAGATGAAACACAGTCACTCCTGTCTATTTATTTTACTAAATTATCAAGGAAAGGACTTTAACATGCAACACCTTCATGTTGGAGATGCTCACAAAGTACATATTTATTTTCCATCCCTTCTGTACATGTCCATATTATATCTGTAAAATTGAGAATATTAAAAAATTATTTTCAGGGTTATGGTGGAAAGGAGTTAATTAATTCATTCCAAGATAACTTAGTTGGTCTGCTTTCTAGCCCAGAAATTTACTAAAGTTAATACATAGGCCAAAATGAAATGTGAATTTCTTTAATGAAAATAAAATGTAATTTAATAAGAAATGATTTTCAATAAAAAATTTAGGAATGCAGTTAGATATAATATCAATATATGAGGTAAAAAGTATGTTTTATCAGATCCATACTCTATATTTATAAAACATAAATAATCTAAAATAGCTTATCTCCTAGGGTATAGCCCTCAGAAAGAAACTGGATATCAAAAGTATATTTCTGAAAGTTCAATTTGACAAAGGGGTCAAATATCAGAGGTAAACTACTTAAATGTATACATTGCCTAAAATGTTGGATATTAGCTTGGGTAGGATATTAGTTGTGTTGAAAAATATCTTTCTTGTATGTTTTGCTGTTTGATGAAAATTATTTTTGTATATAGTACATTACTGATAATTCTAATTATCAATAATATTGAGAGTTGTTATATATTTTATGTTCTTATTTGTGTAGTGATTTTGAAAATGCTAAAATAGAAATAGATCATGTGACAGTATTGCTGCTTTTATCCAACTCTAGAATTAAAATTTAGAGACTGGCTATATGGTGTAGCATGTAAAGCTACCATCTCCACTGCAGGAACCTCAAATGGGCACCATTTTGTGACCTAGCTGCTGCACTTGCAATCCAGCTCCCTGATAATGGCATGGGAAAAATTAGTGGATGATAGCCCAAGTGAGAGACATGGATGAAATGCCTGGCACCTGGATTTCTACTGGTTCAGCCCTGGCCCTTGTGACCATCTGGAGAGTGACTCAGCAGATGGAAGTTCTATCTCTCCTTCTCTGTAACTCTGACTTTCAAATAAATAAATAAATCTTTTTAAAAACAATTAAAATATCCATGGCTCATCATTTCATCAGCAACAAATTTCCATTCTAACCTCTTTACAACTTTTGTATGACAATTCGAGTTATTCTTTTCATTATAATGTTCATATACAATATTCTATGGCTATTTTACTTCTAATTACTTAAAAGCTAAGTGCATGCACTAAGTAATGTACTTGAAATCTAAGTATATTCTTCTGATTTTCTTTCATTTATTGTATAATCACAACAGATTCTCAATAGAGCAACAGACTTCAAAAATATATCATAAAGCATAGCACTTAGACTTTGGAAGTATATTTATGTTGCAGTGTGTTGCTAGAATCATGTATTACTTTGTTATTTTTTACACTTCAAAAGTAATTTATACATATTTATCTCATGCTGTACAAAGTATGACATTCATGTTAACCATGCATTTATATTCCATTTGATTTCTTGTTGGATTCATTTTGTTGTGTAGGGAGAAGAAATCAAAGGAATATTTCTATTGCTATACAAGATAATAAGAAAGGCACCAATCATCATCATAATCTCCATCAACAATAACACATTAAGTCTTTAATAATATGTTCTGCTCTTGGCATTGCACAAGCCAAATTATATAGCCTAGTATCTGTAACTCTGAACTATGAAGACTGAAAAAACCAAGGCCTTATCATCCTACCAATAAACAAAAAGGAACTACTTTTTAGAACAAACGTGAATACAAATAATGATCATCAATTAAAAAAAAGTTCAGTCCATTGGAATTATTCATGACTCCCAAAGTTAAAAGAAGCAAAACCAAAGCTAATGACATTCCTTCTTTATGAAGGAATTAAATTAACTTTATGGATTCTTTAATCAACTTTACAGGTCATTTTGAAATGAGGAAGGCAAAAAATCCTGTTCATGTAAATAATATAAAGTACTGTACATCTTCTTTCTATTCAGCTAAAATCCTGTCTGGTTATCAAATGAAGTGTGCACCTCAAAAGAGCTTTCAAGAATTCTTTTTTTTTTCCTCCATTTATCTCCCGCAATTGAAAGAACAAAAGCCATGCTCACACACACTCTCCTGCATGAATAATAGCTGACTTATTTAGCTTGTCAGGGTCTTTGAAAGACTCTGAGTACTTAGAGGGGTAAATAATGAATACAGCTTGTAAACTAAGGTTCCTTGATCAGTGGATGCTTTTGTTAACTAATGCAGTGCTAAGCGTGAAGATGAGTGTTCCAAACACATGAAACCATCCAGCAATGTTAAGAAGGTAAGCAACATATTCCACCTTTATTAGTTAACTTTATTGATTAAAATTCATTGAGCTAAATGTGAAGGTAAAAAGAATAAGAGGGGCTGGTGCTGTGGTGTAGTGGTCTAACCCCCTATCTGCAGTGTTAGCATCCCATATGGGAACCAGTTTGTGTCCTGGGTGCTCCTCTTCTGATCTAGCTCTCTGCTATGGCCTGGGAAAGCAGTGGGACATGGCTGAAGTACAAGGGCCACTTGCACCTTCATCAGAGTGCTGGAGGAGGCTTCTGGCTCCTGGCTTCAGATGGGCTCAGTCCCAGTTGTTGAGGTCATTTGGCAAGTGAAGCAGTGGATGGAAGACCTTTGGCTCTGTCACTTCCTCGCTCTCTCTGTGAGTCTAACTCTCAAGTGAGTGAGGCCATCCGGTGGGTCTTGGGGTCTTTGGGCCCCTGAGATGTAGGTAGAATGTCCTTCACAAGCAGGCTGCCAGCTGTGGCTGGAAAGCTTGTTTCCATATCAGTAATAGCTTCTTATGCTGCATATGTGACCTTGCGGTTTTAAGTCACATCTTCAAATTAGTTGCAATCTTCCACCCAGAACTAGTAGGTGAAGTGGCTTAGCCCTTAAGGAGAATTGGGTTGTCTCCAAGAGACCCCAGCTATTTCCATGAGCCCCAAGTCAATCAACATACAGTATATAAAATCCCCTGTCCAATGGGCACCACCACAGAATGCCTGAAAAACCCTGGGCACTTCTTGAAAGCCAGCATCTCATTAGGGCACTCTGCCTGGTCTCCTCTTTGCAAATTGTTTCCTACTTTTTTTTTTTTTATTATTTCTATACGGAGCTAAGGAAAAGAACCCACAAAACTCTCACCTGCCACCACCCTCCCTTCCATGACCAGTAGCAGTAAATAAATAAAATCTTAAAAAAATAACACATACTTTTATAATTTTACCATTTGTTTCAATTTCTTTTTTCTTTTTTTAACATTTTTTTTATTTGACAGGTAGAGTTATAGACTGTGAGAGAGAGAGAGAGACAGAGAGAAAGGTTTTCCTTCCATTGGTTCACTTCCCAAATGGCCCCTATGGCCGGCACTGTGCCAATCTGAAGCCAGGAGTCAGGTGCTTCTTCCTGGGCTCCCATGCAGGTGCAGGTGCCCAAGCACTTGAGCTATCCTCCACTGCCCTCCTGGACCACAGCAGAGAGCTGGACTGGAAGAGGAGCAACCAGGACTAGAACCCGGTGACCATACAGGATGCCAATGCCGCAGGCAGAGGATTAGCCAAGTGAGCCACGGCACCGGCCCCTATTTGGTTCAATTTCAAAAACTAGGTAACAACATGTAGATAAGAATATGTTTTTAGCTGACACGTACTTAGTATGACAAAGAACTAAGAGGATTTATGAACTCTGGTTTGAGCTTATCTTTGATACAGGCTTTTGTTTGGAGAGTGAGATTCTGTAACATGACATTTCTCATAAAATAGATATTTACAATGTCAACAAATTGGGAGTGGATATGTAGACTCTTATTAAAGTAGCCACGTTCCATAGTTCTGTTCCTGGGTTTGATTCTCAGCTCTACGAAGTTAGTCCCTGGAGTTGGTATTGGTTCAAATAATTATGATGTTCCTGCAACCCATGTCAGAGAGCTGAGTAGTATTCCCTGATCCCAGCCTCAGCCGCAGCTCAGTCTCAGCTCTTCTGGACATATGGGGAAGGGAACAAGCAGATAGGAGCTAAGTCTCTGTGCCTTTCCCTTCCTACTTCTCTTTGTTTCTCAAATAAATCAATTAAAATAATTTTTAAATATGCAAATTCTACATATTGAGGAATCTGCTCATAAATTGAAATAATACATGTAATAGTGTATATCTAGAATATAATAAAGTATAAAAATTAATAATATTTTCTTATCTTTTCTCAAACTAATCAGTTCAATCACCCTAGTAATCACTGAAATATTTAAAATTCAAAAAGAAAGAATAATGTTATAAACAATGTATATATTATTTAATTATTGCACAAAGATCATATACATTAAAAAAACATGATTCCTAACAAAAGTTTATGTTTTTACTATTTTCTATAATATAAAAACACTGTAACTCACATTATCTAAATAAATTTCATATTAGTTATAATAGCACTAAATGGTATGTAATTTTATCCCACTTGAGAAATATTTTTCTAACTGGCACTCTAACAATAATAAAGTCCTTTTACATTTTCATTCAGACACACAAAAAAGTAATAAGCAAAACAGAGGGATTATAGTAGGCAGCAAACAAAAACCAGTGCTATCAACAAAGTAGAGGTAGAAGATGTCGATAAGTCATACAGAAGTTGAGTATAATACTGTAGGAAAATAAACTCCTTGAGGAACTTCATCAGTGAAGACTTTGTACAGAAAATGAAATTTGACTTGGTGCTGTACATAGATAAAGAATTTTCTTGTTTTTAACAAGCATCCTGTCTAAGAAAGTGACACAAATGAGAATGGTTTGGGATAAGTGCAGCACTTGGTTTATTGAAGAGTATCAGTGGAATAAGAATGAGTAATAAGAAGCCAGTCAAGAATATCAAAGACACTTTTGGCTTAGTGTTCTTAGAAAGCTAAAATTAAGAAACTCAGGAATTTATGTAAAATTTTATATCTATTTTCTCAACTTCTTATATTAACCAAATAGATTCATAATTTTTATTACATTATAGCATTTTCATTTGATTATTTTTATTTTTTATATTTTATGCAATTGTTATATGTTGTTAAATGTTGGGCATAATAATTACATAAACTGATGGGGCACAAGGGGCCCAAGCACTTGGGCCATCCTCCACTGCCTTCCCAGGCCACAGCAGAGAGCTGGACTGGAAGAGGAGCAACTAGGACTAGAACCAGTCCCCACATGGGATGCTGGCACTGCAGGCAGAGGATTAGCCAAGTGAGCCAGGGCGCCGGCCCCAGAGAATAATAATTTTTAAAAAAAGTAACAGAGGAAACATTCACATATTCCAGTGATAGACAATTGGAATTAAAACAAAGCAAAAGTATAGAATAGATTAGCTAAAAGTTGGGCTGGTTTGTTCTAAAGTTTATGTCAATTAAAGAAACAAACACAGAGATAGTGTATCTGAATTACTACAGTAAAAGACATTTCTTTTTTTTTATTTTTTATTTTTTTTATTTTTTTATTTTTTTTATTTTATTTTTTTGACAGGCAGAGTGGACAGTGAGAGAGAGAGACAGAGAGAGAAAGGTCTTCCTTTTTGCCGTTGGTTCACCCTCCAAAGGCCGCCGCTGCAGCCGGCGCACCGCGCTGATCCGATGGCAGGATCCAGGATCCAGGTGCTTTTCCTGGTCTCCCATGGGGTGCAGGGCCCAAGCACCTGAGCCATCCTCCACTGCACTCCCTGGCCATAGCAGAGAGCTGGCCTGGAAGAGGGGCAACTGGGACAGAATCGGGCGCCCCAACCGGGACTAGAACCCGGTGTGCCGGCGCCGCAAGGTGGAGGATTAGCCTATTGAGCCACGGCGCCGGCTAGTAAAAGACATTTCAATATTTCTTCAAAATATGTACATAAAGTAAGAAAAATGAAAGCATATCTTTTCCATTTTCTAGTAAGTTCTTTAATAGGCTAACCCAAGGATTTTAATATCTTGGACTATATAAATTTGTAAAATGTTTTTACTATAAATTTAAATATTTGGTGAAAAAGATAATCCACGACTTCATTACCTTACATTACATTATCAGTTTTAGTTCAAATGTAGCAATATTGATCTTATTTTTTGCTATGTATAAAAACCAAGTAACAGAAATATAGAGATCAGTTTTCCCTGATTTAATCTTTTAAAAATGTATTTCAAAAGCAGAGGGGCATTGAGAAGGGGATGCATGCACTCACACACACACACACACACACACACGCAGGAAGAGAAAGAGAATCATCTGCTGCCTGCTAGGATGTGCATGAGCAGCAAACTGGGTGACAAGCAGTGGATCAATAACTTGAACTGCCCTCTGATAAGGAACACAAGCATCCCAAGCAATGACGTGGCCCATTGCACCCCATGTGTGTCCCCCTCATTTGTAAATGGGATGAATATCTGTCAGATGCTCTTCTTTGCATTTCTTGTGTTTATCAGAGTCATGCGTTCACGTTTAAAATTTTTATCTGATGCACAAAGATTATACCCATTTTGGAGTGCCATGTGACCTTTGATGCATATACATGTTATATGATGTCCAATCTGGGTAAACATACTTCTCAAATATTTCTCACCCCTTTATAGTGAAAACATCCACAATCCTGTAATCTATGTTGTGGTTTTTAAATAAATACTGTACTTATTTGAAAGGCAGAGGGACAGAGATTGACAGAAAGAGATAGAAATCTTATGTTAATTTGACACCAGAACCAGTTCTAGATAAGACACATTAATGATTAAATCATGTAATTTCTGGACGACAGCCAGAAAATAGGAAAGCGGGAAGAGCATACACTGATGATGGTTTGCTTAGATATTTGACACCAGAAATGCCACTTGCTTCCAATTTAGGAGGATATGGCCTGACTGTGTTGGAAGTAGAAGAATGTAATACACTCAAGGGCATGTCCTTAAACTATGTAGGCTCAGAACACGGCTTTGTTAGTTAAAAAGATCAGAATGTTCCAGGACCAGATTAGTCAAGCAGAAAGACTAGTACATAAGAACAGCATGTGCAGACTTAGTACATTCACACTCTATCCACTATTGTACTTTGGGTCCTAAATCTTATTAAGTTTAACATGGAGTTACTGTGACAAAACCTTTTCTGAACAAGGTCACCCTTTCATTTCCAGATGTGTAATATTCTTTTCCTGCTCATGCCCTCTTGAACAGTAACACTGATATTTGCAATGTTACAGTAAAATCTGGCAGGTATTCAACACATTTTCTATTTTCTCATTCACTTGCAGTTAATGGTATCTTTTTTGATTGTAAGCTATGATGTGCTTGTTTACTCCGTTTTTTTTCTTCACTCCTTAGAAAGGGTAAAAGATAGTTCACTGTGCTGAGAATTAAGAAAGAGTTCAGACTACGTACCATCTGAGTCCTTAACAAAATAAACATAGTTAATTTCTTATGAATCATTTTAGTGAATGTGTATATGTATTAAGTAATGAAAATGTGATATTAAACGCAATAAGGTACATAGTTATAATGGTGAGTGTGATAGACCCTCTACCCTCAAGAAGGATATCTGTAAAAGAATATTTCTTATTTCATTAAAATTTTCCTGCTTATCCAATGTCTCACTCTGGCAATTTTGCCTGCAATTTTGTGTGACCGCAATTTTGCCTCATGAATCACTTATTATTAGATTTAATAATGATAATGAATTCAGTTTCATTTTCTGATAAATTATAGGCATTGAAGCAGATTATGCAGAGGTTATTTTGATTTCTGAAATACTAAAAATAGTACATTCTTAAGTTATATAACATTTGACTAAATAAGTTTAATTCAGAGATAAATATCATTTAATTACAATTAAATTGTAAATTTAATTAAAATATTATTCTACTTTTCAGGATGAAAAGCCAACTACTATACATTAAAAATTCTTCTTGAACTTGTAACTATATTGGTGAACTAACAACCAGGTCTGGGGATAGTCATTGTTTTACCGCAATTCATGCATCTCTTGGGACACCAGCAGCATCCCAAAACAGAGTGCAAGGACTTCAAACCCTGCTCAGCTTCCAATTCAATTTCCTGCTTGTATTTTCACTTGTTTTGTGAATACAGGCTTTGTGTGTAACAAAGTGTATAGAATGATTAAATATTTCAGTATCATCTGTGTCAACTCATAAAATAAATAGATTTTCTGTGTGTGTGTATGTGTGTGTTTGTGTCTGTGTCTGTGCCTGTGCCTGTGTTTGCCCACCAATAGGAAAAATCTCGGTGAATTTCAACTTGCGTGGCAATTTATTTGGAAAGATTATATTTAAATATATGCTTTATTTCACACAAAAATTACTTTGAGTGCTCCCCAGGGCAGCACAAATGTAAAAGGATTCATCCTATTCAACTTCTAAAAAAATATTTATAATGACAGATTAAGAAATTCATTATGTGTATTATAGCAGACAGAGAAAACAAATATTAGATTTGTAGTATAAGCCCTATATCAAAAGCAACAAAGAGCAAATTCCTCTAGATTTTGGGTATTGGTTTATTTTAAAAAGTTATCTCTAATATAGGCAACTCAGTCTCAGTATTTTTCATGTTTCATAGCATCAAAGAAAAGGAAGCAAAAATAGTAAGTTTTTTAATGGAATTGGGTGATTTTGACAGGACTGCTTTTGCACCTGCTAAAGGCCATACCACAAAGTATTCCAATAGAATAGGAAAAACAAGATAAGTCAGTATTAGCCAGTCATCAGCATCTCTCAGCTATAATAACCTTAATTAACTAACCCACAGAATGAGGGTTATGAACTGCCTCCCCCAAAAAAAGACTTCAAGGAAAATATGCTATAAAAAATCATTTTTTCAAAAGAGGAAATCCAAATGGCCAACAGACACATGAAAAAATATGCAAGATCACTAGCAATCCGGGAAATGCAAATCAAAACCACAGTGAGGTTTCACCTCACCCCAGTTAGAATGGCTCACATTCAGAAATCAACCAACAATAGATGCTGGAGAGGATGTGGGGAAAAAGGGACACTAACCCACTGTTGGTGGGAATGCAAATTGGTTAAGCCACTATGGAAGTCAGTCTGGAGATTCCTCAGAAACCTGAAGATAACCCTGCCATTCAACCCAGCCATCCCACTCCTTGGAATTTACCCAAAGGAAATGAAATTGGCAAACAAAAAAGAGGTCTGCACCTAATGTTTATTTCAGCACAATTAACAATAGCTAAGACCTGGAACCAACCCAAATGCCTATCAACAGTAGACTGGATAAAGAGATTATGGAACATGTACTCTATAGAATACTATACAGCGGTCAAAAACAACGAAATATAGTCATTTGCAACAAAATGGAGGAATCTGGAAAAACGTTATGCTGAGTGAATTAAGCCAGTCCCAAAGGGACAAATATCATATGTTCTCCCTGTTCGGCAACAACTAACTGAGCAGCAAAGGGGAAACCTGTTGAAGTGAAATGGACACTATGAGAAACAGTGACTTGATCAGCTCTTGTCCTGACTGTTGATGTGCAATTTAATACTTTATCCATTTTAATATTCTTTGTTCTAGTACTATTGGCTGAACTCTGTAATTAACACACAATTATTCTTCGGTGTTGAAATTTAACTGAAAAGTGATGCCTGTTAAATATAAGAGTGGGAATAAGAGAGGGAGGAGATGTACAATTTGGGACATGCTAAATCGGACTTGCCCCAAATGGTGGAGTTAGAAATGTGCCAGGGATTCCAATACAATCCCATCAAAGTGGTATGTACCAATGCCATCTCACTAGTCCAAGTGATCCACTTCAGTTCACAATTGATCACATTGATAGGTCTAAGAGTCAAAGGGATCACACAAACAAGACTAGTGTCTGCTAATACTAACTGATAGAATAAAAAAAGGGAGAGAATGATCCAACATGGGAAGCGGGATACACAGACTCATAGAATGGCAGATGTCCTAAATAGCACTCTGGCCTCAAAATCAGCCCTTAAGGCATTCGGATCTGGTTGAAGAGCCCATGAGAGTATTTTAGGCATGGAAAACCAAGACACTCTGGGAAAAAAAAAAAAAAGACCTAAATGAAAGATCTCTGGGTGTGAGATTCCAGTGGAAAGAATGGGGCCATCAAAGAAGAAGGTACCTTTCTCTGAATGGAGGAGAGAACTTCCACTTTGACTATGACCCTGTCAGAATAAGATCAAAGTCGGCGAACCCAAAAGGCTTCCATAGCCTTGGCAACTCTTGACTCGAGCCTAGGGAGATTACTGACGCCATAAACAAGAGTGTCAAATTGTTAAGTCAACAACAGGAGTCACTGTCTACTTACCTCTCATGTGGGATCTGTCCTTAATGTGTTGTCCAATGTGAATTAATGCTATAACTAGTACTGAAACAGTATTTTTACACTTTGTGTTTCTGTGTGGGTGCAAACTGATGAAATCTTTTCTTAATATATACTGAATCGATCTTCTGTGTATAAAGATAATTGAAAATGAATCTTGATGTGAATGGAATGGAAGAGGGAGCGGGAGATGGGAGGTGTGTGAGTGTGAGGGAAATTATGTGGGGGGGAGCCAATGTAATCCATAAACTGTACTTTGGAAATTTATATTTACTAAATAAAAAAGAAAAAAAGGGCAAAACAAAACTCTCCTTTAAATATTTTATTGGACCTCATTCACTTGCCAGAGATTGCTCTGACTAGGTATATTCAAGTTGCAAGACTTTAACTGGCATGTAAACCTTCCTTTTCCTTTTTTAATTAGCACAATAGTGACAGGAATTTATGTATTTATGTGTGAATAATAATTTCCTATAGGCTATCCTAGAGGAAATTTCCTACTCATTTTGTTGAAATGAGAAGGATGTTAAAATTATTGACTTTCATGAGAAACATGGCGCCTCTCATCTCAGGTCACATGTGAAGGGAGATATATCCTGGGAAGTGAGATTTATGCCTGACATGTAGGAGGGTAGGATTGTATAGAGTATGGAGTGTATGGCTTTCAATTTGTGACCTTAATCTAGCTACCTGCCTTATCCCGTATCATCCCTCCCTCAAATATTTCGTACCCTTATTCTTACAGTGATGCTGACAGATGTTGATCTACCACATCTTCTGTATCTATTTCCTGCTGGTCACAGGTATAGTCCCTGTTGCTCTTAGATTTGGAATCCTCTTCTTATCTCATCTATGGATCCATCTCATGAACTAGAGTATTTTCATCAATCTTTGCCAATGACTGGCCACACACGGTCATCATTACATTGAGAAGCTTTTGAATTCTGAAACAGACAACATTATCAGTATGAGTGTAGTTGGAAAAAAATTGCAATTGACATGCCCATTAGGAAAGGAAGAACATATCATATTGTTTCCCAAATAGTGGTTACTGACAGATCGTCCCTGTACGGATTATAAAACCATCTAGTCTAGGGCTGGTGCTTTGGCGTAGTGGATAAAGATACTGCCTGCATTCCCGGCATCCCATGTGGGCACCAGTTTGAGACCCAGCTGCTCCACTTATAATCCAGTCATATCCTAAGAAAGCAGTAGAATATGGCTCAAATCCTTGGGCCCCTGTACCCATATGGGAGACCTGGAGGAAGCTCCTAGCTCCTGGCTTTGGATTGGTTCAGCTCCAGCCATTGCTGCCATCTAAGGAGTGAACCAGCAATGGAAGAACTCTCTCTCTCTCTCTCTATCTATCTTTCTCTTTCTCTCTCTCTCCCCTCTCCCTCTTTCTGTCTCTCTCTCCCTCTGCCTCTCTGTAACTCTGCCTTTCATATAAAATAAATAAATCTTAAACAAATAAAACCATCTATTCTGAGCATAATGATTTTAATGTATTTTTTTCAGTGAGCATACTGCTGTTACAATAGAGGTAACAGATTCCATTTGTCACTACACATGCTCCTCTTTATCACTGTATGTCCTAAGACTTGTTAGTTGGCAATGACTACCTTAGAAGAAACAACCCCAGATTTGTGTAATTGTTGTAAAAGTTTGTCTGAATTGTAGGTTAGATTTAACAAAGCTGGACAGCTGGCCATTGTGGTCATCTGGGGAGTAAACCAATGGATGGAAGACTTCTCTCTCTGCATCTGCCCTTCTGTAATTCTGACTTTCAAGTAAAATAAATAAACCCTTAGAAAAAGTCTGTTGAAGCTGCAGTTGTTTGGCACAATGGTTAAGATGCAGTGTGGGATGTTAGGGTACCTATGTTCAGGTCCTGGTTCCATCTTCATACCAGCCCTCTGCTAATCCACACACAAAGCAATTGCAAGTGATGGATCAAGTAGTTGGGGCCTGTTTCCATATGAGAGATCTAGCTCTGGTTATTTCCTGGCCAATTACGGCTATAACAGGCATTTGGTGAATGAATCTACAAGAAAACAGAAGGCTTCTCCATCTCTTAGTCTCTCTCTCTCCCCCCCTCTGTTAATCTTAATTTTTATTTATTTCTCTGATTTCATATAAAAGCAATATTTTTCACATTATGTGATATCCATGTTGTGTTTTCAAAAAATGGTATGTAAATTGTCTCAATGAAACATTGAGAATGTTAATATTTGCTATGGGTTATCTAATAAAAAAACACAGTTTCAAACTTACAGAATAAACACTTCAATTTATTTCATGAAGAAAAGTCGCTCAAAATGATCATTATTGCTTATGTGTTATGACTCTTCCTGCTTGTTTAAGAATCCGTATGTCTTCCCAGGCTTTGATTTGATTTTTATGAACACAACGCAGCTTTTTTACAAAATACATTTTCAAATCTGAAAGTCTGATTTATTATTTTTTCTTACCAGTAGTCCAAGACATTTTGTGTAATTTTTAACCTCTAATGGTTAAAAAGTTAGCAGAGGGGCTGGTGCCATGGCTCACTTGGCTAATCCTCTGCCTGCGGCACCGGCATGCTGTATGGGGACTGGGTTCTAGTCCCGGTTGCTCCTCTTCCAGTCCAGCTCTCTGCATTGGCCTGGGAGTGCAGTGGAGGATGGCCCAAGTGCATGGGCCCCTGCACTCGCATGGGAGACCAGGAAGAAACACCTGGCTCCTGGCTTCGGATCAGGGCTGCACGCCGGCCATAGCAGCCATTCACGGGGTGAACCAATAGAAGGAAGAACTTTCTCTTTGTCTCCTTCTCACTGTCTATAACTTTACCTGTCTAATACAAAAAGTTAGAAGTAACCTATATTATAACTTAAAGATCTCAGCAATATGCATTCTATACAAATTTAATTTAAAAATTAATATTAACATTAAAAGGGAATTAGAAACTCTTTAAAAGTTAATTTTAAAGATCATTTCACAAGTCATGCATTTATATCACTTTATAGCTTAACCAAAATGCACAAGAAAAAAAAAAAAAGCAGATTGATATTTTTGTGTCTGTAAGAGTTTGTGTCCCCACCATTTCAGGCATTCATGTGTAAATGATTTGCTTAGAGTACTTAAAATAATTGAAAACAGATGAATATTTTAGGCCTAATTAGAATTCCTTATTCAAGTTTTGTCCACCATTAGAAAACCCTAATTTTGTAGGGAAATGGTAGGACTATAATATATTCTTCTTTCCGGCTTGAATATCATGCATTCAAAATTAGCACATCTGAATTAATGAGGTCATGAGGTCTAAATGATAAAAAAAAAAAAAAACTTTCTCTGTGGATTCAAAAACAATGAAAAACTGTTTCTGGGGTAATTTTTCATTCTTGGCGTATTATATCTGTCATAAGTGATTAAAAGGGTTTCTAATCCCATCATTTTAAAAATATGTTTTGTTTTACAGCATTATTAAATTTAAAGCAACATTGAGTAGGATGTATAGGCAGTTCCACATATTCCTTTCTTATACAACATTCTATATCATCAACATTCCGCATCAAATTTATTGGAATTGATTAAATTAAGATTCATTATTGCTTAAAGTCCTTAGTTTAAATTAGGCTTCATTTGTATAGGCTTTCCTTTTAAAGACTTATTTATTTATTTGAAAAACAGAGAGAGACAGAGGCAGAGAGAGAGACAGGGAGAGAGAGAGAGAGAGAGAGAGAGAGAGAGAGAGGTCTTACTCCTAGTGGTTCACTACCCAGAAGGCTGCAATAGCTGGATCTGTGCCAATCCGAAGCCAGGAGCCAGGAGCTTCTTCCAGGTCTCCCATATGGGTGCAGAGCCCAAGGACTTGAGACATCTTCTACTGCTTTCCCAGACTATAGCAGAGAGCTGGATCAGAAGTGGAGCAGCCAGGACTTAAACAGGCATGCATATGAGATCCTGGCACTGCAGGAGGAAACTTTACCTGCTACTCCACTGTGCCAGCCCCTGTGTAGGTTTTGAGAAACATATAAGGACACATATGTGTAACTTCATATAAGGTTGTTTCAATACCCTAAAAATGATTTCTGGGCATCAATTCATCTATCTTTCTGTCCCTTCTCATGGTTATCCCTAGCCATTTAAATCTATAGTTTTGACTTTTATTGAGTGTTATGTAATTGTCATGATTAT
The DNA here is from genome assembly GCF_964237555.1 of Oryctolagus cuniculus. NCBI lineage: Eukaryota > Metazoa > Chordata > Mammalia > Lagomorpha > Leporidae > Oryctolagus > Oryctolagus cuniculus. The sequence continues at coordinate 23,063,728 of NC_091440.1, read as the reverse complement.
AGTTCATAGATTTTCCAAATTGGCTTGTTTCAATTAATATCATAAAATTAAGGATAATATTTTTATTAATTCTAAATGTTTTATTTCTTTATGGTGGTGAATACTACTCTATTGTCTACATGTACCATGATTTATCCATTCAATTATCAATCAAATTTCTAAATTTCTTCTAAGTTTTGAAGAAATTACGAAAAAAGTTATTATAAACTCCCCATGTAGTATCTTGTATGTATTTTTATGTCACTTGAAGCAAGATTCTGGGATCATATGTTAACAGTACATTTAGTCAGGCCGGCGCCGCGGCTCACTAGGCTAATCCTCCGCCTTGCGGTGCCGGCTCACCGGGTTCTAGTCCCGGTGGGGGCGCCGGATTCTGTCCCGGTTGCCCCTCTTCCAGGCCAGCCCTCTGCTGTGGCCAGGGAGTGCAGTGGAGGATGGCCCAGGTGCTTGGGCCCTGCACCCCATGGGAGACCAGGAGAAGCACCTGGCTCCTGGCTCCTGCCATCGGATCAGCGTGGTGCACCGGCCGCAGCACGCCGGCCGCGGCGGCCATTGGAGGGTGAACCAATGGCAAAGGAAGACCTTTCTCTCTGTCTCTCTCTCTCACTGTCCACTCTGCCTGTTAAAAAATTAAAAAAAAAAATAGTACATTTAGTCTGCAAAATTTGCCAAACTCTCTTCCAGGGTGTCTATGATACTTTGCATTTACCCAAGCAATGAATGAAACTTTCATTTGCTCCACATTCTTGTCAGTATTATATGATCACAAAATTTTGGATTTAGGCCCGTTTAAAAGATGTGTGTTAGTATATTAATGTTGGCTTATTTTATATGTCCTTAATGACATGTGTCAAGAGCCTTGGATGATCACTGACATCACAGGTAAGAGTGTTCTTTGATAACAGCAGGAAAAACTGTGTATTAACATCCCGTTATCCCATGCAGGACCTCTGTCCTCAACGAGTTGTATGACTGGAGTTGTTACAAGCCTTTCTTTCAAATATATTTATTTTGCTTTAGTGTTTCAGATAGGGGATGTTCTCACATCTCATCAGTTTTGGGTTATGTATAAATGCCCAATTCTTTTTCTTGAAATGTAATTGCTATCATCCCTCAAGCTAATTTCTCCTAAGTCTATATCATGTGTTATGATGGTAGCAAGTATTGAGTCAGACTGCAGTTGGGTGATCTTCCTGTTGAAAGAAAAGGTAGAGTAGATCTACAAGTTTAGGATAAGTGACTACCTGGAGGGGCTATATGTGTTGTGCCTGTCAGAGTTTTCTCTAGATAAGATTGCACTTCCTCTTCAGTGTCAGCATCCCACAGAACCAGACGTTAGATTGGGACTTCACCCTTGATTGACAGATTTTTCAAACATGGAATTTTAGTCCCATTTCAGTCTCCCTCTAATACTCTTCTTCTTCCTGTTTTGAAACCAAATGGGAAATACAAGATGGCTCAGGACTTCAGAGCTATTAATGAGGCAATTATTCCAACTCACCCTATTGTCCAAAGCCCATACACTATATTGACATATATACCTGAAAGCACTCTATGGTATACAGTCTTAGACCTAAAGGGTATTTTCTTCTCATCTTGGTAAAATCAAAACTCAGTTTATGGCTGCCTTTGCATGGACTGATCTATCCTCACATATAACTCAGCAACATACATGGACAGTTCTCCCTCCAGGATTTAGGGATAGTGTGCATTTGTTTGGGAATTTCTTCCAAAGGAGATGCAATTACAGAATGGAGCTATCCTACAATATGTAGATGAAACTGACAATTGCAGCCCTTCCAAGAAGGACTGAAATGAAAATACCCTCATGTTCCTAAATTTCTTAGCAAAATGCCCATACAGTTTCCCATCTAAAAGCTCAGATTTCTAAACAAACTAGGGTATATTTTGACCCCAGGAAATGTGGCTTTAACACCTCAGCCTATATAGATACCTAAAATTCTTTAATATTCTGAGTCTGAGATAGAAAGGGTACAACAATGAGGTTACACTAGACATGAGGTTACACTAGAATGGTGGACTTTACATCATAATGCTTTGCTCCCAATGGCTCCTCAAGCAATGATTATTAAGGAAACAAATAACTCTACCTATTTGGGAATAGGAATTTATATATTTGGAGGGGAAAGACTTTTCATAAGGAAAGTAACTCAACAGGTAGCTAATGCTCTAGAGATTTCTTATCATCTCTAACTGTCTTGGAGGCATCAGTCATCAGGTACAGTCAAAAAGGATAACCATAAACTTAACACACTGACTAAACTTTGCTAAGAGGCTTCAGAATCTATTGCTTGTTGCCATCCTCAAAGTGAGAGTGGCAAGCAAGGATGTTCTAAAGCTTGGTCCATTTGAGATGCTAAAAGGGAGGCACTTCCTCAACACAATCAGCCTCTTTGATTCAGAGACTCAAGATCAGATAAAGTACATTTTTACTTTAGGTCAGGTACAAAATGAACTCATGCAGTATGGTATAAAAATTCTACTAAGGCAAGATCCCAAAAAATGATAAACCACTTGTCTCCCCAGGAGACCCAATTTTATGAAAGTCTGGGAAGGAAGGCTCCCTCTCAGTATAAGTACAGCCTGTCGCTCCCCGTCTTCGTGGAGGAACGACACAGGACCCTGCGTTGTTCTTTCATCTGCTCGGCCCTCCCCAGGTTTGCTGCTGGTTCTTCCCGGGTTGGCTACTGTCCCTTCCACCTCCGTGGAAGGGCGGTTCCCCCTGGCCACTTTCCCCACTTCCGCAGGGGAGCGGCACACCGCCGGCCGGCTCTCTCGGGGGCTGCACAGGTGTTCCTTCAGATAGATGTTCCCCTTAGATGTTCCTGGTGCATGTTGTCTCTCTCCTCCTTTATAGTCCTCTTCCACCAATCCCAACTCTGCTACCCACAATGCCGAGTACGCTGCTCTCCTCCAATCAGGAGCAGCTCCTGCAGCTTGTCAAGTTGGTGAAAGGCAGCTGCGTAGAAGCTGTTTCCTCCTCTCCCAGCGCCATATTGTGGGAGAGCAGATGCATAGAATATGTCTTAATTCCAGTAACTTAGTCTAGTCTGAGTTGCTCCCCACACAGCCTAAGTGGGAGGGATAATAAATGGCATTGCTGATTATTCTCACCTCAATAAAATTACAGGGCATCCCACATTGGGTACATTTCTCAAGGATTAAACTTCTAACTCTTGAGTCTTTAGTGGTGCATGCATAAGATGACTGTTACTAATCCTGTGAACCAATTGAAGATCTCAAATACTTCTTCAAAAGACAAAAATTTTAGTAAAACCTTTGCCTTTTTCATATCAAGTTGTTGCATGTTTAAGCAGACCTGTTTTAACTTCCACTGTCTTTGATTCTCTCAGGAAGCTGGTATTGGCAAGAAAAATCCTTAGTGAGTTGTTTTAATGTAATAGTAAAATATGCTGCTATGACTTACGAAGACAATTTTAAAATCTGTCTAGCTGTGGGCAACCTATCCTATAAATCAGACAAACTTTTACAACAATTACAGAACTCAGTGGTTGCTTTCTCTAAGGTAATCGTGGTCAATTAACAGGTCTTAGAACATACACTGATAAAGAAGAGCATGTGCAGTGGAAAATGGAATCTGTCACCTCTACTATAAGAACAGTACACTCACTGAAAAAATACTTTAAAGTCATTATGCTCAGACTAGATGGTTTTATCTTTTTAAGAATTATTTATTTTATTTGAAAGGCAGAGGCAGAGGGAGGAGGGGAGAGAGAGAGAGGGAGAGAGAGAGAGAGAGAGAGAGAGAGAGAGAGAGTTCTTCCATTGCTGGTTCACTCCTTAGATGGCAGCAATGGCTGGAGCTGAACCAATCCAAAGCCAGGAGCCAGGAGTTTCTGCCAGGTCTCCCACACAGGTACAGGGTCCCAAGGACTTGGGTCATCTTCTACTGATTTCCCAGGTCATAGCAGAAAGCAGGAACAGAGTGCAGCAGCCAGGACTTGAACTGGTGCCCATATGGGATGCCAGTACTGCAGGCAGTGGCTTTACCTACTATGTGACAGTGCTGGTCCCTTCAATGGACTTTTAATCTTTATCTCTTCATCCCATAAAACTTAAATATCCATCACAAACACGCCTTCTGAACTTCTCAATCCATTCTTCTGGAAAGCTATCCAACGTCTTTATTTCAAAATCAGATTTAATCTAAAGTAACTTATTTTTACAAACCTATACTTATTTCACACTATAAAATGTTTTTGTTTTTCTTCTTTTCTCAATTGTATTTTGCCTCCTTTTGTGCGTCTACACATTCTCTGTGATGTATAAAGTTGTGTATAATTTTGCTTATCTATTTCACCTTATATTTAGCTAACAGTATTTGTGTTTGTAATCAGCATTAACATAACTAGTCTGTTTCAATTGGATTCTATGTAGATGTGAACCCATAATTAGAAGGTCACATGTATTTGTTTTTATATAGTTATAGTGATAAAAAGGAAGTTATTTGTAAATATGAGCTGAAGTTTGAACTTTTTTTGGTTAACACACAAGTGATTTGTTATTGCAGTTGTTATCATTTATTATATATACAATTTATAAACACAAAGATCATGTAGGATGGCTCTGGGTGAAACATGTTTAAAGGTACAGTCAACAAGAATTCAAATCCCGAATTATCTCATCGTACTCTCATAACGGATACCTGCCCTGCAAGTTGCAGTTTAACTCGCTGCACCATGCCAGACTCAATGTGTTCTTTTTCATGATACATATTTTCCTTTCTTATGAGTATAATGAATTGGATAAACAGGAATATTTTCATCAAATTGTTCAGTTATATTCAACCATCTGATATGTAACTTGAGGAAGGCACCTATGACTTTAAATAGATCGTTACTTTTTTTGAACTCATTATATGAACATATTATATTCTAACTACCTTTATAACTACCCATAAGCAAAAGTATTACTTATTTTTGAAATATATTTGATAATAGTCAAGCTTATACTTTAAGGTTTTATTCATTATAAAATATTTTAATCTTTTTTTTTTTTTTTTGACAGGCAGAGTGGACAGTGAGAGAGAGAGACAGAGAGAAAGGTCTTCCTTTGCCGTTGGTTCGCCCTCCAATGGCCGCGGCCGGCGCGCTGCGGCCGGCGCACCACACTGATCCGATGGCAGGAGCCAGGAGCCAGGTGCTTTTCCTGGTCTCCCATGGGGTGCAGGGCCCAAGCACCTGGGCCATCCTCCACTGCACTCCCTGGCCACAGCAGAGGGCTGGCCTGGAAGAGGGGCAACCAGGACAGATTCCAGCGCCCCGACCGGGACTAGAACCCGGTGAGCCGGCGCCGCTAGGCAGAGGATTAGCCTAGTGAACCGCGGCGCCGGCTAAAATATTTTAATCTTTAAATAGTCCTCATGTTTACATGTTAAGGCCATAGAAATAAAATATTAAATGAATGTTTCCATGCATGGTGTCATAGGAAATGGTAACAAGATAAGATAAAGAAGAGATATTAAAACTAAACACAGAAACAAACCAAAAAAAGTGGGTACATTCATTTATGAAAAACAAACAACATTGTGTAATAAAGATACTTACAGAATTTTTAATGCAAGCTTCATAAAGCCTGTATAGAAGAACTGAAGATCAAGATATCCCAAATATTTGAATAGCACGTCAAGTCACTAAAATGGGAAAAGTGCTAATTTACTTAGAAACATTGAAAGCTTCTGCAAATGGTCACACAAAGTTTTGAGAGAGAGAAAGAGGAAGAGAGAGAGTAGATAAGTGTATTATCAGAAAGAGAACTTTTACAAAGAAATTTTATTATGTAGAAAAATCTCAATTTTTTGGGAGTACCACATATATAATATTTTAATATTCTTTGGATTTACCAATATTTGATTTTGAAATTTTGCTTTTGGTGAAGTTTCTGGGTTGCTATAATGTTTAAAGCTCACCATACTGTGTGAAAAAATTAAACCTTACTCACTCATTTACAGTCCAAAATGAGGACATGATCATTAGAATACAATCTACATTGTGCCTGTGGGCAAGAGAAATTCAAAACAATAGACTTGTGAATATAGTATAACTTTAGACAAACACAGAAAGCATCATATGTACTCTGTTTTGTCAGCAGCTTCCAATAGACATCTTTTTAAAAATGCATATTGCTCAGCAAAATACACAGTAGTATCAGACTTGTATATGTGTGTGTATGCTAGTGCAAATATTGAATTTTTTAAGTAAACCATTCTTAAGATAATATAGCATATTTTACAGAAAAGTATTTATATATATACATATATATATATATATATATATATATATATATATGGGGGAAGGAGACAGAGAGACACATACACAGATATAGAGAGAGGGAGAATGAGAGAGAGATTGGTAACCTATCAACTAGATTTTTTTAAAGCTAATTTAAAAGTTTTTACAAGTTCCTTTGTTCCTTAAACATATAAAGGAGATTTTACTTTTTATCCTAAGCATGTATGAATTTAAGGATCAAGTAAAGACGTTAATGAGATCATGCTAATTATTTTAAAAGTTATTATACTAAGGTGAAATTTCCATGGTGATGCCTTTCTTGATTCTCATAGGCAGAATAATTAATAATCTATGCAGTCACAGCCTTCCTTTAAATTCTCTCATTATGGTACTTTGAGTATTGCATTGCAGGTATTGACTTGCCTGTGCTTCTCCTCATTGCTTTGTCCTTGAGAAAAATAACTGTCTCTCTGTGTGCACAGTCCTAGAGCTTAAAATAGCACAAGTAGTGGTTAACAACTATTGAATGCTTATATTGAACCTACAGATTTGTCCATTTATCTAAATATAAATAGCAATCTCTTCTTCTAATTGCTACTGGATTTCCTAATTTCTGCCTATCTTCCCTGAAATACAGGACTAACACATGACTTTTATAAATTGGAACTTTCCAAAATAAATGCTAAAAAATAGAAAAAAAAATCCTAGTTCTTTTCCTTCCAAATTTCTTATTTAAAAAGAAACATTTATTTGAAAATCAGAGTTACACAGAGAGAGGAAAAGATAGAGAAAGAGAGATCTTCCATCCATAGGTTCACTCCCCAAATGGCCACAATGGCTAGGGCTGAGCCAAGCTGTGGCCAAAAGTCAGAAGCTCCTTCCAGATTTCCCAAGTGGGTGCCGGGACTCAAACACCTGGGCCATCCTCTGCTGCTTTCCCAGGTGCATTAGCAAGGAGCTGGATTGGGAGCAGAGCAGCCGGGTTTCGAACCAGAGCCCATATGTGATAGTGGCATCACAAGCAGTGGTTTAACCTGCTACACCACAACATCATCTTCTTTCAAATTTCTTCTAGATAATCTATAATTTTTAAAATACAATTAAATATCCCAAGATGCTTTTCTTACCTTTTGTTTTTGTTCTGAATAAGTTTTTAAATCTCTCTTGCAAAGATTATGTAAATAGACATAGATTTAGGAAAATAAACCAAGACTAAAACCTTGGAGCTGAGGCCAATTAAATTTACTAATATGCTAATAACTGAAATCTTTAATGCAGGGATTGATAATAGGAGTTGAAAACCCTATATTTCTTTTGACAGTTTTTCAGAAGGACGAAAGTTTATTAAGGGGCCAGCACTGTGGTGCAGTGAGTTAAAGCTCTGGCCTGACGCGTCGGCATCCCATATGGGCACCAGTTCTAGTCCAGGCTGCTTCTCTTCTGATCAGCTCTCTGCTATGGCCTTGGATAGCAGTAGAAGATGGTCCATGTCCTTGGGCCCTTGCATCCACTTGGGAGACTTAGAAAAAGCTCCTGGCTCCTGGCTTTAGATTGGCACAGCTCAGGCCGCTGAGGCCATCTGGGGAGTGAACCAACAGATGGAAGACCTCTCTCTCTGTCTCTACCTCTCTCTGTAACTCTTTCAAATAAATAAAATAAATCTTTAAAAAAAATAAATGTTATTGAAGGTCAGATTAGTGTCTCCTAAACACTGAGACAGCTGAGGTGGCTGGGAGATATCCATATTTCCTCAAATATTTTGTTTTATATTAAATGAGTTGTTGTGTTCAAATAAAGATTCTGGTTTAATTTTGTTCTCCCTTTCTATTTAAAATATAAGAAGACAATGCTTGTGCTGATTACCTCCTTTTAATAGTAATTACAAGACAATTTCCTTTGAACAATGTGTGTCTCTTAATCACAAGTAGCAGCAGGTACTGGGCAACTGATATGCCACACATCTTACTCAGAACAACACTTCCAAAATGAACTTCACTAAGTAAAATACTAGAGTTCTAAATTAAATGATGCTTTTTTTCTTCTACTTGATTTAACAAACATAGCAAACTAACTGGAAATTAATTCTAGAGTGATACATTCTCATGAAAGTAGCATGGTTTCCATGTGGATTGGCTTTTGCTAATTAATATTACTGAAATTCGTATTTCCAGAAGTGTATAGGGCAAAAGAAAATAGTGCTTTTTCATAATAAGAGAATATCACTGCTTCCTTAGGCTATTTAATACCCAAAGTTTGAGTTTCTGTTAACCTCAAAGCTATGCTTAAAAATGTGATTTTTTTATATCTTCAAAAATGAAACAAAGAAAATAAATAGCTATAGCATGTGACATACAGAATGAATGTTTTGTCAGCTAAATAGCAGATTATTCTGTTTACTAAAATAGCAGAGTTTTGTTTTGTTTTGTTTTGTAGATTTATTTATTTAATTGAAAGTCAGGGTTACAGAGAGAGAGAAGGAGAGGCAGGGAGAGGTCTTCCATCTGCTGGTTCACTCCCCAGTTGGCTGCAATGGCTGGAGCTGCACTGATCTGTAGCCAGGAGCCAGGAGCTTCTTCCAGGTCTCCCACGTGGGTGCAGAGGCCCAGTGGTTTGGGCCATCTTCTATTGCTTTCCCAGGCCATAGCAGAGAGTTGGATTAAAAGTGGAGTAGCTGGGACTCAAACTGGTGCCCATATGGGATGCTGGCACTGCAGGCATCTGCTTTACCTGCTACGTCACAGTTCCGGACCCAAGATGAGATTTTAAAATATGATCCTAATGTATGAGAAAATGTGCTTTATCCTCATTTATCATTAGGAAAATTTTAATGTAAGTTTATATATTAGACAACATTTTTATTCATTTTAGAAGAAAATATAGAAAATGCTAATAGATTATTTTGCAACTGATCACAATTAAGCACTCTAAACTAGACTTAAAAACTTTGGAATATTGTTTTTTAATATCAATTGTAACTTTGAAAACACCTATTCCTTTAATCAGCATTCACAATTTGATCTCATGGACGATAATTTTCTGTCAATATATTTTAATATACCTTATAATATACACAGGAAAACCTTTGGGAAAGAAGGGCTGGGAAAAGAGGAGGCAAGATACGAACTCACAAGCAGCACAAGTTTATTCAAGGAAGTAAACCAGAGAAGGGACAAATACCAATGTGCACACCAGACAAACATGGCAAAGAGCAAAAATTCTTTTGCAGGCTGGGTTTCTATAGCATAAGGCAGCTGACAGTGGTAAGGGAGAGGGCCTATTTTGTAAGGGACTAAGCTGGCTAAAGGAGAGTGAAGTTGGCGTAGGGAGGAAGTATGTAAATGTACTTCCCCAGTTCATTAGCAGGAAAATGAATCAGAAGCAGAGGAGCCAATATTATAGCTTTGTAGTATGCCTCAATGTCAAGTGTTGCGATGCTTCCAACTTGATTGTTTTTGTTCAAGATCACCTTGGCTATACTGGGTCTTTTGTGATTCCATATGAATTTTAGGATTGCTTTTTCTTTTTTTTTATGTTTTTATTTTTTTAATTTTATTAACTTTTATTTAATGAATATAAATTTCCAAAGTACACAATATGGATTACAATGGCTTCCCCCCCATAACGTCCCTCCCACATGCAACCCTCCCCTTTCCCACTCCCTCTCCCCTTCCATTCACATCAAGATTCATTTTCGTTTCTCTTTATATACAGAAGATCAGTTTAGCATACATTAAGTCAAGATTTCAACAGTTTTCTCCCACACAGAAACATAAAGTGAAAAATACTGTTTGAGTACTCGTTATAGCATTAAATCTCAATGTACAGCACACTAAGGACAAAGATCCTACATGAGGAGTAAGTGCACAGTGACTCCTGTTGTTGACTTAACAAATTGACACTCTTGTTTATGGCATCAGTAATCACCCTAGGCTCTTGTCATGAGCTGCCAAGGCTATGGAAGACCCCTGAGTTCACTGACTCTGATCATATTTAGACAAGGCCATGGTCAAAGTGGAAGTTCTCTCCTCCCTTCAGAGAAAGGTACCTCCTTCTTTGATGATCCGTTCTTTCCACTGGGATCTCACTCGCGGAGATCTTTCATTTAGGTGTTTTCTTTTTTTTCCCAGAGTGTCTTGGCTTTCCATGCCTGAAATAGTCTCATGGGCATTTCAACCGGATCCGCATGCCTTAAGGGCTGATTCTGAGGCCAGAGTGCTATTTAGGACATCTGCCATTCTATGGGTCTGCTGTGTATCTCACTTCCCATGTTGGATCATTCTCTCCCTTTTTGATTCTATCAGCTAGTATTTGCAGACACTAGTCTTGTTTCTGTGATCCCTTGGTTCTTAGTCCTATCATTATGATCAATTGTGAACAGAAATTGATCACTGGGACTAGTGAGATGGCATTGGTACATGCCATCTTGATGGGATTGAATTGGAATCCTCTGGTATGTTTCTAACTCTACCGTTTGAGGTAAGTGAGCTTGAGCATGTCCCGTGCTTTTTCTAATTCTATATAAAGTGTCATTGCTATTTTGATAGGGATTGAATTGAATCCATATATTGCGTTTGGTAGTATAGACATTGTAATGATATTTATTCTTCCAATCCATGAGCAAAGAATAACTTTCCTTTTATGTGTGTGTCCTTGATGTTTCCTTTCACCAATTTATGATAATTTTCATGTTAGAGATATTTCATTCTTTGGTTAAATTTATTTTTAACTATTTTTATTTTTTGATGTTGTGAATGGCATTTGTCTTTCAGTGAGTTCATCATTAGCACATAAAACTATTATTTTTGGTAGTTTATTTTGTATCATACAACTTTATTGAATTGGTTTACTAATTCTAATAACTTTTTAATGGAGTGTTTAATTTTCTCCATGTGCCACTTTAGATCTGGAACAAGACAAGGATGCCCACTTTTACCACTTTTATTCAATATACTATGGGATTGTTTGAGTGAGTGCAACTATGGAGGAAAAAAAGAAATAGAGTACATCAAAATTGGAAAAGGGAAAGTCAACATGTAACTTTTATATACACATGTTTTTAAAAGGTTTACCTTTTTCAATGCAGGACAATAGAAAGAGATGGAGGCACAGGGAGAGACATATCCAAAAGGACATAATAGTCAGTGCTGTGTCTGCTAAAACCAGAGCAAGCCAGGTTTCCCATTTCCACCTTCTTAGCTGATTAATAGGAAGCTGGATTGGCAGTCGAAGAATCAGTATTTGAACTAGCAACCCATTATGGGACACTGGTGCTTCAAGTGATAGCTTAACATGGTGTGCCACAATGCTGGCACCTATATAAGTATAGCATTAATAATTCAATAAAGAGAACTTAAATGATTCATTTTGTCCCAATTAAATTTGCCTTTAGCAAAACAAGTCATTTATCACATGAATTGGGTAAAGTGGCCCATTAATCAATAATCAGTTCTGAATAATCAGAGTCAAAGCAATCAAAATTATAAGTTAAAAATGGTACAACTGAAAAATGGAAATTTACCAGTATTTCTGAACCACATTTTTTTTTTCATTTTTAAAAAAGATAGTAACAGAGAGATAAGGAGGGAAGGGGAGAGAAAAGAGAGTTACAGAGACATTGTTCATCCCCCAAATTGAAGCAATGGCCAGGGCCATGCCAGACGGATGTCAGGAGCCAGGAGCTTCCTTGGGTCTCCCACATGGGCACAGCTCCCCAGGGACTCAGGGCATCTTCTGCTGCCTTCCCAGGCACTTCAGCAGAGGGCTAGATTGGAAATGGAGCAGCTAGTATTCCAACCAGTGCCCACATGGAATGCCGGCACTTCAGGCCCTGTCTTAACCTGCTATGCCACAGTGGCAGCCCCCAGCCACACTTTTTAAATGGAGAATACAGACATTGACATCATGGCACAGCTGGTTATGCCACCAATGACTCTGGCATGCCATACTGGAGTGATGGTTCCAGCCCTGGCTCTGCCACTTCGAAACAGCTTCCTGCTAGTGAACCTAAGAAAGTAGCAGATGAGGGTCCAAGTATGTAGATTCCTGCCAATTACTTGGGAATCTCAGGTGGAGTTCCTGGGTCCTGGCTTCTGCTTGGCTCAGCCCTGGCTGATGCAGGCATTTGGAGAGTGAATCAGTGAACAGAAGATGTTTATCTCTCTCTGTCTCTTAGTCGCTGTCTCTGTCTCTCTCTCTCCTTCTGTGTTTCTCTGTCATTTCACCTTTTTCAATAATAAGTACATCCTTACAAATAAATAAATAAATAAATGGGGCTGGTGCTGTAGAGTAGTAGGCTTGGCCTTTGCCTGTGGCTCCAGCAACGCATATGGACACTGGTTCAAGTCCCAGCTGCTCCTCTTCTGATCCAGCTCTCTGCTATGGTGTGGTAAAGCAATAGAAGAAGGCCCAAGTTCTCATGTCCCTACACCCCTTTGGGAGACCCAGGAGAAGCTCCTGGCTCCTGGCTTCAGATGGCCCAGCTCTGACCATTGTGGCCATTTGGATGGCCATTTTGGATGGAACACCTTTCTTTCTGTCACTTCTTCTCCCTTTAGGTAACTCTACTTCTCAAATAAATAAATAAAGTCTTTAAAAGTAAATATGGAGAATATTATTAAATGAATTCTCAATCATTTCTATATAGAGAGACAAAGAAATGAGAGAAATGGAAAGTTATCCTCAGGTAAAATACACTGTGAACATCATTCATATGAACTAAATTGATGCTATCATAATTTTTAGTTACTATTTATTTGCTTTCTTTTCTCTGTAATTGATTACTTCCAAATATGTCATATAGAAATCTGTGAGATTGGATGTTTCACAGGCTGATCAATTAATATAGAGAAACCAGGAAGCAATTACTCTTCATTCTGTACATGTGCATTGTATTTTTAAAATGACATATTGGTAACCTCTACTTCTACATCAAATTTTAAATTGTTTAAAATGTAATCTTTCATATTTGCTGTACTTAAAAAAGAAAATACACAGTAATGTAACACACATGCATACATAAAAAGCATACATGCATAGGCACACATACACAAATTTACTAATTTAACTTTATTTTTTACATGATAGCCATAAATGAAGCCTGACTTTTTAGCTTTATAACAGCTAACAATTAACAACCACTTTATTACATTCAACATTTCAAAACTAATAAAACCTAGAACTAAGTTTCCTTTCATTGTAATAAAAGTTGGAGCAAGAATCATTAAGTCTTTTCAAATTTTTCTAGAATATCCTCTATAAACATTATCTACAATGTTTTAGATGAAATAATATCAATGAGAGAAATGAAACTGTGCAAACGAATATTTCAGAAGATACTGAAAAAATTGTTGGAATGATTGATGCTGTCACATAATTCATAACAATCTAAGTTTAACATTGACATTTAATTAGACATTAAATTTCTTCCTTTATTGAATTTTTGAAATGTTTAATTTAAAACTTATTGAAATCACACATTTTAGTAAGTATCGAGAAATTAAAACCTTTAATTTTTTATTTTAGGGTGCAAATTGGCATATTGTTAATCCTGATAATTCTTTTTCTTCATGCTTCATGTATTCATAGATTTAACCATCATGGACCATATATTAAATGAGTGTTACAATAATTTCGCCTGAGTTATTGTGTTTTATCTCCTTTGCCCTGTGGTTTATTTCAAACAAAATGATTAAATCACCCATATCTTCTCTCTATTTCAAATTGATTATGCTATTACTCAAAATAATGTAATTCTCTCAAAATATAAAGTGCAGAAAGAAAAAAAAACAAAATATGGAAGTCTTTTGAGAATGAACGTTTTGCAACTATCTAAGTCTTATATTCTGATAGTTTCATTAAATAGCAAATGAATTTATCTTATTAAAATTGAGTGTAAATCAAGCACAGTTTTCTTTGATATTGCCACTTGAGATAACTAAAATTGACACTACATTTTAATGTGTAGATATCTATTTGAAATAATTTCTGATTGATATTATGTTCAAAGTGTAAGTAAAAAGAACTAAATACTCCAGTCTACCAATTAAAGGAAGATCCTATCATTGATTAGAAGCTTGAAGATTTAGGAGTACATCAACCAAAGACTAACAATGATAAAAGCAAAACACAACACAATCCAACTGTATTTTATATATAATATACATTTTCCATGAAATTCTGAGGATTCTCATATAAAAATAGTCACTAACATAAAAACTACATTTCATATTATAATGTTAAATTAAAGAAAACATTGTGGTAGCTAATTTTATATAATTTTAAGATTTATTTATTTATCTGAAAGTCAGAGTTACACAGAGAGAGAAGGAGAGGCATAGAGAGAGAGGTCTTCCATCTACTGGTCCACTCCCCAATTGCTGCAACGGCTGGAGCTGTGTCTATGCAAGGCCAGGAGCCAGGAGGTTCTTCAGGTTCTTTCACATAGGTACAGGGGCCCAAGGCCTTGGGCCGTCTTCTACTGCTTTCCCAGGATGTAGCAGAGAGCTGGCTCGGAAGTGGAGCAGCCGGGTTTTGGGTTTTGAACTGCCGCCCCTAAGGGATGCCAGCATTGCAGGTGGCGGCTTTACCCACTATGCCACAGCACAGGCCCCAGTAGCTAATTTTATACACATTAAATCATGTTTTACGTGTTTTACAGGTTGTATATTTGAATAAAAGCTCATGTAAGGAATGATCTTATTTTTAACCTTCTCACTTACTAATGCACCTAACTCCTGACCTTATACCTTCATACCATTGATCATGTTATTACCTGTAAATCCATGTTCTTTTTGTTCTTTATTTTCTTTTACTATGATAGACATTTTCCTCTTTTCTTTAGACAGGAAAATGATGCTTAAGAAATATATATATATATATATATATACACACACATTATATGAATAATTGTTTTAAAATCTTATTTGTCTTCTATTTGAGGTTCAATTTTTATTTTTCCCTTATACTTCTTTCTTGAAACAGGTATTAACATCACAAAGTGAGGGATTCATGACAATGAACATAATGTGGTGTGACTCAGTGAGGCAATATGTATAGCTGTATCCCCGATTATATTATGTTTATACAACTTTTCTACTCTATCAATATATTAGCATCATTAAATAAGGAAAAATATGTGATAATTTGTCTTTCTGGGTCTGACTTATTTCACTTAGCATCATAGTCTCTGGTTCTATCAATTTTATTGCAAATGTCAGGATTTCATTCTTTTTATCAACATATAACATGGATATATGCACTCCCATGTTTCTAGCTGCTCAATTCACAACAGAAAAGATATGGAATCAGTCTACAGAGATGTCCATTGCTGATGATTGGATAAACAAAATATTGTATATTGCCCAATGGAATATTACTCATTTTTGTTACTTTTTTTTTTAATTTCTCTCTCAAAAGTGTAATATCATATCACACAACTTGAGTTGGGGGTCAGTGTTGTGGTGCAGCAGGTTAAGCCACTGCCTGCAAACCAGGCATCCCATGCAGACACTTGGTTGGGTCCCGGCTGATCAGCTTCCAATCCAGCTGCCAGCTAATGTGCCTGGGAAAGTAGCGGAAGACGGCTCAATACAAGAGTCCTTACCACCCATGAGGGAGACCTGCGTGTACTTCCAGTTTTCTGGCTTAAACCTGGCCCAGTCCCAACCATTGTGGTCATTTGAAAAGTGAATCCACAGCTAGAAGCTCTCTCTAGATCTCTCTCTCCTTGCTCTGTTAACGCTGTCTTTCAAGTAAATACTTTTTTACAAAAAGAAACTTGAGCTGAAATCTATGTTAACAAAATATTTATTGTATTAAGGTTACTTGATGACATTTCTTCCTTTACCAATTTAAACACTGTTACTTAAGGGTAAAAAGTGGCATGTTTATATAGAAATCTAACAAATTCATTTTAATTTCCTTTAATTTTAAAAATAAAATAAATCTATAGTGCCTGTAGAATTAAAAGAAATGAATGAATAAAATCAAAATAATAGTAAAGGCATCAACAATTATTGTGTGAATATTCTGGATTAGTTAGATTTTAAGGTTTTACTGGAAAATCAAATTTTATGAGACCAGGAAACAGACCTGTTTAATGGGCCAAACACTTCATAAAAGTTCCCTTTTATGTCTTTCCCTTAGGTGATTCTAGCCTGAGATCTGAGTGTCCTGCATTAATGTACCACATTAATAGAAAATATGATATTCATAGCACAGCTTATGTTTTTACTTTAAATAGACCCTACCTCTTTTATTAGTATGAATGCAATATGAAAACAGCTGCTTGAGGCACTCTCTATCATATTAAGAGTAATTCCCAGAGAAGATAAGCTTGGAATTAGACTAGCATCCAAGCCAAGATGTATTTAATGTATTGAAATGCCAGGGGATGCCAGTGTTTGCTCTGAGGATTATTAATTATAATACTAATCACAATATATTGAGAACATTTTCTGTGCCAGATGACACGTTGGATACAATATCATGGTTAATCCACAAAGCCAACCTGCAAGGTAGGTAAGATCACAATAATCCCCATTTTATAGGTAATGAATCTAAGGTTTAGATTATTTCATTATCAATACCCTAATATGTTCCTATGTTTATGTTTTTCCTCTGATGTAACATTTATATTGAAGAGCTTCACGTTTTTGTGATGCATTGTACTTGATATTCTTTCTTTTTTTTTAACTTTTATTTAATGAATATAAATTTCCAAAGTACAGCTTATGGATTACAATGGCTTCCCCCCCATAACGTCCCTCCAACCCGCAACCCTCCCCTTATCCATTCCCTCTCCACTTCCATTCACATCAAGATTCATTTTCGAATATCTTAATATACAGAAGATCAGCTTAGCATACATTAAGTAAAGATTTCAACAGTTTGCTCCCACACAGAAACATAAAGTGAAAAATACTGTTTGAGTACTAGTTATAGCATTAAATATCAATGTACAGCACACTAAGGACAAAGATCCTACATGAGGAGTAAGTGCACAGTGACTCCTGTTGTTGACTTAACAAATTGACACTCTTGTTTATGGCATCAGTAATCACCCTAGGCCATTGTCATGAGCTGCCAAGGCTATGGAAGACCCCTGAGTTCACCAACTCTGATTATATTTAGACAAGGCCATGGTCAAAGTGGAAGTTCTCTCCTCCCTTCAGAGAAAGGTACCTCCTTCTTTGATGACCCATTCTTTCCACTGGGATCTCACTCACAGAGATCTTTCATTTAGGTTTTTTTTTTTTTTCCCCCCAGAGTGTCTTGGCTTTCCATGCCTGAAATAGTCTCATGGGCATTTCAACCGGATCCGCATGCCTTAAGGGCTGATTCTGAGGCCAGAGTGCTGTTTAGGACATCTGCCATTCTATGGGTCTGCTGTGTATCTCACTTCCCATGTTGGATCATTCTCTCCCTTTTTTATTCTATCAGCTAGTATTTGCAGACACTAGTCTTGTTTATGTGAACCCTTTGGTTCTTAGTCATATCATTACGATCAAGTGTGAAGAGAAATTGATCACTGGGACTAGTGAGATGGCATTGGTACATGCCACCTCGATGGGATTGAATTCGAATCCCCTGGTATGTTTCTAACTCCACCGTTTGAGGCAAGTCAGCTTGAGCATGTCCCGAATGGCACATCTCTTCCCTCTCTTATTCCCACTCTTATATTTAACAGCGATCACTTTTCAGTTAAGTTTCAGCACTTAAGAAGAATTGTGTATTGATTACAGTATTCCACCAAAAGTATTAAGTAGAACAAACAAAAAAAAAATGCTAAGAAGGATAACATATTAAGCTGCTCATCAACAGTCAGGGTGAGGGCTGATCAAGTCACCGTTTCTCATAGTGTTCATTTCACTTTAACAGGTTTCCTTTTTGGTGCTCAGTTAGTTGTCAACTATCAAGGAGAACAAGTGGTATTTGTCCCTTTGGGACCGGCTTATTTCACTCAACATAATGTTTTCCAAATACCTAACAGGGATCAATTTTCAGTTAAAATTTAAACACCTAAGAACAATTGTGTGTTAATTACAGAGTTCAACCAATGGTACTAGAACAAAAGAAATACTAAAATGGATAAAGTATTACATTGTACATCAACCGTCAGGACAAGAGCTGATCAAGTCACTGTTTCTCTCAGTGTCCATCTCACTTCAACAAGTTTCCCCTTTGGTGCTCAGTTAGTTGTCACCAATCAGGGAGAACATATGATATTTGTCCCTTTCGGACTGGCTCAATTCACTCAGCATGATGTTTTCCAAATTCCTCCATCTTGTTGCAAATCACTTGGTTTCATTGTTTTTGACTGCTGTATAATATTCTATAGAGTACATGTCCCATAATTTCTTTATCCAGTCTACTGTTGATGGGCATTTGGGTTGGTTTCAGGTCTTACCTATTGTGAATTGAGCTGCAATAAACATTAAGGTGCAGACAGCTTTTTGTTTGCCAATTTAATTTCCTTTGGGTAAATTCCAAGGAGTGGGATGGCTGGGTTGTATGGTAGGGTTATATTCAGGTTTCTGAGGAATTTCCAGACTGACTTCCATAGTGGCTTAACCAGTTTGCATTCCCACCAACAGTGGGTTAGTGTCCCTTTTTCCCCACATCCTCTCCTGCATCTGTTGTTGGTAGATTTCTGAATGTGAATCTGAATGTGAATGAGATTTCTGGATGAGGTGAAACCTCATTGTGGTTTTGATTTGCATCTCCCTGATTTCTAGTGATCTTGAACATTTTTTCATGTGTCTGTTGGCCATTTGGATTTCCTCTTATGAAAAATGTCTATTGAGGTCCTTGGCCCATCTCTTAGTGGTTTGTTTGTTTTGTTGTTGTGGAGTTTCTTGATCTCTTTGTAGATTCTGGTTATTAATCCTTTATCTGTTGCATAGTTTGCAAATATTTTTTCCCATTCTGTGAGTTGCCTTTTCACTCGCCTGTTTCTTTTGCAGTACAGAAACTTCTCAATTTGATGCAATACCAAATGTTAAATATGGCTTTGACTGCCTGCGCCTCTAGGGTGTTTTCCAGGAAGTCTTTGCCTGTGCCAATATCTTGCAGTGTTTCTCCAATGTTATCTAATAATTTGATGGTGTCGGGTCATAGATTTAGGTCTTTAATCCATGCTGAGTGGATTTTGTGTAAGGTGAAAGGTAGGGGTCTTGCTTCTTGCTTCTGCAAGTGGAAATCCAGTTTTCCCAGCACCATTTATTGAATAAACTGTCCTTGCTCCAGGAATTGTTTTTAGATCCTTGAGCAAATATAAGTTGCCTCTAGATGTTTGGGTTGATTTCTGGTGTTTCAATTCTGTTCCATTGGTCTATCCATCTGTTTCTGTACCAGTACCATGCTGTTTTGATTACAACTGCCCTGTAGTATGTCCTGAAATCTGGTATTGTGATGCCTCTGGCTTTGTTTTTGTTGTACAAAACTTCTTTAGCTATTTGAGGTCTCCTGCATCTCCATATGAATTTCAGCATCATTTTTTCTAGATTTGAGAAGAATGTCTTTGGTATCTTGATTGGTATCACATTGAATCTATAAATTGCTAAAGGGAGAGTGGACATTTTGATGATGTTGATTCTTCCAGTCCATGTTTGGTATCCTCTTCTCTTTCTTTCTTTAAGATTTTGTAATTCTCGTCGTAGAGACCTTTAAGGTCCTTGGTTAAGTTTATTCCAAGGTGAGGTTTTTGGAGCTGTTGTGAATGGGATTGATCTTAGCAGTTCTTTCTCAGCCGTGGCATTGCCTGTGTATACAAAATCTGTTAATTTTTGTGCATTGATTTTATATTTTGCTACTTTGCCAAATTCTTCTATGAGACGTAACAGCAGACACCACAGAAATAAAAAGAATCATCAGAAATTACTACAAAGAGTTGTATGCAAGCAAACAGGGAAATCTATCAGAAATGTATAGATTCCTGGACACATGCAATCTATGTAAATTGAATCATGAAGACATAGAAAACCTAAAGAAACCCATAACTGAGAAAGGAATTGAAACAGTAGTAAAGGCCCTCCCAACAAAGAAAAGCCCAGGACCAGATGGATTCAATGCTGAACTCTACCAGACATTCAAAGAAGAACTAATCCCATTTCTTCTCAAACTATTCAGAACAATTGAAAAAGATGGAATCCTCCCAAATTCTTTCTATGAAGCCAGCATCACCTTAATCCCTAAGCCACAGAAAGATGCAGCATTGAAAGAAAATTACAGATCAATATCCCTGATGAACATAGATGCAAAAATCCTCAATAAAATTCTGGTCAATAGAATGCAACAGCACATCAAAAAGATCATCCATCCAGACAAAGTGGGATTTATCCCTGGTATGCAGGGATGGATCAACATTTGCAAAGCAATCAATGTGATACACCACATTAACAAACTGCAGAAGATAAACCAATAGATCTCAATAAATGCAGAGAAAGCATTTGATAAAACACAACACCCTTTCATGATGAAAACTCTAAGCAAATTGTGTATAGAAGGAACATTCCTCAATATAATCAAAGCAATTTATGAAATAACTTCAGCCAGCATCCTATTGAGTGGGGAAAAGTTGGAAGCATTTCCACTGAGATCTGGTACCAGACATGGATGCCCACTCTCAACACTGCTATTCAACACAGTTCTGGAAGTTTTAGCCAGAGCCATCAGACAAGAAAAAGAAATTAAAGGGATACAAATTGGGAAAGAAGAAGTCAAACTATCCCTCTTTGCAGACGATATGATACTTTATTTAGGGGACCCAAAGAACGCTACTAAGAGACTATTGATATTCTTTCAATAATATTATTGTGTTACTAATGACTAGAATTCTATTAAAATATACCTAAAATAAATAAATGCATGAACAAATTTTAAAATACTCTTGTTCTTTTAAAAAGAAATGGATGTGAACTTACCTTGATAAATTTATTTATTTATTTACTTGAAAGGCACATAGATACAAATATAAAGATGAAACTGATACAAGGGAATTTTTCATCTGCTGGCTCATTCCCTAAGTACTAGCAACAAATGGACATGGCTATGCCAAGAGTCAAATGTCTAGAAGTCAGTGTGGGTCTTTGATGTGAGAGGCAGAGACTTCAGAATGTGATCCATCACCTGCTACCTCTCAGGATCATATTAGTGGGGAGCTGCAATCAGAAATGAGCTAAAACTGAAATCAGGCACTCCAACTTGACATGCAAACGTCTTAACCACTGAGTCAAATGCCTGTCCCTTGATAATGATTTTAATGATTAAATGAGAAAATAATCTTATGCTTAAAATCACTAAAGTGTTGTTTCTGGTCATACATAGATCTAAGTACATCTGTGCCCATGTTTATTCATGTATCTGCCTTCACATCTACACTGCTGTCCATATGGACAAGCATATAAATATATATTTATTCATTATTTACCACCAAATAACAAAAATAGCATCATCATTGTGCATCATAATTTCAAAAAAATGAGGGCAATACTTGAAGAATTTTGAGTTAAGATGATGATTAAAAAAAGAATTTCACATCGATCTATTTTGCTTTCGTATATGACAATATCAATCAGATGCTATCAATAAATTTATTATAAAATTTCATTTAATATTACAAGAATATTTTAAAGTCTTTTCTTAGGTGCAACAGTGTATGCCTGTGCATGTACATGCACAGTTTTGCGTTTATGAGCGAGACAGAGTGTATGAGTGACTGCATGTACTTGAGTGTATTCATTTTGGAATTTTAATGTCAGAAATAAGAATAACACCTTTAAAATATTTTAGCTAGAAACAAGCATTGTGGAGCAGTGGGTTAAGCCAATAGCTTCAATGCCTGCAGCCTACTAGGGGCTGGATGGAGTCCTGGCTGCTCATCTTCTGATCCAGCACCCTGCTAATGTGCTTAAGAAGGCAGCAGAAGATGACTCAAGTACTTGGGCCCCTGCCAAACATATGGGAGACCTGGATAGAACTTCTAGCTCCTGGCTTCAGCCTAACCCAGCCCTGTTTGTTGTGGCCATTTGAGGAGTGAACTAGTAGCAGGAAGATTCTCTCTCTGTCTCTGTCTCTTTCTCTCTCTCTCTCTCTCTTTCAAGAAAATAAAATACTTTAGCTTACCAGTATAAAATCACACATGAAAAGGTAACCCTCCAGAAAGTCTTTCTTGAAGGTATTTTTAATTTTTACATTATTCTATTTTTATTTTTTTAATTTTTTAAGATTTATTTAATTTACTTGAAAGACAGAGTTACAGAGAGATAGAGACAGAGAGAGAGGTCTTCCATCTGCTGGTTCACTCCCCAGATGGCTGCAATGACTGGCGCTGCACAGATCCAAAGCCAGGAGCCAGGAGCTTCTTCTGGGTCTTTCACATGGGTGCAGGGACCCAAATTATTGGGCAGTCTTCTGCTGCCTTCCCAGGCCACAGCAAAGAGCTGGATTTGAAGTGGAGCAGCCAGGACTAGAACCGGCGTCCATATGGGATGCCAGCACTTCAGGTCAGGGCTTTAACCCACTGTACCACAGTGCAGGCCCCCATTATTCTCTTTTTGATCACCTGCCATAATAATCAAAGAATATCTTTTAGAATTTTGGTTAAAAATTAATGTCCTCTTGAAGACTCAAGTCTTAAAATGCAAATTTAAGTCCTCATCAAAAATTGTGTGACTTTAGATGTGAATAAATTAGGGATTCTGAAATTGTTACATGTGATGATTAATTTTATGCATCAGCTTGACTGAACTGAGGGATGCCCAGCATTACTCTTTAGTATATCTAAGAATGTATCTGGAAGAGACTACCATTTGAATTAGTGGAATGACTAAAGAAGTTTGTCCTTGCCAAAGTAGTAAGGAATGATGTAATGAATAGACAAAGGGCAGATAACTATGTGCTGTGTTTCTGCTGGAATGTGCATCCTGTCCTGCTCTGGAACATCAACACTCCTTGTTCTTCAGACTGGAACTTGTACCATTGACTCCCCTCATTCTCAGGTCTTTGGTTTTCAAGTGGAACTAGAAGACCAGCTTCTAGAGTGAATTCTGAGACTTCTCATTTCTTTATTCATAGGTTCCAATCCCTCATAATAAGTCTCTCTCTATACATCTACATATATTATGTGGATTCTAGACTTCTAGAGCTTTTCATCTGTAGGTTTACTGTTCCTTGCTCAACATGCTCTAAAACTGTGGATTGTAAGTTCATGTGCAGTCTGCTTTTTCAAGTGGAAAACTGATAGGACTGGGTTGAGGGTTTGTCCGTACAGAAGTAGGCCATCTTTCACAAGTATCTTAAAAGTCTTCTTGTTCTCGAACAAATTTGTTAAGAGTGATGGGCAAGGATATATTCTGCTGTTGTTGTTTGGAGATTTCTGGATCATGGTATTTAGTAAAAATTCCAATTGAAAATTTTTATGATGTTCAAGATAGTTGTTATTAGTTATAGCAATAAATTACTTTGCATTTTGCAGAATGATTTAATGCTTCCCGTGTTGCTAGGTAAATGTGTATTTCCTAAATCTAATCTTAGGTGCAGCTTTTCTGTGATTTTAGTCTCAAATCTTCTTAAATGTTTCAATTTTTTCCCTTAAAGGTGTACATAGGATAAATTGTGTTTCTTCTAATATACTTTGTAGCTTAATATTTTTAAAGCGCAGCATGAATGAGATAGTGTCTATAATTTTTTCTATGAATATTACATTTTCTATTACAAAGCAGTATGTAGTTATTAATAATGCATGCATGCATATATATATATATATTTAGAGAGAGAGAGAGAGAGAAATAATTAAACTCACCATAACCCAGTGCTTTTGAGAGATCAGAGATTTTTAAGTGATTTCTATGAGTTCCATGACTTATCTCATTTATTTTCTGCTTCTATTCTCCATAGCAAAATGTCAGTCCCAATGCAAATATAGCATCATCATTTTCATAATTTCCTACACAGAATATATTGAAACTTAGTACTTCCGGAATTTCACTTAAATAAAACTTTTGCTTCTTATCTAAAGCTTCATATCACTGAGTCTCCTCAGGTTTCCATCATCTTTCAAGTCTCACCTTCCTTCTTCTTCCCCTTCATTCAAATTTGGGACATGGTCTTACTTCTTCAGGTACATTACTTCTTTTTTCCCCTCAAAGCATAAATTTCTACGCCCAAACTATTCTCAGAATATTTTCAAAACAAACACAATTTCTTGGGGAGGACTCTATGACAAATGCTTCTGGGAAAATACTTCCCATCTTGCTGCAAATGTTTGTACAACTTTTTTTTTTTTTTACTGTTCTGCCTTTTTGTTCTTCCTAAGACAAAAGAAAGGGAAACTCAGTTAGATTAAGGTCACTGTAGGTGGCAAATTTCAATTTAAATCAATACTGTATTTCATCAGGTGGTGTTCGCAGGCTGATGTAATCCCTTTTTTTTCTATGAGGCCTGATTCATCTCATGTCACTCTGCTGGTGACAGTAGAAATTGGATAGTAAAAATATTTTTATTAGCTGCATATTCTTCTGAGACAGAGCAGTAGACAAATGAAGGAAGCCTTTCCTTATTAACATGTGGATTGTAACCATAAAACGTGTGGCACACACATCTAAATAATCTAGTTAGTAAGTCTCTGCATCTGAATTTGAGCTCATGCTACAAGAGGAGATTAATATTTGCTCCAATTAAGTCAATCTAAATTTCCCATGGTAATTTTGCACATGAAGGAGAGGTATGAGTAACCAATTTCTGTCCATCCAATTGAAGATATCATTTTAATTTTGGTTGGAACATATGAGTCCCTAAATCTCTTTAATTTAGATTAAAAAATACAGAAATGTCCTTCACCCTGGGGCAATTTCTTAAAGTAGATGTTTTAAAAAATACAAAACCTCCTTTGCCCATTGTCACATGGACATGGCTTTCTGAGAATGAAATTGCTTTTCTAGAGGTCAGTTTAACTAAATGTTTTACGTCTGAGACAAGAAGAAGAAAAGAAATTGAAAACTGTAGTTTCTTTATCAACAGTGTCACATATGCCACCAAACATAATGGAGAAATAAATATTCCCTACATGAGCCTATGTTTTTTCAAAGAATAAGAAATGATTCTATCATATTTGCATTTATATTCTGAGCAAAATGTTATGGTTTGTGGTCAGCAAGTGTCCTTTTAAAGGTGTCATTGTCAGAGCAAATTAATTCATGGCTTACACTATGCACTGTCAGCATCTATTGTTATCCCTTTTTCTTCTTTGCTGTCATTCAGATTAATAACATAAGTGGTGCTATATGCTTACAGCTTTCTTCCCTTGTCATTTGACTCAGAATCTCCTTCGCACAAGTAATTTTTCTTCAACGCATTTAAATATACTGCAATATATCTCTGTTTAGTTGAAAGTGCTTTACAATCATTTCTTTTCTGATTACTCATATTAAAACTAATTTAATAGTCCTCTTCATGTTGTAGGTTTTTATTCCCTAAACACTTCATTGAAGAATGAATCTGAGATCTTACACTCATTTCTGGTCATTGTTTGAGAGTAAAATTATTATAACATTGTTTATGGCATCTTTTAATGTGAACACTTTATTAAGAATATTGAATCACTGACACAAAATCAATTTACTTTTTTTAAGTCTTGTGTTTATGAAATTCTTGCCAGCTGTTTATGAAAATAATCCATGCAATATGAATCTATGTGCAAAAGAGAGAAAACAGCCAGACCGGCAAATTATTTTATATTCACTCATACGTGCTTCAGATAATTTTTGTTTAAAGCTAAAATGTGTAGGTGTTAGGTACAAAAGACATTCAGTGCTTGTTCCACTCAACAAAGAAATACTAGAAATGTTGGTCATTTACACTCATAAGCTAGGCTGCTGGCAAAGCAAGACATAATTTCTGGAAGATGTTCAGACTACACTTGAATTTTGAAGATGCTGATAAATATTTAAAAGCTGAAATCAAAAACCACTTTAGCTTTCCAAGCAAATTATAATTTTTCCTTAAAGACCTAGGTTGAAAGTGTTCTGCCACTAGGCTTCAAGTTCATGCCAATGTGACAATTGCTGTAATCCAGATGCTACCACTCAGAATCCATCATGCTGTGAGCAACCACAGCTGATTTCATACTTTCCCTATACCAATGAAGCCTGCAACATACAGCCTTTCTGTGTGCAAACTAACTTCCAGTGCAGCTCTTCACATTGGTAGAAAGTCTTGGAATATAGATGTTAGTCTGCTGTCCCTTGTGATGTGGTAAAAATAGGAAGAAAGTAGTGAATGAATGTTGAGAGTCAGTAGACAAGCATGATAGCCAGCATCATGGATAAGCACGGAACTTATGTTTTTCTTATTTCTTGTTACATGAGGTGTTGCGGTACTTCAGGCTCAGGACCTGGAAGTGCATTGCATTTTCTTAGCCTCTTTTCATTACTTTCTTCGACTTTGAGTGAAGTCTCTCTCTTCAGGGAGGGAAGTGAAAATGAACATCAGGCAATAGGAGGGAGATGGGTAAGACATTTAATCCTTACAGATCAGTTTATGCCCCAAGGAGCCTAAGAGTTCTAGCTTTCCCAAAGTGAGAAAATTCTAAGGGGCTCATGGACCACTTTTAAATCCTCCTCTCTGACAACTGGATTTTGCAGCTGGGCCTCCAAGTGTTGTCTCTTACTTTTATACATTATATATATATATATATACATATATATATACATATATATGTATATATATATATATATATAATTTGGCTTAGTGTACAGAAAGTGTGACTTGCTGCCATCAGAGGTGATGGGATTCACTTGTGAGACTACACAGCACTAGCAGAGGCTCTCCCCCCCACCCCCCTCACTCCTTCACTCCCTACCTCCTTCTCTCTCTCTCTCTCTCTCTCTCTCTCTTCTCAACTACCTCCATTACTGACTTTGAAGAATAATTGGTATTGAAAGTTTCAACTGAAAAAAGCCTGATTAGATTTTGGCTGGGAACACCCCTACTCAAGTCTTTGGATAATAATGCAATCCTCACTGGCAGCACTGCTGCCTTGTCATGGACCCCGCACAAGCCACATCCAAATTGATGACCAACAGGCACTGGGAAACATCAAATGTGCAATGTTTTAAGAGGCTAATTTTGTGGTGATTTGTTTTTTCAGAAATATAAAATGAATATGTGGAGGTGTGGAGAATTGCAAATACAACAGAAAATGGGACAATTCCAGAAGAGAATATCTTCAGGAGAGCCTGCTCTCTTAGCAGACTAATAAGTCGCAGTAAGTAAATACTATGTAATACTCCAGTTTAGTACATTGCAGATTGCACACCCCTAACCTTGTCCCAATTTTCTACTCTCAAGGTAAGATAATGTTATATATTTTGTAACAGCAGTGAAAAGAGTGATGGCTTGCTCTTTGTCTTTAAACAACAGAATCATTTAGTGGCAATAGAGATCTAAGTTTGAATACTACAGAACATATTAATGCACTAATATTGACCCTATAATGATTTTTCTTTTTGTAATTTAAGCTAATTTAATATACAGTTTAATGAAAGATTTAATCTGTAGTGTTAGAAATGAGGGAGAATTAAATTTAAAACATGAAAATACATACTATAAAAGATACAACTGCATTAGAAAATATTTGTGACTATTAAAAATAATAACTAGAATGTGTTGAAAGTATAATTCGCCCATATTCATAGTTCAAATCTGAAGAAAAATTAAAAATTGTTTGAATCATTCCTACTTAATAGATGAAGAAAGTGAGATTAAGAAAAGTTATTAAGTGACTTGCTTGAGATCAAACAACTTATAATTGGAAATGCATTATTAAACTCAGAAGCTGATTATCTACACTACAGAAGGCTGCCTCTCTGTTTAGATAACATGCAGCCAATTATTCTTCCTGAGCATTCTGTATTTCTGAATAGTCTGAAGAAACTGCACACAAGAAAAATTACTTGGTGATGTAATTCATAGTTTTTCTAAACTTAAAGAATTAAAACACAAATACCCTATGTTCCAGGAAATATGTTTTTAAATACAATGTATAATGCATTTATTGTTACATAATTATAATACAGCATTTTATAGTAAAATATGTTAAAATATTATATTTAGAATAAATAAAAAAGAGTTTCAAATCTGCAATAAATACTAAATTACATTAAAGAAGTAAAAACTAAATAAAATACTACCTATTTAGCACATGGTACTGAATCTATGAATTTAAAATGGTCAACACTAAGTAAAAGTGTGGGCAGCATGTCCATTTTTTGATGATGATACTGTTGTTAGTTATGCATTTTGTAATTTTGTCTTCATGATTCTGTCTCATGGAGTACAACCTGTTGTGATAGCCAGTTTCTCAACCTTATA
This sequence comes from Oryctolagus cuniculus, assembly GCF_964237555.1. NCBI lineage: Eukaryota > Metazoa > Chordata > Mammalia > Lagomorpha > Leporidae > Oryctolagus > Oryctolagus cuniculus. The sequence goes on along the minus strand of NC_091440.1, from coordinate 23,035,088 downwards.
TGAGCAGTGTAGGCCTTGATCACAGAGCTCTTGCTATTAAAGGAGCTGGAGTTCACCAAAAACACTGCTGATTTTTTTGTGGCTACATAAATATGTAACAATTAATTGTTTCCAAAATATGTAGAAAATACTAAAGATATTTTAAAGATTGTTTTATATTCCACAGGGGTAATTCAATACAGAAACAGGTGAGGGAAATGGTTTCATTATCAGACACATTGAAACCGCATGAAAATTGTTCACATTTTTATTAAGTGACATTGGGTGAAGTCCATTTGTGTAATTAAGGTAGTGGATAAAATGCACATACATGAAAATTTGAGAATATTGTTGATAAAAAAGCAACTACATATACATTTAGAGAATATTAATCTAAATGTTCTCACAGGAATATTTATATAGTGTAGCAAAATATTACAGCAGAATTACAATTGAAAAATACAATTATTCACTTATGAAATATGCTATTTCACTGTTTCTCTAAAGTTTGTCTAAATGGAATAATTAGAATTAGATTCTACACAAATGTTTTAAATAAAAAATTGAACTTTATTGCTTCATTAGATCTTTTATTAGATCTGATATATTTGAGATTTTCCTCATCAAAATATTTAACATTTAAGAAAATAAGATAAAATATTGGGGCAGATGGGCACTGTTCTGTAACATATGAAACCACGCCTGCTGTGCTGACATCACATATGTTCACCGGTTCTAATCTTGGCTGCTCCATTGTTTATAGTAATCTAAGTTTAACATTGGATTAAAAGATATTAAATTTCTTCCTCATTGGATTTTTGAAATATTTAATTTAAAAGACTTATTGATGTCACACATTTATCTAAATAAATCTTAAAAAAAAGATAAAATACTATGGCCGCTAGGAATTGAATGTTAGACCATTGTTTATTGTGTAAAGAGAGATTAAATTTTAAGGAAAATCAACATAAATAAGAATATCTAACAGAACTGTAAAAATTCCACATAGTCATGGGAAAATCCGATTAACTTGTTTTAAAAGATTTGTTTATTTATTTGAAAGGCATAGTTACAGAGAGGCAAAGGCAGAGAGAGAGAAAAAGAGAGAGAGAGAGAGAGGTCTTCCATCCACTGGTTCACTCTCCAAATGGTTGCAATGGTGGAGCTGCGCCGATCCGAAGCCTGGAGCTTCTTCCTGGTCTCCCATGCGGTGCAGGGGCCCAAGGACCCGGGCCATCTTCCACTGCTTTCCCAGGCCATAGCAGAGAGCAGGATCAGAAGTGGAGCAGCCAGGACTAGAACTGGCGCCCATGTGGGATGCTGGCACTGCGGGCAGCAGCTCTTAACCATTATGTCACAGCACCAGCCCCATCAGACTAATTTTAAAACTCTATACCAACTTGATGAGAAAATTGAATAACATATAAAAGTTTTAAAACAATATATTTCCCTTAAGTTTAATTATATTTTGATCAGTCTGAGTTACTTTAAACTGTACCTAGAAGGTTTTCTTTAAACAGGTAATTAATTTTCATTTAATGATTTTTATTTAATTATCTTTAATTTGAAGTCATTTACCAGCAACAGAATTGTTTCTGTGAAGCTACGGTACTGAAAAGAAGTTTTGTGTTGTTTTGTTGTTAATAATCATTTCCATAAAATCCGGTTTTCCAAATTGACATTATAAAGACAGAATGCTATAGTTGTAGAATTTTTTGTTAAGCTTTATTTTTTTCTTTGGAAGGCAGAATAACAGATGGAAAGAGGGAGTGAGGCATAGAGAGAAATATTTCATTGCTGGTTCACTCACCAAATGGCTGTAACAGCCAGGTGTGGACCAGGCAGAAGCCATCCAGGTCCTCTACATTGGTGGGAGTGGTCTAAGCACATGTAACATATTCGGTTGCTTTCCCAGGAGCATTAATAAGGAAGTTGATTGTAGTTGGAGCAACCAACTTGGACCTGCACTCAGATATGGGATGCCAGTGTCACAAAGAGTGGCCTAACTAGGTGCAACACAACACCATTCCCAAGTTGTGCAATCCTAATGTAAAATTATATACGAGATATAGGTAATAACATCTGCTAGTAATAACTAAAAACATATATTTTCAAAACACAAAGCTATTAGTTGAGTATATTGAGGATCTTAAAAGATGTAGTGTTTGTTAGGAAGACCTACTGATTTCCTTTGGGGCTGACTTTTCCATGCTAGGTAAAATAATGGTCCAATTGACTGTGCATTGATATCCTTTTGAACTTGGTAACTTTCTTCAAATTTGGTACTACTATTTTATTATATGGAACAAAACAGTCAAAATACAGTAAGCAGTTTAATGTTTCTCCTTTTTAGGGATCTTAGGCCATTGTAATTGTAATGAGTATAATACTAATTATTATATCTAATATTTGATATATATATATAATGTAAGACCATATTCTATTAGTATTGAATAAATGAATTAGTCTTCTTATGGCATGAATTTTCTTTTGATAAAACTATTAATTTGTTAATACTAATTTTAAGACTAATTTTGATCTAAATTAACTGTAGACTGTAAATTTAAGTCTTATGCCAGTTATTTTTACTACAACAGATATAATCTCTATAATATTTTTCATCCTTTTTATAATAAATTTGACTTTCCATTGTTAATATATCAACCTTAAAATTGTGTCCCACATGTTTTATACTAGTGCTAATGACAGTTTTGCTAGAATGAATGTTTATATGGCTACAAAAATGCTCTGTCTTGGGAATTTTTAATACACAGTGAGAGATACTGTTAAACAACAATGGGATATTAGACAAGAGTAGCTGAACCACATTTTGGTGATGCATCAAAATTGCAATCCACAAATTTCCTGTAAGTTGTCCTCCTTTTGTGGGGAGCAACTCAGACTAGACTGTTACTGGAATTAAGACTTATTCTATGCATCTGCTCTCCCACAATATGGCGCTGAGAAGGGAGAAACAGCTTCTACACAGCTGCCTCCAGTTCAACCAATAAACTGTAGGACCTGCTCCTGATTGGAGGAGAGCAGCGTACCCGGCGTGTGGGTAGCAGAGTTGGGATTGGTGGAAGAGGACTATAAAGGAGGAGAGAGACAACATGCACCAGGAACATCTATGAGGAACACCTGAGCAGCCCCCGAGAGAGCCGGCCGGCGGTGTGCCGCTCCCCCGCGGAAGTGGGGAAAGTGGCAGGGGGAACCGCCCTTCCACGGAGGTGGAAGGGACGGTAGCCAACCCGGGAAGAACCAGCAGCAAACCCGGGGAGGGCCGAGCAGACAAAAGAACAGCGCAGGGTCCTGTGTCGTTCCTCCACAAAGAGGGGGAGCGACATAATGGTGCCGTGACTCGGATAGGAAACCTAGGCAGGGTTTAGTGTCGTTCCTCCGTGAAGAGGGGGAGCGACATCCTTTCAACTTCAGTCTCCAGGATGCTAAGTGAAAAACCACAACCATCATCTTCAAGTTCACATGAGGGACTTGTATACCTTTGGCAATAATTACCTGTTTTCTACAGCTGGAAATCAGTGATATCAAACCCGAAATGAAAGAATATTCTGAAGTTTCACCATATACAATTAGTTTGTGAATCTTGTCAGCAATATATGCTATGAAGTTAATGTGGTGTTTCTCTCATGCACATTTTAGAATCTTTTCTTTATGTTTCACTGTTGAAAGTTTGACTACAACGTGCTGTGATGAAGATGTTTTCTGGTCATGTCTATAAGGAGTTCTATGTGCCTTATGTAATTAGACATTCCTTTCTCCAAATTAGACAAATTTTCTGCAATTATTTCAGTGAATAGGCCTTCTGATCCATTTAATCTTTCACACCTTCAGGAACTCCTAATACCGTATGTTGTCTTGTTTGATAGTATCCCATAAATCTCTAACACTGTTTTTAATTCTTTTAATTTATTCTTTTGTGTGTGTGTGTTTGGTCTGAGAAATTCCAAAAAAAGTTTTGTCTTCTAGCTTGGATATTCTTTCTTCTCTCTCCTCATCATTAAGGCTTTCCAATGTATTTTTTTTATTTACACATTGAATTCTTAATTTCTTTTTTTAAATTTTTTTCAACTTTTATTTAGTAAATATAAATTTCCAAAGTACAACTTTTGAATTATAGAAGTTTTTCACCCCCATAACCTCCCTCCCACCCGCAACCATCCCATCTCCCACTCTCTCTCCCATCCCATTCTTCATCATGATTCATTTTCAATTATCTTTATTACTTCTAACAGGCAACAGTAGCTCCAGGTACAATCTGTGTTTGTTGGCCATGAAAACCTAACATGGTCGATTCTACAGTTTCCTTCATAAAAGGGGATGAAAGCCATTGACTGATGGCAGATATTTTTCTGGATCCCTTGTACCTTGAGCCCATTCATTCTGGCCGTGCCAAGAGCATTGATTACCAAGAGTGCACAACCAGCTGGAGAGGTTGCAGCGTAGGACATACTACCTATGCTCTCACAAAGGGCCCTGTGCATAGAGGAGCCCAATGCTGGGAAGGACACCTTTTATGGTTTATACTTTGCTATCATCCTCTGGATAGTCTTGATAATTTGGGGACAAGGAGCTGTTCACTTTAATTTCTCATTGGGTCCAGAAATTACATAGCTGAGCGTGCTAACAGATGGGAATGGGACAGAGTGACCTGCTGTGAGGAAGGGACTCCCTTTAACAAAATCATTTGATAGTTCAATAAAAGAAATAAGTGCAGCATTAAACACATGGATACAGAGTGTTACTGTATAGCACAGGACATAAAACATTAAATATTAATGGCTATAAAAATAATTTACCCCCAGTGAGCAGACTTTTTGACTTTCCTCATAATTCATGCTCTCTTTTCTTTTTTTTTTCTTTTTTTTAACTTTTATTTAATGAATATAAATTTCCAAAGTACGACTTATGGATTACAATGGCTTCCCCCCCATACCGTCCCTCCCACCCACAACCCTCCCCTTCAGTTTGATTTTTCTTTAAAATCTTAATTTTATTGGAAAAATTATCATTTATATCATGTATGGATTTCCTTAATTCATTATTTTGCCTCTCATTGCTTCTGAATAATGCTATAATTAGTCTTTTGAACTCCATTTCAGACATTTCTTCAGTCTCTTCATTTTCATATTCTAGTATTTGTTGTTGTGTTCCTTTGAGAGCTCACGTTGTCTTCCTTATTCTTGTTTATTGAATTTCTGCATTTATTTTTAGGCATTTGTGGAAATACTTGACGGTATTTTCCTCTGATGGCTTTTATATTTGAAATGTACCTCTATGTGTTGGTGGAGTGTCTGTTTTTTCAGTGAATTCCCAGAGGTGTTTGCTGGGTTTGGACGGGGGCCCTGGTCAGTGATCCAGGGTGGAGTGAGTACCGAGGGTGACATCCAAGTTGGGCATGGTAGATCTCCTCTTTTTATGAGAAAGGAAGGTATGATCATCTCTGCTGGTGTAATCACACCCTCACCTCCTTTCTTCCAATGTCATCAGTTACCAAGTGTTAGCTCACAGTGGGTGCAGTATTCATCCACGCTGCCATACGAATGTCACAAAGGATCTGTGCAGTCCCCAGTGTGAGGACTCATTGTTGTAGAGACCCATCCCAGTAAATCTGGGAACTTTGAGTGTGTGGGGCTGCTCATATTCAATGTCCAGAGACCCAGGTACACCCTGCACTCTCTAGTGCATTCATAAAGTTCCTACCGTCTCATCACAGAAGATTCCCACAGTCACAGGGTACAGAGGATTCGCTCTGAACCACTAGTCTGTCCCATCCACAGAGAAACAGCCATTCCCAGAACCAGCTGTCTGTGGGTGCTCCATTAAGTGGTTGGAGTGCTGGAGCCTGTGATACGTTGAGAGGCTGAGACCACCTCAGTCCTATGTGGTTGCCCAGCCCCCTCCCTACCCTCCTAGCCAGACTCAAAGTCAATGTGGAACATGGATTTTCCCCTCTGGTAAATCTCCAGATCACACACATGCACAAATACTCATTTCACAATGTTGCCTTCTCCCTGACAGTTGCCAGGTGTGCACACCTGCATTGCTGCCACCACTACCACTGTGAAGACGCAGTCTCGACCCAGCCATTTGCTGGGCACACACAAAAGAGCTTCTGCAGCTGCTGCTAATGTCCACAATGGCTCCTGTCCTCTCTCAGACAGCTGTTGGGCTACACTGTTGGAGGAATGGGGAGAGAGTAAAGTGCCCCCTTTATTTTTTCAGTAAGTTAGCGGGTACCCTCTCCACCTTAGGGCTCCAGGCTGGACTCATGCCAGGCTCTCCCTCCAGCTATATGACCAGCAGCACGGGCTGCTGCAGTCTGATCTCATCTCTCTCCAAAACTGGAACTTTCTCTTGCTCTCAGCTGCTTGGGTCATGTGTTGTGTTGGTGTTTGTGCTGTATATCCTCACGTTCCACACCGATATGGCACTTCCTGCCATAGAATTTAAACAGCAGTTTTCTCATTAACTCTCCCCGATAATGTGCTTCCTCCACTATTTTTTTTTTTTTTTTTTTTTTTTTTTTTTTTTACTATTTACCCCTAGCCTAGAGCAGTATTCCCTTCCCTATGATGTATTACCTGGTACCAACCTGAATGTGATACTAATTTTTAAGTTTCTTATCTATGTTTGCTGAAAAAATAAAATACATTGCAAATACATTCAGAAAATAAATTTATAATGGAAGATTAAGTATAGAGTTCCGAAAGAACTATACATGAGATCAAATTAGTGAACGTCTGGTACAGTTTACTTTGAAGTGACTGCTTTGTCAGGCATGCTTATCTGTTATCTCTTAACACAGCATTTGTCAAGCAGTGGGTATTTTGGCCACTGTATTTCTGTGAAAGGGAAAACATCCAATTAACATTCCAAGAAATGTTTTATTGCAACCAAGAGATAAGACAAATGCATAAAAGTAAAAATACCTTTTCAAGATAATTATAAGTATGTTTAAAGAGGAAAAAAATCACTGTTGTATATTAATTTGCTAATTTCAGTTTATTCTTGTACTCATAGCTGATGTAATTCACTATTCTAGTGAAGCTGTTAGGCAAGGTGGTGGCTCAAAGCCAGCATGCTTTATGAGTCCAATTTCTTCTAATCTCAATTAGATTTCTTGGAAGTTAAACACTGAGCTGATGTGTTTAATCTGTAATGGTGCATTAAGAAAATGTTACTTTCAGAAATTCAACCTATATACCTATATACCATATTGTGTTTTGAAATTTAATGTTTTATTTAATAATTAAAGATATAAAGTTTCATAAAATGGAATACTTGACAATAAGTACAGTGACTTTTCAGAAACCTAACAATAAGATTTCTTGATATTGCCTTTCAAAATCTACATATTTTGTAATTAAGGAATGTAACAATATGTGAACAGATATAAGATGTCCAAAAGAATATATTTCTTCCTAATACCATGTTAGAAAATATATATCATAAAATATATGTAAAGGAAAGTGTTTATTTAGTACATGTAAAATAAAATTTAACTCATTTCTTTACCCATACATATCTATGTTATGACACTTTAGCCAAACTCAAAAAAGAATGATGTTTTATAAAATTAAAAAGTTATATTTTCAATGAATGTTTTCGGGCACCCCAACAAAATACATATCCCCAAATAAACTATCTCTTTTGTTTCAATAAATATTGTACAGGTAATAGTCTAATCCTACATGCAATTTTTAAATCAGGAAGCTATGCATTTTTAATAATACTTGAAATATGACTTTGCATTTTGAGAAGCTAATATCCAAAATCACTAGATGTCTTAATCTCTAGCATTTATGCAAAACATGCTTTCTCTAGCCCATCTTATTAGGAGACAAGGCTTTGTTTTCCACTTTTGTCTTTTTCTTTTTAAAAAAATATTACTTTTTAACAGACTCTATATACTTCATAGATAGAATTCTAATATGATCATCTCTTCATCTCTCCCTCCCACACTCATTCCCTCTTCCTTTCTTTTTAAAAATTTTTAAAAAGTTTATAAGAGGAAGATATTTCATGTATTTCATACATACAGTTTTAAAATCATAATGATACTTCCTACCTTACCCTCCTTTCCAACCTCTTTCCCACCTTCCCTCCTCCAAGTGTACTGCCATTACACTCTGTTCTGGTGCATATAAACTGCATGAATTTGAACCAGTCATGTCTTTCACTAAGCCCCAGTTACATCCCATGTAATCTCATAAAAATAATGTCTACTATTAGGGTAATACTGAAGTTTAGAGAAAGGGGAAAGCATTCTAATTCTCACTATAAAGTTTCCATAAGAACCATCTTCCCCTAGAGATATACTTGACTTGCTCTCCCAGCTCACCAAGCATACTTCATGTCCCTTCTTTGCTGATTTTGCTCCAGGCTTCTAGCACTTTCTAACAGGCAATAAAGTTGATTTCAAATGGGTTTAATGTCTGTCTCCTCATAAATAATGTGTAACATCTATAGGGTCAAAAGTTGTGAGTTATGATTCTGCCACCTACGTCTGAAACAAGACAGATATTGAATACACTGTCTTTGAGTTAACGGTTAGTATTCCTTTTTCCATTTGTTTATCAAAGGATTGTTAATTTAATTTTATTTCCTCACATGTTTGCTGTTAGTAAAGTTATTCAAATTTACCAAATATACAATTAAAATATTGAATTTTTTAAAATTAAAACTTAATTACAAATTTTCCCACTAACAAAGGAGTTGATATCATGTATAAGCTGTTAATTTTGAATTTTTATGCAAATAATAATTGCCCAATTTTTTTTTCTTACTTTATAGAACTTTTGGGTATAATGTATAATAGAAAATATTCATTCATACCAGGTATTGGTCAGACTTTCATAGTAATTGAAGTTAAAGTCAGGAAAAAAAAATCCCTTCCCCTGCAAAGTTCATTGCTGATTGAGGAAGATGAATTAAGATATAATAAAAAGAAGTTAAAAGTGATAGTACATGAAGCATACGAAGGTACATAAATGATAAGGATCAACTTTTTAACAATTTTCTTTTATAAATGATTGTATGCATTTCAGTATATGCGTACAAAATATATGGATCAAATCAAGTTAAAACAAATTAGCCTTTCTTTGTCATTGTTTTATGGTTGGAGCCTTGTATCTCTTCTCTTTTATTTTCTTAGAGAACACGTAGTACAATATTGTTAACTACAGTCACCCCCAGTTTGCTCTGTAACACTAGAAACTTAACTATAATTTGATATCTATCCTCAATCTATCTTGCTTACCCCTCGTTCAATAGTAATTAATATTCTATGTTCAGATTTGTCTTAAACATGTTAGGGTCAATGTGCACTAACTGTCTTTTTTTTTTTTTATTTCATTGATTATAATGTCTTCTAGTTCCATTTATTTAGCTGCAAAGGATAGGATGTCATTCTAGTTTACGGCTGAGTAGTAAACTCACATATATGTTATAGTTTATGGCTGAGTAGTCTATCACATATATGTACCACAATTTCTTTATCCATTTATCTCATTATGAACATGAGTTGACTGCATATCTTGGTTATTGTGAATAGCACTGCAGTAAACATTGGTATATCTCTTGTTTAATAATTTCGCCTCATTTGATATAGGCCCAGAAGTGGAATTCCTTGTTCACATGGTAGTTATATTTTTAGTTAATTTTTTCTATGGATTATTTCTATCAGTGTGCAGAAAATCTTCAGTTTGATGAAATCCCATTTGTCTATTTTTTAACTTTTATTTAATAAATATAAATTTCCAAAGTACAACTTTTGGATTATAGCGGCTTTTCCCCCCATAACCACCCTCCAACCCTCAACCATCCCATCTCCCACTCCCATTCGACTATTTTTGCTTTATGTCCTGTGCTTTTGGGGTCCAATCCAGGAAAACCCTTGCCCATTCCAATGTCTTGAAATGTTTCCCCATATTTTTTCTAGTACTCTCAAAGTTCAGGTCTCATATTATGGTGATTTATCCATTTTTATCTGATTGAATTAAATCATACGAGTAAGGGTCTGGTTTCATTCTTCTGCATGTGGACAGCCATTTTTTCATAACCATTTATTAACAACACTATCCATTTTCTAATGCATATCCTTGGAAATTTTGTTAAAGATCAGTTGGCTGTAGATGTGGGGGTATGCTTCTTTGTCACTATTTTTTTCCCATTGGCCTATGGATCTATTTTTATGCCAATACAAGGATTTTTTGATTATTGTAGATGTGAAAAATACTTTGAAGTCAGATATGTGATGAATTCTTTTTTTGTGGTTTTCTTTTGTCAGATCATTTTGACTTTTTGGTTCTTACAAGTTTTAGTAGGGGTTTTCTTTTTTATATTTCTACCATCTGAAGCTTTACTTATTATTGTAGCATAATACTAATAAAAGATAACAGACTAACTAGGGTTCATATATACAATTTTTGATTATAATAATATTGCCTTATTCTCTACCTCATCCTTTCCTGCTCCCTCCCACTTTCTTCTTTTCTCTCTCTCTCCCCCTCTCTCTCTTTCTTTATTAACTTCAAGACACTGATGTTGGCAATGAATTTTGCATAATACCTCAAAACTGTAGACAACAAAAGTAAAATTATACAAAGGAAATTTTATTAAATTCAGAAGTTTTGGAAGCAAAGGAAATTATCAATGGAGTGAGGAGACATCCAGTAGAATGAGAAAACACTTGCAAAATACCTATCTGACAAAAAGATTAATATCCAGAATATATCAAAATATATCAAAAAACTCAACACCAACATCAACCAATTCAGTCAAGAAATAGGCAAAGGAACTGACTGTATAGTTCTCAGAAGAAGACATACAACTAGCCAACCATTATATAAAAAAAAAATTAGTAGCCCTAGGGAAAATGAAACCAAACAACAATGACATTTCACCTCACTGTTATAATAACTATTATGCAAGTTACAGAAAGAAACAAATGCTGGTAGGGATGCAGAGAAAGAGGAATTCATGTACTTCTGATAGGAATGTAAATTAGTTCAGTCACTGGAAAACACAATGGATAGGCATGTCACTTGCAAGTGCTGAACTTTGCATTAAAAGATACATTATTATAATGTCTTTGTTTCAATGAAACTAAGTGTTCCCATTTCATTGATGCTAATTCCATTCTTTGAAATGCCATGCAATAAATATAAATTCCTTTTCTTTGGGCAGCATTTTAATTATTTGATATATAGCATATCTCTGTGTGCACAGGTTTTCTGTTCTTCCTATTTTATATCATCAGTGCTTTCAATTCTTCTTCATCAACTGCATTTCACAGATGTCTCATTGTTATGATTTCTAAGAAACCAAGTTCTAAAATTAGTTATTTTTACATATCACAGTGGACATGAAATGGTAAAACAAATGAAAAATTATGAAACAATACTTAAATTCTGTGATAATTTTGGTTGCACAACACCTATGACACTTATTTTGGGGAAGAGGAGATATAACATTTATAGCTACATCCATTAACTGTAAATTCATTAGGAAAGAAAAATTTCACTCAAATTGGAGAATTATGTGATAAACAGTGAGATATAAAAGTAAAAAAATATGCCTATCAAGTGCAAAAAATGCTTTTCTGGCTGCTTGATTTTTTAAAAGATTTATTTATTTATTTGAAAGAATTACAGAGAGGGAGAGAGGGAGAGAGGCAGAGAGAGAGAGAGAGAGAGAGAGATATCTTCCATCTACTGGCTTACTCTCCAAATGGCCACTATAGCTAGGGCTGGGCTGGGCTGAAGTTAGGAGCGAAGAGCTTTTTCCCTGAATCTCACATGGTGAAATTTTAGTTTTCAAAAATTAGATTTGAGTTAACTTTTGTATACAGGGTGAGATTACATTCCAACTTCCAGAATTTTGCATGTTGGAATACTGTTGTTTAAGCACTATTTTTTAAAGACATAATTCTTCACACATTCAATGGAATTGGCACACTTGTCAAAGAAAAACATTTGAAAAATGGGTTTATTTTAGGATGATCAATTTTATTCCATTGACCTGTAATTCTTAGGTTAGTACCATCTTTTGATCACTTACTTTGGTAGTTAATTTTGAAATTGGAGAATATGTATAATTGAATTTAATTCTTATTTTTCAAAATTATTTTTGATATTCAAAGCCCTTGCAATTCCATTTAAACATAAAGATAGTGTTTTCTAAGTTTTCAAAAATATATTAAAAAGCTGCTGTAATTTTGATAGATTCTGTTGAGTCTGTAAGTCTCTTTGAATAATATTTTAATATTATTAAATCTTCCAGTACATGAATATTGGATTTCCTTTATGTATTTAGGTTTAATTTTTGTCATAAGTCTTTTGTAGTTTTCTGTATAATGTCTTTAGCTTCCATCTTTATATTTATTTCTAAGCTTTTTATTCACTGGATGTTATTTTAAATGATGTTATTTTCTTAGTTTACTTTCCAGATTGTATAGAAACACAGTTCATCACCATGTGTTGATCTTGTACACTGAATTCACTTATTAGTTCTAGTAGTTTTTTCTAGACTTTCTATGCGTATATATGGAATCAAGCCATCTGTAAACAGATTTTATTTTAAAAATGCCCCTTTGCTGTCTGGATGTTTTTTATTTATATTTGCCTGTTGAATGTGAGCATCATTGTCATGCCCCTGATCTCAGAGGGGAGTCTTTCATCATTGAGTTTGATGTTAGATACATGATTTTTATAATTCTGCTCTGTCATAATGAGGAAATCCTTATCTTTAATTTTTGAGTGAGAGAAAAAACCAAATTGCTGTTGGATTTTAAAATATGTATATATTTTTTATTTAACTTGAAAGACAGAGAGGGAGAGAGAATGAGAGGAAGAGGGAGAGAGAGAGAAGAGAGTGATATCTTTCATTTGTTATTTCATTTCTCAGATGTGAAAATAACAGTCGGGACTAGGCCATGTTGAAGCCAGAAACTTGGCACTCAATTCAGATGTCCCACATAGTGGCAGGCACTCAAGTACTTGAAGCCTATTTCATTATCTCTCAGAGTCCATATTAACAGGAAGACAGAATCAAAAGCCGAGCAAGACTCAAAACTGGCATTCTGATATGGAATGTGGGTATCCGAAGCATCATAACAGCTAAAGCAGAAACCCATCCTATTCTATTAGATTTTGTCAAATGACTTTTCTACATCAATTGAGATGACCATGCACCTTTTTTTCTGCTCATTCTATTAACTTGATATATTAAACTGTACTGATTAATTTATGTTGGATCACTCTTAACCATGTGATAAATACTACTTATTTGTGGTGTTTAAACATTTTTACATACAGTTGCATTTGGTTTGCTCATATTTTACTGAGGATTTTGACCTCTATAATTAAAAGGGGCAACAGCTTACAATTCTCTTTTCTTGTATTTTCTGTAAGTCTCTGAGTAAATCTTGCATTATAGATCCATATAAGTCTTCTCTCCTATTTTGATATTTTTGGAAGAGTTTGGAAAAGATTGTTAAGTGTTCTTTAAATATTTGATAGAATTCGCATGTTTTATCAGATTTTAAATGTCTTGATAACAGAACTGTTAGATAACTACCACTGCCTAGTCCTCCAACCACAAATGCAACCAAACACCCAGCAAATCCTCAAGGGTAAAAATATCACAGAGGAAACACAATCATATGTTATAATCTGGTCACGCAGCCTTTAAGAACTTCCCTGATTTTACTTTTCTCAACAAAACCCTTTTATCTTGGAAAGCCTGGAGTTTTCAGGACAGCTATTTACTATCAAAGTCTTGGCAAGGTTTGTTTCCTCTTGGCTTCTTAAAGGGAAGTCATGTTCTGTACCTCTCTTCTAGCTTCCAGTACTTGTCAGCAATTCTTCAGCATTCTTTGACTTATGACAGTATTATTGCAATGTCTTCATCTCACATGTCATTCTACCTGAGTTTTGTCTTCTTATAATTATAACAATCAAAACCATATTGGATTAATGGCCCTCCTAACTCCAGTATGACCTCATCTTAATTATATCTGTAATGATCCTTTGTGCAACTAAGGTCATATTCTAAAATTCGTCCCAGGAAATAGATTTTTGGGTCTCTATGCAAATCAGCACAATGCTACAATGCAAGAAATAATAGGCAAAATATGTGAAATATATGATATATTAGATACTACATGCTGTTAAGAAAATAAAACACATAAGGGAAAAAGAATCTTGTCTTACTGAGTGGAACTGAATTACAAGTTACACTTAAGGTGGATCCTGCAGGATGTTGTAGATAGTTGCTACATGAATACATATATAATCACATCATATATCAAAAACCAAATTGCAATTATTTATTAATAATTGAACTACAACTTTCATCTTTTTAAGCTTTTATATGAAGAATTGGCTATTCTAAAACTACTAAATAAAAACTACAGTTGTTAAAGCCACAGGTTTATATATTTATATATTTTATATTAATCCCATGAAAATACTGAAACACAACATAAAGAGGAGGAACAGTCCTTATTCCCTGCATAATGTAAGAAGGGAAGAGGAGAGGAAGGGGACGACAGAGAGCAAGTTGAGAACCAGGATGGAAAGTGGAGTAACAAAGTTATCAGCAGCCCAGCTAGATTGTGTTTGAGGCTACACTGCCCAACTTCCTGTGCTTCAGCAAAGTAGGTATTTTTATTGAGAACTTCTACTAGAGTTGAAAAGGCAAACATAGCTTCAGCTACTCTATAGCTAACATATAAACAGACCATGAGCTCCATTTCATATTAATCTGTAGAAATTCCACAGTCTAGGGACTGGCCCTGTGAGTGGGTAGTAAAGCCACTGCCTCCAACATAGGCATCTCATATGGTCACCAGTTCAAGCCCCACCTGTTCCACTTCAGATCCAGCTTCCTGTTAATGTGCCTGAGAAAGCAGCAGATAGTGGCCCAAGTGCTTGGGACCCTGCACCGTGTAGGAGACCTAGAAGTAGTCCCAGGCTCTTGGCTTTGGCTTGGCCTGGCGCTGGCCGTTGTGGCCATCTGGAGTGAACCAGCAGATGGAAAATCTCTCTACCTGTTTCTCCTCACCTTTCTCTGTAACTCTTCCTTCCAAATAAATAAATAAATAAATATTAAAAAAACTACAGTCTACTTAAAAATGTAAACATTGGAAATTAATTGCAAGGAGACTTCTATACATCCTGTCTTGTCAAGAACATACCTGCCAAAATACATCATTACATGAAAGCAACTGGAATAAGACTTCATGTAACAAAGATGAAAAAGCAATGGTAGATATTGTCCATCAAAACAACTTCAGTGGTGTTGTCTACTGACTTATGGCATGAAACATGCAAAATTAAACAACAACAAACAAAACACCAGCTCAGTCAGATAAATCTGAGACCAAACAAAAACACATGTGCTTTCTCACCTGGTTACAAAATCACTGTGCAAAATAAAATTAATGCAATATGATTAGAGTATTATACAAGGTAATGTTGAATTGGGCTCACCATGCATGTTTTTAAAACAGATACTGAATTCCTCCTAACTTGGGGGAAACGCCAAACTACATAATGTCATTGCTAACACTGGATAAAATGAAACAAATTCCTGAACTTTGCAATGATTTTCAGTAGTATCTGCAGCATTCTTTTTTTTATTTTATTATTAATTTTTTGACAGGCAGAGTGGACAGTGAGAGAGAGAGACAGAGAGAAAGGTCTTCGTTTTGCCGTTGGTTCACCCTCCAATGGCCGCCACGGCCGGCGTGCTGTGGCCAGCGCATTGCGCTGATCCGATGGCAGGAGCCAGGTGCTTCTCCTGGTCTCCCATGGGGTGCAGGGCCCAACCACTTGGGCCATCCTCCACTGCACTCCCTGGCCACAGCAGAGAGCTGGCCTGGAGGAGGGGCAACCAGGACAGAACCCGAAGCACCAACCGGGACTAGAACCTGGTGTGCCAGCGCCACAAGGCGGAGGATTAGCCTAGTGAGCCAAGGCACCGGCCAGCATTCTTTGATAGTAGTATTTTTTGTAAAGCCAAAGAGTAAAGAAGTAAATTAATTATTAAAAGGTTAAATACATTTAAAAATAGTTTAAAACTATTAAAAGTACCTGTTCGAAGTTGGGGGGAGGTCAGAGCCATGGCTCAATAGGCTAATCCTCCACCTGTGGCACTGGCACACCGGGTTCTAGTACCTGTCGGAGCACCGGATTCTGTCCCAGTTGCTCCTCTTCCATTCCAGCTCTCAGCTGTGGCCCAGGAGTGCAGTGGAGGATGGCCCAAGTGCTTCGGCCCTGCACCTGCATGGGAGACCTGGAGAAGCGCCTGGCTCCTGCCTTCGGATTAGGGTGGTGCACCGGCCACAGCGCGCTGGCTGCAGCGGCCATTGGCGGGTGAACCAACAGAAAAAGGAAGACCTTTCTCTCTGTCTCTCTCTCTCACTGTCCACTCTGCCTGTCAAAAAAAAAAAAAAAAAAAAAAAAAAACACACACAAAAAAAGTTGGGGGGAAAGTCTATTTGAGTAACTAGGAAAGCCACAAAAGTATCTACTACCCTGCTGATTTAGTAATTTTTGTATCCATCTACGCAGGTAATAAGTCAAACATTTCACTTACATGCAACTAAGATAAAATGAGGTAAACTGCTCTGCAGTGAGTTCCTCTATTCAAAAGGCAGCAGACGATCATGCTGGAAGTCAGTCACATAATCAAGGCTGCATTTTATAACTTTCATCTTTACAGTGTCAAAATGCAAGTAAATGAAGACTGAATGTCAAGCTTAGTTCTCTGTATTCCCTTAACTTTTATTTCTTGATTACCTAGCTGCTGTGGCAATCTTAAAATACAGTTTTGTTTTGTTTTTTTTTTTTTTTTCCCTATGGATTGCCTGAAAAACTCTCACTTCTGTCTTCCGGAAAGCCCTTCACTACCCAGCTTCTCATCAGACATGCCTGCAGGGAAGAAAAAAGCTGCCTTTTGCACTATAAGCAATACCTTGTGTCCTAATAACCTTATTTCTCAAAACAAGCAGAATTACTCTTCCCTTTTCCAATGTTCACCTATGCTTATACATTAGAATCTTTGAAAATATGATGTATCTTGAATCCATGTTTTTTCCCAACTGCCAGTCACAGCATAATTGTCATTATCTGTGTATTTGTGTGATGTATGAACTTGGCATTAGCCTTTCATATTTTTGAGATTTAAATTGAACTGCATTACTGTTGTTAAACATTCTGATGTATTTAATTGCTTTTCAAATCTCTTTTCAGAATTCATTGCAGAAGAACAGATTCCCAGATGACCTGGAAAGATCCAGCTTAGGCAGAATGTACCAAGAATGCAGAATACGCCAAGAGTGCAACATCCTGAATTAACAAAGAAATTTCCAGAATAGCTCATGTTTGCTCTCCCTCCAGAGCAGCCTATTCTGCAACACATATACTCAATGAACCGGTTACCCTCAGGATATAAACCTAGAGTGGGGTGATTTGGGGGCCCTAAGTTGAGCTGTGAAGTAGGGCACATGCATATCAGAATCCATCTACCCAGGGTAGCTTTGCTTGCCTGGGGCGACCAACTCACCATGTATCCTAGGATTCTATTAACTCTTGCTGTCTATCTTTCAGTAATAAAGTTGTTTTGCTTGACTTATGTGAGTGCTGCTATTAACTGGACTAGACCTAGGAATCCAAGTGGTAGAAGCATCTCTGCTGTGGCAATGAAGTCTGCATTGAGCTGACAAGTTCAAGAGTCATTGATGTCTTGTAGGTCATTCTGCAAAACCTCTGGATAGACTTAGGAAACTTAGCAGAAATTAGTGATGTGCTTAGGTTCTTTCTCTGGGACTGCTAATGAATGCAGTATTCCCCTTCCAGAGATCAATATTTGTACACAGAATTACTATTTAACAATGACTTTATAGATTGTATAGGAATAGTGAGTCTTTTTATACACATAGTTATCAGAATAATGAAAATGACAATTTAAAGTAATGAGAGTCTGCTCCTCACATATTGTTAAAGATTATCATTAAGATATGAATATCAATTCATCTGAAATTTCATGTACCTTTAGCATAAGGTGCATAGCTTAGAGATATACATGAATATGTTGAGAAAAAAATAAAAAGATAATTTCAGAGATACAATGCTGCCATCACATAATTTATAGAAATCAATGTTTTGGGAAAATATTTGGGGAAAATAGGCTGAGCAATGTTTACAGCAAGGCTATATCACCAGCAATTTTGAGGGCAAAGAGCATTGTATTGGGGAGAGGGGTGTGTTATGTATGGCAATAAGTAGAAATTAATGTAGAAAAGTCAAGATCAGAACAGACAAAATCAGAATTCTTTTCTTTCTATCTGTACATGCTCACAAATTGTGTGTTGAAAACCTGTCTCAATATGAAGGCTCATTGTATTACCTTTTAATTCCATTTTTCATGAACTTTTGGAAGTTTACTTGTATATCCAAACAACTTTATAATTTTTTAAAAAAAAATTTCTTCTTTGAAGCCATCTCATTTGTGGAACTTAGTTATAACCAAGCTAAGAAGGTATTACAATAGTCCCTTCTTGTTTGTGGATCCACAGTAGTTTCAGTTACCCACAGTCAATTGTGGCACAAAAACATATAACATTCTGGAAATAAATTAAAAATATGTTTTAAATTGTCATTTTGAGCCGTATGATAAAATCTCATGATGTCCTGTCCTACCTCAATAAACACTTGAATCATATCTTTATCCAGAGTATCCATAATGTATTTTCTATACCTGTATGCTTTAGTAATTAAGAGAGGGACCAAGGGGCCGGCGCTGTGGCACAGTGGATTAATGCCCTGACCTGAAGCGCCGGCATCCCTATGGGCACCGGTTCGAGACTCGACTGCTCCACTTCCTGTCCAGCTCTCTGCAATGGCCTGGGAAAGGAGTAAAAGATGGCCCAAGTCCATGGGCCCCTGCACCCAAGTGGGAGACCGGGAAGTAGCTCCTGGCTCCTGGCTTCGGATCCGCACAGCTCTGGCCGTTTCAGCCATCTGGGAATGAACCATTGGGTGGAAGACCTCTCTCTCTCTCTCTCTCTCTTTCTCTCTCTCTCCCTCTCCTCTCTCTGTGTAACTCTAACTTTCAAATAAATAAAATAAAATCTTAAAAAAAAAGAGAGAGAGGGGCCACATTCACTAAAGATTAATTATAGCATGTTATAATTGTTTAATTTTACTATTATTACTGCTACTAATCTGTTTAATTTGTAAATTAAACTTTTTCATAGGTTTGTATAAATAGGAAAAACCATATACATAGGATTCATATAACACATTATTTCAGGCATTTAGTAAGATCCTTGAAATATAACCTCCATGGATAAAGCCAACTACTGTAATATCTATAAGTTTCTTGAGGGCAAGAAAATTATGTTTATTTTGCATTGTTGAAATATCTTTATGTTATAATTTCCTATTCTAATTACACCATTCTGTGTGCTACTGACATATGCCTCTTAAAGTCTCACAAACACCTAAGAATGTTCTTTTAGGTGAAGACAATATATGCTATTTGTTTCTTCATACATAGTTTTATGTTTTCTAGAATGAAAATAAGATTTTTTTGTTTTCAATCTTTGTTTCTAAATAAAACTATAAGTGGTAAAATTTATTTTCTCTTTCTTCTCATTCCTTCCTCCCTCCCTTCGGCCTTCTTTCCTTCCTTCCTCCCTCATTCCCTTCACTCCCTTCACTCCCTGCTTCACTCATCCTTTTTTCTATCCTTTTTCTTTCTTTTTTATTCTCTAGTTTTGTCTCCTTTCCATTTTACCAAGATGAATAAAGACAGACTACACTTATGATTAACTATAGTCTCTTTGGAATTTTGAAAAGTTACATTAGTAATACTGAAACTTTCCTCAATTTTTGCATTTTATATCAAAACTTATGTTAAATTCCCCACATTTAACCATATTTATCTGTTTTACTTGAGTGGTAGAAGTTCACTTGGTGGAGAGAGAGACAGAGACAGAGAGCAAGCTAGAGGGATATCCCATCAAATGGATCCTTCTCCAAATGCCCACAATGGCACAATGACCAGAGATGGATCAGGATAAAGCTGATCTTTGGGAAGCCAATCTGGGTCTTCCACATGGGTGGCAGAGACCAAAGAACGTGGGCCAACATCTGCTGCCCCCAAGAATGCACATCAGAAGGAAGTGAACACAGAACAAAGGAGGGTCTCAAACTTAAGCTCTCTGATATGGAATATGAGTATCTCAAGCCACTTTTTAACCTGTGAGTATCTTAAGCCACTTCTTAACCATTTTTTTATAAAATGACACTTACCAAAAACCTTTTGATTTTCAATGAAATATTCAGAATTTTAAATTGAATAATTTAGTTGATCACCATCTAATGATTTTTTAAATATTATATTTTCAGTTTTTACAAATTCTAGTAGCAGTAAATGTTAAGGTTTGTTATTCATTATGTAACTATGCTATAGGCAATATTTTGAAATTCCTATATATCTTTTTTAGGATCCAAGTAAAAACTGTTATTAATTTAATTCACAGTTTTTCCCTAAAATAAATGTCTTATTAAAAATGAATATTTTAAAGAACTATTAACAGAAAAATATCATCTGTTTTAAGTAGGTTACACTTAATTTTTACTTAACAGGATTTAGTATAATTCAAAAAGTTTCTATTTTGTCATGGTCAACACATATTTAAACTTAAATTACCAAAGTCATCTTCAAATATGCTGTAAAATTTCAGTAGAGAGAATCTACCAATATTTAAATTGGCCAAGTATGCATATTTAAATATTTCAATTTTATCTGTCAGAACTTGCCATCACACATTATTAGAAGCCAGTAAATAGATATTATGTATGCTTAATTCATTTTTTGGTATTATTTTACTTGTACAGAATCTGTTCTGTGAAGATAAACTGTGGACATCCAGAATTATAAAATGTTCTACCTGATTTTTATATTACCCTTTATGCTTACAGAGATTTGCATGCATTATTATTGTTGAATACCTATGGATTACCTTTTAATCTAACAGTGACGTGCTTTTGATACATTATGTGTAGGAGATTTAATAGTCTTGAAGCTTAAATTATATTAAACTTTTATTAACAAGGATTTTCTCTATATAATTGAATAACTGAAAGCTCTGACAGCTAACATGACTTACCACAGATTAAATCTTTACATTAATTTAAAAATAACTCATATTTTGAGCTAAGAAAGTGAGTGAAATAAACTTTCTACAAACCTCACTTAATTTTGGATATATATTTACTTATAGTACTCATATCCTTAATGATCCTTGCTTAATATTATTTCTAAGTAATGGTCTTTTTTGAAAGTATTTTTGGATTATAAATTCTGTTGAACCATAAAGTAAACAAATTCACCTTTATTTTATTTGAAAACATTTTTTTTACTTTTTCTTATTCATGAGGGAGTGATAGTTTTATGGCACTTGTTACCATATTTTCAAGGCTTTTATTTATTTTCATTATCATTTACATGAATAAAGTTAAAGACTTCCTTATTATATTCATTACTTTTCAATACATTACTTTTTTCAATACATTCCAATTTTTTTTTCAAGCAGTTCAATATATGTCATATTTTATATTAAAATAAGTATACAAAGTGTCAATAAGAAAAATATAATTTCCTAGTATGTGTTATTAACCCTGTATCCCAATACCCACCTCAGAGTGCATAAAGTTGTATAAGAATATAGAGCATATTTAATTCATAAATAGGAAGCTAACATAGAGAATGAATCTGACTTTTCAGGAATCCACTAAGCACTTTATTTTAATCTTATATTATGATCATTCAATATCATTTTCTTTAGCTATGTCTTAAAGATTAACACAATTAACAGTTCTAAGAAGATCTTGCATTGTATATTTAAGAACACAAACTACACAAGTAGACAATAAAATATCATCCAGGGATTTACCAACATTCATAACGTACGTAGAAATAGTTGATTGCTTTAAATAAAGCTGGGTAATCCATGACTAAGTTCAGCATTTTGCTACAGCTGCTGAAAAATGAAGTTCAAATCAAATAACTTTGGGCCTTTCCTAGAGGCCTTTACTTATCTTTTCTTTTTTTTTAAATAATTTCTTTTTTTTTAACTTTTATTTAATGAATATAAATTTCCAAAGTACAGCTTATGGATTACAATGGCTTCCCCACCATAACGTCTCTCACACCCGCATCCCTCCTCTTTCCCACTCCCTCTCCCCTTCCATTCACATGAGGATTCATTTTCGATTCTCTTTATATACAGAAGATCAGTTTAGCATACATTAAGTAAAGATTTCAACAGTTTGCTCCCACACAAACATAAAGTGAAAGATAATAGATGATTTTTTAAATGATGATGAAATCAGATCAGACCTATTGTCATGTTTAATCCCAGTGAGAGTCAAGTTGGGAATTGATAATTTCTTCTTCTTCTTTTTTTTTTTTTTTTTTTTTACAGAAGATCAGTTTAGTATACATTAAGTAAAGATTTCAACAGTTTGCACCCCCATAGAAACACAAAGCGAAATATACTGTTTGAGTACTCATTATAGCATTAAGTCTCAATGTACAGCACATTAAGGACAGAGATCCTACATGAGGAGTAAGTGCACCATGACTCCTGTTGTTGACTTTACAAATTGACACTCCTGTTTATGGCATCAGTAATCTCCCTATGCACCAGTCATGAGTTTCCAAGGCTATGGAAGCCCCTTGAGTTCACCGACTCTTATCTTGTTTAGACAAGGTCATAGTCAAAGTGGAGGTTCTCTCCTCCCTTCAGAGAAAGGTACCTCCTTCTTTGAAAACCTGTTCTTTCCACTGGAATCTCACTCACAGAGATCTTTCATTTCATTTAGGGTGTGGTTTTTTTTTTTTTTTTTTTTTTTGCCAGAGTGTCTTGGCTTTCCATGCCTGAAATACTCTCATGGGCTTTTCAGCCAGATCTGAATGCCTCTAGGGCTGATTCTGAGGCCAGAGTGCTGTTTAGGACATCCACCATTCTATGAGTCTGCTGAGTATCTCGCTTCCCATGTTGGATCACTCTCCCCTTTATTTATTCTATCAGTTAGTATTAGCAGGTACTAGACTTGTTTATGTGCTTCCTTTGACTCTTAGTCCTTTCATTATGATCAATTGTGAACTGAAATTGATCACCTGGACTGGTGAGATGGCATTGGTACATGCCACCTTGATGGGATTAAATTGGAAGTCCCCTGCTATGTTTCTAACTCTACCATTTGGGGCAAGTCAGCTTGAGCATGTCCCAAATTGTGCATCTCTTCCCTCTCTTATTCCTACTCTTATGTTTAACAGGCATCACATTTCAATTAAATTTCAACACTTAAGAATAACTGTGTATTAATTACAGAATTAAACCAGTCATATTAAGTAGAACAGACAAAAAAATACTAAGAGGGATAATGTATTAAGTTGTTCATTAACAGTCAGGGCTATGCTGATCAAGTCACCGTTTCCCATAGTGTCCATTTCACTTCAGGAGGTTTCCTTTTTGGTGTTCAGTCAGTTGTCACCGATCAGGGAGAACATATGGTATTTGTCCCTTTGAGACTGGCTTATTTCACTCAGCATGATGTGTTCCAGATTCCTCCATTTTGCTGCAAATGACTGGATTTTGTTGTTTCTTACTGCGGTATAGTATTCTAAAGAGTACATATCCCATAATTTCTTTATCCAGTCTACCGTTGATGGGCATTTAGGTTGGTTCCAGGTCTTAGCTATTGTGAACTGAGCTGCAATAAACATTAGGGTGCAGACTGTTTTTTTGTTTGCCAATTTAAATTCCTTTGGGTAAATTCCAAGGAGTGGGATGGCTGGGTTGTATGGTAGGGTTATCTTCAGGTTTCTGAGGAATCTCCAGACTGACTTCCATAGTGGCTTGACCAGTTTGCATTCCCACCAACAGT
The DNA here is from genome assembly GCF_964237555.1 of Oryctolagus cuniculus. Taxonomy (NCBI): domain Eukaryota; kingdom Metazoa; phylum Chordata; class Mammalia; order Lagomorpha; family Leporidae; genus Oryctolagus; species Oryctolagus cuniculus. The sequence goes on along the minus strand of NC_091440.1, from coordinate 23,011,119 downwards.
GGGTTAGTGTCCCTTTTTCCCCACATCCTCGCCAGCATCTGTTGCTGGTAGATTTCTGAATCTGAGCCATTCTAACCGGGGTGAGGTGAAACCTCATTGTGGTTTTGATTTGCATTTCCCTGATTGCTAATGACCTTGAACATTTTTTCATGTGCTTGTTGGCCATTTGGATTTCCTCTTTTGAAAAATGTCTATTGAGGTCCTTGGCCCATCTCTTAAGTGGGTTGTTTTTTGATGTTGTGGAATTTCTTGATTTCTTTGTAGATTCTGGTTATTAACGCTTTATCAGTTGCATAGTTTGCAATAATTTTTTTTCCCATTCTGTCGGTTGCCTCTTCACTCTCCTGATTGTTTCTTTTGCAGTACAGAAACTTCTCAATTTGATGCAATCCCAATAGTTGATTTTGGCTTTGACTGCCAGTGCCTCCCGGGTCTTTTCCAGAAATTCTTTGCCTGTGCCAATATCTTAAAGGTTTCTCCAATGTTCTCTAGTAACTTGATGGTGTCAGGTCATAGATTTAGGTCCTTAATCCATGTTGAGTGGTTTTGTGTGTAAGGTGTAAGGTAGGGGTCTTGCTTCATGATTCTGCACGTGGAAATCCAATTTCCCAGCACCATTTATTGAATAGACTGTCCTTGCTCCAGGAATTAGTTTTAGATCCTTGATCAAATATAAGTTGGCTGTAGATGTTTGGGTTGATTTCTGGTGTTTCAATTCTGTTCCATTGGTCTATCCATCTGTTTCTGTACCAGTACCATGCTGTTTTGATTACAACTGCCCTGTAGTATGTCCTGAAATCTGGTATTGTGATGCCTCCGGCTTTGTTTTTGTTGTACAAGATTGCTTTAGCTATTCGAGGTCTCTTGTGCCTCCATATAAATTTCAGCACCATTTTTTTATAGATCTGAGAAGAAGGTCTTCAGTATCTTGATTGGTATTGCATTGAATCTATAAATTGCTATTGGGAGAATGGACATTTTGATGATATTGATTCTTCCAATCCATGAGCATGGAAGATTTTTCCATTTCTTGGTATCCTCTTCTATTTCTTTCTTTAAGGTTTTGTAATTTTCATCATAGAGATCTTTAATGTCCTTGGTTAAGTTTATTCCAAGGTATTTGATTGTTTTTGTAGCTATTGTGAATGGGATTGATCTTAGAAGTTCTTCCTCAGCCATGGTATTGCCTGTGTATACAAAGGCTGTTGATTTTTGTGCATTGATTTTATACCCTGCTACTTTGCCCAACTCTTCTATGAGTTCCAATAGTCTCTTAGTAGAGTTCTTTGGGTCCCCTAAATAAAGAATCATGTCATCTGCAAAGAGGGATAGTCTGAGTTCTTCCTTCCCAATTTGTATCCCTTTAATTTCTTTTTCTTGCCTAATAGCTCTGGCTAGAACTTCCAGAACTATATTGAATAGCAGTGGTGAGAGTGGGCATCCCTGTCTGGTACCAGATCTCAGTGGAAATGCTTCCAACTTTTCCCCATTCAATAGGATGTTGGCTGTGGGTTTTTCATAGATTGCTTTGATTGTATTGAGGAATGTTCCTTCCAAACCCAGTTTGCTTAGAGTTTTCATCATGAAAGGGTGTTGTATTTTATCAAATGCTTTCTCGGCGTCTATTGAGATAATCATATGGTTTTTCTTCTGCAGTCTGTTAATGTGGTGTATCACATTGATTGTCTTGCGCACATTAAACCATCCCTGCATACCAGGGATAAATCCCACTTGGTCTGGGTGGATGATCTTTCTGATGTGTTGTTGCATTCTATTGGAGAGAATTTTATTGAGGATTTTTGCATCTAATACATTCCAATTTTAAACTCTACGTGTAACCACTGCATATACTTGATGTGGTTAACTGGCTAATGAATTTCTGAAATTTCATATTAGGATGAAATTTTACCACAAGGTTACATACTTATTAATTACTAATTATCTTTTAGAAGTGATGAGATTTTATTTTGATACTCAGTTTGAATTATGAACCACATAAACCTATACAGGTTATAAATATATATTTACATATAATGATAAAATAATACTAATAACACTATTCCAGTAATGCTTTTTAACACATTGTATCCTTTTATGAGAGATGAGACAATATTTACAATTTTTCTTCTTTTTATGTTTATATGTTAATCGATATATTTCTTTTTATCTTTTGTTTTCATTCTCTCATCCCTTGACAGGCAGCCAGTATTTAGCAGAGACATTAATGTCAGATTTAAGTCTGTCTCTGCCAAGATTTCTCTGTACAATTGTGCAAAGTGATGTTCCTATAAAGTAAAATAATTTGCAAAATGTTTTGTTTTAATGAGCAAGTTTTATGTTTCTATTTTTAAAATGGCATGTAATTTGAGTAGTTACAGTATTGATTAAAGCTCTTTATCCTTTCTCAAGCAAATGGTTGGCCTGTGATCTGGGCCTGCCCTACAATGCTACTCTCCTTAATATTCATATAACATAAAAATTATTCATTCTCATTTTTCATTTATTTGTAAAATATGTATTAAATTATCTGATGCATCATTTGTAAGCATTTTTTCCTGTTCTGTTTATAATCTATTCATTTTGTTGGTTTTTTCTTCCAGTGTGAAGAGATGCTTGTTTGTTTTTTTTTTTTATTTAGTAAATATAAATTTCCAAAGTACTGTTTATGGATGCAATGGCTTTCTCCCCTCCCCAATAATTTCCCTCTCAATCGCACCCTTCCCATCTCCCACTTCTTCTCCCATTCCATTCACAACAAGATTCATTTTCAATTCTCTTTATATACAGAAGATCGATTTAGTATATATTAAGTAAAGATTTCATCAGTTTGCACCCACACAGAAGCACAAAGTGTAAAATACTGTTTCAGTACTAGTTATAGCATTACTTCACATTGGACAGCACATTAAGGACAGATCCCACATGAGAAGTAAGTACACAGTGACTCCTGTTGTTGACTTAACAATTTCACACTCTTGTTTCTGGCGTCAGTAATCTCCCTAGGCTCTAGTCATGAATTTCCAAGGCTATGGAAGCCTTTTGAGTTTGCTGACTTCAATCTTATTCTGACAGGGTCATAGTCAAAGTGGAAGTTCTCTCCTCCCTTCAGAGAAAGGTACCTCCTTCTTTGATGGCCCTGTTCTTTTACTTAGATCTCATTTGCAGAGATCTTTCATTTAGGTCTTTTTTTTTTCCCCAGGATGTCTTGGCTTTCCATGCCTAAAACTCCAATGGGCTTTTCAGCCATATCTGAATGCCTTAAGGGCTGATTCTGAGGCCAGAGTGCTATTTAGGACATCTGCCATTCTATGAGTCTGCTGTGTATGCCACTTATCATGACGGATTGTTCTCTCCCTTTTTGATTCTATCAGTTAGTATTAGCAGACACTAGTCTTGTTTGTGTGATCCCTTTGACTCTTAGACCTATCAGTATGATCAATTGTGAACTGAAATGGATTACTTAGACTGGTGAGATGGCATTGGTACATGCCACCTTGATGGTATTGTATTGGGATCCCCTGGCATGATTCTAACTCCACCATTTGGGGCAAGTCAGTTTGAGCATGTCCCAAATTGTACATCTCCTCCCTCTCTTATTCCCACTCTTATATTTAACAGGGATCAATTTTCAGTAAAAATTTAAAAACCTAAGAATAATTGTGTGTTAATTACAGAGTTCAACCAATAGTACTAGAACAAAACAAAAAAAATACTAAAATAGATAAAGTATTACATTGTACATCACAGTCAGGACAAGAGCTGATCAAGCCATTGTTTCTCATAGTGTCCACTTCACTTCAATATGTTTCCTCTTTGGTGCTCAGTTAGTTGTCATCAATCAGGGAGAACATATGATGTTTGTCCCTTTGGGACTGGCTTAATTCACTCAGCATGATGTGTTCCAGATTCCTCCATCTTGTTGCAAATGACCGGGTTTCATTTTTTTGACTGCTGTATAGTATTCTATAAAGTACATGTCCCATAATTTCTTTATCCAATTTGCTGTTGATGGGCATTTGGGTTGGTTCCAGGTCTTAGCTATTGTGAATTGAGCTGTAATAAACATTAAGGTGCAGACTGTTTTTTTGTTTGCCAATTTCATTTCCTTTGGGTAAATTCCAAGGAGTGGGATGGCTGGGTTGAATGGTAGGGTTATCTTCAGGTTTCTGAGGATTCTCCAGACTGACTTCCATAGTGGCTTAACCAGTTTGCATTCCCACCAACAGTGGGTTAGTGTCCCTTTTTCCCCACATCCTCGCCAGCATCTATTATTGGTAGATTTCTGAATGTGAGCCATTCTACTGGGGTGAGGTGAAACCTCCTTGTGGTTTTGATTTGCATTTCCCTGATTTCTAGTGATCTTGAAAATTTTTTCATGTGTCTGTTGGCCATTTGGATTTCCTCTTTTGAAAAATGTCTATTGAGGTCCTTGGCCCATCTCTTAAGTGGGTTGTTTTTTGATGTTGTGGAATTTCTTGATTTCTTTGTAGATTCTGGTTATTAACCCTTTATCAGTTGCATAGTTTGCAATAATTTTTTTTCCCATTCTGTCGGTTGCCTCTTCACTCTCCTGACTGTTTCTTTTGAAGTACAGATAGTTGATTTTGGCTTTGACTTCCTGCACTTCCAGGGTCTTTTCTAGGAAGTCTTTGCTGGTGCCTATATCTTGCAGGGTTTCTCCAATGCTCTCTAATAATTTGATGGTGTCAGGTCATAGATTTAAGTCTTTAATCCATGTTGAGTGAATTTTTGTGTAAGGTAAAAAGTAGAGGTCTTGCTTCATGCTTCTGCACATGGAAATCCAATTTTCCCAGCACCATTTATTGAATAGACTGTCCTTACTCCAGGGATTGGTTTTAGATCCTTGATCAAGGATCTAAAACCAATCCCTGGAGATTCTTGGTTTGACATTACATTTGTCTACTCTTGCTGTTATTGTTGTTGCCAGTGCTTTGGAGTCTAATCTGAAATGTCATTGTCCATGCCTTATCTTTTTTTTTATTTATTATAGGAGAGTTATAGACAGTAAGAGAGAGAGAGACAGAGAGGAATGTCTTTCTGCCATTGGTTCACTCCCCAAATGAATGCTATGGCTGGAGCTGTGCTGATCCGACGCCAGGAGCCAGGAGCTTCCTCTGGGTCTTCCATATGGGTGCAGAGGCCCAAGCACTTGGTCCATCTTCTACTACTTTCCCAGTTCATAGCAGAGAGCTAGATCCAAAGAGGAAGGGCCAGGACTTGAACTGACATCCATATGGGATGCCAGCACTTCAGTCTAGAGCTTTCACCCACTGTGCCACAGCACTGGCCCTGAATTGTAGGATTTTTTAAAAAAGATTAATTTGTTTATTTCAAAGACAAAGTTACAGGGAACGAGCAGATTCCATCCACTGATGCATTTTCCATATGGCTGCAAAGGCAGGAGCTGAGCGAGGCTAAAGCCAGGAGCCCGGACCTTCTTCCTGGTCTCCCATGTGGGTGCAGGGGCCCCGCACTTCTACTGCTTTCTCAGGTACACTAGCAGGGAAAGGTATCAGAAGTGGAGCAGCCAGATCTCGAACAGATTCCCATATGTGATGCCAGTACCACAGGCAGGCAACTTGACTGCTAAATGACAGAGTCCACTCCAAGGGTATTTTTTTCCTAGTTCTGTATTTTGATGGAAATTTCATTGAACCTGTGAAATCCTTTAGGTAATCCCCACATTCTAATTAACTTAAATTTTTATGTGTATGAATATGAATCTCTTTCCACTTTTGTGTATGTCCTGTTCAGTTTATTTCATAGTTGTTTTATAATTTTGATTGTGAAGATTTTTCACACCCATGATTCAATTAATTCCAAATATATAATATATATATATATATAATATATATAATATAGCTATTATTACTAAGATTGTTCTTGAAATTTCTTTCCCAGCAATTTCATTATAGTTGTATAAAACACAGTTAACTGTAATAGTTCATTCTGTATCCTGCAATTTAATAATTCCTCTGAATGGACTCTTCTATTTTCTATTGTATATAGAACCATATAGATGGAGTTGAATCTTCTCTTCCAATTTGTATGGATTTTTTTAATTCTCACACTTAAATGCTTTGGTGAAAATTCTCAGTACTTTGCTGAATCAGAGGAGCAAGAGTGGATTTTTTTCCTTTTCTTGTTTTTCCCTGTCCTAGATCTTTGAGAAAATGCTTTAAAGTTGTTCCCATTTAATATAATGTTAGCTGTGTGTTTGTCGTACATAGCCTCTTTAATGTGCAGGTTTGTTCCTTCCATGTCTAATTTCTTTGTGATTTTATCATGAATACATGTTCAATTTGCTTACTGTTTCCTTTTCTGTATTTATTGAGATGATTTTTTTCCTTTTTTAAAATAAGTATTTATTTATTTTGAAGGTCAAATATACTGAGAGAGGGAGACACAAAGAGAGAGATCTTCCAGCTGTTGGTTCACTCCCTAAATGGCTGCAGATGCCAGTGTTGAGCCAAGCCAAAGCCAGGAGCCAGGAGCTTCTTCTGGGTCTCCCTCATGGGTGGTAGGGGGCCAGACACCTAGGCCATCATCCATTGCTTTTTCAGGCCATTATTAAGGAGCTGGATTGGAAGTGAAGCAGCTAAATCATGAGATGCATTGTCTTGTTATTTGATATTTTTCCATCTTTTGAAAGGATTTATTACTATAAACTTTCCTCTTCATACTACTTTTACTATCTCATGTAAGGTTTTGTTTTTCTTTTTCTTTTTTTTTTTTTTTTTTTTTTTTGCCAGGCAGAGTTATACAGTGAAGAAAGAGAGAGACAGAGAGAGTTACAGAAAGTGAGAGAGAGACAGAGAGAAAGGTCTTCCTTCTGTTGGTTCACTCCCCTAATGGCCACTACAGCCGGCCCTGCACCAATCCAAAGCCAGGAGCTGGGTATTTTCTCCCAATCCCCCATGGGGTTGCAGGGATCCCAAGCACTTGGGCCATCCTCTGCTGCCCTCCCGGGCCATAGCAGAGAGCTGGACTGGACAAAGAGCAACCGGGACTAGAACCCGGGGTGCCAGCGCCACAGGCGGAGGATTAGCTTAATGAGCCACAGAAGCTGGCCCTCCTGTAAGTTTTAATATGTTGTGTTTTTCATCTTTATTAGCTTCATGAAATTTTTAAATTCCTCTTTCGATTTTTCAAAAATCCATTCTTCATAAAGGAGCTGGTTGGTAAGTATCCATGTATTAGTATAATTTTAAAGTTTTTTTTTTGTTAGTTTCTAATTAATTGTGGTCAGATATAAATTGAAAGGACTAGAAATATAAGCTTTGAAAAGATTTAAAATTGACAGAAAATGTGCTCACTTGGGAGTTCTAAACTTGATATCAAAATGATAATGATAAAAATAGGGGGTTGTCAAAATATGAGGCTGAAACATTTCCAGGAATCCAAGAATGTTTTACTTAGCACACAAGTTACTTTTCAATGTATCTATGTATAAGATGTGTTACATAGATACAGGGTTTAGAAAAATTGTGTGACTGTGCTGTGAAAGATACATGGAGAAAGGGCAAGATTAGAGATGGAATAAAAAAGGGCATGTAGTTCTGGTCTAAATGGAATTTACAGTAGATTATTGCTAGATATATGCTTGATAGAATTATTAGAGATAGATAAGGTCTGTAGAAAGCTTCATTTCTCTGTGACTCTTAAAAGGAGCCTCATTTTCACTCAAAAATAAGTTATAAGTATCTGACCCAAAGACAACCTGCTTATCAAAAATAATTTTGCCAGAAGCATTTGGTCCAGCAAGCTGTGAGCTTTCAGAGCTTTGGTCTCATATGCATTCAAAAAAAGGATTTCACATTATTTTCAGGCTTTCAGTTTTCACAATTTGTTTCTTGTCATCCAACAGATCTAACCACAGCATCTCTCTCTCTCTCTCATCTTTTCATCATGTTTCTATATCTATTAATCATTATCATCTATCTACCATCTATCAATATATACTCTGTCTGTCTCTGTAGTTTCTACTTCCCCATCAGAACCATAGGAGACACTGTTTTGTTCTCTACTCTTCAGTATAAGCATGTACCTTTTCCTAATTCCCCAAAGCACCAAATGATACCTGGATATGATGAGAATAATTTTAATGAGAATATTCTAACAGTTCAATGATAATGAAGAAGACTGCAATATAGAGTAGTAGTTACCCAAATTTTGCATGCCCAAGAATCACCTGGAGAACTCATTAAAACCAAAACTGCTGAGTCTCACTCTTAGCAAAATTAATTCAATAGGGCTGGGTGACCACCTATATTTTATATTCTGATAAGCTTCCAAGATATGCTACTGGTCCACATAGTTTCTTCTTTGTGGTAAGGATAGCGATAACTGTCCCAGCTGAGCAACAATACACTGTCACTTGATAGAATATCTTCTTCCCTCACTTTCATCTACAATGAAATTGCACAAGACTTACTGACTCCATTTCTAACATAACCAATATTCGCTATTCTTGAGATTATTAGGAAGAAGAGATCCCTGAATCTTCAGGTTTTGCCTCAATATTATTATTTTCCAAAAATGAATTGTAATAGATAATTCAGTTTTCTTCAGGAAAACTCCTTCAAAGCATGTGGTTTATTAACTTAGACAACCACAGATGTTCATGTCATTGATATAGTTTTATTACATTTAATTAGGTAAATACTTGAATAAGATTTACTATGTACTGTTATGCAGTGTGTGAAAGTTGATTATTTTAATTTTGATAAATGTCTTTTGAATCAGAATATGTGATATATTGGTGACAAATACAATCAGTCAATACAAGGAGATAGAACAGATTTCTCAACTTCAAATGATTGATAAGAGATAATGTGATGTGTTTATTGATCCTATTCTGTTACTACGTTATGCTTGTTTTATCTCCATTTTGCATGTAGTCCTCTCAAAAATACTTGAATTAAAATTTTAAGATTTATTTTATTTATTTGAAAGAGTTACAGAGAGACATGGAGCCAGAGAGAGAGAGAGGCCTTCAATCTGCTGGTTCACACCCCAACTGACCGCAATGGCCAGAGCTGAGCTGATTTGAAGCCAGTGGCTTCCTCCAGGTTTTTGTCGCAGGTGCAAGGACTTGGGGCATCTTCTATTACTTTTTCAGGCCATATCAGAAAGCTGAATTAGAAGTGGAACAGCTGGGACTCAAGCAGCACCCATATAGGATGCCGGCACTACAGGTGGTGGCTTTAATCCACTGTGCCACAGCCCTAGCCCAGTCAATTAAATTTTTTATAGTTAATTTTTTTGTACTAGAAAGTAAATACTAAATTTATGTACAAGTTAGAATGGCAATTTTTACAATGATCAGGGGCAAACTGGCAAAGCATGAGGTTGAATTACAAGTGGAAGTTGAGCTCCTTTCTATCTCTGGTATTGTGAATGATGAAATGATGAGCTGTTTTGTTTTGTTTTGTTTCATTTTTATCTTGAAGGGAGCCATTATTTTTTGAAGGAGACATAGAAAGAAATTTCACATTTAAGGAAAATGAATGCATGTAAATTCAGGGTATGAAGAGTAGACCATTTCTGGGGGGGGTGGGGGGACAATCCCTTGAGGAAGTTTTTCCAGGTTACCCACATGGTTGAGATTCCCAATCACTTGCTGCATCTTCTGGATAGGAAGTGGAGCAGCTGGGACTCAAACTGGCATGCAGATGGGATGCCCCTGTCACAGGCAGTGACTTAACTTGTTATGCCACAATCCCAGCATCTATTCTCACTTTTTAATGAGACCTTCAGTATATAGTTCTATGAACTGAATGGTTGTCTGAAATCCATGCAATGATATCCTATCAATATAAGAGGAGGTGGGGCCTTGAGCAGGTAGTTGAGTCACAAACAATGGCGCTTTTGTGAGCAAGATTAATGCCGTTAGGATAGAGACTCCAAATAAGTGGCTAACCCTCTTTCCATTATGTGAATTTGCAGTGAAGGTCCATGCACCATCTGATCTCAGACTTTCCACTTCTAAATAGTAATGAAAGCTTTCCTGTCCTTTAAAAGCTTGTTGCTACAGCAGGGCAAACTGGCAAATGTATGTGGAAGCTACAATTCTAAAGCAGTATGCAGACTGTGAAACAGAAAGCAACAATTTTAGCCTAAAAGTGGAAAGGAGCTACTCCTTCTTGCACTCCTTGATCCCCTTATTTGTGAGCTCTGGTGATGGCTAAAATGTACAACCTATGATATACAGGTTCTGGGCACACAAAGCTTGACTTCAGCTCTGAAGTAAAACTCTGTGATGCCCCATGGGCCTGTGAGACAGCCACTGTCTCCATATTATGACTTTACCAGGAAGTTGATATTACCTAGATACAAGGGGACATTAATTTGTTTCAGTAAGGAGAATACTACTTAATGAAATTTATATCTCATCCATCATGATTCATGTCATGTAAGTGGGATAAAAAAGTGAATCAAAAAGAGAGAACAAAGTGAATTCCCATGCCTGCCCCTTGCTGTAAACTTTTTTTTTTTATGATTCATGTATTTTTAAAAGATTTGTTTATTTGAAAGGCAGAGTTACAGAGAGGCAGAGTCAGAGAGAGAGAGAAAGAGAGAGAGAGAGAAAGAGAGAGAGAGAGAGAAAGAGAAAGTCTTCCATCTGCTGGTTCATTCTCCAATTGGCTACAACATCAGGAGCTGGGCCAACCTGAAGCCAGGAGCCAGGAGCTTCTTCCAGGTCTCCCACGTGAGTGCAGGGGCCCAAGGACTTGGGTCATCTTCCACTGCTTTCCCAGGCCACAGCAGACAGCTGGTTCAGAAGTGGAGCAGGTGGGACTCCAACAGATGCCTATATGGGATGCTGGCACTGTGGGCAGAGGCTTTACCCGCTACGCCATAGCGCCGGCCCTAAGATTCGTGTGTTTTGAAAGTCAAAGTTATAGAGGGGGAAAGACAGGAAAAGAGATTTTTCCATCCACTGGTTAACTTTTCAGAAGGCCTCAAAGTCCAGTGCTGGGTCCGCCAAAGCCAGGAGCCAGGAGCTTCATCCGGGTGTCCGACATAGGTGCCAGGAGCCCAAACATTTGTCCAACTTCCTCTTCTTTTTTTTAACTTTTATTTAATAAATATAAATTTCCAAAGTACAGCTTTTGGGTTATATTGGCTTTTCTCCTAATAACCCCCCTCCCACCCCCAACCATCCCATCTCTCACTCCCTCTACCATCCCATTCGCATCAAGATTCATTTTCAATTATTTTTATATACAGAAGATCAATTTAGTATATACTAAGAAAAGATTTCAACAGTTTGCACCCACACAAAGTGTAAAGTACTGTTTGAGTACTAGTTATACCATTAATTCACATAGTACAGCATATTAAGGACAGAGATTCTACATGGGGAGTAAGTGCGCAGTGACTCCTGTTGTTGATTTAATAATTGACACTCTTGTTTATGGTGTCAGTAATCACCCGAGGCTCCTGTCATGAGCTGCCAAGGCTATGGAAACCTCTTGAGTTCGCCAACTCTGATCTTTTTTATACAAGGTCAGGGCATTAGCAGGGAGCTGGAACAGAAATAGAGCAGCTGGGACAAAAACTCGCACCCATATAGGATGGCAGCCTCGCAGTTGGTGGCTTTACCTGTCACACCACAAGGCCAGCCCTGCAGTAAATACTTTAATTGTGGCATACTCCACAAACACCCTACAGAATATTGCACCCACGTAATAGAAAGGCAGCTCCAGCGGAACACTGGAGGCACAGAGCACCTGATTTTTCATCTGTGTGCCCCCACCAAAGGATGCCAACATTCTGACTTTTAATGAACCTAATTTCCTTGTTTTTGTTGATAATTTCGCTTCCTGAAGCAAAATTCTCTTGGAATCACAGTTCATTTTTCTTATTTTTAATTTAATTTTTTTGTTCTTAGAAATGGGTTTTCAAGCGGTGAAAGCAGCTTTTTTCCCAAGCACTGCTGGAGCAGCATCCATCCCTATCTAAATGTGCTAGATACTCAGTTTAGATAATGAATGGTGCATGTTCCCACGGGAAGAGAAAGACAGCACACAATTCAAGAGTTTATCTAAATGTATTAGAATGCATAGGTTGTGAGCTAGACTTTGATTTCAAAGATTCAGGTGATGATTACATATATTTGGTTTCAACTTACATTTTAAAAATTTTCCTGTCTTAATTTTATATTTATTTCTAACTCCCTTTGAATTTTTAATTATTTTTTATAAACTGTTTAGAACTATCTCTGGATTTTTGCCAATGACCTTATTCAGCTTGATGGATTTTTCCTTCTATGATTCCTAAGAGCTGTTTTGAAAACTTTTCTGTACATGAATATGTGCTGAATTTCATCAAATACTTTGTCTCTCTGAGATAATGTAATTTTTTCTTTTTTATATTCTGAGTGATAAATTGCATTGATTGACTTTGAAAAGTTTAAAAATAATCTTTATATCCAGGGATAAATCTCTCCTGATAAACCTGAATTATATTTTCTATATATAGTTGGAATCAATGTGTCTGTTTTGCTATTTTTGTGCTGTTTGAAGTCAGACTTAAGTGGGTCTAAGAAAGTAAGTTTATGGACGTTCCTTTTATTCCTATTTTCTGGAAAAGTTCATGCAACATTGTTTCTTTCTTAAAGTTTAATAGAATCCACCTGTGTAGTACTGTGAACCTAAGGCTTTTTTTTTTTAAGTTTAATGATTAATTCAATTTATTCATATAATATAGGCTACTTAGATTTTCTAATGTTTCACAATTTCAGTTTAGTTAAATAGCTTTTTCATGCTACTCTCATGATCAATCTACCAAAAAGTTTATAAATTTAATTGTTCTTTTCAAAGTTACTTTTCTTTTCTTAATTATTCCTTTCATTTGTCTGCTTTCTAGTTCATTACTTCCTATTTGTGTCATTATCATTGCCTTCTCTCTACTGAATGTGGTGTAATATACCCATATGATTTCTTGATACTTAAGAATACATGGGTCATTATACTTAATTTTTTCTAATATAACTATTTAAAGCTACAAATTTGTTTTTAAATATTTCTTTAGCTACATCCACAAATTTTGATAAGTTTTGCTCTAGTTATTTGTTTCAAATATTTTCTATTTGTCAAAATTTCTTCTTTAATCCATATATCATTTAGAATATTGTTACTTAATTTCTAAATTTTGGAGTACTTTCCAATTTTAACTAAATCATCTTAAAATCTTTATATCTTAAATATTCCATAAATATTTTAAATGCAATTTATTTTTAAAGATTTACTTGAAAAGCTATTACACACACACACATGGGCTGGAGAGAGAGAGAGAATGAGAGAGAGAGAGAGAGAGAGAGAGAGAGGAACAGGGAGACAGAGATATCTTCCGTGTACTGGTTCATTCCCCAGATAAATGGCCACAATTGGAGGGCTATATAAAGCCAAAGCCAAGAGCCAGGAATTTCTTGCTGGTCTTCCACATGAGTGCAGGTGCTCATGCACTTGGGCTATCATCTACATCTTTCACTGATGCATTAGCAGGGAGCTGGATCAGAAATGAAGCAGCTGGGAATGAAGCAAAAATGAGCCAGGGCCCATTTGGGATACCAGCATTGCAGGTGGCAGCTTAACCTGCTGCCTGACAACACTGGCCCTTATATAAAGATTTCTAGTCATTCCACTGTGATCAAGGCATACACTCTATATTTTTTAGGCTTTGGGCATGCATTTGGGTTTTCTTTTATAACCTGTGAAATTTATCAATTGTATTTGCAACATCATAGTCTACCTGAAATTTTTTATTTATTTCATCGTCATTGCATTTGGTGCTCTTAAAATGTCAAATAGGTCAAGTTGAAGGATAGCATTATTTATGTCTTCTATTAATCTCTGATTTTATGTCTACTTGAGCTGTTAGCTGCTGAAATATGAGTGATATCTCCAACCATAACTGTGAGTTTTTCTAGAACTCTTAGTTTTACCTGTTTTTGTTTTATGATTTTGAGCTATAACCATGATCATATTCATATAATTTGACTTTTAAAAAAATATTTGTTAATGTGAAAGGCAAAGTTATAGAGAGAGGGAGAGAAGAGAGACAGAGAAATCCTGCATCTGCTGGTTCATTATCAAAATGGGTCGCTCACATGGGTAGCAGTGGCCTAAGCATTTGTACCATCTTCAGCTGTTTTCCCATGTACACTATCAGGGAGCCAGATCAGAAGTGGAAAAGCCGGGACTTGAACCAGTACTCATATTCGATGCTGGCATTGCAGACAATGGTTTAACCTGCTGTACCACAATGCCAGCCTACATATCATTTGATTTTATAACTAAAATAATTTATATTACACAACCTCAATATACAAAGAGAATTGCTTCTAGGACTTGGTAGATAAAAAATCTGAAAATGTTCATGCACCTCATATAAAATGGTGTAATATTTGAATAAAATCCATACACATCCCCCAATATATCTTAAATTACTTCCAGACTACAAATAAAATTTAATATGATGTAAATTACATATAAATAGTTGTTATATCACATTGTTTAGGGAATAATGACATGAAAAATAAGTCAATACATGTTCACTACAAACATTTTTTCTAAATATGTTCCATTCTCATTTGGTTGAATATGTGGATGTAGAACCGAAAGATAAAAAGTACTGGTATTATAGTTTTAATGACTTTTCCAGTGCAATAGACATAATATCTGTCTTTCAAAAATGTCCAGGGGCCGGCGCTATTTTGCAACAGGTTAACGACATGGCATGAAGCACCAATATCCCAAACGGGTGCCAGTTCTAGTGCCGGCTGCTCCTCTTCTGATCCAGCTTTCTGCTGTGGCCTGGGATAGCAGTAGAAGATGGCCCTGAACCCGTATGGGAGACCTGGAAGAAGCTCCTGGGGAGTGAACCATTGGATGGAAGACCTCTCTCTCTCTCTCTCTCTCTCTCTCTCTCTCTGCCTTTCCTCTCTCTGTGTAACTCTGACTTTTGAATAAATAAATAAATCTTTTTAAAAAAAATGTCCAAGAATTAATCCCTGGATCCTCTGAGTGTGTCAATTTATATGAAAAGGGGGGATTTCCTATATGTGATAAAGCCAAGAAACTAGAGATGGGATAATTACCTTGAATTATCCAGGTATGACCAATTTATCCACACGAATTCTTATTGTAGGAGAAACATTTATTGTTGGGTCAAAGGGAAAGCTGTCCCACAGGTGAAGAATCAGTGGGATGCAGTGAGAGATGCAGTAAAGATGCAAGAAACAGGTCCATGAACCTGGCTTTGTATCAGCCTCTAAAACTGGGAAAATTTCTCCAGTGAAACCAGCAAGAAAATGGGACTTTTCATTCTGTAATACCAAGAACTAAATTCTGACAACATCCAGAATGAGCAGTAAAAGAATCTCCCACAAATCTTCAAGCAGCCCATGGACTTCTTAAGTTTTAGTTCAGTATACCTGTAGCAGAATTCTTTTTTTTAAATAAATATTTATTTTATTTATTTGAAAGGCAGAGTAACAGAGATGGGCAGAGACAGAGAGATCTTCCATCTGATGCTTCATTCCCCAGATGGCTGCAATGGTTAGGGCTGGGCCAGGCCAAAGCCAGGAGCCAGGAATTCCATCTAGATTTCCCACAAGAACTTCGCCCATTTTCCATGGTTTTACCAGGAACATTAGCAGGGAGTTGGACTGGAAGTGGAGCAGTCAGAGCTAGAACAAGCAATCCAATATTGGATCCAGCATTGCAGGCAATGACTTAACCCATTGTGCCACCATACTGGCCCATATGTGCTGTTTTAAGACCCTGTATTTGTAATTTGTTAAATGAGCAAGAAAACAGTAATGCAGGCAGAATTTACAACATGCACTTTTATATTATCACAATTCATTTTCAAATTATATTATAGCTCTTTAAATGTAAAACAAGACCCTTCATTTCTTTTTTTCCCATACCTAATGCCATTGTTGCCATATACTTTATTTAAATATGTTTTCAACCTGGTACAATTTGAATACTTAATATTTGTCTTATTCTTTTTCTCAATCATCCCTTTTAATATTTTCTAAAGTCTTTTTTCAATTTATTTGTTTACATTTCAGAATTTGCTTAAAGAGTACTGAGGTTCTTTCAGTAAGTATATAATTTTGAGTCTTAATTTTTTTTATCATTCTAAAATTCTGACTTGATTATTCTCCAGTATAATTGTCATCTTTATTTGATACTCTTTTTTTCCATTTGTGTCTTTATAGTTTTGATTATATTTCATATAGGTGTTAGATTTGGTCAAAATTCTAGCTGCTAATCTCTTTCTCTCTGTCATTTCTTACTTTTTTGTTCATAATCACAAATTCTTGCATCTTTGCATGTGCAATGATTTACTTAATGCCTACTCAATATTATGCACATCATGCTCTTGAAAATGTGGCATTTATTCACTTCTGTAATCATAGTTTTTTTTTTTTTTTCTACCAGGCAGCTAATTTCTGTGAGGATTTCTTTAACCCTATTGTAGCATATTTTATAACTTTTCTCAAGTCTTAAGAATCCTTTCAGCCTAGCTTAGTACCACTTGTACCTTGCTGTGTTTTTACTGAATTATTATATGTGAAGTTTTGAACTTTTTAGCCCTGGTGAATTCTTGTGGTTTTTCTGCTCTCTATTCTCTGGTGATTTTTTTCCTTCTTTGGTAGTTTTTTCCAGCTAGTCTCACAGAATTTTACCCAGAGCATTTTCAGTTTAGTATCTGTTTAAAGAATCAGAGGAACCAATATGCAAATTTCGGAATCTCTTTTAGTAGCTCATTCCCTCCTTTTCTGAAACCACGCCACATGAATTCCATTCACCTCAATGTGTCAAACATCAATCTGTATTTCCCTCCCTTTCACCAATGTAGTTAGGAAGGTGTTCCCTGTAAAAACTGGGGCAGTGATGAATCTCCCATTGTTGATTTCCCTTTTCTCAGGGGTCATTGCTGCCAAGTGCCTGCATTTAAGATTTCAAAGCAATTACTCTATTTGATTTTGCAGTTTTATAATTGATTCTATTTAATTATTATCTCATTAATATAAATAAAAGTATCACATGCACATGCCCACACACCACCTCCTAACCAACTAGAGAAATCATTACTTAGATTTGTACACATTGTTAAATGTTTGGTTGCTCTTTGTTATTTTCTGGGCTCTGATAGTCTACCTTGTATCCTTTTGTTCTTTTGCTTGAAGAATGGCCTTTGATATTCTCTTTGTTGTGATATTTTTTTTTTTTTGGAAAAGTCATTCAGCTTTAATTCCTGAAAATTCCTTATTTCATATTCATTCTTCATTGATGATGGCTTTCACAGAAGAGGATTAATGAGGCTACAAGTGCCTTATTTTGTAGGTTGTTGGTTTTTCCCATTATTTTTATGTTCTTTATTAAAGGTTCATGTTCAAACTTATAACTTTGATTAGATACAGATTAAGCATCTAGGGAAAGAATACTTCATGCAAGATTAGTACAACATACTGAATGGTTTAGTTATGTTTGACTGCTATGGAGGATTCCAAAGCATATGCATCTTTGATACTCTTCTTATCAATAATCTTTTTCCATTCACTTGAGTCTGTGATGGTGCTGTGACTACTTTAAATAGTGTGCAAAGATTTGGTGTCACTTTCTCTTCTAAGGTCCTTAGGAGAATGATAGGTCCAAATGCTTCCTTTTTAAACTAATGAGATAATAATGAGAGATAAGTTAGATATGTGACATTCCTGAGATCAGAAGACAATGACAAGTTTAAAAATCAAACAGAAATTCAAGAATAAAAGTACTATGTGAAGAAAGAGAGAAGAGGGAGAGAGAGATTAAATGATAAGAGTAGACAAGGAGACATTAAAATTCCAAATATGTGAATGCAAAAATGAGCTTAGAAGAAGATCTTGTAATGTATTGATAAGTACGCCACAAAATTTAGGTCCATCTATAATTATAGCATGCCACTATATTTTGAAATAAGATATTTGCAGATGTCATTAGTTAAGGACTTCAAGATGAAGTCATCCCCAACTGAGGTGAGAACTAAGCCCTAAGACTGGAATAGAGACGGATATTATGTTAAGACAAAAGCAGAAACTAGAATTATATAGCTACATGCAATGTGAATAGTAATACCAAAGATTACTGGACGACAACTTTGCTGTGAAGAATATGATGATGGGTTTTCCTCAGGACCTTCTGAAGAAGCATGGTCCTGATAAGCATTTGATTTCAGATTTTGGTTTTCCAGAAGTGTGTGCTATGTTCGCATTGTTGTAAGTTTGTAATAGGTAATTCATTATGGCAGCCTTAGGAAACTAATCAAATCCTTTAGCTCAATAAGATATGTAAGGCTGATGCTATGTGTATTATAGGTCAGCCACATAACTAAACCTTTCTAAAATTCTAATCAGAAATTTTGAGCAAACAGAACCATTGTTTTGAACCTCTAAGTTTTGGGGGACTTGGTTTTACAATACATGCATTGGACATTAGTTACTGCCATACTGCTAACATGAGGTACTTGGAAATAATTTTCAGAAAAAAATAAAACAAGAACATGGGAAGGCCTTAATGATGAGGTTAAGAATTGAAGGATAATAAGGAAAATATTAATAAAGGTTGTAGAAAGAAGAGCCTCATAACAGTGCAGTGCTTTATTGGATCATAGAAAAGGTATTGAACTAGTTTGTAGACCATGAGGAATACAGCCAGCATGTTGAAAGTACCTATGGGGTTCCTCTTACTGACTATGATAGAATATAAGAACTGAGAATGATAGATTTTGAAAAACAAGTTTCATTTTTAAGCAGAACTTCCTGAAAATACAGAGAATAAGAATTTCTCAAAGAATGTAAACTCATCAGGCAAATATAAAATCTGGAAAATAAAGATATACTTTAAAGTTAAAGAACATAAAGGTAGAACACAGCCTCAGATCCAAGAACAGGAGGATTGAAGGTAGTGTTTCATGTTGCCTTAGGTACAAAAACTTTGTAAGGTTTCCAAGAGAGAAAACTCATGAACAGACTCTGTTCCATAATAAAACTTGCAAGAATCTTAAAGTTGTCTTATCATCACAGAAATCCAGGAGTCCTGATATAGAATGGATTGTTTGAATTGATTTATACATTAGGTTTTATATTGGGATGTTGGTCTTTAACTTAATATAACACTGGAACTTACTAGTATTTTAAAATAAATTATATCAAATGGATCTAAATTATGAAAAAGATGTTCAAATAGAACAGAAGCCTTGTAACCACAACAACTGGATACAGATAAGATGGAGACATAAAATAATGTGTAACTTCCCCCCTCAAAAAAGTTGGGATTATTTTCACTTTCAACGTCAACCTAAGAGTTGCACTTCAAAAATCAACACTGAAAGATGACATTCTCTTAGCTTCTTTCATGTTGTAGTTTGTTTTC
Organism: Oryctolagus cuniculus; assembly: GCF_964237555.1. NCBI lineage: Eukaryota > Metazoa > Chordata > Mammalia > Lagomorpha > Leporidae > Oryctolagus > Oryctolagus cuniculus. The sequence continues at coordinate 22,991,662 of NC_091440.1, read as the reverse complement.
TGTTATAAGAGTGTATATTTGCCCTAGTGATTATGATCCTTTTTATGATATCATATCTAATATCAAAGTGCCTGATCCTTATCTACCTCTGGCCTCTTAAGTTCACCTTATGGCTAATGCAGTCCTTGGAAGGCAGAAGCAATAGTTCAAGTCATTGGGATTTTGCCATTCACATGGGAGACCTGAAGTGGGTTTCTGGCACTCAGTTTTTGCCCTGGCCCAGCTCCAGCCATTGTGGACATTTGGGGAATGAATCATCAGATGAGGTTCTCTCTCTGTGTCTCTCTAAAAACATGTAAGTCTTAGTTTCAAAAAGAAAACTTGGCTCTATATATATTATAAAATTATAAATATTTTCTTTGGTTCTAGGAATAACTTCTGCAGTTGCTTTTGCATAGACAATATGCCATATACTTATACTTATCCCATGTACATATAGATATGATGATCTATAGTTGACAGATAAGAAAAAGTGCATGTTTACATCATGCACATCTATTATGTGTACTCAACCACATAGGTGTGTGTGCATAAACGTATCTTTAGATAATCGTAGTATGGGAAAGTAAGCTAGAAACTCATTAAAATGGCTCCGTGATTTTGTTGAGTGAGTGGAAACTGTGTAGAAACTTCAATAATTTTTATTAATATAACCTCAATTTTGAACAGTACATTTGACTTACCTAATTTGAAAAATAAGCATTAATGTCTAATAAAGGCAACGCTAAAATTTCATAGAGATAAAATTTAATTAACTCTAGATCAAATTGCAATATAACCACATAGAAAATGTTCAGACTTATTGTTTTTTTAAATATTTATTTTTGTTTATTTGAAAGATGGAACAGATATTAGTTAATGAAACTGGTTTTTCATCTTCCACCACCATCATAATGTGATATGTCTACTAATCTAACTTTGAAGGATCATGCTTATCCATGTCAAAATGTAAGCAGTTTTACCTACCTTGATTTCACAATAACAAAACAGGGGAAAAGACAAATAATGTCTTATTATTATTATGAAATATTTTTGACCTTTTGAACTCTCTGATAGTGGTTCTAGAAGTTCTATGGTTGTACAATCACATTATGAAACCCACTGATATACTGATTATTTCTGCATCTATTTTGCATACATTTTATATCTTAGCCCTTAAGTTTTTTATTTTATTATTTTGTTATTTCATGCATTTATTTCTCTTTACTATCTTTTTTAAAAATTGCTTTTATTTTTTATTGAAAGCCAGAGGCAGATACAAAAAGGCACAGAGAGAGAGAGAAAGAGAGAGAGAGAGAGAGAGAGAGAGAGAGAGAGATCTTTCATCCACTCTTTCACTCCTAAAATGCCCACAACAGCCAGGGCTGGATCAGGCTGAAGGTCTGAGCCAGGAACTCAATATGTGTCTCTGACTTGGGTGGCTCTAGTACTTGAGGCATTGACTGGTTCCTCCCAAAGCACACACTAGCAGTAAGCTGTAATTTCAAGTGTGTCTGAGACACAAAGCTCTGCATTTTGCTTCTGGGTTAGGAGTATGCCAAGTGGCATCTTAACTGCTGCATCAAACATACTTTTTTTTAATCTTTTATTTATTTTCATTAACTTCTTAAGATTTTTTTCCTCAGAAACCTTTTATTTAAGGTATACAAACTTAAAGCATTTCATAAATACAAACTTTGTAACACAGTGATTCTTCCCACCCTACATCCTCTCATCCACAATCCCACACTTCTTCTGACTCCTTCTCCTATTTCCATTCTTATTTTACTAAGATCTATTTTCAATTAACTTTATATGCATAAGATTAACTCTACACTAAATACAGAGCTCAACGAATAGTGTAAAAAACTGTTCTTCAACAGTTAACACAAAGGATTTTCAAAGTCATTGCTACTCAAAGTGTCAGTTTCACTTCTATAGATTACTTTTTAGTTTCCCTATTAGTTAACCCAGATCAGGGAGAACATATGGTATTTGTCTTTTTTTACTGACATATTTCACTATGTACAGTGATTTCCAGTTGCTTTCATTTTGAAGTGACAGAATTTCATTTTCGTAAGCCACTATGCAGTATTTCATAATTTATTTATCCAGTTTTCAGTTAATGTGTATCAGGGTTAATTCCATACCTTGGCTATTGTGAACTGAGCTTCAAAAAACATGTGTTTTTTACTATTTCATATGCTGATTTAATTTCCCTTCGATGAATTCAAAGGAGTTTGATGACTTGATCATATAGTGAGTCGATATTCAGATTTCTAAGATATTCCATACTGTCTTCCACAGTGCCTGTACCAGTTTACATTCCCACCAACAGTGAAATAAGATGTTTTCCTCCACATCATTGCAATCGTTTGTTGATTTCTGTGTGAAACCCATTCTAACTGGGATGAGGTAAAATGTCATTGTGGTTTTTACTGGCACTTCCCCGATGGCTAGTGATCCTGAGCGTTTTCTCATGTGTATGTTGGCTATTTGGATTTCCTCTTTTGAAAAATGCCTGTTCAAGTCATTTGCCCATTTCTTAACTGGGTTGTTTGTTTTGCTCTTATTGAGTTTCTTAATCTCTTTATATATTCTGATTATTAATCCTTTATCAGTGACATAGCTTACAAATAATTTCTTGCATTCTATTGGTTGCCTCTTTACTTTGTTAAGTGTTTATGTTGCAGTGCAGAAGCCTCTCAAATTGATATATCCCCCCTTGTTAAATTTGCCTTTGATTGTCTGTGGTTACAGGGTCTTTTTCAAGAACTCTTTGTCTATGCCAATGTCTTGAAGAGTTTTTCCAATGTTTTCTAATAATTTAATTATATCAAGTCATAGATTTAGATCTTTGATCCATTTTGAGTGAGTTTTTGTGTAAGGTGTAAGATAGGGTCTGGTTTCATACTTATGCATGTGGGGATCCAATTTTCCTGGCACATTTGTTTAAGAGACTGTCCTTGCTCCAGGGAATTATTTTAGCTCCTTTGTCAAAGATAAGTTTGTTATAGACGTGGAGATTGTTTTCTGGAGTTTTGATTCTGTTCCATTAGTCTATCCATCTGTTTTCATACCAGTACCAGGATGTTTTGATTATAACCAGCCTGCCGTATGTCTTGAAATCTGGTATTGTGATGCCTCTGGCTTTGTTTTTGTTGTATAAGATTGCTTTAAGTGTTCGGGAGACTCCTGTGTTTCCATACGAATTTCAGCACTGTTTTTTTCTATATCTGAGAAGAGTGTCTTTGGTATTTTTAATCTGTAAATTGCTTTTGATAGTAAGGGCATTTTGATAACATCCATTCTTCAAGAATATGAAAGATTTATTCTAATTTTGTGTCTTATTTCTATAATGTTTTGTAATTTTCATCATGGAACTCTTTAATATACTTGTTTAAATTTCATCCAAGATATTTAATTTTTGTAGCTATTATGAAAGAGATTGATCTTAGGAATTCTTTCTCATCCATGGCACTGTCTGTGTATACAAAGGCTATTCATGTTTGTGTGTTATTTTTATATGCTACCACTTTGCCAAACTCTTTTATTGGTTCCAATAATCTGTTAGTATAGTCTTTTGAATCCCCTATGTATAGAATCATGCCATCTGCAAATAGGGATAGTTTAAGATCCTCCTTTCCAATTTGTATCCCTTTGATATCTTTTTTGACATTTTTATTTTTAGCTTCATTTGTTTCCAGAAATGTTTTGATTTCTCTTTTGATTTCTTCTATGACCCACTGTTCATTCAGGAGCATGTTGTTCAGTTTCCAGGAGTTTGCCTTTGTCCTATAGATTCTTGAGTTGTTCTTTTCCAGCTTCACACCATTGTGATCAGAGTACATGCATGGTATGAATTGTATTTTTTTTAATTTGTTTAGCTTTGCTTTATGGCCTAGTAAGTAGTCTATCTTATAGAAAGTTCTATGCACTCATGAGCAGAATGAGTATTCTGCAACTGTAGGATGAAAAGTTCTATAGATGACCTTTAAGGCCATTTGGTATAAAGTGTTGATTGTTTCCTTACTTATTTTCTGTCTGGTTGATCTGTTCATTGCTGAAAGTAGGGTATTGATGTCCTCCATCACTATTGTCTTAGAATCTATGTCTCCCTTTAAGTCAATTAACATTTCTTTTAAATAGCCAGGTACACTTTTATAGCCATGATCACACTGAGGACTTCATGGATCCTTTGTGTGGTTCTGGATGAGTACTGCACCTACTGGGGCTAGTACCTGGTCATTGGTCCCCCAGGAGGAGAGGATGTGAGCATGAGACCATGTCAACAGGCCTGAACAAATCTACCCCCTGAGATTAAAAAAAAAGATTTACCATGCCTAACTTGGGTGTCACCTTAAATACTCTCCTCAACTTGTAGCCCTAAAGGGAACTTTTTGGCTGCACTCAGCAAATGTCTCTGGGTATTCACTAAAAGAGTAGATACTCCACCAAGTCAAGAGGCATAGTCCAAAGACAAAAAAACATCAGAGGAAAAAAAAAGAAAACTAACAAGTATCCCACAAATACCTAACAACAAAAGCAAGAAATTCAAGATGCATTGGGAATACAACATGATGCAAAGGAACATAACAACACTTTAATACTAGCATATGAAGATGAAGAGATTCAAGAAATGTCAGAAATGGTCATTTGGGTGTAAGCCAATGGATAAAAATTCTCTTTTTTTCCTCTCTCCTTTTCTCTCAGATAAACTAAATCTC